>NC_137898.1:52123598-52723598 GCF_963455335.1 Martes martes
GGGGAGGGAAGATGCTAAACAGACATCCCACGGTTGTCTGCTACAATGATCATGAATTCTGGAACCAGCATGAATCCTGCCCATTGGAGGCACAAGACACAGTTGGCTATAGACAGGGGAACAGGACAGATGATGGGAGGCTTTTAGTTCAAACTTAATAGGCAGAAGTCTCCGCCCCACCTGCACTCCTTGGCATTGTTCTGCAGGTCTTAACAGGTCGGAGCTTATCCTAGACCATTTGGTTCTAGGACAGCAGCTTCCAGCTCCCTAGTTTCCATTAGGATCTCCTCTAGGCAAATGCTCAAGGTCAGGTTGGGCTACATTGGACTAGGGGGCTACCCTCTGGGGCACAAGTCTGTATGTTATCACATTGCTCTAAGAGTTGCTAAGCCAGCTTGCTGGGGTCCCCAGGCAAGGCATAAGGTAGAGGGTGCCACCAAGCCAGGGACCACCTGGGGTCCTTTGGGACAGAGTTTGGGAAAAGCATCATATTTGTGTCCACAGCCTGGACCATGTCTTCAAGTTCAGAGAGTCTGACCTACAACTAGCAGAAAAGGAGAGTGAGAACTGGGTTCCACCAGAGGCCCTACAATTGGAGCAGTTGGTTGGGCTAAAATGGTCATGGTCAGGATTAATACCTGACTGGGCTCATACCACAGAGGTCCTGAAATGTAAGGCAGCCTTCCACGGAAGCAGCAGCCTCTTCTCACTTCCCTGCCCTTGGCTCCTGCCCCAGCCGCACTCTCAGCCGAAAAGGGGGGAGGGAGGTTCTGGATGCTTTTGCATATCCTTTCCCTCATCTCTCCCAGCATCAGGCCCTTAGGTGAATGTCAAGGTACCTCCGGAAGTAAGGAGGAATCAGGGGGTACAGCAAGGTTCAACCTTGGCTCCAGGCCAAGGGCCAGAGCTTCCCATCCTGGGCAGCTTCTCAAGAAACCAGGGATCTGGCAAAGCAGAGCCTGGAATCGGAAACATGGAACTTGAAGAAACCACAGAGGCTATTTTATTGATGGGGACTCAAGATCAGTGTGTTCCTTACAAAGAGACCCCAAACTACAATGGCTTAAATAAGATAGAACTTTCTTTCTCTCTCTTGTAATAGGTGATAAAAAGTGCAGACTGTGAGGGTCGCTCCACAAGGTCACTCAGGAACCCAGCTTCCTCCCCTCTTGTTTTCCTGAATTTCCTTAGGTTGTTGTTGTTTTGGCATAGTCAGATCTGGGTCCCAGAATGTCCATATTCTAGCTTATAAGAAAACTTCCTTTTAAATGAAAGAGGCAAAAGTAGGTCTATCTCTCCTGCCTATGGATGAGAATAGTAGCTTATCTACACCTACTTGCAAGAAAAGCTGGGAAAGATAGTCTCCCCTGGAGCAGCCATGTGCCCCAGAGGGAAGGGAGAGCCAAGTCTGGGGACACCACCCGCCGTCGGCCACACTCAGGAAGGAAGAACTGTTGGAGATCTGCAAGAAGTGCAGTCAGGATGAAAATCAAGATCCAGGCCTGAGCCGTCTCCTCCAGGTCTGAGAGGCCACGGGGTGGCACTGCTGGCTCGGAGGGTTCGAATCGGCAGCCTGTCCCCAGGCTGTGCCCCTTCCCCCTGGGCTGTGGGTGGCTCGTTCTGCCAGGCTTGGGCATATCTAGTACAGGCCCTGAGTGGAGGCCAGCTGTGACCTCCAGCCCTGAAAGGACTCAAGTGTTTCTGGGACTCGCCACAAAGGGTGGCCTGAGTGCAAGGGCTCAAAGCCCGGCTTGGAGAAGCCCAGGCAGGTTGTGGGAAGCCGTAGCTGCGGGGGGATTATACATTTCAGCGGACTTTTTTCCTCCAACCTCATATCATGTGGGAGCCGGTAGGATCTCTCAAGACAGGTTGGGCACTTGGTGAGGAGGAACCCCTTTGGCCTCTTTGATCCGGAAGGGAGAGGGACTGGAGAACCCAAGTAGAGACTTGGGGGGGAGCAGACCAGGAGGGCTCCCCAACCAGTGTCACCTACCACAGCCCCAGCCTGTAGCATCCGGGACTGCTTGTGAGATGTGTGTGCTGTTGGGACATGCGGTCGTAGCTCCAAGCGGACCACCTGTGTGTGGGTGTGTTCGCTCTGGTGAGCTTGTCGGGAAACAGTCTGTTCTCTGCGAGTGAGTCACGGTTCTCAGCCCCACAGGCCAATCGGTCGGAGTCCATGCAGCTCCTGAGCCAGCACTAGCCTCAGAAGCATGTGGGAACCCCTGGCCTCTGAGACCCAGCCCAGGATTGCTCCAGGTGTCCAGGCCTCAGTGGACAAGTGGTCAGTAGGGCGGGAGAGGGGACAGAGGGCCCCTCATCATGCAGAATGAGGATTCAGATTGAGATTCTGAAGCTACTGGTCAGACTAGGGTTTGGTGGCTAGAATGTGTGTGGCTTCAGAGGGACCACGGGGGACCCTGGGGGTTCATTTGGTGAGGGTCTCTGAAGGGTGGGGGGTGCAGAAGTAAAGCCATTTGGAGACTGGGAGAGTTCCATACTCCAGCTGGGCCTCACTCTTACTGGCTGGGGAAGCCGTGCACTCATCAGCACCTCTGAGGGCTTGGCCATCGCCAATTCTTGGAATGAGCTAGTCGGCTAGATAAATCAGAGAGTATAGGGTGATATTTAAGCCCGGCAAATTCTCCCAACTGGGAGGCGGAGGGGAGGATGGTGGGTGAGGAGAGCAAGAGCACGTTCAGAATCTCAGAGTTGGGTTAGACCCCAGAAGCCTTCTTGTCTGACCCACTTCTCTCCCAAAGCAGAGGCTGGAGGAGAAGATGCGAACACTTACAGCTTAATAGTTTTTCTCTTATCCCTGTCACACAAATAATTATACAAATAACTATGTAATTAACTAGATCATTGTGATAAGAGCAACAGAGGAAAAGCACAGAGGGCCATGCCAGGCTATAACAGGGAGGTCTAACCTAGTCTGGAGGGAAGAGGCCACCCTGGGAAGGGAAATGACATTAAATCCCAGATCTAAGAGGTGAGCAAGAGGAGCTCCAAGTAAAGATGAGAGGAAGACTATTCCATGCAGAAGCAACAGTACAGCTGCAGGCCCCGAGGCAGGTGTCGGTTCAATGTCAAGGGCAATCCGCTGCCGCGTGGGAGCAAGTGATGAGTGTCAGTAATGGGAGATGCTTTGGGAAAGCCTGTACATGCAGAGCCACGGGACAGGCAGAGAATGGGGTCTTTCAGCAAAGAGCACCGGGAAGCCATTACATGTTTTGGGTGGGGAGGGGTTGACAAAATCTGATTTGCATCTTAAAAATAACTCCTGGCTGCATCTGGAGTGTGGAGGCTGGATTAGTGGGCTCAGGGTAGACACAGGGAGACCAGTAAGAACCTCTTGAAGCAGTGTGCAAAAGAGAACTATCACTCGGACCAAGGCAGTAGTAGTGACTGTGAAACTGGAGGGAGTGCCAAAAAGGACTCTGACTTATTTCCAAATTTTGTTAAATCACAGATTAATGAAAAGAGTCTAAAAGCATATAATAATGAAAGGTAATGCTTTCCCCTTACTTCCCACCTCTCATTCTCACATGCTAAGGTACCGATAGCTTGAACAGGGACAGCCGGGGGTTATCTTTTCTCCATGTCCATTTGAACAGAAAGAGGTTTTCCTTTAAATGGATAGCTATTAAGTGCTACCGTAACCTACTATTCTCACTTAATGGTACATCACAGACATCCTCTGCAAGTCGGGAGCTGTAGCTCTAACTCAAGTTCTAACAGCAGCACAATATTCTTCACGAGGTTGTACGACAAGGTAGTCACTGCTTGATTGATTGTGATATTCGGATCGTCTCGTTTTCTGCCACCACAAGCAATGCAGAAGTTATAGGGTTATCCTTATATACAGGTGATTTTTCCCCCCATAGGATACATTCCCAGATGGAGGATTTCTGGGTCAAAAGGCACATGCGTTTTTAATTTTGATAGATAATGCCAGGTGACTTGCTCCAAATTGTAATAGATAATGCCAGATTACTTGCTCAGCAACAAATGAAACTAGCCATTTTCCCAATTTTTTAGCAGACGTGACCATTTTACTCTTTAAAAATTTTTTGCCAATCTGATGAATTATGGTAATGAAATGGATTTTGCTTAATTTGCATTTTCCCTTGGGAGGGTTGGGTGGCTCAATCATTTAACCATCTGCCTTCAGCTCAGGTCATGATCCTGGGGTCCTGGGATCCAGCCCCACGTTGGTCTCCTTGCCCAGTGGGGAACCTGATTTTCCCTCTGCCTGTCACTCCCCTTGATTGTGCTCTCTCTCTCTCTCCTTCTCTGACAAATAAATAAAATATTTTTTTTAATTGCATTTTCTGGGGCACCTGGGTGGCTCAGCGGGTTAAAGCCTCTGCCTTCAGCTCAGGTCATGGTCTCAGGGTCCTGGGATCAAGCTCCGCGTCTGGCTCTCTGCTCAGCGGGGAGCCTGTTTCCTCCTCTCTCTCTGCCTGCCTCTCTGCCTACTTATGATCTCTCTCTGTCAAATAAATAAATAAAATCTTTTTAAAAAATTGCCTTTTCCCAGCTAATAATGAGGGTAAGATCCTTATTGGCCATTTAGACTTCCTCCTCCCAGAATGGCCTGTTCATAGCCCTTTTCCATTTTTCTCTTGGGCATTTGTCTTTTTTCTTTACGATGTTGAGAAATTCTTTGTATATTCTTTGCATATTTTCCCTTTCACTGTTACATACTTTGCAAATATTTTCCTGGTATATCATTGTCTTTTTTCTTTGTTTATGGCATCTCTTGCCATTGAAGTTTTAAAAAATCAAATCAAGTGTGTCTTTCCTTTTGTTGGTTTTGCAGGTGTCCACTAAATTCATTTCTATTATCCAAATCTATTCAGTTTTCCCCCTAACATTTCTAATATTTTCACTGTTTCACTTTTATGCTAAAATCTCTAACTGATTTGGAACATAACCTTTATATTTGGCGGGTAGAGACCCCTTTTGTTTCTTCCAGATAGATAACGGATCTGGCAGCACCATTTTTTAAGATGACTTTGCTGAGATATAACTCACATACCATAAAATTCACCCATTCAACACATGTTAGTCTACTCACAGGTAGGGCATTCAGCACAATCAATTTCAGATCACTTTCATCCCCTCAAAAAGAAACCCCAAACCCTCTACCTGTCACCCCCTGTAACTCCCAGTCCCTGGCAGTCTCTATAGACTTGTCTATTCTTGGCATTTTATATGAATGAACTATTGTGACTGTTCTCTTTCATTTAGCATGTTTTCAGGGTTCATCCACCTTGTGGCATGTACCAGTATTCCATTGCTTTCCATGGCTGAATAATATCCATTTGCCAGTTGATGAACATTTGTTTTTCCCCCCTCTTTTGACTGTTATAAATAATACTGCCATAAACATTACCGTACAAATGTTTGAATAGGTGTATGTTTTCCATTCTCTTGGCTATATACTTAGGAGTAGAATTGATGGGTCCTATGGTGGTTCTGTGTTTAACTTTTGAGGAGACAGCAAGCTGCTTTCCAAAGTGGCTGCCCCATTCACATTCCCACCCACAATGTGTGAGTTCTGATTTCTCCATATCTTCACCAACACTTGTTATTACCTTTCTTTTTTTATTTTAAGATTTTGTTTTTTTGAGATAGTTAGATAGGTAGAGTGAGCAACCATGAGTGGGGGAAAGGGGCAGAGGAGAGGGAGAAGCCCCGATGTGGGACTCGATCCCAGGACCCTGAGATCATGACCTAAAGCAGAAGGCAGATGCTTAACCAACTGAGCCACCCAGGCGCCCCATTCTCTGACTTTCTAATTCTAGCTTCCTAGTGAATGTGAAATGCTATCTTATCATGATTTGATGTGTATTTCCAATGATATTGAGCATCTTTTCAGGTGCTTATTGGCTTATATGTATATCTTCCTTAGAGAAATGTCTATTTAGATGGTAGTACCATTTATTAATTTTTTCTCTGATGAATTGAAATGCAACTTTTATCATATATTAAAGTCCTTTCTACGTTTGGATCTATTTTTTGGCTCCTTGTTCCTCTGACCTACTTATCTCTCCCTGGTTCACACCCTACTGCTCAAATCACAGTGGCTTGGTAGTGTGATTTATTATCCAAGAACACAAGTTTTTTCCAACTAGTCTTTCTTTTCATGTGTTCTTAACTAGCCTCAGATATTTCTTTTTCTTTTTCTTTTAAAGATTTTATTTATTTACTTGAAAGAGAGAGAGATCACAAGTAGGCAGAGAGGCAGGCAGAGAGAAGGGGGGAAGCAGGTTCCCTGCTAAGCAGAGAGCCCGATGTGATGCGGGGCTCCATCCCAGGACCCTGAGATCATGACCTGAGCCGAAGGCAGAGGCTTAACCCACTGAGCCCCCCAGGCGCCCCTCAGATATTTATTTTTCAAATGTTTTTCAAATTGGAATTTTTAGCAGTTCTAAAAAAAATTTTCATTTGGGATTCTAAGCGAAATTACATTAAACCTGTATATATTAATTTTGAAAGGATTCACTGTTTATGAGAATAAGTCTTTGAAACCTCGCTGTCTTACTATATGTTCAGATCTTGTTACACATTCTTCAGTATAGTTTCATGGTTTTCTTCAAAGAATATCTTTAACTTTGTGATGGTGGTTCTTGTTTTAAAATTATTCCTGAATATTTTATAGTTTTGTCACTATTGCAGATGATCAGTTTCTTCATGGCTATTTCTAATACCTCATTGCATTTAGGGGAAAAAATACATATTTCCAATTAGGTTGTATTTAGCTAACTTCCCCCATGAACTAATTAACCTAATAGCTTTTGACCTAAATTTTATTGGATTTTCTCAATACATAATCCATTATTTGTAAACAAACATATTTTCATCCTGTTTTAAATCAGCTACTTATTCTGATTAGTTCATTTTCTTGTCTTATTGAATTGGTTAGAATTTCTAAAATATGTTGAATAATAGTGATGATAATGAGCATCCCATCTTGTTCCCAATTTCTGGAAATAGTTTTTGAATGTCATTGTTTATATATTTACTACTGGGTTTTGGTAAATAGCCTATCAAATTGAAATAGCTTTCTTTCTGCTTTAATATATAATTAGCAATAATTGCTGAATTTTATCAAGTGATTTTTGGCATCCATTACTCTAATTGTATTTTATTCCCTTTATTTGTTGATGTCATGACTTATATTGATAGATTTTCTGATGTTGAATGATGTTTTCAGTGTTAAAAAATAAACTCTTCCTGGGGCGCCTGGGTGGCTCAGTGAGTTAAGCCTCTGCCTTTAGCTCAGGTCATGATCCCAGGGTCCTGGGATCGAGCCCCACATCGGGCTCTCTGCTCAGCAGGGAGCCTGTTTCCCCCTCTCTCTCTGCCTACTTGTGATCTCTCTATCAAATAAATAAATTTTAAAAAATCTTTTAAAAAATTTTAAAAAAAACTCTTCCTTACATGGTATATTATTCTTTTGCTACTTTTCCCATATCCAGTTAGCTAACTTCTTATGTCAGATTTTGCATTTAAACTGCTCTGTGATTTCTTCTTTCTTTTTAAATTCAATCTTTATAAGGTTTGGGAATTAAGAAAATGCTAGCTCATAAAATAAACTAGGAAGATTTCCAACTTTTTCTCTTGTCTGGAATAGTTTAAATAACATTAAAAATCATCTGTTTTCAAAGATTATATAAAACTCACTTTCAATATAATCTGTGCCCTGTGATATTTTGCATATTATTTCTAACTATGGTGAAATGCACATAACATATAATTTACCGGCTCAATCATTTTTTAGTGTGAAGTTCAGTGATGTTAAGCACATTCACATTGTTGTGCAACCAAGCTCCAGAATTCTTTGCATATTGTCAGACTGAAACTCTACACGCCTTAAACAAAAACTCCATATTTCTCCCTCCCCCCACCCCAGTCCCTGGTAATGGTGGTTTTTGTGTTTATGAATCGGATTATTCTAGGTACGTCAGATAAGCAGAATTGTGCAATATTTGTCTCTTCGTGACTGGCTTAGTCCACTCAGCTTATTGTCCTCATGGCTCATCCATGTTGTGACAGGTGTCAGAATTTCCTTCCTCTTTAAGGTTGAATAATATCTCATTTTATATACACATATACACACACATATGTGTGTGTGTATATATATATACACACACACACACACAAAGTGTATATATAATGTATGTATGTATATATAATGTGTTTATTTATACACACACACACACATTTTTCATTATTTATCACCCATCAAAAGATACCTGAGTTGCTTCCACCTTTTGGCTTTTGTGAATAATGCTCCCATGAACATGGGTGTACAAATATCTCTTCAAAAGCTTGCTTTTGGGTATATGCCCAGAAGTGGAATTGCTAGATCAGATGGTGTCTTGTGATATTTTAATGGCAGAGTTTTCATTTCTTTTTAAATCTCTTCTGTTTATTGGACAATTCAGAATTTCAACTTCTACACTCAATTTTATTAATTTTCTACCTTGCCTGGAAATCATCCACTTCTTGGTTCACATGTATTTTCATAGGCTTACACATGTTGTTATCATTCTTTAATCTTTTCTGTACCTGTGATATATCTCTTTGATTTTTTTTAAATTTTTAGTTAAATTGCAGTCAGTTAAAATGCAGCATAATATTAGTTTCAGGTGTGCAATACAGTGACTCGAAACTTCATACAATACCCCAGTGCTCATCACAAGGGTCCTCCTTAATCCCCATCACCTGTTTCACCCATCCCCCCACTCACCTCCCCTCTGCTGACCATCAGTTTCTTCTCTATAGAGTCTGTTCCCTGGTTTGCCTCTCTTTTTTTCCTCTGCGTTCGATTGTTTTCTTTCTTAAAACCCACATATGAATGAAATCATATGGTAACTGTCTCTCTCTGACTGACTTATTTCTCATAGCATAATACTCTCTAGCTCCAACCACATTGTTGCAAATGGCAAGATTTCATTCTTTTTTTACGGCTGGGTAATATTGTACATTTTCGCCTTTTTTTTTTTTAAAGATATTTTTTATTTATTTGACAGAGAGAGAGAGAGGTCACAAGTAGGCAGAGAGGGAGGGGGAAGCAGGCTCCCTGCTGAGCAGAGAGCCCGATGCGGGGCTCAATCCCAGGACCCTGGGATCATGACCTGAGCTGAAAGCAGAGGCTTTAACCCACTGAGCCACCCAGGCGCCCCGTCATTTTCGCCTTTTTTTCCCCCAACCAGTTTTGCCTATTCTGTGCGTCTTTTCAAGGAATCAAGTTTGGGTTTTAATTTTTCTTTTAATTATTTTTTTCTATTTTTTTTCTATTGAATTAATTTCTGATCTTGACTTTATTAATAATATCCTTCTACATTCTTTTGGCTTAGTTTGTTCTCTTTCTGATTTCTGAGATTAAATACCAAGATTGCTGTAGTCCTCTGTTTGTTTGTTTCATATTAAAAAGCATTTAAGGCTATATTTTTTCCTCTAAGTACAGCTGTGTCCCAGAAATTCTGCATGGCACTCTCTGTTCTCTTTTTCATTACTAGATGATATGCAATTTCAGTTTTGAACTTATTTTTGATCCACTAGTAATTTAAGGGAGTATATCTTCATTTCCAAGCAGCTCATGTTTGAGGTCTGGAAGTTAGCTTTGTTTGACATTAATATTGCTGTTCCTGCTTCCTCTCTGTTTGCATTTGTTTGGTGTATCTTTGCCCATTGGCTTTCTTCTCACTCTCCTTTGTCACCTTGTTTGGGAATATTTCTTGTAAACAGCATTTGGCTGTATTTTTATTAGTTAACTTATTCAATCTGTCTTTTGGTAAGGGAATGTAGTTAGTGTAATAACTAACTGTGTAATAACCTGATGTACTTAGCTTTTTCTTTTCTCTCTCTCTCTCTCTCTTTTTTTACGTTTATTGGCTTGATTGAAATTCTGGTATTAAAAATGGAGGCCATTTTACTGAAATAAGATGAAGAAAGATTTTGGAAGAAATATCAAGAATTCAATTCGGATTTTAAAATTTAAGATGCCTTTGAGATGGGCACCTGGGTGGCTCAGTGGGTTAAGCCTCTGTCTTTGGCTCAGGGATCGAGTCCCGCATCCGGCTCTCTGCGCAGCAGGGAGCCCGCTTCCCCCTCTCTCTCTTCCTGCCTCTCTGCCTACTTGTGATCTCTGTGTGTCAAATAAATAAATAAAATCTTTTTAAAAAATGCCTTTGAGACATCCAAGTGGAGATGTCAAGAGAGCATTTGGAAATGCTGGAGTGGAACTCAAAGCAGAGATCCTAGTGAAGGTCACACACACTAGCAGCTATGGATGGTACCCTAGGGGAGGGTGTTCTAAGATGGCCCGGGACCCAGTCCTGAGGAAAGCCAACAGCTCAAGACTGGATGAAAGAGGAGAGCCAGCAATAGCTAAGACAAAAGGCAACATCCACGGTGGGGGGATGAGGCAAACCCAGATAGCATGTTAGTATAGAGAAAAATCATGTTCAAGAAAGAGGGAATGAACTTCATTATTACATGCTGGGAGGTCAGGTCAAGGGAGGCCTGAAAATAATCCCTTCGTGACATTAAAGTCACTGGCGACCTTGGCAAGCCTTGTAGATACCTGAAAGGAGTTGGTGCGGGGAGAGGGGGAGGGAAGGAAGTCAGACAAGGAAAGGGAATGGGTGACGAAGTATGTCAAGAACAATGTGAAGTTCAGGGACTTCCTTTGCTTGTTTTACATGAACCCCCAGAGCTTGTTTGCCTGCTGTGCTGAAAGGTCCAGCAGAAAGGGGACATCAAAAGGGACAGGAAGAGCCAACAGAACACCTTGACAGGTGGTAGCGGGTGGGCCTGTGGCGGGGGTGAGGGGGTGGAGGGGGTGGGGGGGAGACCATATTTGCCACTGCTTCAGGAAAGAAGGCGCTAGAGACCAGGGGTCTGTTGGTGATGCTGTTGATAAGGCTAGGAGTGCAGACTGGAGGCAGGAAGGTGTGGGCCTTCCTGTCTGATTCCTTCTCTCATCTGAGTCAGGTAGGAGGTGGTGTCATCTGCTGAAACTGGAATGGGGCAGGAGGACCAGATGGTTGGGGAAATGAGAAGGAAATGAAATAGAAAAGTTCAGGAGCCTGGGAGAGCAAGTATGGCCTCAAGAGGCCCTCTAGACAGGGAAGGGCAGTGGAAGCAAAGCCTTTGATCTGCTGTATGACCTTGATCTAGTGTCCTCTGTGGCTCCTGCTGAGCTCCACTGCCACCAGGCAAAGCCACAGTGGGAGCTGCTCCCCTATCATTGTCCTACTCATTCTTGCCCACACAACCTTTCCCTTCATGCCCATCATGTAGTTAAGACAGGTCAAAACATAAAAGCTACACAAATACCAAGTATTGGGTCTCAAACCTTTATAAAAATTAGCCCCCAGACCTGGTCCTCTGATTCTCCTCTTCAGGAGCCTCCTTTCCAAGAAGTTGGGAGACCTCTGGGAATGCTTACACGTGTAACCCAAGCACCCTCTGGGCACTGTGAGATTTTGAGTTATGGAACAATTCACTTTCTCTCTAACAATTCCAGCACTGGAAGCATGGGGTAGTTGGCCGTGAGGTAGAGATGCCTCTCGGGTAATTACGACTGCTCTCTATGCTCCTACCATCTTATCCTCCATGCCATGCACGTGCTGCTGCCAAGGCCACCAGGCTGCTGACCCCAGCTGCTTTTACCTGTGTTGACCCAGCATGGAAATACCCCCTGCTTCTAGTGACCAGCTCTTTCAGAAGGTTATCCCCAAGCAGAGCCGTGGGCCCAGAGTGACTGGGTCCCTCATTTGTACCACTGCTCTCCTCTTCCTGGGGCCCTGGTTGGGAGTGGGTCAGGCCCAGCTTAGTGCTGTATCTGAAACTATTGCCCCACCAAACTCCAAGCCTTGTGGTTCCGTCTGGTCCCTTCCCAGGAACTTCACTCTCTCTCCTCCAACATGGCCGCTGTTAGGGACCTCGGTCTTCATGGTGGGTCTGTCCATGTCTGAGTCTCAGCTGTGGACTGAGTTCAGTGTCTTTCACCAGGGCTTGGGGCTGGGCTTCTGTTTCAGTATCCCTGAGCACTCTGTGATGGTTAAGCTCTCTGCACTCTCTTTTTCTCTACGAAAACTAGGAGAACTAAGAGCTCACCAGATCCTGGTTAGGGTGGGGATTGGGGCACAGTGTTGGCTGGGGGACCTCTCAGGCTGGCCCTTCTGAGTACGAATTCTGGCCAAGCAGAGACTTCAGCACCATGCTCGTCCACATGGGGCCATCGCACAGATTAGAGAAGGGTGCTTTCTCTGAGTGGGTGCAGCCTATACCAGGCCCGTGGTTTAGAAAGCAGAGGGCAGAATTTCAGCCCCCTCCTGCCCGCTTCGCTGGCTGCCCAAGCGGAGGGAACAGCTGGCACGAATGTAGGCGGTGGCCATGCCTAACTAAATAACATGGAGATCCAAATATTGGGCCAACAGAGGAAGCATATTCCTGGGTTCTGGTCCCATGCCATCTGAGATTCTGGTTGGGGGGAAAAAGATGCTGCCCAAGTGTCTCTCTTTCTGAGCCACCATTCCTGTATCTCATGTTCAGGAAAGCAGAGTTCCTTCCCCTGACTCTGCAGCTCCCATTTTCTCCAGTGACCCCGTGTAGACTCTTGATATGGTATCTCTCCTCCCTCTCCAGGGGAGAGCTCTAACACTCCCCTCAGGGGCTGATCTCATTTCCCAAGCCTCAACCAAATAATCCACACACCCCTCAGAGACCGGAGCCTTCACACAGAGACACCCACTTAGAAGGACAGAGAAGAGCTGTTTCCTTAGAGGATTTTTGAGAAATGGGCCAGGGTTTCCTAAGCAGAGGGATTCCCTGAGAGGAGTCCCTTGAGCCGGAACCTCCCCGATACATTCAGGGACAGGAAAGCAGTCCAGAGGGTGGGGCAGGAGTGTCAAGGTGGTTGCTGGCTATCAACAGAGATCCATGGAAAGAAGGGGTAGGGGTAGTCACAAAGGCTTCTTCAGATCTTGTGGAAGGACCCGAAATGACAGGATAAGTAATTAGATTTTGTCACATGGACCATGGAGAGCCATGGAAGGTTTTTGAGAAGGAGAGTGGCAGGGCCTGATCCTGACAACAGAAGGTGTCTCTAGCAGCTCGTGCAGAACGGTGAGCAGGAGATTTGCCACCCCTGGGTGTGGTATGGTTACATTCAGTGCCAGTGGAAGACTGCGAGTAGCAGGCTTGGAAAATCTTTCTGAAGAGAACCTCTACACTCCCCTTTTCTTCACCAAATTGATTATCATTCAGTCATTTCACAAACTTTTCCACATACTGTGTGGGTCCAAGTGCAGGACAGAGGAGGGCAGGGAGACCCAGGATGAGCCGTCCCACCCCTCCAACCCCCAATCCCCGCCCCTTCCCCCTCTCTCTTTCCCCTCCCCCTCTTTCCCCTCCCCCACCCCGCAACCCCCACTCCCCCAACTCCCCACCCTCAGCCTTCTCCCCACCCCTCAGTCAGAATGTGTTTTGATAAGCGGTGGCTTGGGGACAGCATAAGGGTGACAAATTGTGCCCCTCCCCACCACCAATTAAATTTTTTAAAAAGCTGCTATGGAAGGAGCGAATATTAGTTTCCTGATTTATAAAGCCAAATGGATTAAGCTCATTCATTGCCTGAGGAAACAAAAAGGAAATCTTCAATACCTCTGTGCACATTGAGAACAGGAACAATACTGGTCTTTAGAAAGCAGAAACCTAATTTGGGGGAATCAATTACCCTCTGTGTCCCTGCCTCTGTGGGCTCTCATACTCCCTCTCTCTCAATAGAGATTTCCTGGGAGGTAAAATGTGAAGTTGGTCAACCACAGACACACCCTCGGTTCAGCCTGGCAGACAGGAGGGAACTAGGCAGAGGGTGGGTGGCGTTGGGTGGGGGTGTGCCTGGGTGGCAGGCACCTGTGGAAATAGGGGTAGAGGCAGGGGCGGGGAGGGCTGGGGGTGGGGTAGGGTGGGGGGCAGTATCCAGATGGGCCAAGGAAGCGGAGCATGGGAACCAGGGGTTTGAAAAAGCGGGTGGGCTGGGGGAGCAGGGGTGGCGGGGGAGGGGAAAGCATAGCCCATCCAGTGCAGAAACACCAGCCACCACTTCGTGATCCTCACGTCTCTCTTCTGTGTTCTGCACTTAGCCCGTGGGCTTGAATGTGCAACCGGCAGTGCTGGGGCAGTTATGAAAAAAAAAGCGGGGGGGATGGGGCACCCACCACTGTATCCACGGAGTCAAATCCACAAAGTCACGCAGAGAAGCGCTCACAATCTCGCCATTGCTGCGCTGGGTCTCAAACCCCGGACCGCAGTCCCCAGACCCAGAGCCACACCCAGCCCGATGCACTCACAATCACACGCACGGGTCCCCCACTCACACCCGCGCGGCCACACTCAAACTCCCACCCGCGATCGCACACATTCCTCCACCCCCAAGCTCATCTTCGGCTCACGCGGCGGCTCACCACCCCATACTGCCCTCACTCTGGCATGCGGTCACACACACACACACACACACACGAACACACACACACGCGCGCACGCAGTCGCTCACACGCACACACTCTCTGGCTGTGCTTTTGTGTTTTGTCAGAATTAATGAGAAAAGTTCCCGTGCCCTGCGGGTAATTAGTGTCCTTGGAGTTAAATAAGCTAATGGCGGGCACCTCTGGCCCAAGCAATTATGTTTGTGTATTGAATAATTGATTCAAAGGGGGGAAGGGCCGCTAATCAGATCTGAGCATAATGAATTGATTTAATTAACAGGGGAACTGAGGGGCCCTGGGAAACGCAGGCTGCACTCGGCAGCGGCTAGCGCGGCCCGCGCGGACGAGAACGGGCGCGCGGCTGCGGCGGCGGCGGCGGCTCCGGCCCGGCCCGGGCAGCGGCTGCTCCAGCGGCTCCCGCGACCCCGCGGCGGACGGACGCGCCCCCGCCCCCGGGACGCGCCGGCCGCACCCCCACCCCCCTCCACCGCCAGCGCTCCCTGCCCGCGGGGCTGAGCTGCCGGCGCCGGTCCGCCTGCCCCAGTTCCCGGCCGCCGGGCGCGGGGCGCGGAGCCCGCGCGGGGCCGGTGGGAGCAACGCAGTCGGGCGGCGGCGGAGTCCGAGCCGCGCGCCCCTCCGCGTCCTCGGCCCGTGCCGGGCTGGCGCCGCCGGGGGATCATGGTGTTGGACCAGGAGGACGGTAGGTGCCCCGGGTTGGGGGTGGGGCGCGGGCGCGGACGGCGGCGGCGCGGGCCCTGCCGAGGCCACCCCGCTCGCGTCGCGGCTGCAGCGTCCCCCGCGCGGGCCTCGGCTGGCTCGGGCCGCTCGGCTGCTTCCCGGAAGCGCGGCGCTGGGTGTGCGCGCGGGCGTGCGTGCCGGGGTGCTGGGCTCAGCCCGCGGGTTCCTTAGCGGGGTCGGGAAGTCACCCGGGCCGCCGCGGGCCCGCCAGCCCTGCACGCTCCGGCCGGGAACTTTCTCTCTGGCTCTTGCCGTCTCGCAGACACTGGGAGCGCCTCTGCGACCCGCGCCGCCGCGGGCTTCCCCGCAGTGCTCACAGCCCCCAAGTCTCCTAGGCTTTCTGGGTGTCTGCGCGCCCGCCTTCCGCACCCGACTGCGGAACGCCTCCCCCAGGGGGATACCCAGAGAGCCTGCAGGCAAACCCGCACGGCCCGGGGGTCCCTCAGATCTAGAACTTCACAGCTGCGGGATGGGTGACATTGCTTCACCCCTGGCAGCCCCCCCCCTTCCGTCAAGTGTATCGGGAGTTGCCCTGCCGGCTAGGGTTGGGTCCTGTATCCAGAATATCGGGGTTGGGGGGGCGGATTTACCTTGAAGCTTATGAAGTTTCAGCTTCATAGTCCTTTGATGGTCATTTTGTGTTAGCAGGCTTGTATTCCTTTTCTTAAAGAGCACCCCCAACCCCTAAATTGCATAAGTAAGCTTGGTTCTCGAAAAATCTGGATCCAAGCCTGAGTCCAACTCACAGCTTTCCCACTGTGACTACCAATCTGCAAGAGAAGGCACAGCCAGGCTGCCCCATAGAGCCATTCCTTGGGGCTAGGCAGTTCCTCAGTGCCTGAGGGATGAAGCCCTGAGCAGGAGGCTGGGAAATTTGAGGCTACAACACAGCTGCTGGTGTGCAGTGAAGGGTCTGGCTGCCTGACCTCTCTCTCTGGCCCCATTAGTCCCTCGTCCCAGCCTACCAACTCCCATTGTGGTCATCAACTGTCCTGCTTTGCCCAGAACCAGCTGGTTTTAGCACAGAGAGTCCTGCCTTCTGGGAACCCCTTCAGTCCTGGGACAAACCAAGACATGTGGTCAGCCTACATCCATAACATTCTCAGAGCTGTTGTGCAGGGGTGGCTTGGCCTTCATCAGGAGGGTGACAGAGGCTTGCTTCCTGGGGGAGCAGATTTGGCCTAGGCCTCCACCAGGCCTAACAGATATAACTGCAGCTTCCTCGACAAAGGAGGAAAGTTTGTCAACTTCTCCACTCTAGATGATTGCAAATTCCTGTGTTTAGGCTGCTTTTCTGTTAGTAGGGGGCAGAGCAGGGCATCTGAACTTGGCCAGCAGGCATCCTGATTGTACTGCAAAATCTGTAGGGTCACTCTGTCCTGTCATCTGTGGCGGCCACTCCAAATACCTCTGTGAGCTTCACCTGTGAAGCCAGCTTGTAGACCCATCTTGGATACAGCTGCACTGTGTTGGAAGCAGGGCCCTCAGGCTGAGGCACATCTGACAGCCTCCACTGAGTTCTGGAATATCTGGTCTGCCCAGGCCCTGGGGCAAAGAGTCTCCCGTCCCCCCCCACCCCACCCCCACCCCACACACATCTCCCAAATCCAGTGCAGGAACCCTTCCTCAGGACTTTCCTGCCAAGTACAGGGAAAAACTGCTAGGACCTGCCCCAAACTTTGAAAGGCAGCCAGTAGTACCCCCTTTCTCCTCACCATAACCTGGGGGCTGATCAGCTGCTGGTCTGTCTCTGCTGTCCCTAGAGGCATCTCAAAGACATTCTGGAGCACTCTTGGCAACATTGACCTGAGAGTACATGCTCATTGCCTGTGGACTATGTTGGGTACAAACCACCTCCCCCAGCCCCAGAGGATCTGAGGATTCCACTCTGGTGTTGTGGGTGTGCCCCTGGACCTGGAGGCAGCTTGGGTGGGGGTAGGCCCGGGCACAGGACTTACCTTCCTGGCCAGCAATTCCCCATGAACTGAGAGGGTGGCTGCCAGATGGGTGAGGCTTATGTTTGGCTCTGTCCCTCCAGTGGGCCCCTTCCTGGCTAAGAGCTCCAGTCATCTAAACCCTCCAAGACTTGCTGGGTAGCTCTGTAAAGTGGAAGGCCTCTTTGGAGGCCCTTTTCCAGATCACTGTGGGAGCTTGATGCTCACAACTGGGGGTGCAGAGAGAGCCGCCTGTGGACACAAGCAGCCCTTCACACACAGTGGCGACCCCCTGCTGACATACCCTACCTGCCTCTTCAGCCCATGGCTCAGAACTACAGGCCTGCTCCCATTCCTGAGGTGGGGTACAGGGTGCCCGACTCCCCAGAGGGATGCTGGTGGGATGGCTGCTAACTGGGTAACTTGGAGGCTTGAGGAAGCTGGTGTTGGGACAGAGCCCCAAGCCTAACATGAGCAAGAGACTGGGAAAGTGCCTCCAGCTAGTCAAGTCCTGGGTTGTGGGTCAGGGCCAGACCCTTGAAAGGGAGGAGGAGCTGGCCCTGGGACTTGAGAGTAAAGCCGCAGCCCTCATGGAGGGAATGCCTCCCCATTCTGAGGGAATGCCCACAGAGGCATCTACAGCCAGAAGCTACCCCTTGCCAGACTGTCAGGCCCATTGCCTGTGACACTGTCTGGCCCCCAGCTCAGCCTGGGGTGGCAGGTTAGTACGAAATGAGCCCGTGGCCAGCAGAGTCAAAGCCTCCCTCAGACCCTCAGGGTATAGCTCTGGCTGCAGTGGCAGGGGAGAGATCCAGCTCACAGTCCTGAGGGACAGTGAGGCTGAGAAAAACGATATATTTAACATCAAATATACTCAAGGACTATTAGGATTAAGTATTCTAGATGAAGGGGAAAGCGAAACCCTCTGAGCTGCAGATGAGGCATCTCATTAGAAGCAGCCTCTCTTCTGTTTTCTCAAAGCCTGACTTCCCCACTTAGGCTGGAGGAAGATGGGCAGCAGCCCCACTCCCCCATTCCCACCCTTGCCAGGCACTCTGCTTTGGGACCTTCCGCTGGCTTCAGGGGCACCGCCTGGCCTCCAGGTTTCGTGTATACTCAATAAGTCCCCGCAATGTCGGGGTGCCACAGTTTACAAGGCATGTTCACAACCATTAGCTTATCTGACTCCCACCGCAACCTTGGAGAGCAGCGCAGGTCTCCCATGTCACAAACACGGAAACTGAGGCCCAGACAAAGTGATTTGCTAAGGTCCACCATTGGTAACAGGCAGAGATGGGATGAAATCCCAACTGGTGGTCCTTGCCTTCTCCTTGCCTAGGTCTAGTCCTCAGAAGTGTCTGCCAGGGATGAACCTCTGACATGTCTTTCTGAAGCCCTCCTTGAGCTATAGAAAATCGTTAATATTTCCATCCTCTCGGATCACGGTACTGTGAAGGGGGAAAAAAAGAAAAAAAAAAGCTCTTGGTATTTAAGAGTGGCCTTCCTAGTCTAGGTAACCTGGCGCTAACCCCAAGCTCTTGGAGGAGAAGTAGGGTTCAGGAAGAGAGGAGATGAGCACTGTCTTCCTTCCTGCCTCCTGAGGTACAGAGCAAGGATTTTCAACTCGGAAATAGCAGGAATCTTTTGTTCACTGTGGTATCATCAGTGCCTTAGAATAATACGTGCTCAATAAATAGTTTTGGAAGGAGAAAAACCTTCAAGGCCACACTGTGCTTGCTCAGAGAGAAGCTGAGACAGGATTCTGCTCCCTAAGGAATTAGGATGCTCTTGCGGGGGGGTGGGGGGCTGCGTGCTGGGGTAAGCGTGATGCTAGTTTGTACCCTGCAGAGGGCTAACTTTGCCAAACAATTCAGGAGGTAACAAGAACCCTCCGGCAGAGCTGGTAGGAAGGGAGGGTACGAGATCAGAGAAAGATAGCCTGGCTGGGAGGGCGGTCAGAAACTAAGGCTGACAGGGTGGGAGTGGAAGACAAGGGTGGTCCACCGGACAAATATCTGGGATGAGGACCCTGGGTGCTGCGCAGAACCAAGCGCCGAGCTAGGGCCGAGCGACCTCCAGGTGGCGCTGCGGAGCCGGGCAGCCGCGCGTCTCCACTCCCCATTAACCCGGGAGGGAGGGGGGCCTCGGGAAATGTGTGCATTTATTCAGTAGCAGAAGTGCAAACCTCATACATTGAGGGAGAAAGGCAGCGGGAGACGGCCGCCGAGATTCCCCCATCTCTTTGAATATAATTTTAGATTGAGATTCAGATTAAATCCGAGGGGAAAACACTTTATGAGGCTGAAAGCTGTGTCGTTGCCAGAGCCAGGGTTATGAGCTATCAAATGCAATTACATTAAGACAGATTATACTGGGCAAATTGAGCCATTTAGAAGGTGAGAATCAAAGAAACGGCTCTGATCCTCTCTTCCCCCTTCTCTCTCCCTCTCCCTCTCTCTCTCTCTAAATTGCAGTTCGTAGTTCCTTGCAATTCTGAGGCACAAAAGTAGGTGAGACTGCTTTTGTATCTGCGAAGTGCTTCGCTCCTGAATGTAATTCTAGCTGAGTGCAATCTAGGTTAAGAGCCGGACAAGCGGGTAATTAGAGCCCGCTCGCTGCCCGAGGACCGGCCGCCCCGCCGAAGCGCGCCCGGAGTCGGCGCCCTTCTCCCGGTCGAGCCGAGCTGCGGCTGGACACGGAGCGCCCGAGATGATGGTGCTGGACAAGGAGGACGGTAGGTGGCGGGCAGGGGGTCGACGCCCCGCACCCCCTCGTCCCCCCCCCACCCCCCCGCGCGGGAGCTCACGGCGGGACGCACACGCGCCGGGATTGCCAGGCGGGCGGGGTGCGGGGGGCCGGGGCGGGGGCGGCCAGGTGGGGCCGGGGGAGGGGTGAGTGAGCCGGAGGGCGGGCGGTGCGCCCGCCGCGTGGGGCTCTGTGGTGCCGCGTGCAGGCTTGGGTCCCCTCGGATCTCCGCGCAGTGGCGCTCCACGAGCGGCGTCTCGTCTTTGCGGCCGCTCCTCTCACCACAGCCATCTCCCTCGCGCCGGCTGGGTAATCCGAGAGGACGCCAAAGCTTGCGGCCAGCGGGCGCGCGGGAAGCCGGTGCTGGCCCCGGGGTGCCCGGCGAGCGAGGAGAAGGCCCGCCGGCCCCTGCTGACACAGACGCCTCCTGTGCCCTCCCACTGGCTCCCGGTCCCCTGAGCGGGCAGGCGGGAGTTTGGCCCAGAGGAAGAAAGTGTCCCGCCACCGACCAGTAGCACTGTGCAGGCGAGGTCCTGGAGAGTGACATGAACCTGACATGGTCAAGAGCCTCAGTGCACCCCAGAAGTCAGAACACAAGGCCCATGGTTGCTGCAAGCCTCTAGAAGATGGTCCCATAGACCCCAAAGCCTTCCTGACTGGGAGTACCCTGCAGAAAGGGTCCTGGTGTGTTCAGGAGAGGTTGGGGATCACAGCCCACTTAAAGGTAAAACCAGCTGGGTGCCTCCTGACCCAAACGCAGAGGCGGGTGGCCACACAGTAGCTGTTCCTTGGCTGACAGGGGCTCTCCTTGCCCTGTAGGTGATGGTTGCCTGGTGTGTTGGTGCTATAGGGAGATGAGGATAGAATTGTTGGCACTCATGCTGTCACCTGATTTCTACTAGTAAGGAACTGAGAAGGTGGTTTGCAGCATGTCACCAGGAATCCTCTTGGATTAACGGTGGTGGCCATTCTCTAACCTTCTACTAGTGAGTCTACCCTAGACCTGTGCCCTCTGCCCACCGGGTCAGTGGTGTTACTGTCATGGTCACTGGGTGAAAATTCCAAGTTAAGTGACTTGCTCAAGGTCACACAGGATGTGCACTTCGCTGCTACCACAAGCTGGGGCTCCTAGCCTCCCCACCAGCCCTGAGACCTCCATCAGGGAGGGGCATTTAAAGTGTCTGGCCTGGGGGTGGCATGTGGGGTAGCCTTGAAGGCTATTTCTCAGCATGTATACAGTAAGAGAGGAAAGGGGCAACTAAGTGCTTCTGGCCAAAGGGATGCATTTGTGAGAGGCTGGCCAGGGTGTGACCTCCATCCCTAGTATGCTTGTAGCTCTTTGGGGCCCTCTCCCAGGATCCCTATGGGGGCCACCAGAGGACTAGGCTTCTGCAGGTGTGTACAGAATGACAAGGAGAAGGACCTGGTCAGGCCAGACCAGGAGGGAAGAGGCATTTTGTCGTGAGCTCGCCGGGTTCTCTCAGACCAGTCATGCCCAGAGCTAGCCTTCACTTTCCCTCTTGGTAAAATGAAGGGCTTGCAGAGGCCAGCACAGAGGGCCCTTCCTGTGTGTGGGGGTACTCTCCTGATGGGGAGATGTGGAACTCAGGGCGTGTCTTTAGCCGTGGCTATTTGGCATGCTTGTTCCCCAGGATCGAGCAGAACTGGAGAAAACCCAGGCCCTGTACATGGGAGGCCTCAAGCGAGGAGATTGGTCTCATGCAGCAGAATGACCCCACCACTCCCACCTAGGTGGTGCTCTGTGCAGGTACCCCAGAGACCCTTTGAGCTCTGTGATACTCCAGATTTGCAGATGAGCCCTGAGTAGGAATAGATACCTGGAAGTCATTTTAGCCAGTCTCTTGCGTCCAGACGGCAGTGCACCGCAGCCGCCCTGGGCATGCGTTTTTCCCCTAGTCTCCACCAGATCCGCAGAGGAGAGCTCGTAATACCCCTCAGTCCCTGGCTCAGTTTAGTCGGAACAGAGTGGTGCCTCCTGCAGTTCATACCACTGAGCCCTGGGGCCTAGAGCACCGGGAAGGTAGACAGCTGGGGTCCCGAGGAGCCATCTGGTTCTTGTCCTGCCCAGCCCAGAGGTGTCCTCCAAAAGCAGTCTTTCTGCTCCTACATCTGCCCTCCACTCCCTATTAGTCTGGTCTCCCCTAATTCCAGGAAACCCTGAAGGTGGCACCTTCCATTGGGGAAGGGAGAAAGACTCTGGATCAACTCACCTGTCCGTCCGAGCCCGCTGCCTAATTTCTTCCTGGCACTTATGCCCTTCCAGCAGGCAGCCCTCTGGGTTAGGTGGCAGCCTTGCCCCCCAGGGCCCCCCAAGAAGCATGTCCCTCCAGGATGCAGCACCGCACCCTTTGTCTGGCTGCAGCAGGGACTCGGGGCCCTTATTAACCACCCCCAATGCCTTTTCTCCACCTGACAGCATCTTGTCGGAAGAGGCCGGGGCTCCTCTGGTTGAAGTCAGGTCTGCCAGCTGCCGAGGACCAAAGCTCTTGCTCTGCTGGGCTGCAGGGCTTTCATGTTGCACTTCTGAAAGATAATAAAATATCAATCGCTTTGCCGTAGCAACGGGTTTAAGAGACTTTCTGAAGTATTGAATTGTCAGAAAAAAAAATTTTTTTTTTTTTTTTTGCTTTTAAGCACAGTGCATTATTAATAAAGTAATCCATTAGGTCGAGCAGTGAAGGGCCACCACAGAGAGGAAAGATCTGTTTTGCAAATGGTTAAACTTCTGGTTTTAAGATTAATTGCTTTCATTTGGACGCTTGCTGTTGGCCTAGCCATCTCCACTTTACTGGAACTCAGGGTCCGGGCTTTCTAGATGCCGTGGGGCCTGCCTGTCAGCAAAGGAAGCCCTGCTCCAACTTTCCCGGAGAAAGAGCCCTTCTCTCCCTGGCACGGGTGCTTGAACTGGCACTCGGCTGGGGGCCTTCCGGGGAAGCTTGTAGGCTCAGGGGAGCAAAGGGCACTCCTGCTCTGAACCAGATTAGCCCTCAGACCATTGGAGAAGGGGGCTTGAGTACTCAGAAGCAGGCAGCAGAGGGTCCAGGCAGCCCCAAGAACAGGGAGAGCCTTGGGTTGTGGGGGACTGGGCAAGAGGGGATGTTGCAGGCACCCTCTTGGGGGTGCTGGCCTGTCCCCAGGTGCATGCTGGAGAAAGGCAGGTAAGCTGCCTCTGCCAAGGCCCCGTAGGAAGACTGGGCTGCCCACAGGAAACAGCAGGTGGGTTGCAGAACTAAACACCAGACATGATTCTGAGAGCATTTTGAATAAGTAAAATTGCCTAAGGAGAGTGGAGCTGGCCTGAGGAAGGCCAGACAGTGAGTCTTCAATTGTTAATGACCGCTGCGAGTGTGGCCTCCACAGTGGACCTGGGTGACCTGCCAGGCTATTCCTGGGTACCGTCCTGCTCAGCCGTCAGCAGGACCTCCTGGGCTATCCCATCATGCCCTGGAGTGCAAAGAGACACAGTGTCTCTCCCAGCAGAGTGTGGCTAGGACCCTTCCTGACCCCAGAGATGGAGGCAGGGAGTGGGCCGTGATGCTTGTCCACTCTGGAGACCCCAGCGGGGTGGCAGGAAGGCAGTGCCCAACAGGCACGGCTGCCTGCTGAGGGTGTGTAAAGGCCTGATGAGGCCAGCGTGGGGGGCACCCGGCCTGACACCTGCCAGGGGCCTAGAAGAGGAGGGTCCCCATCTGCAGCGCCTGTGGCAGCTCTGGCAGCAGCTACCTCCCATCCTTTGGAAATGAGGCTTTACAAATCTTGAGCAGCATGTACGAGCTGCTTACCTTTCCTGCCCCAGTTCAGCTGGGCGGAGAGCCTGTAGAGACGGGTCTCCCTCACCCCCTCCCAGAGCCTTGCATAAAGAAGCAGGTGCTTCTCTCTGTTCCCCGCTCTTCTGTTCATTTGCCCACACAGAGCACTAAGGGGTGGGGGGCGGGGGACAGGGAAACAACATAAATTGGTCTGTCGTCCAGAATCCATGTCTCGCTAATGTACCCAGATTAACTCAACTGTAAATTGTCTCCTTGGATGGCAGTGTCTTGCTAAAAGTTTCCCATATGATTCATGATTTGGATTGCTTTTAACGGCTATTGGCTAAGCAAGCCGGTGACTGTACAAGGTGATGCAATTGGCATTAGTGAGGGGAGGCACGGGAGCGTGTAATGCAGTCAATACTGCATTAACTACTGATGCCCAATTACAGGGAGTGGGAGAGAGCCTTTCAGGAGCATTAGGACAGGGAGAAGCTGAGATCACTGGCCGCCACTTGCCTAAAAGCTTCACCCTTTGCGTGCCGGGGCTTGGCGCTGATGTGGCCACTCACTTGGCCTCTGGGGCTGCCTTTCTGTCTTACTATCTCTCTCTTTCTGGACATGTCCCACATGATGCTTTTTAGCACGTGGAAATATGCATTCTCCCAGAGCCCAGGCCTGCCTCTGGCCCCTCAGAGAGCTGATTCCCCACCCCAGCCAGTGTCCAGAATCAGACCTGGAGGCCACCCCACCCACTCCCATTTAAAGAGCCTCCCAGCAGGACCCATTTGTGAGCAAGACCAAGAAGAGATTTATTTCGGTCTCTCTCCCCTTGGGACAGACGGATGATGGCCAGCGAGCGCTGGCGGCCGCCCCTCTGTGGTCATGGGCAGAGGAACTTGAGGTTGGGCCTTGGCACGGTGGACTGTGGGGCACGGTTGCCAGAATTGGGAAGTGGCCATGGTTGGACAGGACCTTCTCTGAGCCCAAGACAGAGCTGGGGAGCCTACTGGGGGCATGGCCCAAGCCAAGGTGGGGTCTCCAGCAAACGTGGACTGCCTCCAGAGCTGCCTCCACCCAGGGCACAGCTGCCCCCAAGTAGCCAGCAGGCCAAGGCTGTTGTTCAGACCTACCTCCAGGGCCCCGAGGAGCTCCCTGTCGGGAGGGCCAGCAGACAGGAAGGAGTTAGAGAGCAACGTAGAGAAAAGGGCATCGGTGCCACAGTGTGCCGGGAACCAGTGGGCTGGCTGCCACCTCTGCTGTCCTGGTACGCTCTGCAGGTCTGTCACGTCCACTGTGGGTTTGTGCCCCATGCCCACCAGTGCTGAGGTTGCTCTGCCTCTCTACCTTGTCATCTCTACAGTGAGAACAGCCGCATCCAACTGGTTGGGGGGCTAATTAGGATTCAATGAGATGGAGTCCATGTATACGCTTGATAAGCCAGGAAGCCTCCTGCCTGTGTGAGGTGACTTTGTGCTCCACCAACTACCCTGTGATCAAATAACCCGCTGCCCGATGTGGTGCCTTGTTCACTCACTCTCCCTCTTCCGTTTATCCATCATGGCCATTGATCACTGCTGTCCAGGAGGGAGGCTGACTTCACTACTTACCACCACTGGCCAGATTCCCCAAGGCAGGTAGCATTGTAGGAAGAAGCCTCCAAGACCGCTCTCTGCAAGCGCTTCCATCTACAGGGGGGACAGGCAAGGTTGAAAGTGTGCAGGAGGGTTGCCTGGCTTCTGTAGGGAACCCAGGGTTCCTTTCGGGTTCTCTGCCCAACTTCCATGTCCTCTAATCCTTGCCCCGAGGCATGATGAGGCTGGGTGGTAGGAAAGTCTGATCAGGAGGAACATCACCTGTCCTCTTGCCAGCCTGCTGACCGCCCACAGGACACGGTTCCATCCTCACATTAAGTCCCGCTGGCAGGTGCTGATGGGCACTAACCTGGCCCAGGTCTTCTGGGACCAGAGCAGCCCCAGAGATGCATATGACATGTAGCCCATCCTGCCTGCCCGCCCTGCCTGGAGTGGAAGGACAACTGAGGCACGGAGGGCATCCTCCTCTCCTTACGCTTAACTCTTCCTGGTGCTGCTAGAGTGAGTTTGCCTGGCACGCCTGCATGAGGGATAGGACCACACCAGTGGGGTCAGCTTGTATGGGCCTATGAGAGCTGATCTGGCACATCTCTCCCCAACTCTTGAGTTCAGTGGCATTATACTGGTAGTGGGAAATGAGCCTTGGGGGGAATATTAACCCCATGGATGTTGAAGGAGCCAACTGTGAAGTGTTTATCAGCACACAACTGGATGGCATTCATTTGGGGCTCTGGCCCTACCCTGTTTCTGTTCTGCCACCACCCGGCCTCTCCCTCTGCCTAGCACCTTTCTCCCAGCTCTCACTACAGCCAGGGCCTGGCCTGGGCTGCCCTGTCATCGTGCCTGAGACCTGCTGCCACACTAGCAGTTGGCCTTGCAGGAGCCTCCGGGTGGTCAAGGCCTCTTACAGACTGTTCCAGGCCAGGCTCAGAGTCCATCCACCCTACCTAGTAATAAGCTGGTGTCCTGTTGGAGCATATTCATTTTGTGTTTTGTCTAAGGCAGGCGTCCGCAGTGGCCGACACAACTCGGGGCAAATGAAAAGCAGGGGGTGTGAGAGGAGCGAGCAGGCTGGTCCAGGTTGCCGGGGCAGCTGTCCCAAAGAGCAGGCCGGCTGGGTCATGTTGCATCAGTAGCTCCTACCTCCCGCCTCTTCCCAGCTGAACTTCCTGGAGTGGCCTGCTGTCTCCAGGCACAGCCTGCTGGCATGATTCAGGAGACCGGGGTGCTAGTCCCAGCTGACTGCGGTGTGACTCCAGACAACTTACTGGACCTCAATTTTCACATTCTATAATGGGAGCAATACCTAACTTGCACCTAATGTCCGTGTACACTACTTGATCAACCAGGAACCCTCATGCTTCTGTGCAGGGACCTCGTTCTCTGCACAGATATGGTGTGATCTCTTTGGCTTCAGCCTCCCAGTCTTTAGGGCTCCTGTAAACACACTTGCTATGGTGTCATTGAACCCTTGCTGGAAACTGAGGCGTTGTGCTCTGCACGTGTATCAGTAAGTTGTCGCTGCATAACCATCTACCCCCAAACTCGGAGGCTCAAAACAACAAGCATCCATTTAGATCTTGAATCTGTAGGTCAGTGCTCTAGGCTGGGCTTGGCTGAGCGGTCTCTTGGGTCTCAGCTGGACACTCTCGTGCCTGGCAGACGGCCTATCTCCTGGACGCTGTGGGTACGAGTATCCCTTGTTGTCCAGCAAGCTCTTCTGGCCTGTTCTCATAGTAGAAACAGGTCAGGAGGGAGAGTGGAAGTACACAACGTTTCCTGACTCCTGGGCTTGGCTCTGGGAGGCTTTCGCTTCTGCCACATTCCTTAGGCCAAAATAAATCACAAGGCCAGCTTGAATTTGGGGGCAGGGTGGGGGTGGTCAGATTCTGTTCTTGAAGGGAAGAGGTGGAGAGTCACATTGCAAAGGGCGTGCATACTACCAGCAGGAGGGGTAGAGAATTGGGGCCATTTCTGTACTCATTCCACCAAAGCATCTTCCACGTATGATCTCATTGAATACCCTGAACCACCCTAGGAAAAAGCCACACGTATTATCCTCATTTCACAGATGAGAAAACTGCCATACAAAGAGACTGTGTAATTGGTCGCGGGTCCCACGCTTGCAAGGGCCAGAGTTCAGGCCATCTTACTGCAGCACTGTGCTCTGCAGCCTCCCTGTTCCAGCTGGCGGGCTTGGAGGTGGGCGAGAGGGACACTCGGGGAGGGCTCAAGGGAGAGGGGGTGGAGCCAGCAAGAGGATGCCTGGGGACAAGGGGTGGGAGGCTGGTGGTCAGGGCAGTTCATCCAGGGGGCTGCCATTGGATGGAAGGCCTGGAGGGGAACCGCAATGAGGTCAGCCCCCGCTGCCTCCTCCAGCTTTTCCGCTCTGCCCTGTGATGCTGCTGGACAGGTGGAAGGGGTGAGCAGCTCCCGTGCTCGCCAGAGCTGACTCAAGCCTGGGTCTATATGCAGATACAGCCAGGCGGGAATCAATTCATTGGTTAGCCCCTCGCCTCAAAACGGGGCGGTAAGTGGGCTGGTGAGAGGCCTGTGTACATTCATAAACCAGCTGATTGAAAAGCAATATTTCAGATAAATACAAGCCAGCGATCTATCAGTGGTTGTAATAAAACCCAGGCTTCAGGCTGTGATTTTATTTTGAAATAATAAGAATTGCTTGATTCTTTTTACTTGAGTTACCATGGTAATTCCGGCGTGGAGCAGTGTTATATTGATTTAGAAAGTGGACAGTAATATTTCTTTTGTGTTATTCTGTTTCTAGGCCTTGATTTCTAATTTCCACTTGGAGATTACTTTTATAAATTTCTTAAGTCCTTCCACTTTTTTTCCTCTCACAGTATAATTTTCCTCTCATACGCCACTATGTTCTGAGCTTATTGGTTTGCTCTTATTTTAAATTAAACTTGCTGGTTTCAAATATTGAAATGACATCTTTGTCTGTGTCTGTACTTTGGTTTAGCAAAATATTACAGTCTGACGCTTTCTGCTTAATAATTTAAGGGAGGCATTCTGTCGGCCCTCACTGGGTGCTGATAACTTATGACTCAACCAACACAGGCCTTAAACTCCTGACATTTTAATATTGTGTGGCGGGAGTGGCTGCCCCTCTGCTTGGAGTCTCAGTGGAGAAAAACCCGTGTGGGAGGGAGACCTGTTCTTCCCACGTAAGAGGAAGCAGCTCTGGCACGGGGTTCCTGCAGCCCATGGCCTGCACCGGCTTTGTCCTGTCTCTCCCCTCCCTGAATCTTTAAAAACTCTCAATGCCTGCTCCCTGGTGTCTGGCAAGGATTGTGTGGGGGCTGCCTATGGGTCCCATCAGGTGCTGGATCTCTGTTTCTCAGCTTCCCCATTTGTTAAAGCAAGCGGAACTAGCGTGGGCTTTGAGTCAGACAGACTGTGTTCACATGCCACCTCTGCCACTTAGTGATTCTGAGTAGTAAGTTGCAATAGTAGTTATGACCCGTCAAATGGGTGTGGTCACGAACTGCCGTTTAGGTGCGTCAAGCCTTCAGCAGGCCAGGCTCTTGCCGGTCTTGGAGACAGTTGGTATAGTTGCCTAAACTTCGTCAGGTCTTAGTGAGGAGCAGCGGAGAAAGTGGAAGTGGTTATACCTTGAAACACTTACTCTGCTCCAGACACGCGTGGGGTTTGGAGCCCTGGCAGGATCGCTCTTTGGAAAGGAGCCTTGGCTTCAGGAGGTGGGTCGGCTCCGCCCACTTTCCTGCCCCCCCAGCCTGGAGCAGGGGCATCTGTCCTCTGGTGTCTTCACAGTACCCCACAGCAAGGACTGGACTCCTGAGGGAAACTCGCAACAATATGGCTTATAGGGCTGAGATGGGTCTGCAGGATGCCCCCTCTGTGGCCTGAGGAGAGGCCCCGGTCCTCTGTGGTATGCCAATGCCTCGCTGACATGAAGACATGAAGACATATGCCAACGCATATGTCTTCGCTACCTATGGCTGCGTAACAAATTATTTCACAGTTTAGCATTTTTAAACAGCACTCACTTGTTAATCTCGTTTCCGTGGGTCAGGAGTCCACGTCCAGATTAAGCTGGGTCCTCTAGCGCAGACATTTTTTGCAGACCGTAATTAAGGTGTTGGCTGGGGCTGTGGTCTCATGTCAAGATTCATCTGGGGATTGAGCTTCCCAGTTCACTCATTTCATTGTTGGCAGGATTCAGTTCCTCCTGGGCTTTTGGGCTGAGGGCTTCCATTCCTCACTGACTGTGGATCAGGGCCAGCCCTCATTTCCGTACCACATGGGCCTCTCCAACATGGCAGCTTGTTTCCTTAAAGCCATTGAGAGAGTGTCTGCTAGCATGCAGGAAATCACAGTCTTTTATAAGATGTGACACATCTGATCACAGATGTGACATTCCATCACTTCGGCTGTATTTTCTTCCTTGGGAGCAAGTCACTCAGCCCAGTTAGAACTCAAGGAAATGGGGGGATTACACAAGGTCATGAACACCAGAAAATGGGATTGTTGGACCCCATCTGAGATATCAGCCTATCGTGAGAGGTCAGCAAACTCTGGCCCCAGGTGGCTAACAGTGTAGCTGCCCCCAGAGAGGATGAAACGTCAGCTCCATCCCCAGGAGGCCCATTGCCTCTGCCTCATACCACAGAGGGCCACAGATGTCTCAAGGCCTTTCATTTAATCTTCGCAGCCCCCTTGGGAGGCTGGGAGATCGAACACTAGCCCCATTTTGCAGAGGAATAGGTTGTGCTCAGAGAGGGAAAGACACTTGCCTAGGATAGCCCAGCAAGTCGGTCTGTGTCCAAGTTCAGAGAACCAGCACTTCCGTGAGCCTGGGGAGGTAGTGGTAAAGGCACTCCCAGGCCTCCCTGGCCCTGGTGGTGAGAGGCACTAGCACTGACTGTAAGCACACGCAGGGACCAGGGCCACATATGGGAACTGTTAGATTCCTCGTGTCACAGATGATAGGTTTGTGGAGGACACCGGGGGCCTGCCATGCAGCTTTCTGTTACCCAGAGGCATCTCTTCTCACTCACTGGACCCTGGGAGGAGGGGAGGGTTGTACCTCCCTGAACCAGTCTTCCCGCAGCCATTAGACTGTGGCGTCTACCCCTCTCCCCAGCTGTTGCCCGGCCAGGGGGAGCTGGCATCTTCGAAGCGGCCTGGGCAGAGACCATTTGAGCAGTTCTTCACATGGGAGCAGGACTGAAGGAGGCTTTCCTGTGGGCTGGAGCCCAGGGCTAGGAGCTAGAACTCCTGCATCCACAGCCTGGCTCCCCGCCCCCACCCCCCGCCCGACTCTCAGTCTGTCCCTGGGCAGGTGCCGTCTGCTCTCTGGGTCTGTGCTTCGCCATTTACATTTCAAGGGTTTCTGGCTGCTTGCTGCCCAGTGGTACTGTGTCTGGAGACAGGTCCATGGGGAAGGTGTGTATTGAGGCCAAGGCCTGGAGAAAAACCTCCTTGTCCAGGTTTCATGTCTTTCTTTGTTGTCCTGGTGTCAGAGAAGCAGAGAGCCCAGGTGGGAACATCTGTGGCCTCTGGCCCTCCACCCATGGTCTTGCCACATTTGAATCCAGGTGGGCTGTCTCATTTCCAGCTGTTCCCAGGTAAAGCCTCAGCTAAGAAGTAGAGGAGACCCCTGAAGCAGGCCCAGAGCCTGGAAGCCAGTAAACCAGAAGTTACAGCCTCAGGCCTGAAAAGACCCTGGGTAATTACCCCTCCCCCTCGACTTTTATGTTAGGAAAACTAAGGCGCCAAGAAGCCTCTGTGTCCTCTCTCAGCTGAATGTCTCAGAGATACTTTCTGAGCAGAAGAGTCTGAAGCCCAGCAGAGGCTGCTTCTGGCCCATGACAGGAAGCCAGGGCTGTACCCCATCTCCTCGCCTGTCAGTAAGAGGCTATCTCTTGAAGGCAGCTGCTCTCACTCCAGCCAGAAGCTCTTTCCCATCTGTGAGGTGTCTTGGCAGGGGCAAGGGCTCTGGAAGAACTGAGGGCAGGGGCAACTTTCTCTCAGGTACCAGGTTCTGACCTCGTACTCAGCCCAGGTGCAGAGTGTGACCTCTTTCTGCCCCATGGATGTTTTCACACAGTTCTTTGATCCTCAGAATGCTTTATCAGATCAGTGCTAAAATATGCCTGTGTGTGAGAATAACATCTCATTAATATTATCAAAAACATAAAAATAAAAAATATGATCCAGGAAAAAAAACCAAAATTGGTTGAAATAACACAAAGCAAAGCTGGCAACAGTTAACACTGCACCTGGCAAAATATGTTATTGACTAAAAATTGATGGAGGAATCAACTCTTCCTGAGAAAATGTAGATCTGCCAAAGTTGGCTCAGGAAGTATTTTTTTGGTAGAAATAATTATCACAAAAGAAATCTCAACAATGTCAAAAGCTGTAGTTCGTAAGATTTAATATGAGCCAAAACTGATCATGAACCGAATAGTCACTTTAAATTTAAAAATAATCGATCCCAATGAAAATAATTTTAATAAGGAATTTTTTTAATTGTTTTAAGGGGCAGGAGGAGGAACTTTAGTAAAATAAGAATGGGGAAAGGGCAAAAAAAATCTTAAACATTAGTGAATAGAAAATAGATCAAGGAATCAAATTGACTTAATGAAGCTCATTAAGAATTACTTTCTTGATGAAAAATCATCATAGTATAATTCTTACTAAAATATATGACTTAGCAATAATTGCTTAGCAATTATTTATTAAGTCAATAGTGAGTGAGAATGAATGAACAGGCAAAGGAGGTTGGGAGGTAAGCAGAGAGGATCTCAAGCACAAAGCAATCTTTGTCCCAGAGAGAGGACAGACTTACACTTTTCTCTTTTTTAAAGATTTTATTTATTTGAGAGAGAATGCACAAGCGGGGGGGGGGGGACAGCAGAGGGAGGGGGAGAAGCAGACTCCCCACCGAGCAGGGAGCCTGACATGGGGCTCAGTCCTGGGACCCTGAATCATGACCTGAGCTCAAGGCAGACCTTTAACCAACTGAACCACCCAGGCGCCCCAGACTTACACTTTATTAAGACTTGTACTACTCAGGCATGTTTTCCAGCACCAACCAGCAGTTCTCCAATTCTCAGGGGACACAGACTGGGTGTCCCACAATTTAACTCAATCCTGACACTATCTAGTATTAGCCCCTGCAGGTTAAAGGCTCAGTCCCACAAGGCTGCCCCCACTTTGGAGGCCAATCACAAATCCCAGTTGTCGTCTCTACTTCTGATCAGGGTTCCCACGATCCCCTCCTCAGGTCAGAGAATTTGCTAGGAAGGCTCACAGACCTTGGAATCATTTTCTTACATTGACCCATTCACTGTATAGGATACAGATGAAGAGGTACATAGGGTGAGGTTCTGAGCCCAGGAGCTTCTGTCTCTGGGGAACTGGGTTCCACCACCCTCCTGGCACCTGGATGCAGTCACCGATCCAGAGCTCATTAAGTCTGGTTCGAGAGTTTCTTAAAACTTAACCTCCATCGCCCTCCCTGTCTTTCCTGGACGTCTGGCAGTGCATGAGGCTGGAAGTTCCAGCCCTCCTATTGCTTGGTCTTTTTTGGTGGCCAGGCCCAGCCTCATCCTGAGACTAGCTGGGGGGCTCACCTTAAGTCACCTCAGGAGCATAAATGCAGGAGTGCTCAGAAGGGGCTCCTCACAAATCACAGAAGATAGCCTTAGCACTTGGGAAACGCCAAGGGTTTTAGGAGCTCTGTGCCAGGAACCAGAGACGAAGACCAAAGACATTATACCACAGCTACTCTGGGGAAAATAAATCAGAGGAGATAACATTAGGGGCAGCAAAAACAGCCCATGATGTTAGGGGGAAGTATTCTTCCTTTTGAACTTTCCAGGGTGCCTGCCCCCACCCCTCCAGCCTCAGACTTCTCCCCGCCCCTCTCTCTTCCTCCCTCCGTCCCTCCTTCCCTCTCTCCCTCCCTTCCTTCCTTCCATTTTCTGGCGAGCCTGCAGTCTGGGCATGTGAGGGGACTGGATGGGGATGGAGGTCTGGGTGGTCAGAGGAGGCAGCTGAAGTCCAAGAAAAGAAGGGTAGAGGGCATGGCCAGAGCTGTGGCCTTGGGAATGTGGTGGCTCATCTGACGTCTCCCAGGGATCAAGATCCCAGTATCAGGGCCTGAACTTCTGGAGTTGAACCCCAGCGAAGACAGACCCAAGGTCCTGTTTGCAAACTGGGCCTCACCTTCTTCTGTCCCAAGGACCCTTGCTTGCTCTTCCCAGCTTTGGCCTGAGGCTTCCCCTGACCCTCCCCTTCCTCTTCTTTTGCTGCCCTATGACCAGACCGAGATCCTAGCTTTCCAGGCTCCAAAGGAATGATGTGAAGCCCGTGGGCCTGAGGCAGGCAGGAGAACACCAGGGTAGGGAAGCAGCCAGTCCAGACCTGCCCAACCAGCCATGGGCCAGCTCCTAACCCCTCTGCTTCATGTGATCAGTCCTTAAAGAGTTTCTTGGTTGGCCCTCCCAGCTCTGGGCCAGTTTGCTTTCTCAGATAGGCTTCCATGAGAGCTCCTGATTTGGGGAAAGAGCTAAGTATTTCTGCCTTCTCTGTGTCTAATATAGTCCACTCCCTAATTATATATATATATAGCTAAGATAGACCCTGAGAAGAACAGAATCTTTGTGTCTCAGGGCACCTCTGTGTGGTGTAAATGAGTCGAAGGTCTTGCCTTGGCAGTGAGCTGGCTCTCAGGGGCATCCGTGGGTGGCCCTGGCTGGCTGCCCGGGGCCTCAAAACCCTCCTAGCCTACTCTATCCTGTCTCGGCACCACACCCTCTGCTCTCCAGGGCCCACACTCCCAGGAGCTCTGCCTTCTCTTACAGCAGGGAAGGCTTTTAATTCTCTCCCCCAAGAGGAGAGAAACCTCCAGAGCCTCTGCCCAGGCACAGGTAGAGAAATCTCTCAAATTCTTTAAGAGAAACATTGGCTACAGGAGCAGGTGACAACTTACGGCAGAGGTGGCCTTCTTTGGACTTGGGAGGGAGGTAGTCAGCATGGGCTTTGGACCCCAGTCCTGCCCTGCCTTCTTCTGATAGTGAGGTCTCAGGCGAGTCTTGCTTGTCCACCCACCACTGTGTGCCCCTGGGCCTCCGCAAGCCTGTTTCCTCACATGGACATTAGGGCTCAGAGCAGCCTCCCTGTACCTTGCACAGAACTCAAATGGGAGAATATGTTTCCATGTGTTTCGCCAACTGGACAGCACTGTGCCCACCTGAGGAGTAGTTAGAACGTGGTGGCTGCCTAAAGGGAAGGGTAGCTTCCGCCCTTTACCCCTGAGGGGTCCCCTCAGGCCCAGGACCTGTAGGACTTCAGAGAAGTTTGGGGAAAGTGGGGGATTGTTTCCCAAGGGGGTGGCTTCCTGAGACAGCAGCCCATGGTGAAGCCATGGAGGCTCATGGAACCAGCCTCATGCCTAGAACACGGACTTGTGTCCTCTCACCCCATGGCATAGATAGCCTCCTCTAGTGACCAGAGCTGTCTTGTCCCCTCCCGGGGGCTGCTCTGTGTGCTGAGATGAGGCCTGAGGTGCCCAAACTTAGAACCTAACCTTGGTCATCTCTCTAGGCTCAGGGTGGCTGGGTATGCCTGTCACGGCGCAGGCCTGGCGCCCCCTGTTGGCCAGGACGCTTAGTCTTCTTGAGTCAGCCTCTCAGATGAGCCGCAAAGGAAGCGGTGCTGAGCCTGGGTACTGTCTGTGCTCTCTCCAGCGGTATTCATTCACCCAGAGGTAGCCTTGCAGAGTTCCTCCATGGCCTCTGTGGCCTGGATCCATACGTGCACACCCCTGTCCCAGGGAGGCTCCCAGGCCCTAGGAGAGGGCAACAATTCCTTAACTGAGCCTGGGCTGGGGGCCTGGAGGGTCTCACTGTGATCTTATTCATTATGCACACAGGCTAACTCGTGGTACCCAATGTGGGACAAGCTCAAGACCTGAGAGAGGCACACCCCACCCCCCATACACGGGCACACACAATTTGGTGAGTAGGGCATAGGCCTCGGAAGATGCAGAAATTATGACAAAAGACAAAACATGAATGTATTGGTGGAAGCAGACAGATCAGAGGAGAATGGTGGATCCCTGGGAAGCAGGCCTGGAAAAGTGGGTTCAGCCAGATTTCTGGATGGGGTGGCAAGGAAAGAAGGCATGGGGGTGCTCTGGGGAGCAGCCAACGGGAGATGGGGGGAGCAGGGCCTGACTTCCCTGTGAGGGCAGACTTTACCTCCCAGGCCCCCACTCCTGACCCTAGAGCTGGACTTCTTATCAACTGTTCCTCCTGTTCTCAAAGCAGTATTTGCTTTGTTTTGCTTTATAACACCTTTATTGAGATATAATTTGCATGCCGCAAAATCAACCTTTTTAAAATGTATAATTCAGTGGTTTTTAGTGCATTCACAGTCGTGCAACCATCCCCACTACCTAATTTAAGAACATTTCCGTCACCCTGGAAAGAAACTTCATACCCATTAGCCGTCACTCCCTATTACCCACTCCCAGGCAACCACGGATCTATTTTCCGTCTCTATGGATTTGCCTGTTCTGAACTTTCCATGTAAGTGAAATCATACAAAACATGGCATTTGTGGCTGACTTTTTTCCTAGCCTGATGTTTTCAAGGTTCATCCATGTCGTAGCATGAATCAGTACTTCCCTTTTATGACCAAATAATATTCCACTGTATGTATGTTCCACATTTTATTTATCCACTCATCGGTTGATGGACATTTGGATCATTTTTCCTTTTTAGTTATTGCGGGTAATGCTGATATGAACATTCATATACAACATTTTGTGAGGACCCACATTTTTAGTTTTTCTTGGGTATATACTTAGGAGTGGAATTGCCGGGTCATATGGGAACTCTGTGTTTAGGGCTGTTTGGTTTTCATTTCAATACTCAATGCCTGAGTGTATCAGAGAGAAACCCTTGGCTGTCTGAGCATCCTTGCCTGGCCCCTCCCGGGCTGCTGAGGTTTGGCAGAACTGCGGGTAAGTCCTTTCTCCAGCTGGCTTCAGTTTTCTGATCTGTGAAATGGGGTTCTCATGGATCCCTGCTCACCTTCAGGGACCTTGTTAGTAATTATTACTCACACAGCACGTCAAGGATTGCAAAGCACTCTGCTGGTGTTGGCTGCTTTGGTTCCTTAGCCCTGGGAGTTGGGTGTCATGTTCCTGCTTTGCTGACAGGGAAGGGGAAGCTCAGAGAGGCTAACGGACTTGACTGAGGTGACACTGGGGGTCAGTGGCAGAGCCTGATCTTGACCCTGGCCTCATTAGAGTCCAACTCCCTTGCCTGAACTCCTGCCTCGCATGTGTCTCTGGGTGAGGCCTGCCTGAGCCACCACCACGTTTTATGCCCCATCTTAAGGGCCGGGAAATGAGGACCCGGATGTGGCCCAATAAGGGCTCCAAGATAGAACCGTGCTGTAGGAATAAGGACTCGGCAGAAGTCCACTTTGTAGCTGGGTGTCTTTGGCTAAGTCGCTCCACCTCTGTGAGCCTCAATTTCCCCATCCATAAAGCTGAAACCGTAATCGGGACTCCTCGCGCTGGGGAATGTGCTGAGATGCTGTATATGAAGGGACACGCGTGCCGCCAGGAAGACAGAAGGTGTTACCTGCACACTTAGCCCAGGTGGAGAGCATGGAGAGGGCACAGAGAATTGCCGGGCTATGGAGAAGTGGCTGGGTGGGTCGGGACCAGTGCTAAGGGAGGAGGCATCATCTCGACTGGCCAGGAAGGCGAGAAGTGGGCAGTCTCCTGGGCAGGCCTGGCCTTCTCCAGCCTGGGGCTGCCAGAAACCAGGAAGGGTTTCCAGGGGACTCGTGAAAGAGCCCCAGCCTAGAGGAGAGCGTGTAGACAGGCCTGCTTGTGCCCCCATTCCTCTCCCCCAGCTGGGCCCATAGACGTCTGAGAGGGGGGCCTGCATGACTGCCTTTCTTACCCCGAGTGGTAATAAAACACTTTAAATTTATTGTGACATTTGGATTTAATTAAAAAGTACACACTTAGGGAAGTAGAACATAATGGGGAGAGAGGCAGGGTGGCTTTTCCCCTCCTTTCTTCCCCAAACTAATTAGCGTTGTATTTTAAATTGTTTATGTGCCGCTAATCATCGTAATAAATCATTTATACTGAAAAAGACACACTCGGCTGTGCCCGCCGCGCGGGTTCCGCTCGCCGGGCTCTATCGCGAACAAATTGATCTGGAAGTGAATTTATTAACCACTGGGGAAGAAATCATTAGTGCTTTCTCTAAACATTCCCCAGGTACGCTTTATTGCTGCAGTTTATGCTGTAACTAAAAGGAGCATTACCCAGGCCCATGTTGTAATCTCCTTGCCGAGCTGGCAGCCCCACTCCCGAGGTAGGGGGTGGGAGGGGTGGCAAGCCCTGGCTGCATCTCCCTTATGTGGTCCAGCAACCCCAGCCCTTCCCCTTGCTCCTTGTTCCAAAAGGGGACCCCCGGGAGGTCTCTGTGGGCTGAAGGCTTCAGCCACCCCTTCTGACTCCTCTCAGCTGAAGAGGAGTTCACACTCACTCGTGTTTATGTCTCAGGAGCATGGCTTAAAGGAGGAGCGGCCTGAGATTCAGAGAACCGGGCAGCAGGGGCTGTGAGGTCACTGGGGCCAAAAAGGCTTGTGGTGGACCTGCTTCTCCATGCAGAGATGGAGAAGGCAGCAGTGGTGGGCCGATCATACCCTTAGAGGAACAAATGGGGCTGAGCAGGGACCCAGGCGGGAGCATCCGCTGTGGGCCCAAGCCCCCAAGGCCTTCCTACAATGGGCCCGGACCCTTTTCCGGGGTTTGGCTGAGCAGTCTGTTCTGCTCAGCTACCTGGTGAGGCCTGTGTGCCCTGTGTGTCCCTGCCCATCTCCCCATATGGGCCCAGAACGGTACTCAGTGCTCCCCACATGGTCTGTCTGTTGACAGCACGATTGTCAGCTCCTCGGCAGCAGATACCATGCCTTGGATGATGTGGCCCAGCAGCCAGCTTGCCCTACCGATCTGCACGCAAAATGTTTTCTTTCCCTTCACTCTGGGGGCTGCTGAGCACTCTGACTTCACAGGCCTGCTCTCCAAGACCCTCACACTCATAGCAAGCTTTCTCCCACCCGGTTTCTAGAAGGGGCATCCACTTCTGAACCAAGATCTCTCTAGGGCCCTGTGGCTGGTCTAATACACAAACCCTGCCCGATTCCCAAGGTCTTCTCCTAAATGGCTTCCTCCGCTGGTGCCCCGTGAGCCTCCTCAGCCAGGCTGGGAGGTGGACAGGGATCTGGCCCACACAGGCCTTGCCTTTGGTGGCTCTCATCCAGTTCTACAAAGGAGGGTGGGGCAGCCCCCAGGGTCTCAACAGGAAGCCTCAAGAAGGCACCCCATAGGCAGTGCTGGGTCAGCAAGAGCCAAAGGGGCTCCTGACCTTGTGGCCCCTGGGGGCAGGCACTGGAGTCTCCCTCCTTGCCCCCTTGTCCTCCCTTCCCTCAGCCAGCCTGTGGCTAGCAGATAAGTTCTGGATGCTTCCAGAAGGAAGCAGAACCCGGCATCTGACTAGGCTGAGCCTGCCTGGAGGGTCCCCTCCTTGTGTCTGGAGAACACATTTAAAAGTTTGAATTCAAAATTGATTTTGAAGGGCCCTAATCTCTGATCCCCTGGCGCTCACGGTGTGTCTGCAGCTCCTGCCAGACTCTCGTTTTCTGGTTCAGCGCGTTGGTGCTCACGTCCCTGATGCTGTGAAATTGAGACTCGTCTGAGAGTCCGTGCCCTCCTCCTCTGCGGAGATTGCAGGCCCCTTGGGAGCCCTGTTTCATTAGATGGGTGACGTGGGCTTTGCGGGTGCCCAGGGAGCCGCTGAGTTGCTGTCTGGGGAACACAGCTTCCAGACGCTTCCCTGCTGATTTCTTACAGCTGTGTGGCTCCAAGCAGCATCCTGTCGAGGGACCTGGGGGCTTGCTCCAGCAGCCCAGGACAGGATAGGGTTTGGTGGAGGCTGCAGATGGGAAAGGCTTGTGCCTGGGGTTCTTCTGTAGTAACCTTCAGGGGCTTTTTCTTCCCACTGGCCCTCAGAGGCTCAGACTTGGCTGGGAGGAGGGAGGGGTCACATCCCTAAGCCCAAAGGACCCTCAGGTGGGGAGTAGGGGAGGCTCGGTCTGTGCCAGGGGAAGAGGGGTGTCCAGGTCACAAGCACAAAGGGGAAGCCTGAGCTGCTGAGGTTACACAGGTGACTGAACTTTGGGGCTCTCCCTCCACCCGCTGAGGGTTGGGATGGTGTATTTATGTGCAAGGGGACATTCAGAGGGGGACTTCATTCCTCATGGGTCTGCAGGGGTTGAAGAAGAGGATTGCTGCCCCTTGATATAAGGGGTAGAGGGCTTATATTTGCAAAAGAGCTATCATTTCTCAGTTGGAGCCCTGGACTGGACCTCTCATAATTCCAGATTGAGGATGGTAGGACCTAGACACTGCCACAGTTGGACCTGCTTTGGTAGAGACACAGAGCTATAGATGCCTAGCGATGTGTGGCATGGCCCAGCAACAAGCCAGACTGAGGTTCCCATCTCCAGGAAGCCTGCTGTCTGCATCAGCCCCCTCTGGCCAGCAGACTCTTACCAATAATATCCGGATAGATTCCGCTCAGTCTCTTTATTCATTAACTGAACTGATAGTTAAGAAGTGATTTCCATAGGGCTAAGTACTGGAGACACAGTGGTGAATAAGACAGGACTCCCAAAATAGGCCCTCAGGGCACTTTCATTCTTATGAGAGAGACCGATCATTGTCTTAAGTACAATCACACACACATAAAAAAACAAAAAACAAAAAACCTAAAACAATTATAAATTATGTTTACAAACTCAGAAGGAAATGACCAGGGAATCATTTCAGTAAAGAAATAAGGTGATCAAGGAAAGCCTCTCTGAGGAGGTGACATTTAAGCTGAAGCCCAAGGATGAGAAGGAGCCAGCCACATGAAGACGTAGAGAAGGGTGTTCTGGGAAAGAGGGGTGGGGGTGGGGGTGAGGAAACAGCATGTGCAAAGGCCCTGAGGCAGGAGGGAGATCTGGAATGTGGCTGGTGCACACTATGAGAGGTGGAGGCAGGGGCCAGACTGCATGAGGATATCATAAGCTTGTTGAAGAGGGTGGATGTTATTCTCAGCCCACTGGAAGTTATGGAAGGGTTTCAAGCTGAGCAGTGACCTGACCTACTTTGTTCTGAAAGATTTCTGTAGCTGCTGTATGGAGAATGGATTGTAGACAGTAGACATGAGAGGCTGGTAGGGAGCTATGCTGATAGCGTGGCGAAAGATGATGGTGGCTCCGGAAATGGAAAGGGGAGGCAGTCTGGGAAGTGGGAGTCAGCAGTAGGGAGAGAGGATGACGGAAGATCTGAGGTGACTCTGAGTCTCTGGCCTGAGCATCTGGGTGGGTGATGGTGTTAGCGTGATGAGAGGAAGCCTGGGGTATGGGTAAAGGGGCCAGGTTTCAGGGAGGAGAGGTCGAGTCCTGTTTGGGACCTGTTGCTTTTGAGGTATGGCTGGGACCTTATAGAAACAATCAGAGCTGGGAGAGCGGGCCTGCACTCATCCTGCAGACCACTGGGCAGTTAACTGAAGTGTCATTCCCCGTGACAGTCTCCAAAGAGCGCTTGCAGCTTCCAATGTCTCTGAGTCCCCCCCGAAGATCGTCAGAGAACCGCGTGTCTTTGGGGAGCTACTTCCATTTGCACCTGCTCCAGGGCATCGTCCGGGCCCCTGTGTGGTCTGGACTGGGTCCCTGAAAGCCCTCACCAGCCACCAGGCTGTGCTGGCTTTGGCTTCCCTCAACAGTGAGGGCCTGTGAGATGTGCGTGGAGACAGCTCAGCACCTTCACCTCCAGACACTCAAAGGTCACCGCAGGGCCAGGCTTTAGGACACACCATTCCTAAGGAGGTTTGATCCCCTAAAACCTGCTGCAGAAATACACCCTCATAGGAAATGGCTCCTCTGGAGGGCACTGGGGCCCAGAGGCCTGTCCTACCCTGATGTACCCTGCAGGCGGTATTTAGAACTTTCTTCTTTTGGCAGCGACCAGATTGAGTCCAAGTAGAACTTCACTTTCCCCAATGCTTAGGAAAAACATGATGCCATACTGCCGGAGCAGCAAGGAGCTAGAGCAGGAAGGGGCTGGGGTCAACAGCCTGGGTCCCAGGCCCCCCCACTTGGCCACTCCTAGGCTTGCCATGGGGCAGGTTGTGTGATTTCTCTGACCTCCTGGTCATCACAAAGATGAGCGTTAACGAATGTAAAGCACTCGGCACAGAGTAGGCAGTAAAGACTATCATCCCACTGTTGAACATGACTGTAGCAGCTGCAAGTATATGGGAACAGCACTGCATGGTGCTCCCTCCAGCCCTACTGTGATGCGCTATGGACACAGGAAGGGACTTAACACTTTAGAGAAGGCAATTATTGCTGGACCTCCTTTCAGTTTCTTACCCTGATTTGGGCCCCGTTCTAGGTCCCCCTCCCTCCCCTCTTCCCTCATTCACACACCAGCCCCTGGCTGTTGATTGAGCCCCTCCCGCTCCCCCCAGCAACTGGGTCTGAAGACCCCAGCCCTCCCCTCACAGCTCAGCCCACCACCCTGAGGACATGTGAGGACATGTGCCATCTCAGGGCTTCTTTGTCCCTCTCAAGGCTGCAATGCAGGCATCTTACATCTGCCGCTACACAGCCCTTCTGGGGGTCCCCCTTCTGGCCCTGTCCCCCTTCTGGCCCCACGTCCAAGCCCTTCCAAGGTCCCATAGCAGCTACAGCTTATAGCTCCTGTGGAACCACCAATGGAGCAGAAGTGGCCTGTGGCTCACCGGAGCATAGGGACTGTGCCCTGCCATCATTTCTCCTGTTCTTAACCCAGGCCCTGCTCTAGGAGTGCCACTGGCCCCCACCCCGGCATCATGCTGGCATCTAGGCCACATAGGGGTACCCAGACGCTGCCCCAGTAAACCTTCCCGAATCAGTCTGTGCAGAGAAGCCATGGGCCGTGGGCTGGGTGAGAACCTGAAGTCCGGAGTTGGCCAGGAGAGGGTTCAGTCCCTGCCCTGCAGCCTCCTAGCTGTGTGACCTTGGGTAAGGACTTGAACCTCCCTAGGCCTCTGCTTCCTCATCTGTTGAATGGGGGCCATCATTAGGACGTCAGAGTGAATCCGAGGATTCCCTGAGATCTCAGGTGTAGTGAGTACAGAGTAAATGGTGGGTTTTATGGAGAGGCCTCCAAAGTCTTGGCTGAGGCGTGTCCATCTCAGTTCTTTATTTTTTTCTTGGAGGTGGAACATATATGCAGTAAGAGGTGCAAATCTCAAATGTTCAGTCCAACGAGCTTCTGCATTTATGTGCACCCCTTTAAACACCACCCAGATCAAGACCGAGACATTTCCAGTTCTTTAGCAGGCTTCCTCAAACCTCCTGCCCCGTGATAACATACACCATTATTCTGGCATTTTTCACCACAGATCGGTTTTGCCTGTTTGGGTAATGCATAGAGATAGAATTATACCGTATGTAGCTTTTGTGTCTGGCTGGCTTCTTTCATTCAGCATTATGCTGTCCGATTCTCCATGTTGTTGTGTACCTGTGATCCGTCTTCTTCATGGCTGTGTGGTATTCCACTGTGTGAGCGCACCACAGTTTGTTATCCATTTCACTGTTGTTGATGGGCATTTGTGGTGTTTGCAGGTTGGGGCTGTTGTGAAGAAAACTGCTCTGGATGTCCTTGTACATCCCCTCTGGTGGGCATACACTGTCATTTCTGGTGGGGGAATACCTAGGAAGAGAATAATTGGATCGTAAGACATAGATCATTTTTCTTAGCTGATTTTATAGAAAGATTTATTTATTTGCCAGAGAGAGAGAATGAGAGAACATACAAGCAGGGGCGAGCAGCAGGCAGAGAGAGAAACAGACTCCCCACTGAGCAGGGAGCCTGATGGGGGACTCGATCCCAGGACCCTGGGATCATGACCTGAGCCAAAGGCAGACACTTAATCAACTGAGCCACCCAGATGTCCCTTAGCTGATTTTTTTAGGCCACTATATCAAACAATGTGTTTCATATCCATACATTGTACTTTTTGTCCATTAATTTAATCCTCAGAATTATTCTCTAAAGTGGGCTGTCCTCATTTAGCAGGTAGGGAAATTGAAGGAGAGCTGAGAAGCGATGGAGCCAGAATTCAAGTCAAGGCCGTCTCTCTGCAGGGCCCCTAGTCTTTGTGTCTACACCACCTGCCTCTTCCACCAGCCCCTTTGAGGGACAGTGCCAGGGCAAAAGGGACCAGTCCTCCAGTGAGCTGGCCACTGCTCCAACATCCCTCCTCTGGCCCAATGGGGAGTTGGAGGCCACGGGAACCCGAATTCTCTCCCTCTTCTCATGCAATGAGCACGCCACTTGCAAAGGGGTGCACGGAGGTGTGGTAATGAACGTGCTCTAGGTGGCTGTAGCCACGCGTTTCAACAGTTGTTCTCGTTGGCTTTTGATTCCAAATGAGTAGGAAATGCTATTAGTTCAGGCCTCGCCTGCCGCATGGCAAGGCCCTGGGATAGGAGTGCAGTGAGACGAGAAATTGTGGAGATAAAACTGGTGTGAAATGGAGGCCTTCTCACAAGGCTGGATGTGCCCGTGCGAAATGAAGTTACTTCTGAGAAAACGAGATTTAAAGAGATTCTGCGGAATTAGATTACACTTTCAAATTTCCTTATTAAACAGGACTGATGCTGTGGAGGGGCTACTGGCTGGCTCTGTTTGGGACCCTCCTCTGCCCTTCCAGGCCCAGGTGTGGGCCCACGTGGGCACAAGCACCTTGCAGCTTGGCCATGACCCAGATCCCCAAAGACCGCAGACCCCGCCCCACCTGCAGCAGCTGGAGCGGATGCAAAGCATGGGACTGACTTTCTGGAGAATCCCCAGCACTGCCCTGGGTTCTGTGTGGGTAAAACCCAGGGGCTCCCACTCTTCCCTATCCTTAGGAAAGTGGTGTTGAGAACCAGGCACCAGGCCTCTTCCTCGTGGGTTTTGCTCAAATCAGAGCTCAATTTTGAGTGACCATCTACTTTTGGAAATGCTGTGGGTTTTTTGTGTGTTTTTTTTTAAAGATTTTATTTATTTATTTGACAGACAGAGATCACAAGTCGGCAGAGAGGCAGGCAGAGAGAGAGGGGGAAGCAGGCTCCCCACTGAGCAGAGAGCCTGATGTGGGGCTCGATCCCAGGACCCTGAGATCATGACCTGAGCCAAAGGCAGAGTCTTAACCCACTGAGCCACCCAGGTGCCCGGAAATGTTGTGTTTTAAAAGGCAGTAAAGGTGCTGTGACCACTTGTGCGTAGGTGTGTGTAATACCTGAGCACGCCCATCACGCATGTGCGCGGATGCAGGGGTGTGTGCGAGCAGCTGCTAGATGCCAGCATTGTACCAGGCTGCAGGATGAAACCATCGTGGGGAGAATCGGCACAGTCCCACCTCTCATGGAGCTGGCGTACATGTGTGTGTTTACATGTCTGCACACGAGCACCCGTGTGCTGCTGTGCATGTTTGCAGGCGTGTCCTGAGTCTCTGTCGCTCTTTGTTTTAATGCCTCCCGCCTGGGGTCCACAAGCACCTCAAGAGGTTCGTAGCACACAGTCTGAGAGCATAGCCAACACCAAAGCCAGGGCTTGGACCCGGGATTCAAATCCCAGCACTGTCCCATTCTACCCATGTGTCCCCTGACAGGTTGGAACCATTCTTGGGCCTCAGTCTTCTCCTTGGTAAAATGGGAATAACAAGCCCCAGGGGAGCCCAGCTTCTGCCCCAGGTAGCCGAGCTGCGGTGTGTGGAGACAGGTTTAGAAGCACCACTGAGACACATACAGAGATGACGAGAGCTGCCAAGGGAACACCCACCTGTGGCCCCCGGAGGGCCTGCCCTGAGCTGCCATAGTGATCCCTTCCCACCTGCTTGCCCATCAGCCAGGCAGCACTGCTTCCTCCTACACGTGTCTGCCGCGACCACGGGACTGTTCTTCGGGTGACGCTGGACTGAAGCCAGTGCCTATGTGACTTTAACCAGGGTCACACATTCAAATCCGTGTATTTGCCTCGAAGTTTGTGATCATCACTATTTTAGAGGCCTGAGATGGAGCTGTGACTAAGGTCATCCCTTCCCCTGTGCCAGACAAAGTGACACTGATCAGAGCTAACCTTTGCCTGCCGGGTCCGTCAGTCCTAAGCACTTCGCAGAGACTGGCTCCCTGATTCCTCACGGCATCTCTGTGAGATGCGGACTGTTTTCATACTCATTTGACAACAAAGAAAACTGAAGCACAGAGGAATTAAAGTCACACCGTCAAAGGCGTCACAAACCCAAACTGAAGGGTACTCCGTAACCGGCCTGGACTCTTCAAAAATGCTAGTGTCTTGAAACACAAAGAGAGGCTTGGGAATTCTTTCACATTTAAACAGACTAAACTTGACAAGTGAAAGCGATGCAGGATCCAGAATGTTAGTTTGCCATAAAGGGTATTATTGGGGGAATCGGTCAGATCTGAATGAAGTCCGCAAGTAATAGTGTTAGATCAAGGATAATTTCCTGGTTTTGTTAATTGTATTGTGGCTATGTGAGAGAATGTCCTTGCTTTTGGGAAAAACGCATCAAAGTATTTAGGAGTGTGAGCCTTCCTGTCTGAACCCAACTCGCAAATGAGTCAGGGAAAAAATCATAGGTAGCTATATAGAGAAGGATAAAGCAAATATGGTAAAATGCTCCTATTTAGGGAATCTAGGCAAAAGGTGGACAGGAATTCTTTCTATTTTGCAACTTCTCTGAAGGCCTGAAATTGTGTCAAGATAAAAAGTTGAAGGAAACAAGGGTCAGAACAGGGGGAGGGCATCCTGGGACGCATATTAAGAATACTCCCCAGTTTCCGTGTCAGTCCCCCCTGGAAGCCAGATTCTGCTGTGCCTTAGTATGCGTGACCTTGTTCTGTCCTCGCCACCATCTTTTTGGCTCCCCATTTCACAGAAGCAAGTCAGAAAGATGGGGGATTTGCGCCAGGCCCTCGAGCTCCTTGGGACAGTGCTCAGGCTGTAAAGCAGGCTCTCTGACTTCAAGCTCTGTGCCCTGCACCTCACAGCCACTGCTGACTCTGACTTTGGGTGGCAGGTGGGGTGGGTAGAGCAAGGCATTTCTTCCTGGAGCCGTGGTGGAGGGAAGGTGCTGGGATAGAAGCAGACCAGGTCCATATGCAGGTTGGAGAGGGATATTATTCTAGGATTCTGCAGGGACCAGGTCCCGCAGTGCCAAGCAGGACAAGCTAGCATGTGGGAGGGGGTCTCTGGTGCCAGCTGGAGTTGCCAGCAGTGGCCGCAGTGGCGCAGGGCCTAGCTGGGAGTGACCCAGGGCTGGGTGGGGTGGGCTTTGGCGGGTAGAGGACTGGCTTTGGAGGAGCTTGTGGGAGGTAGCAGGAGTGCTCCCCAGCTGGGCTCAGCCTGCTGTCCAAGCTGGAGGGAGGCATCAGGGGGACTGGGAGCCGGTGGGCTTGGCAGTTTGGAGAAGTTCACATACCCGATATGGGGGGCGGCGAGCTTGGCCTGGGATAGCTGGGCAGGGATTACTGAGGACTTACTTGAGTCTGACGTGGCAGACCCCCGGGGGGTCCAAGTGAAGAGAAGGGCTTCTCTCCTGGCTGGAGAGTGGGTACAGGAAGAGCTGAATGACCTCTGGCAGTCCCTCCTGGTCACTGGGACTGTCTGGCTTTTCCCCAGATTAAAGAGCCGAGGGTAAGTGTCTGGCAGCCGATGAGTCAGACCCGCAGGCTGCCTCCTCCTCCTATCAGCCTGCCTGGCATAGAGGCGGGCTGGGGTTTGGCCTGCCTCCCCTCAACTGGCATCCCCCCCACACCCTGAGATGTAGGGGTAACACATGGGCTATGTGAACTGGTTTATTTTGCTGGGTCCCGCGTGTGTCTGAGTGTGTGCCCATGCGTGTGGGCAGGCTCAAACATCATCCATTGTAAAATATCAGTGTTTTCATGGGTGAGTAGTAATTACTGGGTAATGCTTTAAAACCTTTCCTGAAGGAGCGCAAAGCTGTTTTTTTTCTAAAGTCAGGAGTACATTAAAAGGATTACCATGTAGATTTGATTTTTAGATAACACTAAAATGGATCCCAAATGGACTTCAGCAAAGGGATGCTATCTCCTTAATGGAAAGTGCATGGCCCGAGGCTCAGCTCCCAGAGCCAGGCAGGGGAGGGAGGGAGGGAAGAGGTGTCTGCAGGGCTGACTGGCGGGCTGGGTGGGGGTTGGGGAGGCAGGGCTGCGAGGGCAAGCCTTGACCCTCTGGGGAACATCTCACTCCATTTGGGGAACAGGAGAGATGGCCCCTTTAAACCTCCTTGCCTTTTCAGGAGTGTTTTCAGGTCTCCTGAACCAGCCCTATGAGAGAGCAAACACAGTGTGGGTGCTCGGTAAAGAAGGAAGGAGTGAGTCAGACTTCTCCCAGGACCTCAGCCTTTCTAGGCAGAGAAAGCCCAAGGTCCCCATATGCTCTGGGAGCTCCTCAGCCAGGCTGGAGTTCTGTGCGTCGGTGGACATCAGACACTGTTTGGCAGAAGTCTTGTGGCTTCTTAAGAGTTCTCCAGGGCCCAGGAAACAGAGTTCCCAGGCCTTATGGAGCCCCGCCGTGGGCCAGAGCCAGCCCAGGCATGGGCAGGGCGCAGAGGACCTGGACTGGCTTGTGGCTTTGCTCCTCACGGCCTTCCCGGGTCCTGTCAGTTCCAGGCCCAGCCAGTGCTACAGATCACAGCTCCGCGGGCTCTGCGGCTAGGCGTGCTGGGGCCTTAGCTCTAAAGGCCAGCCTGTCCAGGAGCCATGCCAGACCTCTCTTGGGGAGGGGGGGCTCAGGCTGCTGCCTGTCCAGGTACGTAAGGGGAAAACCAGCCTTGATGGGCCTATCCTAGAGACCCGGCCTGAGATTTTGCAAGTTGGTGAGTCTGTATTTACAGCTGTGCTGGCTGGGTATTCCCTCCACAGGACCCAGGGACAGTCCTTCCAAAGACCTCCTCACATCCAGCTCTCCAGACCCCTCCCCCATTTTCCCACACCCTGTAGGTCTGGCCCTGGAAGGAACCCTTCAGAGCTCCCTTGGCTCTCAGGGCTGCCTGCTCCCCAGCTGGCTCCCGCGGCCTCCTCAGAGCTCTGTGACTAGACTGGACCCTGGCAGAGGAGACACAGGCAGGCCTGAGGACATAGTCATCCTCAGCCTCATCACTCTCTCAGACCAATTAACCTTTAGAGCTGCATTAAGGAAATTAGGCAGCAGGCATCCCAGCTAACAGGCCCTGCAGGGACTGGAGGAAGGAGGGAGGAGAGTCCACTGCCAGTCAGTGCGGCGTCCCCTCTGCCGTCACCTGTCCTGCTCCCGGGCCCTAGAAGGCCTCCTCCCCAAGAAAGGTCTGAAGAGGCAGCAAAGCACAGCAGCAGGGAGGACCCCCAGAGCCTGCTGGGTGATGAGTGGCTTATACTAGACCTTGCCTTCAGACCTGTGCCTCAGTTTCCCCACCATTCCTTAGAGCATTTGCCTGGAAGAGCTCGGAGGGGCCTTCTGGCCTGACATCTGTGGATTCTAAGGCTGAAGCCTCTTGGAGGCTGCTTCTCTTCTCAAGTCTGAGGAAGGGTCAGACACCGGGAAGGAAGCCGCTCCAACTCTGGGCCGAGGGCAGTGGGTGGAGGCAGGGATAGGAGGATAAGAGGGATACGAGGGAGTGGGAACTGAACCCAGGTCCCCTGGAGAGTGCTGGGGTCCCTTGGAGAGGACGGGGCCAGGAGGAGGGCAGACTTCATGGGCTTGGTGGAGAGCCAGGGAGGCAGGAAAGGGGGGCTCTTCCCTCCAGAGGGGCCTCCTCTGTGCTCCTGAGCCTTGGTCAGGGAAGGCACACCCTCACCCCCACCGTCTTCATGAGGGGTTCTCAGGCAGCTCGTATAGGTGCCCCACACCTGCCCCAGTCCTGGGTCTCGACTCTGAGACTCCCTGCACTTCACTCCAAGCAGTCTTCACCACAGTCATGCCTCAGGGCTCCGTGTTGGATGTCCAGACTCAGGATGACCTCTGTCCCCACCTCCTCCTTGGTGTTGCTCCCTGCGGTCACTGCTTGTGCCCCTATGGCCTGGGGCTAGGAGCCTGAGTTTCTGTGCACACACACGCACGTGCCTACACGCTAGGCCTGTGTGCATGGGGTGTGCGTGAGTGCACATACTTACCTGCTGGGAGCTCAGCTTCTCCTTCCAGTAAACTCCATGCTGAAATTCCTAGCTTTTGTAGTTTTTCTTGTATGTTGAGAGGCATGCATGGGTCCTGGGGGCAGGGTGGGGGGAACCCCATGGTCCAGAGACTGTGTCCTGGTGGGCAGAGCAAGGGTTCAGAGACTCAGAACCTCCCCGGCCTCAGGCCAGGGCAGGTAGGAAGTTTGAATCTAGCTGGAAGCATTGCTGAGGAGAGCCCAGAGGAGGCCAGGCCCTGCTGTCTCCCTGCTCACTCCGTGGGGACCCCCAGAGCTTCTGCTCCCCACTGGGAGTGTCGTGGGGCATCCCACACTCTTCCTGATACCGCCACAGTTCCACAGGAGTGAACCAAGAGTCCGTAGGCTGATTGAGGGTGAAAGGGTCCTGGGTGCAAGTCTCGAGGTAGCCAAAAGATCTGGGAGTCGCAGTGGACCCAAGCCCACTGTGAGATTCAGTTCTTAGGGCTGCCGGAAGAGCCAGGCAGATGGGGCTGCATGAGGAGAGTTCAGGCTTCCTGGCAAGCAGACTGCACAGGAGGCTGTGGCCAGATGGGGACAAACAGCTCGGGGGCTAGGCCTTGCGGCCACGCGTGTGCTGTGCAGCCAAGCTGATGTGGAGCTCCACAGGCTGCCTGCAGCTTCTGGAGGGACCTCTGCTGGCGGGGGTAACAGCCGGTGCCATGTGGCCCAAAGGGCAGGACCCCGGGGCCAGGGTCGGGGCGGGGGCTTGCTGGGGAGCAAGTGAGGACTGGGAGCCCCCACCCTGAAGAGGACAACAGGGAGAAGCAGTGGGCTCCCATTCCTCGAGGGGATGGGCCCGAGCCCCGGAGCCACAGAGTCAATACCGTGTCCGTCCGTCTGTCGTCCATCTATCCACAGGCGTGCCCATGCTCTCCGTCCAGCCCAAAGGCAAGCAGAAGGGCTGTGCAGGCTGCAACCGCAAGATCAAGGACCGCTACCTGCTCAAGGCACTGGACAAGTACTGGCACGAGGACTGCCTCAAGTGTGCCTGCTGTGACTGCCGCCTGGGGGAGGTGGGCTCCACCCTCTACACCAAGGCCAACCTCATTCTGTGCCGGCGAGACTACCTGAGGTGCGCCTCCCGCCGGCCCCAGCCCCCACCCCCCACCCCCAGGCCCAGCGTGGCTCTTCCCCTGCCTCTAACCCAGGCCCTGAGTGCTCATCCCCGACCATCCCGGCCCAGCCCTGCTCCCCCAGATGTCCACAGAGCCCCACTGTCAGCTGCTTGGCTCAGCACCCAGCACAGAGCCTGAGCCAGCCTTTGCGACCATGGGACACCTGAGATAAGTTTCCCAAGGGTACCAGCCTGGCTCTGTTTGTCAGGTGCTTCTGACCCAACCCGTCCCTGGAATCTGGGAGGAGACACCTCAGAGGCCTTCCAGGACCAGGTGGTCAAGCTCTGACTTCCCTGGGCCCCTCCTGCCTGGGGAAGTCTCCTTGCCTCCTCTTCCCCATGCCCAGCGGGCCCTGGCATTAGACACCTGGGTGCCTGGGGCATCTGGCAGGTAGCCAGACCCTGGGAGAAGGACCACTGATGTTGGAGCTTAAAGACCTGGGTTTGAACTAGCTCTGAACTCTCTAGCTTCTGACCTTCTCCAAGCAGCATTTTGTCCCTCTGTGAATAGTTAATTATGAAGACTAAAGCTTCCCCAGCTCGCATTCCTTGGAGCTCTAACCCGCCCACCCCCCACAACCTAAATCCTATTCCCTGGGGCTATCTCCCCCAATTAACCCTCCCTTAGGCCATTTATGACATCAGCAAGGCTGGAAGGAGGCCACAAAGTGGGGGCCTTGGCTGAGACCCAGCATTTACATTTGGCTGGGTGGCCAAGGCCGGGCCTTGCGAGGAAGGAAGGCCCATTGCATTAATTAACAGGTCAGGCAAGGGCTTCGCGGGGGGCCTCCCACTGCTCAGGTCTGGGCCATGGTAGTGGGCAGGGTTATCAGCAGATGCTGCCCTACTTTCGGGAAGAGGCTAGGGTTTACCTGCCTGCACCTTCTCTTTCAACTTCTGCCTTCAGCCAGAAGTTTTTTAAGTATCGCGATAATCTAGGACCTGTGTGACTCAGTGCTCCTTGCTGGGCTGGAGGAAAAGGTTGAGGCCAGGAGGAGGAGGCCAGGAGGACTCCCCCCTCAATGACCTCCAAGTCAGAAGGTTTCAGACAACCCCTGGGGGCTAGACCTCCCAGGTTGAGGAGAGTTGGCATACCAACCCAGGGGTCCCCGGGACCTGGGCGGGAGGGGCCACAGTGTAGGACGGACTCCCCAGCAGGGTCTAAGCACCCACATGCATTCTGAGTCCTGCCACCTACTGGAGCTGAAGGTATTGTTTCTGGGCTCTGGCAGAGGCCAAGGAATGACTTTGGGGCCAGGTAGGTCAGTGGGCTGGGGTGGGGGTGGGGCTTCCTGGGGCGGCTCCTCCCCAGAGAGGCCTCTCCGAAGGCTGCCCCCTGCAGCCACTGGGGGCAGTGGGGCCCCCCCCTTGGCAGGCAGATGTTGCAGCCCAGTCTTTGTCTGCCTTAATCTGAGCCACCAGGCAGCTCAGGCTGATGAACAATGGAGCCAAGCTTGAGCAGCAGGCGCCTGGGCTTGGGCTGGACAAATCAAGGATTAGGGGGTCTCTCGCCTGCCTCTCAGCCCCCTTGCCTCACTTGGGACTTGTTCAGCCAGTGTGCAGAAAAGAAGCAAAGGGGAGCCTGGGTGGGGGCTTCAACCATTGGAATACCTGGCCCGAGACTGGCCTACATGGGGAGAAAGTGAGCGCCCCATCCCAGAGCTCTGCAACCAGCAGCTAGGAGGAGGGAATGCCTGTGTGAAAGAGGCTTTGGGCCAGATGGTCTTGGAACTTTCTTTGGGCATTGGTCCTATTTTAGAAGCATCTTTGAGCAGGATCACCTAGTCCAGAACCCCCTTTTGAAAAAGGGTATGCTGAGATCCAGGAAGAGGAAAAAGGGATTTAGGCAAGTCACCCAGTGAGTTGGTTGCTGAAAAAGACCACCCCATAGGGTTGTTGTCGAATTAAATGAGTTGATCTCAGTACAGCCCTCAGAACACAGCCTGGCACGTGGCAAACACACTCAGTGGAGGCATTCACTAAGTGGTCCAGGACTGAGAACTTAACCGAAGTTTCCACAACAAGCCTGCAAAGAATGCTCTTCAGTCTCCATTTTATAGTCAAAATAAAGGAGGCTCAGAGAGACCCAGGACCTGCCTGAGGGCCAGTGGACTGCCCCTGAGTTCATGCTCGTGTGACTCGAGTCCTAGCTCATGGCCCAGCCCAGTGTTCTTCCACTGGCCCTAGGTCCCAGTAGCCCAGCCCCAGTGGGAGCCTGGGAGGGGGATCTTGTCAGCCCATCCCAGAGAAGGACAGTGTCACCCAACCCTGGAGCCCCTACACTGCCCTCCATGGGTGGCTGAACTGATTTCTCTGAAGCCCAATCTCTTAGCAGAATCCAGAGGCTGCCCTCTGTGTTCCTTCCCCCTTGCCTAAGCCCACCTGCCAAGCACCCAGGAGTAGGGACCCGCAGGGCCCCGGGTAGAGGCCATTCCTCTGCCCCCCAACCCTGACCAGCCCCTGAGCCCTCTGCACCCTACACCTGGCAGGCTTTTTGGCACCACGGGCAACTGCGCTGCCTGCAGCAAGCTGATCCCAGCCTTTGAGATGGTGATGCGGGCCCGGGACAATGTGTATCACCTCGACTGCTTCGCTTGCCAGCTCTGCAACCAGAGGTGAGTGCATACCTAGAGCAGACCCCAGCAGCTGCCTGCGGGGCCGGTGCACTGCGAGTGCGTACGTGCAAACATGCACGGGCTCAGATGTCGTGTGGTCATGAGCATGCATGTGCATATGTGTGTTTCGTGTATGCCTGAGCCCCATAGCCAGATGTGTGCCCTCTGGCACTGTTGTGTATGTGCTTGGAGGGCCCACGTCTGTGTGGGTGTGATGGGTCACACATGCATGTGCTTACTATGTATAAACATGCGTGTGTGTGGATTTTTAAACGTGCATGTACAAGGCAGGCGTGTGTGTGCTGTGTGCACATGACAAATGAGTACGAACATGCACACATTCAAATGTGCATGTGTCAGGGGTCTACTGGGCCATACGTATGTGCATGTTTCTACATTTCAGTGAGGAGTTCCTGTGCCTGGAAGGGAATGCCCTGATGGGAACAGCTACTCACTCCTGTGAGTCTGGGTCCAGCCCAGCCACTTTCTGACCCTTACACCATGTCCCAGCCCTGTGGGAGGCCCCAGGGACCTAAGAGGCCAGAACTTCTCAGCCCTGTCTGGGGGACTAACACTGGAAGACAAGACCTTTTCTCAGGAGCCCCCATGTCAGGAAGGGGTTCCTCCAAGTGTTCCCAGAGGATGAGGTCCAGAGGGACCTGTAGGGAAGGCCAAGGGGGATGGCGGGGGGGGGGGGGGGGGGTGGCGCTCGGACAGACCCGCGGCTAAGAGGGCTTGGTGAAGTTGCAGTGCCACCTGGTGGTGGGATTGGGATCTGCTGGGACTGAGCCTATGACCCAGGAGTCTGGCTGAAGGCCTAGCCACCCTGGGGTCATCTTTGGGGAAAGAGCCTAATCCTCCCATACTTTAGAAGGACGGGGCGGGGTGGGGGCGCGTTGCAGGCAGGTAGCAAAGCAAGGTCTTCTCTGGGTGAGAGGGAAGATGGTAGGACAGGGTCACCTCCTTCTGGAAGGATGCTCCAGGAAACCTACAGATTCTGTTCAAAGGAAGAGTTTCACTGAGTCATCCTCTTAAGTTGGGAAAAGGAACAGAAGGATAGAAAAATCAAACATTTGACCCCTTCCTCCTCCCCTATTTCTACCTCTCTCCACCTGTCTCCTCTCTCGGTCTTTTTCTGTTTCTTTGTCCTTCTCTCTCTTTCTCCCTCTCCGGGACTGGGGTAGGATATTCCTACAGCTTCCCACCAACCCCACCCCTCCAGGGAAGACCCAACTATGGCCCAGTCTTGTCCATCTGTCTGTCCTACACCCCAGACTACAGGGCCTGGATGAGGACTGGGCTGACCCAGGGTGATTGACCGGGTTTGCTATGAGACCTGTAAGGGATCCCTTCTGGAAAGTTGAAGGAACAAACTCTCCAGGACCTCAGTTCTCACATGTCCACCTCCTGGGCTGGGCTGGGCCTGTCTGGAGCCCCCACCATCCACTGGGACCCCTCCATGGCCTCTCTCTCCTGCTTGGATTTTCCAGATTTTGTGTGGGAGACAAATTCTTCCTGAAGAACAACATGATCTTGTGTCAGATGGACTATGAGGAGGGACAGCTCAATGGCACCTTTGAATCCCAGGTTCAGTAATGCCCAGCGCCTGGCCTCCAGGCCCATCTGTCCGTCTGCCTGTCTGCCCGTCTGCCCGTCTACCCACCCGCCTGGCCGGCCAGCCACTCTCCTGCCAATTAGAACTCCTCCGTCCTCGATGGGAGGGACGGCCCTTCCTCCGCTGCCCGTCTGTGTGTGACCCCTCCTGGGGCCAGGCTGGGCCTGTACAGTCTGTCTTCTGTATATAAATGGGAACATTTATTTTATGAGAAATGTAATGCGATTTTATTACTGGCGTGGATTAAACTTATGAATGTTTCCGGGGAGGTTACTGTGCGTTGATCACCTGACTGATACAGACCTGGGGGTCCCTCTCCTCTACTTGGGAGTGGAACAGGGCCCTCCCCTGGGCTCCCTAAAGCCGGGCACAGAGCAGGACCTGGGGCTGCAGTGTGTGCTATTGATGGGCAGGGCAGGGGAGCTCCAGGTGGGCTTTAGGGGGTAGAAGCTGGAGGGAAGGGGACAAGCCCATGTATCCCACAGCCAGAGGTGGGACCGGGGTGTCCTCCCCTCCTCCTGGAAGAGCCTATACCCTGGCCCCCAAGATAAAGAGAAGCAAGATGAAACCCTCCCTTCCCTGGGTTACTGTGTGGCCTCCCTCCACCGAGACCACCAGCCAGGAACCCAGCCTTGACCTGTTCCCACAGTAAGACCCTGAATCCCGAGCCTGCTACTTTGGGAATACCTTTCACAAACCCCTCTTCCATTTCAGGGTGATGGACAGCCTTTGCTGTCTCCTCCCTGCAGCTTGGGCCTATCCTGGGGCCCGACTTTCTGCTCTCCTGGGTGACCAAGAACAATCTTGTTGGCCTGTATTCAACCCACGCAGTCTAGAGGCTTTCATTCATTCATTCAGCAAACCTTAATCCACTCTGTCTCAGCCCCATGCTGCAAGCACTAGCCATGCGGATGAATCATGGATCGGACACAGTCCCTGCCCTTGAGAAGGATGGAGAAAGCCAGGAAAGCAAGCGGAGACCAGCACAGTGAGGACGAACCCCACAGGGAAACCTGGGACAGGCCAGTGGCCTTCCGCGGACCACGACCACTTGCGACAACAGCGGAGAGTCAGAGACAGCCCATCCAGTAGACACACGCAGTCAGACAGATGTGCATGCTGTCAGGCAGGAGACAAGGATACACAAGTGGATGGGTATGTAGGCAGAAGTAGGCGGGGACAGCCATCCAGCCAGACGCCCAGGGCGTTTTCCATGCCCCGGCTGGGCAATGAATGGTATGACAAATAGGGACTGCTTGGATCCAAAGCCTGGATGGGGAAGGCTGTGTGGACAGGCTTCCCCCCCACCGTCAGGCCACTTGCTCCTCCTTCTCCGGGGACTGTTCTCACCCTGGACTTGGCCCAGAGCCCCGGGTGGATGGAGCCTGCTCGCTGCTTCCAGCTCTGCCTGCTCCTGGATGGGGAACCACGTGTCACCCTGCCCCAGGCCTGCTCCTCCACTGAGAGTGACGTGGGAGCATGGCCGGGCCTTTGGGGCTCTGGGAGCAGGCTTCCTCCCCACATGGTGGTTTTGTGGTTGGTGGCCCAATCCGTGGGCAGGGATCACTAGGGCCAAGGATCTTGGCACAGGGGTTCTCATCTGTGGGGTGTCCCCCTCCTGTGACAGAGAAGAGTGGCAAAGAGCCAGGTGGCTTGGCTGCAGTGGGGTTTTTGTGTGATGTGTCTGATGTGACTGTGGAACTGGGGAGCTGTGAGTGGCCATGTGAGATGGGGACCGAGTCGGAGTGTGTGATTTTGAGGACTGGAGTCTGTAGTGAGGAATTTTCTCCCTCAGCTTGGAAAAGCGAATCATTTCCCTGATTGGTAACAGAACTCCCCACCCTGTGCCAGACCCTCCCCGGGCCCTCAGGCCAAGGAGGGCTGTGCCCACCCCTAGGCCCCCAATTCCTAACTTCAGAGTTTACTGCAGATGAAGTTGTAACACAAGTTAATTACATGGTTATCGAGAGATAACGGAGCCACTCGAATGCTGTTTCTGGGCAATTACAATTGTTTCCAACAGAGTTCCCATATTGCAGCCATGAAATAACATGTCGTTTTGCAGTAATTATGTAATTAACTTGTCTCACCGCTCTAGGTTGCACAACAATTAATTCACTCACAATGAGATAGACTCCGCATCAGGCAGCCGGCCTCTGGAAGCCCCCGAGAGCAGAGCCGGCCTTCTAGGAGGACCCCAGCCCTCCTCTGCCCTCCGCAGACCCTGCTGGGGGTCTTCCCCAGTTCATGTGGCAGAACATGCCAGATCCAACACCAGGGCCCCTCTTAAGCCTGTGTCGTGGTCCCCGTCCAGGACGGGGGCTGATCTGTTTCCCAGGGAAGCCACGAGGCAGAGATCTATACTGTGAAGTGCTATGCTTACGAGAGCTGGGGTTAACATGCCAGATGTCCTGACCTGCTGAGTGGGAGACCCTTCGCCCAGGAAGTCCCACAGCGGTCCACAGGCGCCTCCAAGAAGAGACCACATGGGCCTTGTGGACATGCGGCTGGTGTGGAACCAAAAGGAGGGCAGGGGAGCACAGAGGAGGCCAGGGTCTTCCTTTAGCAGGCAGCGGGGCCAGGCTGCTTGGCGCCAGCGATTATGCACCTGGGGAGTACCCCAGGGGCTCCCAAGAAGAGCCTGACATGGTGGCATAGGGGAAACTTGGTTCAGTGAAGGGCTTGAGTGGCCTTGACCTGGTTCTCCTTGGGGCTGCAGCCCCACGGAAGACGAGGGTGGGGGAGACAGGAAGCATCAAGCATGGATAGCCGGAGGCTGCAGCAGCTCGAGCCTCAGCCCAGGGCACGTGGGTGGTGGCATTGTGCACGGACGGACATCATATGGTAGCCAGGCACGGTCCTCTTGTCCTCCAGCCAGCCCGTGGGACCCCATCTTTCCTCCCTGTGTTCCTTGGTGGCCTATGTCAGAGATACCCTAACGAGAGGCCTGGGACCCATGGATTATGGCACCTGCCTATGCCCCGCTCCTTGGCCTGAAGCTGAAGCAGGTAGTCCCGTGTTTGGAAAGAAGTTCAGTTCTAATCTTGACAGTGCTGCATGGCCCATCATGAAATCTCTCTTCTCCCAGGCCTTGCCCCAGAAACTGTGCTCCACATCATGAGATGCACAGGAGCCAAGGCAGAATCCACGTGAAATTCCTGCCTAGGCAGTCTCATCTTTGAGACTGTTGCTTTTCTCCCTTAAAGCGGTCAGTCATCGTCACAGCCTGGCTGACTATATCTGGCATGGAGTGCTCCCAGCACCACCCATCTAGGGACGCTGGCACCAAGTGAGGGTAGATTCAGGACAGACGCTTTGTACTGCAACTGTGCATTACCTTTAAAATTATAGCTGCCAAAAATGAATGACTAAAGATGGGCTGCTGTGAAGATCTGTTAGTCTAGAAAAATACTTGGTCAAGCCTGGTTTAATCATGATAAAATCATCAGATGAAAATCATCAGATAAAATCATCAGATAAAATATCATACACACACACACACACACACACACACACACACATATATACACACAGCTCAAGAATGCTAGATGATCAGAAGCCCCTGGACAAGCCTCATCCCTGCACCTGGGGTTTGTACTGCCTTGTCTCAACAAGGGCAGGAGTCTCTTGCCCCCCCAGATGGCCAGATCTCTGAGACTTCCAAGAGTCAAGTAGACTACCAATTGATAGCTCTTGAGCTCCCTCCAGTTGCTGCCATATTTGTCACCCAGCGATAGCCCCTCCTATCAGTTGGTCTGCCCCCAACCTAACAGCACCTCTGAGCTCCCACCTGCTCCTGCAGCCACGCTGAGCTCCCCTGAGGCTCCAGTGGTCTCTGCTCTGGGTTGGGGTTGGTGCTTACGTGAGTTTCCCACCACACTTCTTTCTGTGGTTTCTCCTTTTCACCACCTGCACCTGTTTCATGGAACAGGCGACCTCCCTTGCTGGCACTTGCCTCCAGACCCTCTCCTGGGGCTCAGGGCCAGATCTCGGAAGGGGAATGCAGGTGCTGCTGCTCAGGACATCCATCAGGGTGCAGGGCAGAGCAAAGGGAGCTTTACTATGCAACTACCATAGCAGGAAGAGAAATAGGCTGGGGCCAGGTTTCAGGGAGGAAGGAAATCTGCAGCTCAGAGAGAGAAATGAGCTTTTAAAGCCTGTTTCCCGTGGAGGAAAATAGAGCTGGATTCAAATATTTTGGACTCTCCCAAATGATTTTTATTCCAGGGCAGCAGCCTTTCCCTTTATGAAACATGGTGAAAATTCTGTGCTGTTCCCCCCAATACGAATTTCTTCCTCTCTAGACCACCACCCCCCCCCCCCGGCTGCACACCTATGCAAGACTTCCCGTGGGTGCCGCATGGACCTCAGTTCTCTGAGCTTACGTGCTCCCAACGCAACACAACAGCCCAGTCCCCAGACTATCCCAGCGGCACTGGGTGTTGCAGACCTTGTGGCCTTTGCAGGAAAAGCGTGAGCCCCTGAGGAGCTCAGGAGCCTTTTGGCTGCTGGTGGCACTGGGTTGGGGTCTCTGCTTCTTCGGTCCTCTACCTTCTCCAGGGGTTAACTAGATTCTGGAGAGGAGCTGGTCCAGGGTCTCCTGCCTGGGGCTTGATTTATTCTCTTACCTCCTGGGTCTGCTCCGTGAGCAGTCGGGGAGCCCCCAGGAAACCCCCTGGGGCTTCCTACAGTTCTGGTAAGTGCAGTTTTGTCTCTCAGAGTCTGAAGGTGCTGGGCGAGAGAGGCAGGAACGTTCCTGGCACACCTGTTGTTGTAACAGGTCTCCCGGCTGCCCTTGGGGAATATGGGGCTCTCCCCACAGGGGGTCTGAGGGCTCTCCGGAATGACCCAAGATTCCCTCCTCCTGCCTCCCTCTCAATCGGCTGGCACAGCTTAGGGATCAGAGATGGCGCGCTTACCTGAGACAGAGGAATGGAGAGAGAGAGATGAAAGAGAGTAAAAGAGGAGGGAAGGAAGGAAGGAAAGGGGAGACAGAGACAGATGGGAAGAGATGAGACAGGCCAAGAGAGCAGGGGGAGAAAATGGGCAAGAGGTCTGGGAAGAATGTAACTGTGGGAGGCGTGGGGTGAGGACAGCTATGGTGGCAAAGGGCAGTATGGCATGGTGGTGACTTGTGACCAGGAGCCACATTACATGGGTTCAGACCCGTCACTCCTCTGCGTGGCAGCTGCCCAGCCTCCAGCAGCTCACTTCACGCCCATCTTACAGAGGAGGAGTTCCCTCATCTTTACGAGGGGGATGTGGTTAAGACCTACTCGAGATTGCCCCGAGCTGAGCTTCGGAGGAGTCATCACGTGCACGACACCTGTCCCAATGGAGCTGGCTCACAGTGAACACCGGAATGTGTAGCTGCTGCTGGAGCACAGGCTTGACCCAACCAGCACTAGGTCTGCCGGTTCTGAGGCCCGAGGCCCTCCTGCAGGAGGCCTGGGCTCCCCACGGCAGCCACTTGCCTCCCCACCAAGTAAGCTGCTCTCTGGAAGGGGCCCTGCACCCTGGGACTGTGGGGGAGATCAGCCCAGCAGACCAACGGAACAGGTTTTCCTAAATAAAAACACGCCCAGCCCCTTCCAACTGCTTGGGAACTCCATTAGGAAGGTGAGATGATTATCCTCATCCCCATTTTATAGCTCAAGAAACTGAAGCTCTAAGCATCATTCTTTGAAGTCAGAACTTCGTCTGAACTTGGGCCCGGTCTGACTCCAGATTGCAGTCGGGGAATTCCCGTGTGAAATGGACCCCTAGAGACTGCCCGTGCACAGGAGTGGGCCTGGGAGGGCACAGGTAGATGATGCCCGTGACAAAGCCCCTAGACGCCCCACCTTGTCCCTGTTTCTCTCTAGGGCCCACCCCCCAGCCGAGAACATGATCCTTATGTAAGAGATGGAGAGACAAGAGAGGAAGAGTAAGTGACTCGGGCACGTCTCTCCCACATTGCACACCCTGCCTGAGCCTATCCATAGGGTGAGGGGTTTCAGAGCAGTGTGGGCCAGAGCAGGGATCTGACTGGGCAGCTCGGCCAGTCCCTGGGCTGGAGTTTTATTTGTGAGGCAGGCCCTAGGGCACTCAGTCCGTCAGGAAGCCAACCTGCCGCGTGGCAGCTGTAGTGGTGGGTGCAGAAGAATGGATATCCTGGTGGACGAGGCAGGCAGGGTCCTTCTCTGTGTGAGCTTTACAGTCTAGTAGGGGAGACCCATGATAAACAAAGAAATAGATCAATAACAAGCTAAAGATAGCGCGGAGAGATGGGAAAGAGACCTGCTTTATATAGAATGGGCAAGAATGATCTTTTCTTGCTCACCTTTAGAGTAACCATCTTCTGTAGTGGGCTCACTTTGGGGAAATTGAGGCCCGGACAGGAAGCGATGGACAGGGGCACACTGAGACCAGCCTGCATTGGGGGCTTGACCTTCTGGCCCTCAGCGCGACCCAGAGCTGAGTCTCCTGCATCCTGAGACCTTCATTCCCCAGGGGTCCCACTCGGGCACACAGTGCACAGAGGACAGAAGGGGCTGCTCAGCCCTGACATCGGCTCAGTGCTCCTCTCCCTTTGTTTTCCAGGTTAACAAGAAATACTATTCCTTAAAATACCAGCACATTGGGCTTGGGTTCTTGGCTGCCATCGCTAGTCTCCCTGCCCCATGATGCCACTAACTTGGAATATGTTGGCTGGGCCCACGGTTTTGGGGGATTGCAGCCCGATTATTCTGAACGCTGGGAGTTACTGCCCTCTACAGAAAATGCGCCAAGAACACACTTTCTCTGCAGGTTCCACATGACCAGTTTTCCAGGAAAAAAGAGGATTTGCTGTAAAAGCAGGAACTGGCAATGCCCAGAGGGCCAGGGGACAATGGGGTTGGCATGACCAGTCCTCCTTCCCCTTTCTCCAGACTCACTGCCTTCAGCCTGCTGGCCTGTTCTGAGGGGAGAGGTACACCAGGCTTAGGCTCAGCCCTGCTACTGGGCCTTCCTGCTTCCAGGAATCCAGAGGGAAGCCAAAGCAAGTGGGTTTCTCATGGCCCTGCAGCCCAGAGCTGAGATGTGCTATCCCCTGTCTGCTGCCAACAGCATGTACCATGCATGAGGTGCCCCCTGGAGGAAGGCTCCTGCGATACTTCCCAACTTTACCCTGGGTTCTCATGCAGGGCTGGGGATTTCCAGAGCACGGCTGACAGTAGAGCCCCTTGCTTCTAGGCTGGGGACACCAGGCCATCATTCACTCCTAGCCTCACAGTGAAGGAGTGGAGGCACTTTGCCCAAAGTAGGGTTGGGTGGGCACTGGTTCCATGGGACTCAGGAGACCCTGGACCCCTTCTGTAAGTTCCCACGGGCTGGCTGCCCCTCAGCCTGAGACCCAGATGGCCCATGCCTGTCCTTTACTCCCTCCCCTGCACCTGCCTACTTATTTTGGGCCTATTTGGAAGCTAATCCCTGCATTCATTATGTGACCCTTCCTCCTGTCCCTCTGCTTTCATTAGAGACAAGAGAGCTAATTACCAACCCCTCAGAGGCCCCACCACAGGCCATTTTAGAGTTGACACAGCTCTTTAAATGATTTAAAAATCCTATTTCCCCACAATGAAATGGGCTACTCTTTCTTCCCTATTAAAACTAATTACTATGCACTTCCCATCCGAAGAGGGACCCTGCTCCTTGTCTTCCCCAGACAGTGGCTCCTCACAGAAGCCTTTCCAGGTGGCTGGGAAGGGAGGAGGTGGAGGCATCCGAGGCTCTTCTCCCTCCAGCCAGATGTCCCAGTGAGTTCAGGAAGGCTCAAGCTGGAGAGCTGGTTGGAGAGATGGTGTTGAGGAGGGAGAAAAACCAGCCCTGAATGGTGACCACCAGCCCCTTTGGAGCCTCAGTGCTGGAAGAGTTCCCTGCCCAAATCTAAGACTTGAACATGTCCAGTGGGAGGGGGAACTAGGTCAGGGCCATAAAGCTCTCGGGAGCTCTCCGTGGTCCTGGAGTTTTTGAGCTGGAGCCTTTGGCCTCATGATAAGATGCACAGAGTGAAAGGGGTGGTGGAGAGCACCTCCAAGTATTACGACGTGGGCTATGCCTGCAACAGCAGCACAGAAGCTCATCATCTCCAGAAGCAGCTTTATTCTATAAAGGGAGGCCCCTGCTCAGGCCCCTCTGGCTCCAGGAAATGATGCCAACAGGGACCTTCACTGTGACCCTTGTATTTCCCTCTGCCCCCTGTCTGGGACCTACAAGGTGGAAAAACCAAACTTTAAAAAAAAAAAAAAGACTATCTACAAGGGGGTGTTCTTAATTTTAGCATCTATGTAAGCTTTCCTTTCAAGAATATAATTTTATTTTACGATTTAGCCATTATATTTATTTTAGATCACATAGGGGGATCCCCTAATATTTTTTAACTTGGGGCCTCTAACTTGAGCTCCAGACTTCATCTGGTTCTGTTCATCAGGGGCTTTGCTACATGTTAGAGGTCACTCCCCTTCCCACATTCTGGGACTCCTTGAGTCCCCTCTCCAGGGACATGCGGCAGTGGGCTCTCACTACCTGCTGTCTTCCCACCCCCACCAGCAGTGGATGCATAGCTATGTTTAGCCCAGAGCTAAAACTGGGAATGAATATAAGGGGAAAGAAAGTAGCATGATCTGCCTTCTTGGGGACCACAAGGCTCTGCAGGGCAAGTCCCAGGCCATGCTCACCAAGCAGGACTCAGACTCTACCCTCTGCCACTGCTGTTGTCTCTGATGGCCCTCACCACCAACAGCACTTTGAAGCATGAGGCACCATCTTCCTCTCCCCTTCTTGCTGCGCTCTACCAGTGCTGTAAGCCTGGAAGCTTTGCCTTCTGGTCTTTTGCAGGGAAACAGGAAAGGATAAGAACTCCATATAGAGGAAGAGACACAGATTCCAGAGTCCCACAACAGATGTAGGTTCCAGACTCCTGTCCAGTTCCATGGGTGATGTCTAGATCCCCATTATACTTCTGGTTGCCTTTATTCCCTAGAAGAATGCTCACATTTCCACCTACCTCCACCATTTATCTATAGCCCCTTTGTGTAGCAAAATAATGCCCTTGGGCCCAAAGAGGCTTTAGAGGGAGGATATCAAGGGCTCCTTGCTCCCTGCACACTAAATTCCTGAGCTCATAGGTCTCTACCCTCTGGGAACTTAGCCCCAACAGGGCCAACGACAACTCCCCACACTAGAAAATGTTTCTGCTTATTAAATCCACATCACCTCCTTTGCTGTACTGTGTTTTGCAGTGTCCCTGGGAGCACAGAGGTTTACAGGTGAGGAAATAAAACACATCGTGATGTAGCTGGGTGGTGCGGAGGAGAGAACTGAAGTCAGCTTTTCTGCCTCTTGGGATGGGGAGCTGCTCTGTGGTAGCTCAGGCACACACATCAATATAAGCAGCAAGTGGGGAGAATGAATGGAAGCATATTCTGTCATGAGAACTCTGAAGGATGGGCAGCACACGTGGAACAAAATACCTGAGGGGAAGCAGAGACTGGGTTGCTTGTTGCAGAAAGAGTAGCTGGAGGGATGAGGGAGGCCTTACAGGTATAGGAGGAGGTCTGGAATCTTGACTGGTTGGAACACAAGAGGGGACCCTGGCAGGGGAGCGGGCTTGGAGTTGAGGTGGGGGGACAGGAATGCGAAGCTGAACAGAAGAGTTGAAGCCTTGACGTGCAACACTCAGAGCTGTTCTAGGTTCTCGGGCAGGACGTGGCGCAGAAGTCCTCTGTTTTCTAAGTCATGGCCACTCTCAATATGTCTTTTCCTGCAGGCACACAGGAAACCTCACTGGCCACCACTTATCAAAGTTCTACCTTAGTAAGGGCAGTTCTAGCCTGCAGTAAAGAAAGAGTACCGAGAAAGAAGGCTTTTGGTGGTCCCAGGAAGCAGAATTATTTGAGCTGGGCCTTAGATTCATCTGGGTGGAGACACAGAGAAAGGACACTTCTGGCTGAGACAAAAGCAAGTCCAAAGGCCCAGGGGTGGGACAGTATTAGGGGAGCTCTGGGTACAGCAGGTGCCCAGCTGTGCTGCTAGAAATAGGGGAGGAGGTGACAAGCAAAAGGGTGTGGTACATGGAGACACTGGATGGTCTCTGTCTTGGGAATTGGGCACATGATTGAGGTAGGGGTGCCCTTTTTGGGGGAGAACTCAGGACCAATAGACCCAAAAGGTTCTGCAGGTGGCAGAGTTCGGTACACGGAGTGACGTTTTTCAATGCCGTCTCTGCCAATAAAGCCAATTATAAGCAGAGATGACCACTCTGTTAGCTAAAAATTGCACATGACCTGGCCCAGAGCAAAGCCCTGTGGCCGGTCACTAGGTGCGTCCCCTCGGATTACCGTTATTAGTACTCTTTGGGGGCGGTTCTTCAAATAGTTGCGTAGTACCATGTCTGAGGCAGTTTTCCATCACAGGCATGGATGAGGTTATGAAAGAATTTGTCAAAAGTCTGGACACCACAAAGCATCCCTGATAGCTCTCTGGTGCCCTAAGCAGAAAAAAAGTAGGATTGGTTTCATTCATCCCTCCCTCCCACCGTCCCTCCTTGCCTCCTTCTGTTCCTCCTTCCGCCCACCTTTCTATCTGTCCATTGTATGTTGAGCGTCTAATGCAGGGTAAGGCCAGGGAGGCACAAAAGGAATGAAGCGAAGTCCCTGCCCTAAAAAACCTCTCACGGAAAGAAGGCGAGTCCGGAGCCAGCCTGCGGAAAAGTCCTAAGTCGGTGTGGTCGGTGTCCTGACAGCTTCAGAAAGAAGGCAGAGGAGGTGGGGAAGTTTCTGGGGAAGGACACTTGAACATCAAACAAGGGAGAATGAGCAGACAGTGGGGAAAGGCCCAGAAGCCGGAGAGGGTGGAGCTTGGGTAAAGGGTTGCCCTGAGCTCCGTGGGCCCACACACAGGCACAGAGATCCTGGAGGAGGGTGGCAGGGCCCCGGTGGGGGCTCTCCTGCCCGCCTGGGAAGGTGGGGCTTTGTCCTTGAGGAACAGGAAAATGTCAGAGCTTTGTAAGGGGAACAAGGCATGATCAGATCCACACTCTTTGAAAGATCACTCTGGGGTGAAATAAAGGGAGAATCAGAGGGAGCAGACACCCACGGTGGGGACACCTGCCGTTTCAATTGCCCAGGTGAGAAATGAGTTTTGCATGACTTCCTCCTCAGGAGCTCCTGCTGGGCTTTTTTAAAATTTTATTTTATTTTTGTATCCACTCAAAAACATATACTAGAACCATCCTGGGGATGCAGAGGTGAAATGCTCCACTCTGCCGTAGCTTCCAAGATCCACTTTTTCCCTTTTCAGAAAACCCAGCCTCCCAGATCCCCTGTGAGGACCTTCACCCATAATCTGCTCCTAGGGCTTCTTCCAGCACAGAGAATAAAATGGCCAAAGGAAAAGTGTACACATGGGGCAAAGAATGTCTTATGAATTGAGATGGGCTGTGGCCACCTCCTCAGTCCCCCATTGCCAAGGAAGACATTGGGGGTCAGAGAGATGAATTGAGAATGGTGCCAAATGTCCCAAATGACTCGGGGTGGGGGGGTGTATTTTCTGTGAATGAAGGGTCCTACGAAAGCAGGGGCAGAAACGAGTCAAACATGTCCTTAGCACAATAATTCTGGGTCATAGTTATTGGAGAGAAATAAAAATCAGGGTGCTGGGAAGCATATGCATTCCTCTGGTGAGAATCAGCTTGTTGCAGTGCTGAATTTCTCTTAGCTCTCTCCAGGAGGAAGCAGTGCATGTCTGGTTGAGAGACTGAACTAGAGAGAGTCAAAGCGTGAACATCTTCTTCTCTCTTGTGTAGACAAGGAGCATCTCCCTGAGACACACTCCGTGGTGGACATCTGGTTAAGTCCCAACCCCTGTTCTGCAGATGATTGGTCTAAATGGAAAGGGTGTACCATTATCGGTGTAGGGCGAGTAGATATCCAAGTTGTCCCGAGCAGACGAAGGACTTATATTTTTGATTGGACGAGAGGTTTTTCTTTCTTTCTTTTCATCTGTGAATAAGGAAACAGGTAGCTCTGTTTGCCACCGGAAGCATCTTATGACCACGAAGGGAACCAGGAAGGCTGAATGACACCGAAGAGACAGAATGGAGAAATGGGAACCTCCTAGGTCCTTGACAGCTTCGTTACGCTGCTGGGAGTTCATACTTGGCGCCCCACCATACTTCCGATGTCCCTGTTCTTTAGTTCCCCTTGGAATCAGGACTTGCAGTAACTTTCTGTTACTTAGAGCTCAAAGCATCTTTACTAATACCCTCTCCAGAAGACTCCAAAGGTGAAGGTTTGTTCCCCCTGTACCCCCTTGGTGTGGTACAGGAGCTTTTTGGTTGCCTAAAATCTCATGCCACCATCATCCAGCTTCCCATATTGATTTCAGGTGCTTAGCTGAACCCCTCAGTAGAAGAACTGCTTACACCCCCATCCTCTGTGTCAGACCCGGAGAAGACACTCAGAGAAGAGGCAGGACCTTCTCCTTTGTCCTCAGATGAAACGCTGGCGCTGCTTTTGGGTATCACAGCCTGGGCTTTCCGGACATGGGCAACTCCCCAGGCCTGAGGGTTCAAGGGCCAATTTCCTGATTTTCGTCTCAAGAGAATATCATCAGACCCAAGTGTGTGCCTCCCCTGAGGGCCAGAAAGGAGAGCCTAGAGCTGCAGGTTCTCTCCATATGTCGCAGTTTACTCAATCCCATCGAGCCCCACATTTCACCCCCTCCCTGACCCTGTGTCTTGAAGGGAGGAGCCATGCACAGGCAGGTAGCTCCTGGGAATCCACTGTGCCAGGCTAGAGCCCAGTGGAAGCTTGAGGGCAGTGTCCCAAGGGCTCAACTGGCAGACAGGCAAAAGCCAGAAGCGGCTGTTCTCCTTCCCTCAGGCTGAGGTATCAGCTAGGAAGGGCTCTGGAAGGCTCTTGAAGGTAGTGTGGGCAGTGCAGCCTGCCCTAGCTCCAAGGCATGGCCTGGCTGGGACTGCGGGTGCGGTGCGGGGTGGGGAGCCTTCAAAGCTGTTCTTCCTCCTCTCCCCTGCCTTGGAAACATGAAAGGGATTCTGATGCCCCGTGCTGGTTGCTTTGATATCCAGCCTTACCCACTGAAAAGACGTTTCCCTGTCCATGCTTTCTGTCTCTCCCCTGTGACTCTTGCCCTGTCTTCTCTTTGTTTCTCCCTCTTTCTTTTCCCACATTTCAGTCTCTCTCTCCTTTTGACTCTCTCCCTCTCTCCCACCCTCCCTCCCAGGATCTATGTAGCTGAGATACTTTTTCTCAAGTGAAATCTAAGTCACCCTGTGTAAAACAGTTGGACTCAGTAGAGAGGCTGCCACAGGGCCTTTGCGGGCACCAGCCTGAGGCTGCCCATCTCCCAGTCTCCTTTCTTAGGAAGGGCATGTGAGCCTTTTGATACTCGGATGCTCACAGGTGGTCCTGCTTACAGGAGAAATGAAAGCCTATCTGTCATCTGGGAGGCTTCCCCAGGCCCCAGGATAACCCCCAGCCCATCTGCCTAGAGCCTAAAACCATCATTATTAGTCAAGCCTCTGGGAGCCCCGATCCATGCAGCCTGTGACATCATGTGTGAGTCTCACACTTTCTCTCTGAAGGGCCCCAGTTATCAGAAGGAAAGAGCCTTGGAGGGGTGTGGTCTGCCTTTTGCACAAATTGGGTTAAAGTAAGTCTCATGTTTCATCACATGCAAAAGTTCACACACATCTTCATGATTCCAGTTCATAATACAGCCTTTGTAAGGTATGCTTGTTATTGAAATGTAAACAAAAGTGCTCAAATCAGAAATGCTTAGCCCCAGGGTTTTTCAAAAGAAGCATACCTATGTCACCAGAACCCAGAGGAATCTCTTCAGCACCCTAAGAACCCCTAGGGCCCCTTCTAGTCATGACCCCTGGAAGGTAACCTCTGTTCTGCCAGTCCGTAATATATGCCTTTCAAAATATGTTTTAAATTCCTTTCTGTGTAGTGAAACTGACATTGGTGGGGACCCATACTTGTTCCGTGGCGTTCACAGGCCCCACGATCATGCTGGGCACTGCAGAGGGAGAAGCACAGAGCCTCTTCCCACCCGGTACTCCCAGCAACTTCAGGAAACGAAGACTAGCCTTACTATTTTTGCCACTTGACAGCTAAGAAACTGATATTCAGAGAGATGCGATTTGCCCAAGCCCACTGAGCCTGAGCGATGAGTCGGGAACGTGAGACCCCTGACAGCACCCTGCAGCTCCAGGGGGAAGAGATTCGCTCCCTGGAGCCTGAGTCGTCCTAGCTGATGAAAGGATTCCTGTTGAGAGCTTGATAACATCATGTTAGAGACGGACGGGGCAGGAGGCTGGGGTTTAAGCAAGACTGGCTCTCAGAACAGGGACATGGTAATGAGGGCAGGGTCCCAGGCAACCTGATAGGAGGTGACCTTAGACCTCTGAGCCAAGTGTGACCTTTGGCTCCCAGATCCATTACCAGATACTCAATGGCCCTTCCCTAGAGACAGAGAAGAAAAGGACATGGTCTGCCCCCATCATGTGGCTGGGTGACCTTGGGCAGGTCTCCTCCCAACTCCTCTCTACAAAAGAAGAAACTGGAAGAAATTTCCCAAAAGGCCTGATGTGGCTTACAGTTCCCAGGGCATCCAGCAAAGGACACTGCCAGTGCTGAGGGTCCTGCCAAGGTCACATTAATAGAATAGGATTCAAATGGCCTAGAAGGGTAGAGCCAGGGCTATGCAGCCCCACTGACCTCCAACTCTCTTACCCCTAACTCCCTGAAGAAGGCTGCAGCCTTCTTCAGGGAGTTAGGCAGAGACGGGTCCCTCAGCAGATTCCAGGGCTGTAGGAAACCTGCTTGGGGAAGATCACACCAAATTTTCCTGAAAGTCAAATAACTGGAGAGAGTGATCTTCTTAGGGAAGATCAGAACTGTTCTTTACAGAACAGTGAGTCTGAACCTTGGTGGACAGGAGGTGTTGTGGGGAGGCCAGTGACCCCCCTGCCGAGGACCTTCTTGCAGGCCAGGCTGAATTCCCAGAGGACAGTGTCTCATGTGTGGAGCAGGACAGACTCACATTGCTCTCTCCTGGCCATACCACCTCCGGGCTTTGGACTTTAGGAAGAGAGTTCAGGGTGGGAGAGAGAGGAGAGACCTTGTGGGACAAGGAGCAGCTGTGGCCAAGGAGCTGGCTTACCCTCCGGGAGCAGCCTCAGGGCCATGGTTTCCCGCCTGTGGAACAGAGAGGTCAAAAGCGAGGGCTCAGGTCTGGCCAAGTGGGCTTTCATGCCTTGTGCTGCGGCTCTCACCAGTGACCTTGCTTCGGTTAGGTTCGGTTACGTCCTGTGTCTGTGCCTCAGACTCCCACCTACCTCACAGGGAGAGCACGAACACTGACCAAGGTGATGTGTGACAGGGGCCCAGTACTGTGTGTGGTACCTAGTTCAGCTACTATTAGATACTATTACGGTTATTGCTGTCATTATCTGAGTGGCTCTCATGGGGAGAGGGAGAGAGGTGGGAGGGGTGGGGATCGGAGAGAGGAGCCCGCAGACTCTGTAATAAGGATGACCCTTCTTGTCATGAAAGCGGCCACAGTGCCAAGAGCTTCCCACGCATCAAGGTGTTCAAACAGAGGCTGACTGACCCCTCACCCCAACTCTAAGGACCACCTCCATCTCTTAGCCAGACTTTTGGGATCCCTTCCACTTTTGTACCTGGGAGGATGCCCAGGACAGTCTGTCAGTCTGTCCACTGGGCTTTGATGCCAGTCCAGGGTGAAGGACACAGGCAGATGGTGTGGGTCTGCAGGCCAGGGTCTGCAGACGAAGATACAAGAACTCCTTCCTGATTCATCTCTCCGCTCAGAAAAGCCCTCAGAATTCCTCTTTCTGAGCACAAGCAGCAGGATAGGGACAGGGATGAGGGCAGGAAGAGGTGGCTTAATAAAAAATCCCAATAAAGCTCTGCAGCCCCTGGTGGCCAGGGGCAGGTCCTGGGCACAAGCTTTCCTTAGACCCGCCCACCCGGGGGCCCCAACTAATATTCCTGGAGCCTCCGCCTGCCCCTGGCTTCATTAACAATGCTGAAGGGGCCGAGAGGTCCAAGGGGGCTCCCCAATGCTGCCTGACAATATTGCTGAGCGGCCTACGCCAGCCCCACCCCTGCGCCCATACCCCCCCCCTCCCAGACCCTCTGCTGAGGAATGGGTTGGATTCAATCAGCCATTTGCCTGTGGGACCTTCCAGGTCAACTTATTACTGGCAGACGCCAGCTACAGGGAGTCAGGCAGCCCAGGCGTGGAATTTGGAGTGAGGACTCATTAAAGAGCAGCTGACATGCGCAAGGCTGGGGTCCAGTGCCCCCAGAGCCCACCAGATCCAAGGTAAGCTCTAGCTAGGGAAGGCCGGGCTGGGGTAGGTAAGGGCAGAAACGGAGGCACTGCCCTCCTGGTCAGAGCGGCCTCCCTCTATGGGGAACTCCAGGTGGGATGAGCTCAGGCCTGGTTCCCTCTACCTACCCCCTACCATAAGGAGTTGGGGCTGAGAAAAGCTAAGTCTGGCCAGTTTGAAGACAGCCAAAGGCCCAGTGCAGGACCACGGGGGAGTGCTAGGCCCTCCGCTGCTGCCTTGAAAAACAAGGGAAAAGGAGTGCGGACTTTGCAGTTCGGCTTAAAAAGCAAACCTGTGAAACAGAGCCAGGCCCCCTCCCTCCCCCTCACTCCAGCATTAGCAAGAGGGGCTGAAAACATTTGTTCAGAGAGGGGGTGGGGTGAAAAGCCCTAAGTGCTTCTGCTTCCTTTTTTTTGCCAAATCATGCAGAAGATGCTGGCAGCTGCAAAGATTCAATTATGCACAATGCGAAAAATCATTTACAAAAATAATGGCACTCGAAAAAAATGGCCTCTCCAGAAATGGCGTGGAACAATAAATCCGTTAATTAGCTAATTAATATTCAATTGGGGTCAGTGGGCTTAATAGAACCTTTCTTGGAGACCCAAGAAATTCTAAACTGCCGCGAGGCGCCTGCCCAGTGCCATTATCTCGGGCGAGCAGGCCCTTATCGGGCCGCCAGCTGTCCCCGAACAATGCAGGCCCTTATCAGCTGGGGCAGCCGCCGGGCCGCTCGCTCGGGCTCCCTCCACCCAGAGGAGCACGCAGCCTCTTGGTAATTGATATATGGCGCAGCTTTGTCTGAGGCTGTTTGCTCTGCTGGTATTTAAGGCAGCGCAGGCCCCCTGATTGATTGCCATTGGCCAAGTGTCTGCCGTCAATGACAACCTGTCAATGAGGGACCAGCCAATGACGGTGGCTAACACTCCTGATGCCCTGGCCATCTGGGCCAGGCGGGAGGCCCGACACATAGCAACATGACCGACTTGGGTTTGGCTTGAGTTGGGTTGCCCTCCTCAAGTGGGAACCCAAGCCCTCATAGACTTGGGTGTTTGTGCAGGTGACCAGCGTCCCCTGCCTTGCCTTGTGTCAAGAGGTTGGACCGGACCCTTGCTACGCTAAATGGAATCCGTGGTCTTGAAGCATCCATTGCTGGGAAGATTGCTAGAAACACGAATTCTTCTCCACCCCTCCCCCCGGCCCCCAGCTCCCGGATCTCCTAAATCTGACTTTCTGAGGATGGGGCCCAGGAATCTGTGTTTTATCAAGCTCTTTAAGTGGTCCTAATGTGTGAAGTTCAAGAAACATTTGACAAAAGCAGAGTTTCCACTCTGGCTGTGTCTTAGAATTACCCAGGGTGGGGAAGAATTAGCTATGCACATTGCTGGGTCCTGCCATAGAGAGTCACGTTTCCCTCACCCACGGAGAGCAGCAGGGGGCACGAAGCAGTCTGGGAACACTAGGACTGGCCCACCAAGAGGCAGTGGAACAGGGTACCATGGTCATGGCCTGTTGGGGGTCCCGTCTAGTAAGGAACAAGGCCACACACGTCCACCAGGGTGGTCAAGCTCTGGCTCTTCAGGATTTGGGCTCCAGAGAACCCATCTGGGAGCCATTGTGTATTTAAAATGCATTTTCTACAGAGAATGATGTTCCCCGTGGAAGGATGGGCCCCTAGGCTAGTACCCAGATAACCCATAGCAAAGCTGAAACTCAGCACTTGTGCTTAGCAGGAGGCGCCACAGGCCAGGGAAGGGAAGAGAAGGAAGTGGAGAAAGGGAGGAAGATCACGGAGAGGGGATTTATCTGTTCTCTTCCCAGAGCCCACACCCCAGCTTCAGGCTGTGCCTACTTCTGAGTGGACACGGTTTCCTTGGTGTCCTACATTCCCAGCCTGTTCTTCCTTTCTCTCGACGCCCCACCGCCCGTCCTCTGTCACTGCTCCTGCCCAGGTCAGCCCTGTCAGGTAGGGCTCAGTGTTCTGTAGCTCCCCTCTCCTACCCTTCCCCCAGCTCAGACCCACCCATCCAGAGTCACCGGCACTCAGGGAGCCGCTACGAGTGTCTCCGCATGTGAAAGCCCGGGTCACTGAGGTAGAGGGCTTTAGTTGGATGTGGCCTTGGAGGCAGCCTAGGATGATGAAGTGGGGAGGATCCTCCCGTGATTGTACCCCACCCTCTCTTGGGCGCTACATGGGCGTTAGTCAAGCCGTAGGACCCGGGAGGCCATAGGTAGGACACCAGGAAAACCCAGCTCAGGCTTAATGCCCCTGATCCCATGAAGTCAGGGAGGAATCTGTACATCACAGATTTCGATGGCAGGAGTTGAGTCCTGTGCTCCTCAGAGAGCCGAGGCCAGCAGCAAGGAGGGTTGGGCATTGGGAGGCGACAGGGTCCAGCCACCGCGGGGCAAAGCTGGGCTGGGCAGAGGGCAGCTCTAGGCATAGGTAGATGGCATCCCTGAGCAGATGACCCAGTGGGGCCTTGGACCAGTTAGGATGAAGTGATCGGCCCTGGGCCATGAGGCAGGGACCAGACGTGATACTGAGTTAGCCAGAGTGACATCTCCTGGGCCACCCTGAGGCTGAGGCCCACTGGTGGCTTCAGTGGCTGATGAGAGAGGAAGGAAAGAAGCCAAAGAGGCAGAAATTCCTTCCTCTCAGCAGTTCCTTTGTTTTTCATGTGACTCTACAGCAGCAAAGGTTCAAGGTGCTGCTCCTCTGGGGTCATTCCTGTCCTGAGAAACAGGTGCTCTTAGGGCACTGACCTCTGTGTGGGAGGATTAACAGCTGCCCCAGGCCTCTGGGGACGCTCAGCCACAGCTCTGTCTGAGTCACCAGCACACAGCACGGGAAGGGGCATCGTTCTCAATAATCTTTTCATTGGTGCCCTCCCTGGGGCTCCTGGTGCTTCAAAAGGCTGTTCAATGACATCAAAAGCAGTCATCCATCATCCATCATTCTGCTAGATTCTGCCATCATTCTGCCATTCTCATATGTTAAAAGACCCTAATGAGAAAAATAACCCTCCATTAAGTAAGCAAAATACTGACTTAGGAACCCATGGATTAGCCCAAGCCCCAATCTACCAAATTAGCAAGTAACTTCTAAAGCTTCGCAGCATATAAAAAACAGTCCCTTCCTTCTCGCACCAATGTGCACACGCATGACTTTTGCCCTCATAGGGCTCCCTGGTCCCTCACTGAGCAAGTATGTTCCTTTGGACACCTTGGATTTGGCTCATCTTGTCAGATCTTGGGGCTGGGGGCAGAAAAGTGAGCTAGAGTCTCGGCCCCGTCCCCTTTGGAGAGTGAGCATGTGATCCCAGGTTGGGGGTTCTGCCTACACAAGATGGTGCAAGAACAAGATACCCCCATCCTCCTCAGTCAGATTGAGTCTGTTTTGTTTATGTTTCTGGAGGCTACTGGACACCAGTCCCCCTTTGAGAGGCTCCCATAGCCTGCTGGGAGAGAGAGAGACAGCGAGTGGAAACAATGGAACAGAGACAGAGACTCAGAGACAGACTTGGGAGAGGCAGAGAGGCATCAAGAGTGCTGGCTGGTTTGTGTAACAGTGAAGGGGAGCTTTAGTCATTGGTTAAATTATCTGGGACTCTCCTTTGGCTGCCACAGAGACTTCCTGTGTCCATGATGACTGATGCCAGGATGGGAGTGGTGATGGGCTGGGACCCTGGAGGTTTTCCTGACTCCAAGTTCCTATCCTGGTTTCCTGCGAGTCCACTGTGGGCTCGTTCTTGAGCAGAAGAAAAATTTTCCAATCCCCTCTGCCTCTTCTGCTTGAAACCCTGAACTATTGGGAGCCTCAGCCCAGTGTCTACCCCGACTTTACAGATGAGGGAACTGGGTCTCATGTACACACTATAGCCAACGAGACAGGTGCTGGGCTGGGCCTCCAGAAACAGCCCTCTACCCTTTTCCAGTTCTCTACCTCCTGCCCACCTCTACCTACCTCCCTCCCTCACCTGTCTCCATTGCGGGGGAGTCCAGGCCCCACCGCCCAAGTAAAGGAAGCTTCCGCTCACCTGCAAACCAGCCACAGGAGCAGGAGGCCCTGCATGCGCCTGCGGAGTTTCGAGCTCCTTCAACTTACGACTAATTGCAGAGAGGCAGTGGGCGGGCTCTTGGCAAGCGATTAGCTGTCCCACTGCATGAATAATTTGCATAGAAAATGCTTTATTTTGGCAATCTATTAAAGGGCCCACAGTGCTGTGGCTTATCTCAGTCTCACAGCAAGGAGAAGGCTTGGCTATCTCGTTAAGTTCTGTTGATGCATAACAATTTGAAATGGGCACAAGCTAGTATGACATTTAAAGATGCCTTCACTTAATTATATTACACAAACATGGGGTTGTTTATCCTTGGGAATAAAGTCTTTTTGAAGTCAAAGTTGGCATGTGCATAAAGGAGGGCATTTTAACTGATTTTTCAAGAGGGGGGCCTCATCACTTCAAACTTGGGGGGTTGCATTTCCCTAGGGCCTCCTAACACAGAGGGTTCTATGGCTGAGATGCAGACTTTGAGATTGGTTCTCTTGTTCTTCTTCTCTGGGGGTGGCCTACAGTTTGGCGCTTAATACAAAATTGTGGAAAGAAAAGCTTATTAGAGCAAGGAAAAGAGACTCACTGTGTGACCTTGGGCGAGCCCCTCCCCGTCTCTGGTCTCTGAGCCTCTGCGGCCTCCTGTGCAACACGAGGGGTGGGACTTTCTTGCTCTAAGGCAATGATTGGCGAGCCACAGTGTATTTTTGCCTTCTCTTTGCCTCTCATCCAGTTGACTCTGTAAATAAAAATACAGCCTCTTTGTGAAGAGCCAGAGGGAACTCAGGGTCCCTATCATGCTCTTTCTGAGGACCAGAAACGTGTGAGGAAAGAGAGATTGGGGGAAACTAGGAAGGGGCTTGAAGCTGCAGAGCTAGGGGGATGTTTCTTGCTCTGCTGAGCCAGAAGGCCCCGGGAGACTACGAAGCTAGCAGCTTTGCCTCACTTTCTTGAAAACCAAGAACTGGGCCCTGGCTAGAGGGAATGCAAGGAGAAGCCCTAGGGGCGTTGAGAAAATCTGCAAAGCCCCAAGAAGCCTGCTTTGCCCACAAGGTGCTCAGGGAAGAGCTTACAGACACAAGCTAACTCTTCACCTCTGAGCATTAGAGCAGAAACCAGTGCAGCTGTGGGAGGCACTCTGGACACAGGGTTAGGTGGGATGGTTTCTGGCAGGGGAGAGCCTTTGATGTTTCCAGTGATAGTGCTGCCTGAGTAGGTCTTTCAAGAGAAAAAGATGCAGAGAAAGGAGGGCTTGTCCAGGGCCCTGCCTTCCAGGCTCTGTGTTCTTCCCAAGTTAAGCTTTCTGGAAAACAGACTCTCATCCCGCCTTCCAGTCCCCTCTTTGCCCCCTAGGACTGAAGGCTGAATTCTCCAAAGCTCACAGACAGCGTGTTCCTACTCTGCCTCTTAAAAAAATAGATTTGTGATTAATGGACATGTTATCTGTGATTAAGTATAGAGACAATTCCCATTCCATTATGACTTCCTAGAAACAAAACTCTCTTAAAGTAATTGAGAGAGTATTAATTAGCAGTAGTAGTTAGTTAGCCTTATATTTAACTGGTGTGTACCACTTTGAATAAAACCCAAGCAAATGCTAACTCCCAGACACCATTAGGTAACTCCTTGGCTAGTCACTAATTGTTGGTCTATGCCTGCTCTAACACGATTGTCCCCAGTCTTGAGTAAAAGTAATCCATTGACTATGTCAGTCTTGAGTCAAAACCTTCCTGGTGGTTGCTAGAAAGAGTGTCATCTCCAAATGTTAGCACTAGACAATCAAGATGGGGGAAATCACTCACTGTTAGGCTTGTACCATCTGAATAAGAAGAAGCAAGGTTGCTACTCCCTGAGCACTTGTTCTGAACCAGGCCCCATGCTAAGCTCTTTGTTAGGCTAAACTATATGAAATTAGTGTTTCTGTAGTTCAAAAATAGCTACTGGTGGCCACTTCAAATGACTCAACCTAATATCTCATTTAATCCTTACCAGCCTCTTACCATTGTTATTACTCTTCTCATAGTACACATGAGGAAAATGAGGCACAAAGAAATTAAATAATTTACCCAAATTACAGAGCCAGTAAGTGGGGCCTTGTGCCATTAGCCTTGATTCCATATGCATCTAGCCCCGACAGTTTACCTCTTACCAACGTGTTCCCATAAGTATTTCCCATGTTTCGATCAATGGCCATGCTTAAACTGAAACTGGTTTATATTATGTGCTCAATTAATGTTTATTGAATGGACAGATGATACTACTGAACCATTGAGCACTTGGCCAAGGATCCTCACATTCTATTTTCCTCCTCTGCCCGCCCCCCACCACCAGATTCTTTTCCAGAGTGAAATATAGGGCCAGACATGGCTTGAAATGTAGGGTGGGGTGGGAGGACTGACCCCGGAGCTACATGGCTGTCAAGGCAGAGCATTAGAACAGGGGTTCATTTGGAGAAGCAGAGGAAAGAGGGTAAGCAGAACCATCATGCCATGAGCCACTGTGATTAGGCTAAGAAGCAGAGCCTCCCCAAATCTGGAATCCCCCTCTAGATGTAAAATGTCCACAAACATCAGAGAGTCCTTGTGTTACATCCATCACTTCCTGAGTACTTAGAGTGCTTTCTTCCTGAGCCCCAGGTCTAGTCTCTGGGCTTGAGTCAAATCTTCCCTCTCAGAGCCACCTAAACCTCAGCTTCTCTTAACATTGCCCTGTGACCATGCCCAGGAGACTGAGGTTGGACATATGTAGTGGCCAGCCATGGAGGAAAGGAAAGGCAGGTGACTACCCATACAGCAGATCCACACAGTACCCCATGGTCCCATGCATAGTATAAATTAATGGGTTGTACTCTAATTTATGTATTTATCAATTTTTGGCCAAACATAACTAAGAAATTGAAAACTGTTAAGATGACACATAGATGCACAATAATCATAGCTCCCCTGTTGAATAGCATCCAATAACAAAAAATGGTTGTAGTTAGCATAATTGTTGCTTTCAGTTTTGCATTGAACAGTATTTCTGAAAGTGATGGATTAATAGATGCTGACGCCGCACATGGCCCTCCCTTCGGGCAGCAGCCACACTGCACACAGTGATGATTACAGAAGTCCATGGTGACAGGAGGCACCTTGGCGAAGCTGGAGATTCAGATTCCAGGCTATTTCCTCAAGGCCTGGAGGGATGGGTGGATGGGTGCAAAAGGAGGAACAGCTAATCCCTGGAGAATGGCAGATACTGGAAAATCTCACCTTCCTGGGGCCTAAAACCTCCAGATCTGGATCACTACTCAGGGTCTTCTGAAGAAAGAAATCCCGTTTCATTCAATGACTTACTTGGCGTTTCCATACTGCCCTTATTGAGCCCTGGGGAACTACACAGAAGGGCCACTCTCAAGTTTTTCCCTCAAGGAGCTTGCGTATTTTGCTTGGCTATAACCTGATCTGGGATGCCATGTGGGCTCAATATCATTACCATTGCAGTCCTAACCCCAGGCACCATGTTTTATGATCCGTAAAGTTCTTTCAATTCATTAGCTCATTTAATTTTGCAGTGACCCTATAAGGGCAGAGATAATTGTTACCAGGGGAAACTGAGGCCCCAAGAGTAAGTGACCTTTCCAAGGTCACTCAACAAATCAGTGATGATGAAGGGACCACAACATCAATGTTTAATTTTGAGCCTGGAACTTGTCGCACAAAAGCACACTACCTCCTGGGATGAGGTGGGGGGAAGAGGAGAACCCTGCTCTGCCAGGATTGAGCTGGTGTGGAACAAAAAGGGTAGAATTGATCTGGTCTTTGGGACCCACACAGAGAACGTGAGTCTTCATGAAGACAGTGTGCAAACAGGATGGAAGAAAGTAACAAATGGACAAATCCTCTTCCAGACATGCCTACACCTGCATGAGTGGCCCTGAATCATTTATCCTGCATTTAACAAATATTAGCCGAGATCCCACCATGTGTAAGACACTGTCCTACGGAATATCCTGGATGTGGAAGACATCTTATTACAGTCTCCCAACTCTGTCCTCTCCTTTCTTCCATCCTGTCTGTCACAGCCCAGAACAGGGAGGCAGAGCATTGGTACCACGGACAGCTCAGAGCCTGTAACAGTGAGAGCAGTAGGCCAGGAAGGCACACACACATCCTTTCTTGAGAACAGCCTCATTTCCTGGTCTCACCCTAAACCCCTACCTTTTTGGTGTGTGGCATCTAAAGGCCACAAAAGATGATCTGGATGTTCCAGGCTGCTCAGAGAAACCACCCACTGTCATTCTTCCTTGCTCTTTCCTCTGCTTTTCCTTGTGAGACCATCTCATGTGACTCTGTGCTCTTGCTTTTACGACGCAAACTCTGATCCTGCCACTAACCTTCTAGGCTTCCAGGTTGTTCTGGGTGTTTCCAGTGCATCGGCTTTGATTTTTCCTAAAATAGGGTCTGATGTAGCTTGCCCCTGCCCTGCCTTGGATGGGAGCTCCCACATGGTACCCAGACCCCCATGTCAGCCATGTGATTGTGTTTCCTCTAGGCTAAACCTAAACAGACAATCAGGGTGGACATGTCTTTGAAGTGACTCACTAGGAGGGGAAAGAAAAGCTGGCGTTTGGGGTGCCTGAGTGGCTCAGTGGATTGGGCCTCTGCCTTCGGCTCAGGTCGTGGTCTCGGGGTCCTGGGATCGAGTCCCACATCAGGCTCTCTGCTCGGCGGGGAGTTTGCTTCCCTGCTCTCTCTGCCTGCCTGTGATCTCTCTCTCTCTCTCCCTCTCTGTCAAATAAACAAATAAATAAATAAATAAAAGCTGGCATTTGAGAACCAGCTTGAGCCAATTGACAGAGGTTGCGATTTGTAATTCATAGAAAAGGTCATCAAAGGAGTTTCCCTATCAAGTTGGAGTTTCCCTATCAAGTTTCTTATCCTTAGGGTTTTCTGATATGAGTGAAGTGAAGGAAGATTTGAGGACAGGGAATCAATTCTGAAATAGTTTCTGTGGAAAGCAGGAGACAGAGATACTAGGGACTGACAGAGGGAGGGATAGACAGTGCTGAGGGCTCAGCAGAAGGGAGCCCATAGTTCCTAAGGTTCTGGTCCTTGTGTTTGGATAACTGTCTCCAGTAGCAGTCAGCTCTCTGCATGCAGAGAAGATTAGGATAAGGAGTTGATTAACAAGGGCGGTGGGAAACCAGAGGTCTGTGGAGTTTAGTGTGTTGACAAGCCCCTGCTCTCTAGCCTAGTAAAATCCTCCACTGGGGATTCCAGAAGCCGTTGCTTTCGTTCCCATACGCGTACTGCCATCTGCTGGGAGGATGGGGGAGCAATCCAGAGGCCGCCTGGCACTAGGGCCCAAGCCAAAAATCCCTTGCTAGTCCCAGCCAGTCCGTCTTCAGCTTCCCTCCCTTCCTCCTTGCCTGCTTCCTCTGGCCTCCCAAGCCCTCTCTCACACCCCATCAGAGTACTGATCCCTCTCTGGCTTGGGGTCCTCTCCCCCAACTCTCCTCCCAAGCGTGGAGGCACAGGCACAGAGCACGGACATTGGGGCACATGGCCTCTCAGGCAAGACAAGTTTCCCTGTCCCCTCCATCATTCTGGACCAGGCCAGGCAGGAAAGAGGTGGCCATGGGGCCTGCCTTGTCACAGGTCAGGACGGGAGGCTACATGGATGTGCTCTTTCCAGTCTGCCTGAGTGTTGTCAGCCCAGAGAACCAGGCCTGTTTCAAAGCTAGCTGCACTAGAGAATGGCCCTCTTGTGATCCCTGAGAGCAAAACAGGGAAGTCAGAGCCACCTAGAGACCACCAGAAAGGGAAGACCCTCTGAGTCCTCCCATCAGAATTCCCATTTCATGGATGAGAAAATTGAGGCCCAGAAATAGTGTATCACACTGCCCCGCCTGATGGGAGGGACTATTAAAGCATATTCCTAAAGGACTCAGAGGACATCTAGTCGAATCCTCTCTCTTACAGGTGGGGGACACCAAGGTCTGGAGGGTAGCAGGAGGGGGGGTGTGGACCTGCTCCAGGCTGCGATGCTAGTTAGTATCTGCCCTGTGTTCTTTCCATGCACCAGACTGCTCCAGTTTGAAGAGGTCAGCTCCTGAAGGAGGATCTGCCTGAACACGGGAGGGCTATGAAGGGCGGTGGGGGGGGGCAGGGCAGGGAAGCCACCCAGCCTTCTGGAAGAACGCTGAGACAGCTGCCACTGGCTGCCCAGTCCTGCTGCTGTGTTCCCACCCTCTCTTTTGCTGCTCAGAGCAAGGCCAAGGTAGGAGGCTTATTTATTCCTGTGCTTTTATTTATGCATCTTTTATTCATTCACATCTTGTCAGTGTATATTGTTTACATTATAAATCATATGTATTCCCACACTCCTTCTTAAGGAAAAGGCCCAAGAATACAGATTGTTGCAAAGCTGTGAAAACGGTGGTGGGGGCGGCACCATGCCTCCACCCGCCTCAGGCTTCCTGGGGGGGGGGTTGCTGTGGAAAGCCCTCCTTCTGGCAGGCTGAGGGCTGAGACCACCCAGGGCCTCCCCCGGCCCCCACTCTGTGTGGCATGCACATCTCCCTCTCAACAGGGGCACAGGAGAAGGAGGAGGGATGAGAGAAGGTGGGGGGTTCTAGAGGGAAACCTAAGGATGGCATTTTCCCCCACACCCTTTCCTGAGCTGGCCCAGCAGAAATGGGCTGGGACACAAGCTGCCTGAAGCCATCTGAAGGGAGTAAGCCAAATCCAAGCTAGTCTGTAGGGAAAGCCTTAAGCCACCCAAGAGATGGTTGCAAGTGCCAAGACTGAAGGAAGAGAAGCAGATTTGTGAAGGAGAGTTGGAGCCAAGAACTGGTAACCGGGGAGGCATGGCATTCAAGCAGAAGCGGGTCAGGAGCAAATGCAGTAGGCTCTGGAAGGGCCTGGCAGCTAATCACGGTTTGCATCTGCAGGCTCCCCTAGGTGAGTGTGAGGGCCTGGAGATCTAGCCAGACTAGAGTTGGAAGAACTGGACTGAGCAGATGGGTCGTGCACCTGTCAGACTGAACCAATGAGCACTAGTACATAGATCTCTGTATTGTGTACCAAAACCTTGGGATGTGTCTAAAGCTATACTCAGAGGAGGAGTCATAGACTCAGATGCATTATTAGACAAGATGAGTAACCAAGAGCTAGCACAACAGGCAAAGCCCAAAAGTGTAGTGGCTTAACACAATAAAGGTTATTTCTTGTTTGTGCTACATGCCTGTTCCAATTCCTTAGGGAGACAGGCTGAGAATCTTCCATCCTGTAGCTAGACCATCTGGAACACATAGCCTACAAGACTATGGTAAAGTAGAAGGAGGAGAAGGGAGAAAATATACTGGCTCATAACTATTCCAATCCAGACAAAATATATACTATTTCTGTTCACAACCCATTGGCTAGAACTAGTTACATGACTGATCCCAAATTTTAAGAGACGCTGTGGTATGTAGGGGAGGAGCACATGTATATCTAGTGAGCACTGTCTCAGTCACACATGAAACAAGAAACAATTAAAATAAATGACTTAAGCATCCAACTCAAGAAACTAGAAAAAATAAAATCACCCTAAGAACAGTAGTAAGAAGAAATTAATAATAAAATAGAAATTCATCCATTAAGAATAACTTATTAACTTCCCAGCTGATGAAAAGACCAAAAAAGATGAATTACTACTTAATCAGATCAAAAAGGAAGCAAAGAAGCCCAAGTAGACAAAGTAGGGAAATAACCACAATATGTAGAAAATTAATTATAATTTTAAAATTTTACAACTCTATGTTAATGTACTTTAGAAATTGTGTGAAATTGTTTCTAGGAAAATGATAGTACTAGAACTGGCTGAAGATTATTAATAATCATGGAAGATATTGAGAAAAAATATTTTAATGATTTTCTCATATGTATATATGCACACACACACACACACACACATAGCTTCACAAGTGAATTCATTCAAATCTCTGAGGAACAAATAATTCTGGAGTTAAACTGTTCAGTGCATAAAAAGGAAAGGAAATCTCCAAGTTATTTGTTACAGAGCTAATAAAATATTGATAGCACAACTGGACAAGGCAAAGCAACTACCACAGATTAATCTCATTTTGATAACAAAACAAAAATCTTAAATAAAATATTAGCAAATAAAATTTAGCAGCATGTTTTTAGATAAATACATAATTACCAAGTCAAATTCAAAGCAGACACAATTATCACTGTCTACTACCTAAACTCCTAGCCAGAGGTGAAGTGGTATAGAGGCAGAGCTTAAATGGGGGTCATGAGATCATAGTAAGGAGAACCTGTGACTTTAGGATCCCTGCTGTGAGCCTTCAGGATCTCTTGAAAGCTGAAAACCTATGGAAAACAGGCACCTAGGGCAGGAGAAATAATGCTGAGAGGCTGTTTGCCATGACTTGCTTGAATCGGAGCTGTTAACTGTCTCAGCTCTCCCCTCTCCCACACTATTCTTCAACAACCCACTCAACTGTAGGATGAGATACAACCAGCTGGAAGTCATATGGAACCTTAGCAAAGGGTAGGGGGTAGGGAACATAAAAAAAAAGAACATAAACAAAAAAGCAGATGAAGAACATGCATTTCAAGAAGAACTAAGCAAAGGAAGGATTCAGACAAATAACTTTCTATAGCCTTCATTAAATTATAGATCACATGATCTCTAAAGAAAAGTACAGAGAAAAGACACAAAGGTATAGAGAAGGGTTTATAGGATAGCAAATAATAAATAATAAGGTGGCAAAAGTCAAGAGAATAAATGGAAGCAAAAGAAAATAGAGACAGTGAGGGAATATTATAGAGAGCAACCTCACATTAGAAACAACAAATAACAGTGAAAATACAGCCAGAGTCACACAAGATAAAGTGGAACAAAAATAAAAATAAAAACATGATTATGAAGAGGTTGATAGATAAGAAGGACTAAAGAAATCCAATATATATAACTGGTGTTTCTTAAGATGAAAATGTCCCCAAAGAAAATTAAAAATACTTTCTTTCCTATCTTTCACAATTTTTCTTCTCCCCTGCACTGGTCTATCTGTATTTATGCTCAGAGATTTCTGAAATAATGTTCATCAAGAGTTATAGAAGGTTCTTTCCAGGTGGTAGAGATAGGAGTGAATATTAACTTTTTTCTTTGTGTCCTCTATTATTTCTTATAGTAAACATGTGTTAGTTGCATAAAAACAAAATCATTATATTTAAAAAAGAAATCCAAACAATAAAAACAACCTACGGTTTTGAAATGTCAAGAATTAAAAGCAACCATACGTAAAAATTAACTACAAATGGGTAATGGTTCTAAATATAGAACTCACATAGAAGAGAAACATAGGAGAAATTTTTCTTGACCTTGGGTTAAGCAAAGAGTTCCTATGGATGACACCAAAAGCACAATCCAGAAAAGAAAATATTGGTAAATTGGACTTCATCAAAATTGAAACTTGTGCTCTGTAAAGCATACTGTTAAAAGAATGAAAAGATCAGCCCCAGGTTGGGAGAAAATATTTGCAAATCATATACCAGACAAATGACTTGCAACCAAAAAATTTAAAGAACTCTCAAAATTGAACAATAAGAAAGCAACTCAGTTGTTTAAATGGCAAAGGTTTGACTAGAAACTTCGACCAAGAAGACATGTTTATGACAAATAAGCACATGAAAAGATGCTCGACATCACTCATCATTAGGTAAATGTAAATGAAAACCACAATAACATACTAGTATATACAATTCAGATGACTAAAGTTAACAAATGAAAACTGACCATATCAAGTGCTGATGGGATGGGGAGCAACTGGAACTCTCTTCCATTCCTGGCATAGCCCTCTGGAAAAAGAAGTGTAGCAGTTTCTTTAAAAAGTGAAACTTGGGGCACGTGGCTGGCTCAGTCAGTGGAGCATGAAACTCTTGATCTCAGGGTTGTGAGTTTGAGCCCCATGTTGGGTGTAGAGTTTACTTTGAAAAAAATTTAAGAAATATAAATAAATAAATACAGAGTGAAACATACATTTGCCTATGTCCTGTGAATGCCATTATTTTTTTATCCTAAAGAAATGAAAACCTATGCTCACACAAAAACCTGTGCATGAAAGATTATAGGAGTATTTTGTAATCACCAAAAACCCTGAAACAAAACCCAAATGTTCTTCAATAGGTGAGTAAACTGTGCTCTATCCACACAATAGAATACCACTCAGCAATAAACTACTAATACACACAACCTCTTCAATGAATCTCAAATGCACTCTTCTAAGTGAAAGAACTCAGTCTCAAAAGATTACATACTGTATGATTCCATTATTTTGGAAAGGGCAAAAATATAGAAACAGAGACTACATCTGCAGTTGTCTGCGGTTGATACAGGGAGAGGATCTGAAGATGAAGGTGCAACACATGGGAATTCTCTGGGATGTTGGAATTGTTCTGTATCCTGTGCGAGGTGGTGGTTAAAAGGATCTGGGTATGTATAAAACTCAGGGGAAAAAGTGAATTTTACATTTGTCAATTTAAAAACTTAAAGAAGAATCCCCAGTGAACATTCCATGTTCTACATTCAAAACCTTGAGGTGTATGAACAACTGTATCGACCCATACAGAGGGGAGAGAGTATAGAATAATGCTTGGAACTACTGGTTCCCAAGACTTTATGGGATGTGAGACTGGGCTCTTGTGGTGACATGAGCTGATTCATTAACATAGCTGCATCCGTTTCATAAGAAAAACAAAATGAAACAAAAAAGTAAAAGAAGACCACCCAAAGTACTACAAATACAAAATAATGACCATTTCAAAAAAAAATACTGAAAGCAAGGGCTACTGAGGGGGAATTTCTGCTACTTATCAGTTTTGGCGCCCAGACAGTGATTTCCTTTTGTTTTGGTCACACACTATTGAGAAGATTCTGACACCTAGAAAAATGTAGTGAAAATGGCAACATATTTCGAGTTCAGCTTGCAGCCTCAAGATAATCTTCAATTAACCTCAGAAACTTGAAAGAGAAAAGAAAACTGGTGTGGTTTGTTTGTTTCTAACAGAGAATCAACAAAGGTATGTGACTGCTTGCACTCCTTATTAAACAAAGCGTTACAAATGGAGAAGCCTAAGCTTCATCATGTTTTATGGACATATTTTTTAAAAATCCAAATAAATTTATAGAAATGAAAGAAGAATCATTATTCATAGGCTCTACTTGTTAAAAAATCAGTTAACATGACAGTACAAGTTAACATATCAGGAGTTGTCAATATATTCAAATTTAATATATACTTCATTTGAGTATGTGTTACTCTAATTATAGTTAAAAACATATTTGAAAAAAAAATTAAGAACAGGGGTGCCTGGGTGGTTCAGTGGGTTAAAGTCTCTGCCTTCCCCTCAGGTCATGATCCCAGGGTTCTGGGATCGAGCCCCCACATCGGACTCTCTGCTCGGTGGGGAGCCTGCTTCCCTTCCTCTCTCTCTGCCCGCCTCTCTGCCTACTTGTGATCTCTGTCTGTCAAATAAATAAATAAAATCTTAAAAAAAAACAAACAAACATTGAAGAGAGATCTGCGGCACCTGAGTTTCTACAGAACACAATTTAAAAAGCACTCAGTGGCAGTATGATAAACACCATCTAAGCCAAACATGGGAATGTGGATGATCAGTCATTCAATGGAAACCTGTTCCTACTTCATGTACCTGATTGTGGCTTTCAGCTGCTATATAATATGCACATAACTTATTTCCAGCCAGTTTAGAAGCTTTCTCAAAGCACTTTATCTGTAGACTCAATACACTGTCATCTTCATTCATCCAATCAAAGAATATTTATTGACACTTACCATGTGCCAGACACTATTCTAGGCACTGGGGAAGCAGAAGCAAGCAAAACGGACCAAATTCCCTGCTCTGATGCCGCGTATACTCTAGAGGGGAGAGACAGAAGAGAAACCAAAGTAATAAGCTGTAGAAGATGATAAGTGTTGCTATAGACTGTATGTTTGTGTCCCTCTGAAATTCATATGTTGAAACCTAATCCCCAGGAATGGTATTTGGAGGTACAGCCTTTGGGAGGTGATTGAGTCGTGAAGGTGATGAGCCTCATGAGTGGGATTAGCACCCTTATGAAAGAGACCCCAGAGAGCTCCCTTGCTTCTTCCTCCACGAACAGGGGAAGAAGAGGGCTATCCGCGAACCAGGAAAGCAGGCTCTCATCAGACACAGAATCTGCTGGTGTCCTGCTCTCAGATCACAGCCTGAAGGGCTAAGAGAGCTAAAGTTCTGTTGTTGATAAGCCACACCGTCTATGGGACTTTGTTATAGCAGCCTGAGCTGGCTAGGACAAGTGCTGTGGGGGGAAATAAAGTAAGGCAGGTGGATAAAGAGTGCTATACCTTACAGCAGTTGGCCAGGGAAGGTCTCACTGAGAATGGTGAGAGTTGAGCAAAGACTTAAAGGAGGTGAGAGGTTGAGCCATGCAGATATCTGGGGCAGGGGCAGCCCTGGCAGAGAGCACAAGTGCAGGGACTCAGCGTGGCGCTGCCCAGGCCTGTGTGAGTGTGAGTAAGGCCAGTGTGGCTACAGATGGAAGCAGAGACATCACAGAACATGTGTTCAGAGAGGGGAGGACACTGTATTTACAGACTCTGGTTGTTTTGGAACCCTTAGACACAAAATAGTAGGAGGCGATCCTTCTCTCTGCCCCTTTCCCTTCCAGGATCACTGTCTTCCATTGCATTTGGGAGAACAGACTTTGTCCCAAGTGCTTTCTTACCAAACCTGCGGCGTCCTGACTCTCTGTTTTCACCTGGTCACCATGACCCACACCCCCAAAGCCCTCCACGCACATTTGTTTCTTGTCACCTTGGTTATTGGGATTAGCATTCTCTGCTGATTCAATGCTGCTGCCTCAGCCTTTGGAGATGAGGGAGGATCTTAGGAGACGAGAATGTCCTCGGGTCTTAAGAGGTGAGAATGCCTTGCTCCAAGCAGGGACCGATCCCCTCCCAGATTCCCGAGCACCAATGGCACATCCTGTGGTGTGTCACAGACTTTTCTAAAGGCTTGAGGAAACCATAAGAGGAATGCAGTTCAGGAGGAAAGCCTGGATATCACCTTTCTGAAACCGTAGCCCACCAAGCACCTCTCATCACAGGGAGCTCTTTCTGGCTGACTCTCTAGGAGACCTTCTGCTCCACAAACCACAGTGCTTCAAACCCTGCTGTCTCTTCCCTGCTACCTTTCTGTCAGATTCCTGTCTCTGCGACTCCAGGAGAAGTCCCAAATGTTACAACATATAACAGCCTCTCCTTGAAGGAAAACGTCACTTTAATTTATTCTGAAGAGCCCCTTGTCTTCATTGTCTTAAAGCCCAACTCTGTCTAGATGACCTTCGGGGCCTTGCCTTGCTGAGCCAGAAGATTCCCAGAGGCACTTCCCCTGTGCCAAGGTAAGGCTTCCACCATTCCCTAGAATAGAGAAACATCTGCCTGGCAACTTTTCTAAAAATGACAACATTTGGGGCGCCGGTGGCTCAGTGGGTTAAAGCCTCTGCCTTTGGCTCAGGTCATGATCCCAGGGTCCTGGGATCAAGCCCTGCATCCGGCTGTCTGCTCGGCAGGGAGCCTGCTTCCCTTCCTCTCTCTCTGCTTGTCTCTCTGCCTACTTGTGATCTCTTTCTGTCAAATAAATAAAATCTTTTTTAAAAATGACAGCATTTTACTTCTATGCACTTGATACAATTAAAAACAATTGGTGTGTCATAGAAAACACAGAGCAGGAGCCATCTTACTAAGGTGTTTTAATTTCTCTTAAAGCCAGAAGGAAGAGTGAATTTTTAGGTAGAAAATTGTCTTGATATATAATAGTAACATATTTGTCTTTATACCAATGTAGTCATGATATATAATTTTAAATATGTGTTATGGAGGAGGGGACCCATCAGAGGTAAAGCAGCAGGAGCCCATGACAGTCCTAAAGTGACCTTGCAGCCAGTCAAAGCCTGCCATGACTTGAACCTGACGGGCATTCACACTCAGCAGTTTGTCTATGCCATTCAGACTTGCTAACAAAATTATAGCAAAATGAACGTGATCCTTAGGTGAAATAGAATAATATTTATTTCAAGTTATGAAAAGAAGACAAAAGAGAGGAAATTAGATAGAATCAAACTGACTTCTTTTGTGACTCTTTTTTTTTTTTTAAGATTTTATTTGTTTATTTGAGAGTGAGGGGGAGAGAGAGAGAGCATGAGTTTGGGAGGGGCAGAGGAAGGAGACTCCCCGCTGAGCAGGCAGTCTGATTCAGGGCTCCATCACAGGACCCTGGGGTCATGACTTGAGCTGAAGGCAGATGCTTAACCGACTGAGCCACACAGGCACCCCTTGTGAGTCTTTTCTAGGCTCTAGGTCCTTGATCCATATTCCTTTCTAGAAGCAGTTCAGACATTGGATAATAATGATGTGCCCTTGATAATAGCAGTAGTAATGATGGTAGTAACACTGCATCTGAGGCAAGCTCTATTTCAAATGTTTTGTATGCAAACGCACTTATTCTTTGAGAAAGTCATGATACTTCCAGTTGCAAGAAATAGAAATCCAACTCTAGGCAGCTCTTTCTGCCCATGGGTCCTGTCCCCATGCTTTAATAAAACCCCCTTTAAAAAAAGAAAGAAAGAAAGAAAGAAAAGAAATCCAACTCTAGCAAGCAAGCTTAACACATATGAAAAAAAAGGGAGAAACGTTTTGACTCATATGGCTGGGGAGGGTTCAGAATCAAACGAGGAAGAGCAAGGAGCAAAGAGAGATTTGGGGGTGGAGCCTGGATTCAACACCAGGCTTGCCCTCCATCCACCAATTTCTCTTTCCCTCCCTCATAGTCTGAGAGTTGCTCTAGGGCTGATAGCTCTCCAGCAGGCCCAGCTTGCTCCCCAGGTTAGAGACCAGGCAGGACCCCAACTTGTATGTAGAAACTATCTGCAGGTGACCTCAAGGGTGAGCCAACAGGATCTGAATGGAGCCCGTGGAGCATTTACTCTAACACCTTACCGCACCATGGTCCTCAAAATAGGGGAGCTGCTTCTCCTCCAGCTCCAGCTCCAGCAAGCCCTGCAAGGAACCCTAATCTAGCAGGCTGGGATCAAGTTCCCACTGTGGACCAATCACAGGTCCAGGGGAACAGCAGGCTGCTCCCTAGGGAGGGCAGAAGGTTCGTCTATTGGAATAGAAAAAGTTCCACTAGTCCTTTCCTCCACTCTCTTCAGTAACTAAAACCCATATTCATTATGTAAGTGCTGAGTCCTAAGGCAAAGACTGGCTAGGCTTTGCCCAGCAACTAGGGCGCTGACGGACACAAAACTCCTGGTTCTCCAATTTTCACCGACTTGATCCCCCCACAGGAAGAAAACAGTCGTTATCAAAAAGGCAATTGTCATTCTCCCTCTTTAGAAAAATTCCCATTAAAGATAAAGCAAATTTTAATTAGATTAAGTATCCAATTACTGTAATTACATTTTTTAAAAATTCACATCATGAAGATGACCCTTTTTAAAAGGGTTACAGGAATAATTAGTGTATTCATATTAACCAAAATGTATTGGATAATATTTATACCCAGAAGACAAAGTACATTACACACATTTCACCTTTGGGGAAAGCTTGCAAATGTTTTGGCAGTGGCATGAATATTTATAGGCCAGAGTGTGCTTTAGCAAGATTATGTGAGGAAGCATTTAAATGCTCACCAATTTTTACCCAGGGGTAAAGCATACAGAAAATGCAGCGCAGAGATTATGGATATGCAAAATGTGACTTGGGCAGGGAATTTCTATCAGTTTGCTTAATTAATTGGAGCCAAAGACTATTTCTTCTCATTCGAGGCAGAAAGACACAAGGTATCCAACTGTGACTTCTCTCTGCTCGGCATCCACCGGGGGCAGGGCCCAGTGAGAAGAGGTGCTGGGAGAGTGGTAAAGACACTCTTATCCTGACCGCACACCACCCAGAAGCCTGGGTCCTCATGCCCCCAGCCTCTGCCCTCCCAGTCCCAGTCGGGGAAAGCTTTAGGGTGAGGAGTAGGGGCCTCACAGGGGCTTCCTCCCGATGGGCTTGCTCCTGAAACCGTCTCCCCTTTCTCATTCTCGTTTTCTTCCTTTTACCTGCTTTGAGCTGTAGCTATGGCTGTTGTTCTGTGGTACACCCAATTGCCTTCCAAGCTCCATCGCATTTGCTAGCTCAGGGAGGGAGGCAACACAAAATCCATTTCACAGGTGACAAAACAGGGGCTCCAGACCTTGAAGCAACTCCCAGAGCCATGCCAGAGAGCTGGCCTCTGAGGGATCTCTGCTGCCACTGCCCTGTGGCCTGTGTTGTCTCAGCTCTGCCTCTCAGGAAGCTGGGGGCTGCCACCAACTGCGGGCACATCCCATCTCTGCTGCCACCTAAGACCGCCAAAAAAGGCAGCCCCGCCATTGCTGTTTCCTCTCATAGGTTACATCCAAATGGAGGTCTGCTGCCACCTAAGACCATCAAAAAAGGTCAGGCATGGATAAGTCTGGCTGGGGAAGCTTCTAGACCTGCGCCTAGTGGAAAGGGGAAGGAGAGTTGGGTGGATTTTACATGGGCAATGTGAGTCTCTTGATGGGGATAACATCAAAGAGAGGGGATTCCAAAGATTTTGGACATCCATAGTTAACAGATATTTATTACCTTTCCTTCATCCCAGATGGAAATTCTACCCTTCTCTCAAGGCCTGGGTTCAATACACCCTCTGTGTGCATCCTACCCTATCTCCTGCTTCCTTCTTTGGCTTCTTCATTCTGGGCTTTAGAGATACAGGCCTTGCTCCCTTCTGCTCAGTGTTCTGGATATTTGGGTCACAGTTCCCTGTGGACCACCCCAATTTCCTGTCCATATTAAGGGTCCATGACTTTACTGTAGTTCCTCTGGGCCCTGCTTCAAAACTGTTTTCAGAGACCAAGGTGCATCTTTGGAATCTCCTCTGGAATGGAAAAGCCTCCCATCACAGGGAGAATTACATTTTTGGAAATAGTCAAAGTCTATTTGAGTTCTCCAGAGAAAGAAGCAATTGGATGTGTGTGTGTGATCAGGATGGGGGATGGGGATGATGGGAGAGTAAGAAAGAGAGAGAGAGCGAAAGGGAGAGATTTATCTTCAGGAATTGGCTGATGTGATTATTGAAGTTGAGCAAGTCCAAAATCTTCAGGATGGGCTGACAGACTGGAGATCCAGGAAGAGCCAATTATGCAGTTTAAGTCTGAAGACCTCCTGCTGCAGAATTGTCTCTTACTCAGGAGAGATCAGACTTTTGTTCTGTTAGAATTTCAACTGATTGGGTGAGGCTCACCCACATTGTGGTGGGCAATCAGCTTTACTCAAATTCCACAGATTTAAATTAATCTCATTAAAAAAAAAGCACTCTCACAGAAGAAAAGCACCCTCATCCAGAATAATGTATGACCACATATCTGGGCACTGGCCCAGCCAATATGACACATAAAATTAACCATCATGGTCACTAGGGGACAAATTTAGTGGATGAGGTAGAGTGAACTATGGTGGGCAAAATCAGTGACTTTTGAAATGGGACTCTTTGGGATGACCCTTTTCTTTAACCAAGTCTTTTTTTTTTTTAAGATTTTATTTATTTATTTGACAGAGAGAGACACCGCGAGAGAGGGAACACAAGCAGGGGGAGTGGGAGAGGGAGAAGCAGGCTTCCTGCTGAGCAGGGAGCCCAATGTGAGGCTCAATCCCAGGACCCTGGGATTATGACCCACGCAAAAGCCAGCCGCTTAATGACTGAGCCACCCAGGCGCCCCAACCAAGTCTTTTTTAATTGAAATATAAGTACATTGGATATTGAAATCGACATAGAACATATTAGCTTTAAAGAAGAATGTATTAGTTTCAAATGTACAACATGATTTTTTAAAAAAATATATTTTATTTGTTTATTTGACAGAGAGAGAGATCACAAGTAGGCAGAGAGGAAGGTGGAGGGAGCGGGGGGAAGCAGGCTCCTTGCTGAGCAGAGAACCCGATGAGGAACTCAATCCCAGGACCCTGAGATCATGACCTGAGCCAAAGGCAGAGGCTTAACCCACTGAGCCACCCAGGCGCCCTGTACAACATGATTTAATATTTGCATATACTGTGAAATGCTGACCAAAATAAGTCTAGCTAACATCTATCACTACACATAGTTACAGTTTTTTTTCTTATAATGAGAACTTTTAAGATCTCTCTTTGCAACTTTCAAGTATACAATACATTATTACTAACTATAGTCACCACGCTGTACATGACATTCCCAGGACTTACTTATTTTATAACTGATAGTTTATATATCTTTTGAGGTGACTCTTCAAGGAAACTCTTACTGTTGATTCCTAGAAGGATGGATAGTTGCTTGGAGCTGTGACAAAATCAGTGTGTGTGTGTGTGTGTGTGTGTGTGAAACAAGCAGCCTCATACTTCAGTAAGAACCTACTGTGAGCCAGTTCTGTGCTTGATCATGTCATGGAAAGAAGACATAACCCTATCCTCCTGGGGTTCCTGCCCAGGTGAAAAGACACAACAAACCCATGATAAACAGTGTCCACGCCAATTTAATAAAAGAAGAGTTAACATGAGCTGGAGCATCCAGGAGAGCTTTGTGGAAGGGATTCAGATTTATCTGGGCCTTCTATATTAGGCAAGGTCAACTGTGAAAGGGGTGGAGGGAAGGAAATCATTGGCAGCAGCCGCAAAAGTGGCTCCAGCTGTAGGCCTTCACGAGCCTCAAATCAGGGAGCCCTGCTGGTCATTAAAAGACAGAGTAGAAATAGATTCTAAGGAGAAGGAGACGGAGGTCTTCCCCTTCTTTGGGGGTTTAAGGCTAGAAGAGCCCTTCTCTGCTTCCTACTGCACACCAGAGAGAAAGGTAGGTTTTCTCGCCTGGGTCTTGTGATCCAGGAGCAGTTTGTTTCTGGGCTGAAATTGGATGTCAAGATAAGTGGAATAAAGGTAAATCAGAAATGTCGGGAAGGCAACTAGCATAGGGATAAGAACGCCAGGAATGAGGGAGAAAGTTTCTAGGGAGCAATTTACAAGTTCCATGGTAGTGGGAGGGCAGGCAAGAGGAAAAAAGGTTTGTTTGAGTGTAGAATGATAAAAAATACAATGAGATTAAGCACGTAATGATTAGGGTCAGGCATTTATTCAGAGTTTTGTATCATCAGTGCACATCTGTACGTAAAGGACTTAGAAGCTACAATCATTCTCAAAACCAACAAACACGAGAACCACCACTGCTTACAAGAATGTGTCTTCTGGGGGTGCCTGGCTGGCTCAGTGGGTTAAGCCTTTGCCTTTGGCTGAGGTCACGATCTTGGGGTCCTGGTACCGAGCCCCGCATCAGGCTCTCTGCTCAGCGGGGAGTCTGCTTTTCCGCCCCCCTCCACCTACCTCTGTGCCTACTTGTGGTCTGTCAAATAAGTAAATAGAATCTTTTTTAAAAAGTATGTCTTCTGGCCGATCATTATACCTTCTGTTTTTGTCACCTTCTAACTGCCCAGTTACTCCTTTTTCGAGATTTTAACACCTGGATCACTGTCTTTTTCACCCCATTTCTGTCCTCACACTTGGGAAGTTTATCATAATGGTGTAATCTAGGTTTCCTACTGTGGCCTCTCATCACTCTACATGAGCACTCTTGCTGATGTTATCTTCTCCCAGACTTCACTTACTATTGAAGCGCCATTTGCTTCCATATTTGTTCCTAGCCCAAACATTCCTTGTGAGTTTGAGACCCATGTATCCAACTGGAGAGCAGTACCTGGATATCCCATGGAACTCAAATACAACTAGTCAAAATCTGAATTCCTTATCTCACAAACATGCTTCTTCTGTTCTCAAAATGCTGTTATATGAAATCAATGCCTATCTAGTCACCCAAGCTAGAATGTTGGGGGCAGGTCATCACCATTTTCTCTGCACCTCCTAGAAGCCATATCCCATAAGGTACCACCTCCCAAGATTGCACCTGTTGTCCATGAGTACAGAGCTCCCCTGGTTCCAGAGAGTAAAACTGTTGGTTGAGGTTAAGTCCTGGAGTAAGCATGCCTGGGTTCGAATAATAGCTTTCAGGTGGTACTGTGTAGTTGTTGGGGAGCTACATAAGCTTTCTGTTTCTTGTTTTTTTTTCTCTGTAAAATGGGTATATTATATTGCTTACTTCATAAAATTGTTAGAATCAATTGTTATGTAAAATATAAGGAATACAGTAAGTACTCAATAACTTTTAGTGATGTTGATGGGATCAACAGTGATGATGCCTGAATAAAGCTGGTAGGGGCAAATCCAGCGCCAATAATTGAGGAACGAGATTCGGAGGATCTCACCTGCTTCTTAACCAGACTTTCAACTAATCCCTTATCCAGCCCAAGCCACATCTCTGCCTTTAAAGAAACTCAGTGCCTCCAATTCTTAAGCCCTCCTAGGTTCTGAGGGGCAAAATAGTTTGCCTTCTAGGAGTTTTCCCTCAGTAGGTACTTCAGTTTTTATGTTTTACACCTGCACTGCCCAATATGGTAGCCACTAGTCACATGGCTATTAAGCCATTGAAATGTGAGTTAGGAGTGCTATACACGTTGAAAGAATATTTGGGGTATATTGGGTTAAATAAAATGCATTAAATGAATTTCACCCTTTTGCTTTTTTTTTTTTAAGATTTATATTTATTTACTTGACAGAGATCACAAGTAGGCAGAGAGGCAGGCAGAGAGAGAGAGAGGGAAGCAGGCTCCCTGCTGAGCAGAGAGCCGGATGCGGGGCTCAATACTAGGACCCTGGGATCACGACCTGAGCTGAAGGCAGAGGCTTTAACCCACTGAGCCACCCAGGCGCCCCTCGCTTTTTAATTTTTTAAAAAGATTTTATGTATTTGACAGAAAGAGACACAGTGAGAGAGGGAACACAAGTAGGGGAATTGGAAGAGAGAGAAACCAGCTTCCCACCAAGCAGGGAGCTCCATGTGGGGCTCAATCCCAGGACCATGAGATCATGACCTAGAGGGGAAGGCAAACGCTTAGCAACTGGCCACCCAGGGACCTCCTCCCCCACCCCCACCGCCGGCACATTTGCTTTTTTAATGAGGCTGCTAGAAAATTTTAACTTACATATGTGACTATCATTGTATTTCTATTGGATAATGTTGCATCTTACAAAATGTTGGTGTTTTTTTTTTTTTTTTTTTGGTTTTGGGTGTTTTTTTTTGTTGTTGTTTCTTTTTTTTTTTTTTTTTTTTGCCTGTTGTCATATTTTCACTCATTTTCCTTAGTCTTGTAGTGGATACCCTTTACCTCTTTATTTTCATTTTTGTGAGGTGTCTGGAGGAGGAAAGATAAATGGGTGTGTTCCATCCGCCATGTTGAACTGGAAGTTTTATCCAGGCTTCTCACAATCTTGCTCCTGCTTATATTTGTAGCCTTATTACTTTATGTCCTGTCACCAGCCCTATGGCCCAGCCAAAATGAATCACTAGGAATCTTTGGAAGGCACACAGGCTTTCATGAACTTGCTTTCTTCGTATCCTTTGTACTCTAACTCCTCCCACCTGTCTGTCTGGTGACTTATTCTCCAAAAACTCAAATTTCACCTACTTTCAGGAGCTTTTCTTGTCCCTGTCCTTCCAGTTGAGCTGACTGTTCCGGAGCTGAGACTATTTCCTGCATTTCTTGGTTAGGTACCTATCTCCCCCGTAAGGAATCCCATCTTATTCATCAGACCCTATAGTGCCATTTCTGGATTTGGTACATTGTAGGAACTAAATGTTTATTATTTAATGTTTATAAAACAAATGAATAAAGACACGAAGGAAGGACTGGGAATACAGAGGAAGGAGAGGGCTGACTGGAGAAGTCTCACGAGGGTAGTATTTTTCATTTGTTCTTCAGAGAAGTTTCTCACCAGCGGGGATGGTGTTAGGAATTTTTCAGGCAGAGGCAACAGGACAACAAGCCAAGCTTCCCTGAAAGCAAGGAATATGCTGGGGAAAGAGCAAATGAGGTCGTTTGGATGCAGCACTGTTCAGACCAGATCATTCAGGGTCTGGCGGTCCCAGAAAGAAATCTGAGGGTTGTGCGGGGGATCAAGAGGTGTTTGTGAAAGGAGCTACACGGTGGAGCGAGATCATTAGGCGTGCGCTTTAGCATTTTCCCGTTTGACTGCGGACGGAGGCTGGCTGCGAGCGGAGGGCGCTGTTTGCGGTAAGGGGCTCGGCGGCGTGGTCGGGGCTGGCTGCGAGCAGGGCGGCCAGCGGGATATGGAGAAGGAAGGGCACGACCGCCAGCCCCCGGGCAGGGGGAGATGGGACCGCGGGGTGCGGAGAAAGATGGGTTTCCAGCTGACCCAGACCCGAGGGTGCAGGTGTGAGTACGGAGATGGGGGAGGGCCGTGCGGGGGATTGGCGCACTTGTCCCTCGCGCGTCGCCGTCCGCGCAGCTCGCGGTTCGGTCGGAGGAGGCCGCCGACGCTGCGGTTCCGGTTCCGGTTCCGGCTGGCGTCTGCACCTCTGGCGAGGGCGGCGGCCATGGCGTACTCCACCGTGCAGAGGGTGGCCCTGGCTTCGGGGCTCGTCCTGGCCGTGTCGCTGCTGCTGCCCAAGGCCTTCCTATCCCGCGGAAAGCGGCAGGAGCCGCCGCCGGTGCCGGAAGGTAAGTGGAGGCTAGCTCCCTCTGAGTGTACGGAGAACGCTGCTCCAGGGAGGGGGAGCTCGAGGTCTCCTCCGAACGGGCTAGAGAGGGCGGACCGGGCGGTGTTTGGGAGGTGCCAAGCCCTGCGGTCCCCTTAGTGTCAGCGGACAGCGGCGGGCTCCATGGGGCGCCTGGTCCCTCCCGACCTTCTGCAGCAGGAAGGGCTGGGGATGCAGGCGTGGGTGCCTGGCACCCTCCAGGTGGCCTCTCGCTCCCCGGTTGTTCGCAGTCCTTCCCCCTTCCCCTCCCTCAGTGGCTTCACTCAGCTGTCTCATCTGTCCAAGTGCTCTGAGTTCGGAGGGCTCCCGCTTGGACTCCCGTCTCGGGTTTCCGTGTGCTTTGTGTCTTGTGTCGTGCTTTTGTAAGAAGTAAAGTCAACTGACATTGCTGTTGTTAATCCGAAGTCATTGTGTACTTCCAGCGCGCCGCTTCAGGCTGTCTTTGTGCCTTTTTAAATACAATTTGAAGATTTTAATTCGAACTTCAGTTACTGAGACGAAAGAATTCCTACATTCCCCTCAAGTGTTTGCTCATTTTTTGTTATTGGTATGGTGTAGGTGGTGTTTACAAATACACCTTTTTGGTCGCGTTCAGGGGCTTTTACATAACAGGTGTAAAGGGATGGATGTCCAGGCTGAGAGAAGGAACTACAACAATTTTCTGTAGCCCCTGAAGTTCTACTGGGAACTTTCTCCTGTAGGTTATCTCTGTAATACCCTTGAGGATGGTTTTAGTCTCTAAACACTTCCACTAATGTTCAGCCTTTCGATGACTGGACAGCTCCTTTTGAACTGAAGTCCACTTCCCTGTAATCTGTGCACACTGACCGTCGTTCCACTCTTTTGCACATCATAGAAATACTGCAGATGCAAAGCACTATGCTCTAGGGGTAGAGGACAGATTGAACCGAGAATTCTTTTGAGAGAATGTGCTTGATAAACTTTATACTTGTAAAAACTATCTACCTGGAAGAGACTTCTAAAAAATCACGTTTTTTTTCTTTCTGCCTTATTACAAAATCTCAGAGGTTTTACTAATTTTGTCTAATGATACTGCCATGTCTGCCTTGAAGATTAATTCATGATGATCTTGAGCAATAAAGATTTTTCTAAAACAGTATCTTACTGAATTGAATTCCATTATGCTGAATTATGTTGAATAATTTCTATTGAGTGTGAGTGGGAGATACTCTTCTGAATGTTGTACAGAGATTAAACGGTTCTTTCCTTTGAGAACTCAAGAGCTGATTTTTGATGTTCTCATCTTAGGATCTTTGCACTTTCTGTTCTCCTTATTCCTGGAGTGTTCTTCCCTCAGCTGCCTTCTCATAACTCAAGTTTCTGCTCAAATGTAACCTCCTCAGAGACTTTCCTTGCCAACCCTAGCTAAGATAACTGGACCCCCATTCTTCCTTGTTCCTTCATGTTGTTCTACTTTCCTTCTTGAAGGAACTATTAAATAATATGAAATGTTCTTATTTAGTCTTTTTCTGTGTCTACCTTCTAGAATGTAAGTTTCATGAGGGCAGTGGCTTGGTCTCCTTTACCACTGTTTCTTTAGCACTTGCCTAAAATGGCAGTTGATAAATATTTTTAAGTGAATAATTCAAGTTTATGAAGCTAAAATAGTGTGAATTCTTTTTGCCTTAGTTACCAAAGAATATAATCTAGGGAAAAACCTATCCTGAGACAAACCATAAGAGACTCTTAATGCCACAAAACAAACTGAGGGGGGCTGAGGGGAGGGGGCTAGGGAGAGGGTGGTGGGGTTATGGACATTGGAGAGGGTATGTGCTATGGTGAGTGCTGTGAAGTGTGTAAACCTGGCGATTCACAGACCTGTACTCCTGGGGCTAATAATATATGCTTATAAAAAAATTTAAAAATTTAAAAAAAAACAAAAATACTTCTCCTGAATGATATATTTCAGTAACTGAAATTTTGCTAACTAAATTCTCTGCCCTTGGATGGACCTAGAGGGTATTATGCTGAGTGAAATAAGTCAGAAAAAGACAAATACTATGATTTCACTTATATATGGAATCTAAAAAATAAATGAACAAACAAAACCAGAAATAGACCCATAAATATAGAGAACCGATGGTTGCCAAATGGGAGGGGTGGTGGGGGAATGGAAAAATGGGTGAAGAGGAGTGGGAGATACAGGCTTCCAGTTATGAAATGAGTAAGTCACGTGGATGAAAGTACAACATAGGGAGTATAGTCAGTGGTGTTGTCATAGTATCATATTGTGATAGTTGGTAGCTATACTCATGGTGAGCACAATAATGTATAGCGCTATAGAAGGACTGTGTCGTACATTTGAAACTAAGATAACATAGTATGTCAACTATACTTCAATAAAAAATAAATTACTTAAAATCCCTGTCCCAGTGTGCTGACATTTTAAAAACAGTGATTCCTAACCATTTTGGGTTTATAAGTCCCTTTGAGAATCTGATGAAAGTTAGAGTTTCTCCCTTAAAAAAAATTCACATACTACTTACACATATATTCAGAATTTGAGTATCAAGTCTGAGAATTCAGAACCCTGAAACCCTTGTTTTAGGGAAAGAAACAACCCCAATTATTTGAAAACTCTTGAAACTTTTCTTCCTATTGGAATATGTAAAACAAGTACAGTCCCTTTTCCACATGACAGCCCTTAAGACAGTCTTTTAGTAAATACTTATGATGTACTCTTGCACATAGTGTATACACAGTATACAGATAACCATGGATTCTAAGAAAAATGAGCCAAATCTCTTCTTGAGGATTACAGTTTAGTAGAGGAAAAAAGACAAAAAATAAGTGCGTAAGTGTCAGTTGCATGTACTCAAAGTCCTTGCATGGAACAGTGAGGAGTCATGGTTAGAATGGTCAGTTTTACTGGTGTCCTAGAGCAGGAGAGTCCTTCCCCCCCCCAACAGCTTTCTTAAGATATAATTCACATACAGTTCACCCATTTAAAGTGTACAGTTCAGTGGGGTTTGTTGTATTCAGAGTTGTGCAACCATCACCACAATCAGTGTTTGAACATTTTTCTACCCCACCCCACCCCCCGCTAAAATCCCCCCATTCTTTAGCCATCACCCTCCAACACACCCCACCCCCCCTTCAGCCCTAGTTAACTACTAATCTACTTTCTATCAGTATAAATTTTCCTGTTCTTGAAATTTCATATAAATGGAATTCTACAATATGTGATCTTTTGTGACTAGCTTCTTTTGCTCAGCATGTTTTTAAGGTTCATCCATGTTATAGCATGTATACATACTGCATTATTTTTTTAAGGTTTATTTTAGAGAGAGTGAGGGGGAGGGGCAGAGGGAGAAGGAGAGAGAAACCCAAGCAGACTTCACTTTGCGTGCGGAGCCCGACGCAGGGCCTTGATCTCACGACCTAAGCCGAGGCCACCTAACAGACTGTGCCAGCCAGGCATCCCAGTACTTCATCACTTTTAAATGGCTAAATAATATTCCATTGTGTGGCTATACCACATTTTATTTATCCATTACTTTGCTGATGGGCATTTGGGTTGTGTGTGTGTGTGTGTGTGTGTATATATATATATATATATATATATATATATATATATAAAGATTTTTATTTATTTATTTGACAGAAAGAGGGGGAGAGAGCAAGCACAAGCAGGGGGAATGGCAGGTAGGGGATAAGCAGGCTCCCCGCTCAGCAAGGAGCCCGATGTGGGCTTTGATCCTGGGACCCTGAGATCATGACCTGAGCTGAAGGCAGCAGCTTAACCAACTGAGCCACCCAGGCACCCCATGTTGTTTATATTTTTCATTATAGATAATGCTGCTATTAACATTTGAATACAAACTTAGACATGTTTTTATTTTTCTTAGGGATATACATTTGGGAAATATGAGGATTTTACTGTGGCTGGAATGAAGAGTGACATTTCTGGGTCATATGATTACTCTGCTTTTAATCTTTTGAGGAACTGCTAGATTGTTTGCCGTAGTGGCTGCACCATTTAACATTTCTGCCAGCAAGGGGGAAGTATTCTAGTTTCTCCACATCTTGCCAACACTTATTGTCTGTCTTTTTTGATCATAGGCATTCTAGTCGGTGTGAAATGATATATCATTGTGCTTTTATTTGCATTTTCCTGATGACCTTTGACATTGAGCATCTTTTTGTGTGTATATTGGCTATTTGTATATCATCTTTGGAGAAATGCCTTATTCAGATCCTGTGCCCATTTTTAAATTGGGTTATTTTTATTGTTGAGTTTTAAGAGCTTTTTAGATAAAAATCTATTAGATCTATAATTTACAAATATTTTCTCCCATTCAGTGGGTTGTTTTCGCTTTCTTGCTGGTGTCCTTTGGAGAAGAAAAGTTTTTCATTTTGATGAGAGATGAGACCAGAGATGTCAGCAGGGACCAAACTGTGAGGACTTTTTTTTTTCTGTCGTACTTAAGGGGTTTGGATTTATTTCAAAGGTGGAAGAGGCCATTTTAAGTTTGTAAGTAGAAGAGAAACCTCCAGTCTGGTTTTAGAAAGGACATCCTGGCAGCGCTCTAGGAGCTGCATTGTGAGGATTTCTTTAAGGAGAAGATGGTCGCAGTACTCCAGTTGAGATCGCATGAGTATCATTAAGTCAGTGCTGTTGAGCTCATGAGTTAGGATCCTCATGACAAATGACAGAAAATTCAACTTTAACTGTCTTAAGACAAAAAGGGGCTTTATTGCTTGTGTCAGTGAAAAACGCATGTGTTAGAACTGGCCTTTAGTGTTGTTTGATCTAGAGATTCACAGTCTCATCAGGGCTCCAGCTCTAATCTTCTATGTGCATTTCACTTCTAAGTTCCTTCTCAAGTTGGCTCTGTCCTCTGCCTGCTCTCTCAGGATAGCAACAGTGGTTGCAGCAGCACCATACATCACCTCTCACCTTCCATTGTCCAGACAAGCAGCATGTCTTTTCTTTTAAACTCTTCCTTCACTCCCACCTTACTCTTATCTAAGTAGTTTTTGCTAACCTATCCATACATTTTAGTGACTTAAGTTACTTGCGGTGCTTGGGGTAGAAAGAATATGCTGATTAACTACTGATTAACCACTCTGAAGTTGAGAGAGATTCCCAAAGGGATATAAGGTACTGGAGGAATGAGGAAGTAGAGCAGGGGAGGCTGTCACCATTGGGTAAGAGGGAGAACAATTTTAAGAGCTCTTTTTATTTTTATTTTTTATGTCTCTCTTTTTGTTTTTTTTAAGATTTTATTTATTTATTTGACAGGCAGAGATCACAAGTAGGCAGAGAGGCAGGCCGAGAGAGAGAGAGAGAGAGAGAGAGAGAAGCATAGAGCCCGACGCGGGGCTCGATCCCGGGACTCTGGTATCATGACCCGAGCTGAAGGCAGAGGCTTAACCCACTGAGCCACCCAGGCACCCCCTCTCTGGTTTTTATTTTTATGTTTTATGAGTTAAAATTTATTTAATGTCAGAAATTTCAGTTCCTTTTAAGAGCCATTTTTAAAGATTTATTTGGGAGAGAGTGCATGTGCATGTGTGCGCATGAGTGGGGGGGCAGGGGCAGGAAGAGAGAGACAGTCTCAAGCAGACCCCATGCTAAGTGCAAGGCCTAACTTGGGGCTCGATCTCACGACTCTGAGATCATGACCTGAGCCATAATCAAGATTGTGACGTTTAACCGAATGAGCCACCCAGGTGCCCCTCAAGAGCCATTTTTAAGTAGAATTGAAGATGAGAGGGAGGGAGCCATTTTGGATTAATCTCAGGTTATTGGCTTAGGTGAATAGACAGATGGTGATGCCCTTCACCAAAGTAGGAATGGAAGAAAATAAATAAAAGGGAAAGATGGTGAGTTCAGGAATTTGAAGACTAGCATCATGTCTTCTTCTTCAGTCTTTTTTCCTATGTTGACATGTGTAGGAGTTCATCCATTCTTCATGTGATGTATTTCCAAGTATCTCAACAGAGCCCTCTAGGCAAATAATAGCAAGTGGAAACCTATTAACTTATGGAGGAGCAAACCTGTTGCCTTTCCCCACTCTGCTTTTAAAAACTCTGTACTTCTTTTAATGCAACCTGAGGATTGCTTTAGGTTTTTGGCATTTTACTTGCTGACCTTCTGGTATATTAGAATCCTAAGCTGCTTCCCCCCCCCCCTTTTTTCTTTTTGATTACTGCTCATCTTGGTTCTGTCCATTTTGTGCTGTTCACTTTGTTTTGGAACATAGGTGAGCGGGGTTCACAGTCAGTCTCTATTTCTGCGCTTGGTCTCTTTGTCACAGTTGCAGACACGCCAGAAGGCAGGGGCTTCTCCTTTTGTGTCAGTGAAAAGGCTTGGCTTGCTGGAATTGCAGGGGCACCGGTGTGTGGGGTTAGCTTTCACTCTCCCCAGCGCAGAATTCACTGTGGAGTGGCACTGGTCCTTGCTGGGGTTGTTTGCAGGTATGGTGGGGCTGGAACCGCTCTGGAGAGATGCCTGCCAAGGCCGTGCAAGGGAAGGTGGGGCTGCACACATGTTGCTAGCAGAATAGGTGGAAAGTGTTAGTGCTAGTTTTTGCAGGTGTCTGGCTATCTGAGCTTGGGGAGGGAAGAGAAATGGCGCCTGCCAGCACTTCTGTTGTGGGAGTCTCCTGAAGATACCTGCGCCTCCAGCACATTTTCTCAGAATAGTAAATACATCTCCTTCACTTATACCTCAGGCACTTTTCAAACTGTTGTTTCTATGCTGTGTTTAAAGTCAAGTTATTTATTATGCTTTAGGGCAAGGACTCAGTTTCCTATCTCCCTTCGGTTTCCATGTAGGTAAGCCAGCTAATTTTTAAAGTACCCAGAGTTAAACCCTGCTGATTTTAAAAGTGAAGTTAAGTTCCACTGATTTTTTTTTTTCCCCCAAAGCCAAAGTTAATGGGGATTCATCTTCCTAGTGTGGGTCTCCAAAGCCTAGTGTGGGGTCTGATCCTCTCACTTTTCCATGCTTTCCATTTGTGGTTAGTCTTACCTGGGTTTGTTTCCCAATCTCAGCTCTGCTCCTCTGCCCTTTTTTGATGTGGCCTTTGTCTTCAGTTCCCTCTAGGATTAAATGTGGAAGCACTGTTCCGCCAGTCTTTGGGTCATTTTCAGAGTTAGTAACACAGATCAGAGCGTTATCTCCCCGTGCATCCACTGGTTCAGTTCAGGATCCTCCTACTCTGCCATCTTCCTCACAATCTCCTGAAGAATCCTTTTTAGATTGTAGTCCAAGAGCTGCAGTGTGCTCACTTCTCTGTAGGTGAAAAGTGCACCATAGACCTTTTGCAAACTGAAACAGTAGTCACCTACTCCATTCTTTAAAATTACCTCTTTCTATCAACATAATTGCTTAAAATTTTCTTTTAGTTTAATGACCTTTCTTGCAGGTTTTCTAGTCTTGGTAGAAATTACTTGGTGGAAGTAATTGTAAGATGTAAGAGTAAGATGGCCTCCTCACCCATCTGGAACTTTTTGTCTTTAGGATTGCTGATTCTCTTCCATTTAATCCAAAATGTATCTCCTTTAATAGAGAATATAGAAGCAAAATAGAAGTTCAGAAGTTCTGTTTCCTTGGCATTATGTTTTATCATTAGGTAAATTGCCTTTTTTTGCTCTAAAATGTCCCTTTTGTTTTGGCTAGCCTTTTTGTAAATCTTAATTTATTTTGAACCTTGGCCTCATGTGGTTCTTCCAAGTCTTGTCACTCATTCACGTATGTGTCTTTTTGTTCATTGTTCCTCTGTTCTTTTAGAAGAACTACCTATACATCTGCTTTTTCCCCCTCTGCCTTTCTTATCTGCTTGACAATTTTTGAACTGCCCAAGCAACATTTTAAGAGCTTTCCTCTTATCTGCTTGACAATTTTTGAACTGCCCAAGCAGCATTTTAAGAGCTTTCCTCTTAGGGTCTCATGTCATAGGGTTTCAGAATTTAATTCTGCCTTCCTAGTGCCACACAACCCCTACTTTGTTGCCACAAATACTGAGTTGGCATGGTCCCTTTCTCCTACAGTTCTCTTTTCATTCACCAACCAATTTCTTCTTTGGCCAAAGTAGTTCCCCTCCTCTCAACTTCTGTACCTGTGTCACATGAAAACATCAGCCTGCGAGGTCAGGAACTTGTCAGTGGTTCCCACATTAGCATACTGAGACTTCGGACAGGTGTCAGAGTAGTTGAAGCCCTCCAAGATGACTGTATGCTGCTTCTTTGCTCAAGTCGGCTTCAGGAGAGCCCTGCTCACCACCTCCATAGTTGGATCCTGGCATACTCCCACAATAATGTCCAACCTGGCATCTCTCCTCCTGATCCTGCCTGCCCATGTTTTCCAGTGAATGACTCACTTTGAGTATTATAAGTAGGGTTCCTTACCAGTACCTCTCCGATGGCTCTATTTCTCTGAAATAGCTCAGGCTCTTAAGTCACCATGTTTTCCTCAGGTGAGTTCTGCCCACTGAGTGTTGAACTAAGATGTGGAAATATATACACATATATGTATAGTTATGTGTCCATGTATGTATATATACATGCATATATACTACATACACATATATAATTTCTTGTTATCTTAAATTAGCTCTTTGTTTTGGTATATAAGTGCTTGAGGACAAATGTATTATCGTTGTCCCTTACCTTTTCTTTTCTCCTAATGAAACCTCAAGTATCTGCTCTGAAAGAGTGTAAGAGAAGGGAGGAGACAATTTGAGAGCCTGTGAATACACGTAAATTAGTCACTTTTTCAAGTTCAGGAACTTCTAGAGGAGTAAGTGTGGAGCATAGTGGTGGGTGTGGAGCACCTTTACCAGGCACCCTGACTGCCATTTTCTATTCTCAAATCTAAAAGCCACTCAGCGTAATGAAGTAAAAAATTATTTTTAGTCCTGGGAGTAACTTTGCTGGGTCTTGAGATTCCAGTAAATGCCAGCAGGCCCAGTATAAGTCATCAAGATCAATTCAGCAAGTATATAGCATGCAAGACCCAGAGCATACCCTGTAGGGGGCCCAAGTGCAGAGAAAACACTAGACTTTTGTTCAAGAAGTTCATAGTTTGTCCTTCAGCCACAGAACACAAAGAATGCCTATAATTAAAGAAGTTGGATTTATTACTCATAGCAAGGGAGAATGCACACCATAGGGAGGCATGCAACATTGCAGTAAGATTGTTTGAAAAGCTTTATTATAGGATGTGGGCATGTGTTGAGTGATTTTGAAGAAGGTTTAAGGATGTGGGGCGTTGCTCTGGGTCCCATCAGGAAGTGAGGCAAATTCTGTGGCTGGGTATCTTAATAGAGTTATCTAAAGGGAGAACAGAATAGAGAAAGGCTGAAGCTGTAATTCATGATGAAGCAGCAGCCACTCATTATCTGGGAATGGGGGCTATTTGACATTTTTTAGCATGTTTTGTCTCTGTTCAGGCAGATTATGGATTTTTTCGTCTTGATCCATGGTGGTCACAGAATGGCTTTGTTTAATGTTGATCTGAAATTGCTCACATTTAACAGGAGAACACCAAGACCTAACTGAGTGCCAAGCCAGCTCATACCAACACCAAGGCCTAGCTGATAGTACCAGGCCAGCTCCACTTCTGGATGTCAGACGCATCTTTTCTGGGGCTCTAATAGGATTTATAGGTTTTAGTCAGTACTGAATACAATTGGGTGGAAATAGTACTTAGTGGAAGATTTTATCTATTTCTGTTTCTCAGTCCATTCAAATAAAGGCTGTAAGGCATATAAATACAACTTTTTAATAAGACCAGTTCTAATAAGTGCAATTAAAGAGGTTCAAGGGGTATATTCCAAGTACATGGGAGTGACATGAGAAAAAGCGTAGGGGGTGTGGAAAATATTTGACCTGGGCCCTGAAAGATGAGCTAGATTTAGACGTGTGGAGTTGGAGAGAAAAGCACAACCACTGGAGTTAGCAAAAAGCAAAGGCTTAGAGGTAAAAAATGACAAGGCAGGCTCAGAGCATGGCGAGAAGTCTAGTTAGGCTGAATCAGGAGTATGTAATGTAAAAGAAATATGAAGAGGTACTTTTGGACCAGATTATAGAATTTAGTTGTTTAGAAATTTAGTTTATCAGGAAGGCAAAACCAGAATTTGTTAAATACCCACTGTGCATGCAGGGTGCATTGTATATGATATATAATCTGTAATCCTTTTTGGTAAAGGTTTTATTTACTTGACAGAGAAAGAGAGAGGGGCAGTGCACTTGCACACACGCACAAACACTAGCAGGCAGAGTGGCAGGCAGAGGGAGAAGTAGGCTCCTCGCTGAGCAGAGACCCTGACATGCAGCTCAGTTCAGGACCCTGGGATCGGGACCTCAGCCAAAGGCAGACATTTAACAGACTCAGCCATCCAGGGTCCCCTAGTCTGTAATCCTTCTGATAACCCTTGACAATCCTTGTTAACAACCCCAGTTACATCCATTTTACAGATGATGCAGATGAGCTCTAGAAAGGCTCATGTAGGGGCATCTGGGTGGATCTGTCCATTAAGTATCTGTCTTCAGCTCAGATCATGATCCCAGAGTCCTGGGATCGAGCCTGCACTGGGCTCCCTGCTCAGGGGAGAGTCTGCTTCTCCCTCTGCCCCTCCTCCTGCTCATTCTCTCTCTCTCTCTCTCTCTCTTAAATAAATAAAATTAAAAAAAAAAAAAAGGTTCATTTAACCTCCACTTAGATAGTTGGAGTCCCAGCCAGTATCCTAACTAATAACTCTGAGAAGATAGCACTGATTTTACTCACTTCACTGCCTCCTATGTAACAGTCTCTTGTTCTCAGTGGGAACCATTGAAAGCTTTTGATCAGAGAAATGGCAAGACCCACTAGAATTATGCTTTAGGAAGGTGACTCCTAACAAAACAGTAATAATTAACCTGCGTAAGGTATATGGACTAAGCCCTGTGCTAAACAACTTAGACACACAAGTATCTAACAGTATGTAGCTTGATTTGGGAGTAGGGAGGTTGGTAAAAGAGGAAGAAAAGTTCTGGTTAAGCTAGCAGAAAATATCAAAGCTGTGGTGGGCAGAGCACAGCTTGAGGTAGAAGGAGAATGTAACAAGATGAGGGGCCCCTGGAGGAGACTGATGCAGTCAGCTGTGGTCCCAGGCTCCACTTTAAGTAATGCTGAATTAAATTTGGTCTCTAGAATTTCCTCAGTATTGGGGCACCTGGGTGGCTCAGTGGGTTAAGCCTTTGCCTTTGGCTCAGGTCATGATCTCAGGGTCCTGAGATGGAGCCCTGTGTCGGGCTGTCAGCTCTGCGGGGAGCTTGCTTCCCCCCTCTCTCTCTGCCTTCCTCTGCCTACTTGTGATCTCTCTGTTAAATAAATAAATAAAATTAAAAAAAAAAAAGAATTTCCACAGTATTTAGGGAGAAGCTTACATATCTTAAGGAATTGGCCCATAAGGATCTTTCTTAAACTGTGATAATCAAACATAAACACATCCAGGTCTTTATTGATTTGTCTTAAGAATGAAATGTTGCAGATGGCTTAATGCTGCTTTCAGATAGCTCTTTTGTTAACAGTTTTAGAGTTTTTGTTTTTAGCAATAAGGATGGTTGTTAACAAGGGAAAGTAGAGCTTCACTCTTTAAAATCCATTAAGTTTGTAGTCAAGCTTAAATGATATGCTAGGTGAAATTTTAATAATTAAATAAACCTAAATATGGGGAAAACGTTCAATAAATAATTAGGGTTTAGTCAAGTCCCATTTTAGAGAATACTTAAGTGCATATGCAGATAGTGAACGCAGCTGTTTTCTATTTTGAAAAGTGCAGTTTTAATGTTCTAATATCTTTTAATATTCTGATCTCTTGAGCTGGTTGGTTTTGTTTTTGTCTTTTTTTTTTTTTTAAATGTATTTGAGAGAGAGAGAGGGAGGGGTAGGGTGGGGGAGAAGCAGAGGGAGAGGTAGAAGCAGATTTCCCTGCTGAGCAGAGAGCCTGACATAGGGCTTGACCCCAGGATTCCAGGATCATGACTTGAGTGGAAGGCAGATGCTTCATTGACTGAGCCTCCCAGGTGCCCCTCTTGAGCTGTTTTTTTAAACAATTTTTTTAAAAGCCACAAATCTTCTTTGTAATGTAGATATAAAGTAGAACATTTATAATAGTGAAAAATAGAAAACAACCTAAATATTCATCAGCTTGGGATGAGGTGAATAAACTGTAATAATGAACATACTAGGAGATGCTATATGACAGTTTGAGTGAATGAACTGTGGAGCTGCACAAATCAACATGCTGCATTTCTGGGCCACGTACTAATCCCCACCCAGAAAAATGGCAGAAAAGGAAGTTGCAGAAGAATGAGTATAGTATGATATAATATAAAGGTCTTTTTAAAAAATTGTGATATGTAAAATATACATAATATAAATTTATAATTTTAACCATTAGGTTTATAGTTCAGCGACATTCAGTATGTTCATAATGCTATACAACTGTCACTACTGTCCATTCATAATATAAAGTTTTAAAACTCAGGACATGTAGTGTGAATACATACTTAACATAGTAAAGTATAAAGTTGATGTTCTGAGAGTACACGTCTTGCAGTTACATCTCTGTGGTAGGCAGGTGTACAAGTGCTCATCCATTATCATTTGTACTTTTTTGTACACTTGGAATATTTCACTTGAGTTGTCAAGTTAAAAATTTCTTTTTAAAAAAATTATTTCCAAATGTTTTATAGCCATTGAATTTCTAAACTTTCTGGGTTCACTTCTAAGAAATGTGGTACTAAGATCCAAGAGGTGAAATTATTCCCTGCTGAGGGCAGTTAACTTTACAGGAAAAAAAAAATCTCTTCCAAATTGAGCATTCTGACCCTAGCCTACCATCCCAAGAATTTCCTTGGTCACAGGTGGCAGAGGATAGGTCTTAAGCCTAAAGGTCTGAGAGAATGACTCTATTAAAAAAAAAAAAATAGCCAACCAACCAACCAACCAACCAACCAAAAACACCACACAAAACCACAGGAGGAAAGCAGATTTAGAAGATGAAATGAGTTTCATTTTTAGGTTTGACATGTTAGTCCAACAAAAGGATGTATATATGAATGGAATTTAGAGATAAGAGACAGAAACTTGAGGGGAAAAAGAGCTAGAGCTGTACGTTTTGGAACTTAAAATGGATCCATGAGAATGAATGAATTCGTCAAAGGAAAAAGGATGAAGAAAAAACATGTTGAGACAGGGGCGCCTGGGTGGCTCAGTGGGTTAAAGCCTCTGCCTTCGGCTCAGGTCATGATCCCAGGGCTCTCTGCTCAGCGGGGAGCCTACTTCCCCCTCTTTCTCTGCCTGCCTCTGCCTACTTGTAATCTCTGTCAAATAAATAAATGAAATCTTTGAAAACATGTTGAGACAAAGATCTCAGGGAGAAGATTAAAGAAGAACCTGTGCATGAGACTGAAAGAATAGGTTGGAAGACCAGTCAGTTAGAAAAGAAGAGCCCAGGAGTGTGGTGTGCCATTGAGATTAAGGCAGGAGACTTTGACAAGGATTTATTCAGATTAATCCCATTTTTATTGAATGAGTAGTATGTGATAATCACTTTCTTGTATTACAGTTAAGTCTTAAGAATGAGACCTGAGGGGAAGAACTATTGGATTTGATGGTTAAGGCGCAGTTGCCTCGTTGCTGGAACTATATTGCTCATCTGTAAACCCTTTAATTTAAAGATAGGGGCTCTGTTTTATCATTTTTAAAAAAGATTTGTTTATTTTAGGGAAGGGGGAGAGAGCGTGTGCCCACAACTGGGAGAGGCAGAGGGAGAAGGAAAGAGAATCTCAAGCAGACTTCGAGCTGGGCACAGAGCAGGATGTGGGTGGGGCTCGATCCCACGACCCTGAGATCATGACTGAGCCAAAACCAAGAGTTGGACCCTTAAATGACTGCACCACCCAGGTGCCTCTGTTTTATTTATCACTTTAATCTCTGTGACTGGCACACTAATTGTTCAGTAGTGAATTCTGTGAAATATTACACGAAATACAAAATGCTGAGATTTCTCCTGTGATATAAAACCTATTTTTACCACCTAGCCTATCTGTTCCATTGCTCTTCAGTTCCTTCTCTAATCTTTGAAAATAGTATTCCTCCACTTTTCGGCTCCTCTTTGATTCCAGTCTACAAGCTCTTTCATTAGTCGTTTCCCTACTTCTTGCCACATCACATTCAGTGTTGCTGTTGGAAACCCTACATTTTATTTCCTTTCTTCTTCCCATTACTCACTCATTAACTCAATATAAAGAATACTATTCAAACAGAGCTGTTCAGAGGTGGCGTGAGCTTCCTGGGGGCACTACTGAATTTCCTGTTTGATGGTATTCAGAAAAGTCAGGACGTCCACTTACGGAAGGTGAGGGTATTGAACTCAGGTGGTTAGACTAGGTAATTTTTTTTTAAAAACTTTGAGATATAATTCACATACCAGGCAGTTTATCTATTTAAAGTGTACAGTCAGTGGTTTTTAATATAATCTGAGTTCTGCAGCTGTCACCACAATCAATTTTAGGACATTTTTATCACCCATCCTACATACACACAAAGAACTCCATACCCATTAGCGGTCACTCTTCCCGCCCCCCCCACCTCAGCCCAAGCAACCACTTTCTGTCTCCATAGATTTACCTGTACCGGACATTTCATATTCATGGACTCATGTAACATATGGTCTTGCATGACTGGCTCTTTCTTTTTTTTCTTACTTAGCATATTGTTCGCAAAGTTCATCCATATTGTAGCATTTATGGTACTTCATTCTTTTTATAGCCAAGTAATATTCCATTGCATGGATATACCACCTTGTACTTACCCATTTATTGTCAGTTGATGGACTTTTTGATAAGTATGAATAACGCTGCTATAAACATTTTTGTACAAGTTTTTGTGTGAGCATATTCTTCTCGGGTATATACCTAAGAGTAGAATTGTTGGGTCATATGGAAACTTTGTTTACCCTCTTGAAGAACTGCCAGGCTGTTTTTCAAAGTGAATACACTATTGTACATTCCCACCAGCAGAGTATGAGAGTTCCATTTTCTTGACATCCTTGCCAATACTTTATTATCTTTTCTTAATTGCATGCTAGTGGGTGTAATACAGTGTATCTCATTGTGGGGTTAACTTGCATTTCGTTGATGACTGTTGTGTTGTACATCTTTTCATGTGTTTATTGGCCATTTGTATATCATCTTTGGAGAAATGTCTATTAAGAACCTTTGATTTTTTTTATTTTTGTTTTGTTTTGTTTTTAATTTCTTTTGAGTGTAACAGAATTCATTGTTTTTGCACCACACCCAGTGCTCCATGCAATACATGCCCTCCTTAATACCCACCACCTGGCTCCCCCAACCTCCCACCCCCCCACCCCTTCAAAACCCTCAGATTGTTTTTCAGAGTCCATAATCTCTCATGGTTCACCTCCCCTTCCAATTTCCCTCAACTCCCTTCTCCTCTCCATCTCCCTATGTCCTCCATGTTATTTGTTATGCTCCACAAATAAGTGAAATCATATGATACTTGACTCTCTCTGCTTGACTTATTTCACTCAGCATAATCTCTTCCAGTCCTGTCCATGTTGCTACAAAAGTTGGGTATTCATCCTTTCTGATGGAGGCATAATACTCCATAGTGTATATGGACCACATCTTCCTTATCCATTCGTCCGTTGAAGGGCATCTTGGTTCTTTCCACAGTTTGGCGACCGTGGCCATTGCTGCTATAAACATTGGGGTAGAGATGGCCCTTCTTTTCACTACATCTGTATCTTTGGGGTAAATACGAAGTAGTGCAATTGCAGGGTCATAGGGAAGCTCTATTTTTAATTTCTTGAGGAATCTCCACACTGTTCTCCAAAGTGGCCACACCAACTTGCATTCCCACCAACAGTGTAAGAGGTTCCCCTTTCTCCACATCCTCTCCAACACACGTTGTTTCCTGTCTTGCTAATTTTGGCCTTTCTAACTGGTGTAAGGTGGTATCTCAACGTGGTTTTAATTTGAATCTCCCTGATGGCTAGTGATGATGAACATTTTTTCATGTGTCTGATAGCCATTTGTATGTCTTCATTGGAGAAGTGTCTGTTCATATCTTCTGCCCATTTTTGATATGATTCTCTGTTTTGTGTGTTTTGAGTTTGAGGAGTTCTTTATAGATCCTGGATATCAACCTTTTGTCTGTACTGTCATTTGCAAATATCTTCTCCCATTCCGTGGGTTGCCTCTTTGTTTTGTTGACTGTTTCCTTGGTTGTGCAGAAGCTTTTGATCTTGATGAAGTCCCAAAAGTTCATTTTCGCTTTTGTTTCCTTTGCCTTTGGAGACATATCTTGAAAGAAGTTGCTGTGGCTGATATCGAAGAGGTTACTGCCTATGTTCTCCTCTAGGATTCTGATGGATTTCTGTCTCATGTTGAGGTCTTTTATCCATTTTGAGTTTATCTTTGTGTATGGTGTAAGAGAATGGTCGAGTTTCATTCGTCTACATTTAGCTGTCCAATTTTCCCAGCACTACTTATTGAAGAGACTGTCTTTTTTCCTGCTTTGTCGAAGATTATTTGACCATAGAGTTGAGGGTCCATATCTGGGCTCTCTACTCTGTTCCACTCGTCTATGTGTCTGTTTTTATGCCAGTACCATGCTGTCTTGGTGATCACAGCTTTGTAGTAAAGCTTGAAATCAGGTAACATGATGCCGCCAGTTTTATTTTTGTTTTTCAACATTTCTTTAGCGATTCGGGGTCTCTTCTGATTCCATACAAATTTTAGGATTATTTGCTCCAGCTCTTTGAAAAATACTGGTGGAATTTTGATCGGAATGGCATTAAAAGTACAGATTGTTCTAGGCAGTATAAACATTTTAACAATGTTTATTCTTCTGATCCAAGAGCATGGAATGGTCTTCCATCTTTTTGTGTCTTCTTCAATTTCTTTCATGAGTGTTCTGTAGTTCCTTGAGTACAGATCCTTTACCTCTTTGGTTAGGTTTATTCCCAGGTATCTTATGGTTCTTGGTACTATAGTAAATGGAATCGATTCTCTAATTTCCCTTTCTGTATTTTCATTGTTAGTGTATAAGAAAGCCACTGATTTCTGTACATTGACTTTGTATCCTGCCACGTTACTGAATTGCTGTATGAGTTCTAGTAGTTTGGGGGTGGAGTCTTTTGGGTTTTCCATATAAAGTATCATGTCATCTGTGAAGAGAGAGAGTTTGACTTCTTCATTGCCAATTTGGATACCTTTTATTTCTCTTTGTTGTCTGATTGCTAGGACTTCTAATACTAGGACTTCTAATACTATGCTATATTGAACAAGAGTGGTGAGAGTGGGCATCCTTGTGTTCCTGATCTCAACGGGAAGGCTGTGAGCTTTTTCCCATTGAGGATGATATTTGCTGTGGATCCTTCATAGATAGATTTTATGAAGTTCAGGAATGTTTCCTCTATCCCTATACTTTGAAGCGTTTTAATCAGGAACGGATGCTGGATTTTGTCAAATGCTTTTTCTGCATCAATTGAGAGGACCATGTGGTTCTTCTCTCTTCTCTTATTGATTTGTTCTATCACCTTGATTGATTTGCGAATGTTGAACCATCCTTGTAACCCAGGGATGAATCCCACCTGTTCGTAGTGGATAATCCTTTTAATGTGCTGTTGGATCCTGTTTGCTAGGATCTTGTTGAGAATCTTAGCATCCATATTCATCAGTGATATTGGTCTGAAATTCTTTTGGTGTGGTCTTTGCCTGGTTTGGGGATCAGGGTAATGCTGGCTTCATAAAAAGAGTCTGGAAGTTTTCCTTCTGCTTCAATTTTTTTGAAACAGCTTCAGGAGAATAGGTGTTATTTCTTCTTTGAAAGTTTGGTAGAATTCCCCAGGAAATCCGTCAGGTCCTGGGCTCTTGTTTTTTGGGAAGTTTTTGATCACTGCTTCAATCTCGTTACTAGATATTGGTCTATTCAGGTTGTCAATTTCTTCCTGGTTCAATTTTGGGAGTTTATAGTTTTCCAGGAATGCATCCATTTCATCTAGGTTGCTTAACTTACTGGCATGTAACTGTTGATAATAACTTCTGATGATTGTTTCTACTTCCTTGGTGATCTTTTTTTATTTTTTTTTATTTTTATTTTTTATTTATTTATTTGACAGACAAAGATCACAAGTAGGCAGAGAGGCAGGCAGAGAGAGAGGAAGGGAAGCAGGCTCCCTGCTGAGCAGAGAGCCCAATTCGGGGCTCAATCCCAGGACCCTGGGATCGTGACCTGAGTTGAAGGCAGAGGCTTTAACCCACTGAGCCACCCAGGCATCCCCACCAACACTTTTAATATGGGAATAGTTCACTCATTTTATTTTTTTAATTAACTTTTCACTTAGGTTTTCTTCTCAAGCCTAACTGTAGCCTAATAAAAAGTTCTTCTGAATGCGCCACCAACACTTGGAACTTAGCATGTGAAAAATGTGTATTCAGTCTTCCCCTTGTCATAAGCCCACCCAGTTTTTCCATTATCTTCTCTTAGTATATTAAACTCCTAACCTTGGGGTTTTCTGACCCTTTCCCTCATTAGCTCTGTATTCTATTCAATATTCAATGCTGCTGATCATTCCATGCTCAGAGACCTTGGACCTGTTGCTTCCTCTTTATAGCCATAGCCAGCACCTCAGGCCCTTAACATCTCAGAGCTTAATTACTGCCTTGTTGCTTTCTCAAACCCCTTTCTCTCTGCATTAGGCCTTGTACTCAAATGCTAGCTTTAATCCCTTTCTACCAGTACCCTAAGATCATTTCCCTGATCTTAGACCCTAGTATCAAATTTATCCACCACACATTAGCATTTAAACCCTCCACCTCCACTTCCCTCTCCTTATCTCTTCCCCAGATGGAACCAAACTAATTTGGTAGTTAGCCTTCTTTATTCTTTGTTCTTATTTCTTTGTTCTCATCCCTTTCCTGTTGCAGAGTTCTTTCCTCCTGGCATGCTTTTGCTTCTTTATTCTGTGTCTCATTCCCTTTAGTGACTGATTCCATTTGACTTCTCTTTCTTTTCTCTTTGCATTCTTCGAATGCTTAGACATTTGGTTTATCTAGTAATAAGGTCCATGATACCCTGTCTGTTTTTGTTCATGTTTGTTTTGAATATACTATTTTTTAAAAAGCATGGTTCAGTGTGGGAACTATTGTTTCTATTTTATTTGTGACTCACTCCAACCTATGCATAGAGACCTAAATATAATAGCTGTCCTGTAGGGGCGCCTGGGTGGCTCAGTCAGTTGAGCCGCTGCCTTCGGCTCGGGTCGTGATCCCAGTGTCCTGGGATCGAGTCCTGTGTCAGGCTCTTTGCTTGGTGGGAAGCCTGCTTCTCTCTCTGCCTCTGCCTGCCTCTCTGCCTGCTGTGCTCTCTGTCTCTCTCTCTCTCTGACAAATAAATAAATAAATAAAATCTTTAAAAAAAAAATAGGTGTCCTGTAAATCTTCCTGGCTGACAGTCTATAAAAGTTTTGAGGAGAGATGGGTAGTGTTTAGAATTGTCATCATTTTTTTTCATTTTTTAATTTTAGAAATGCAAAAAAATACTTTTTGTGCCATTACCAAACTTTTATTTCTAATTTTTTTGTTTTATACCAAGTTTTGGAGACTCTGTTCTCAGTACAATATAATGAAGTTCAATAACATATAATGAAGTTATATGAAGTTCAATGACAATTTAATAGCTACATAGTCACCAGCACCCAGAATGAGGAGTGTTGACCTGGTTTCCTTCTACGTCTGAAGCTCTGCTTTTGTTGCTGTCCTCTTAAAAAGCACTTCTTCCTGTAATTTTCATGTCCTCCAAAGTCAGTATTGGGAGGGAAAGGAGGATTATTGGAGTGGAGTTGGCTGAGAGAGAGAAACAAGGTGGAAGGCAGCTTCTAAACCTAGTAGTGGCTAGCTGTCTTACCTCCCTACCTGCCCACCCACTTTCTTTCTTACTTCAGAAACAGAGTTGACTTAAAGGTAGTCATCAATTTCTAGCCCCTTGTTAACATCACGAGTGCAAGTTTTCTTTCTTGTTCTTTTCTTTTTAACCCTTTACCTTCAATCCACATGCCCATTCTCTTTCCCATTCATATGTACCTACTCTGTGTTTATGTCCCCATAACCTACATATTTGCTTGAACAGTATATTGTATAATTATGATGTCTTCAGCTTACATAATGGTATTTGCTTTTTACTCATGTCACGCTTTTTAAGATGTATTCATGTTGCTGTAGGTACATCTAAAGTGTGATTTCTAAAAGCTATATAGAATTCCATATTTTCCATTATTCCAGTTATTGAAATCAAAGTTACTTCAAGTTCCCTGCTATATTACTGTCACAGCAAACATTCTTACATGGGTCTATAAAGTCTGTAATTTGCACATAGACCATCCTATTTGAGAATTTCTCTGAAATTGGTCCACCAGAGTGGAATCACTGGATCACCTAGGACACAGACGTACTTGATGTCAGTAAGATATCCTAGCAGAATGGCTGTATCTGTTTACCGTCTTCCCAACATCTTTGCCAGCCTTTGCTATTGTCCACCCTTCTAATTTTTGCCCTTCAGATCGGTATGAGCAATGCTATCTGATTAGTTCAATTTATATTTTACTCATTGCTTTTATTTTTAATTTGATCGTCTCTTCATTTACTTGCTAATCATTTCAGCTTCTTTTTCTGTAGGTTCCCTACCCATAACTTCTGACCATTTTTCTGTTGGTTTCTTGTGACTTTTATATCAAATTTTAGAAATTCCTAGTCTATTCTTGTCAATTGTCGATTCACGTCAATCCTTATCTCTTGTCAATTTTGGATGTTGCAGGAGCTTCTCCTTGTCTGTCATCTATTTTAGCTCTGTTTGTGGTATTCTTCTTTTTTTTATTAACATATAATGTATTATTTGTTTCAGGGATACAAGTCTGTGATTCATAAGTCTTACACAATTCACAGTACTCAGCATAGCACATACCCTCCCCAGTGTCCGTTACCCAGCTACTTTTCCCATCCCCCTCCCCTCAAACAACCTTCAGTTTGTTTCCTGAGATTAAGAGTCTCTTATGGGGTGGGAGGTTGGGTGAGCCTGGTGGTGGGTATTATGGAGGGCACGTATTACATGGAGCACTGGGTGTAGTGCATAAACAATGAATTCTGGAACACTGAAAAGAAATTAAAAAAATAAAATTTTTTTAACAAAAGAGTCTCTTATAGGGGCGCCTGGGTGGCTCAGTGGGTTAAAGCCTCTGCCTTTGGCCTCGGGTCATGATCCCAGAGTCCTGGGATCAAGCCCCGCATTGGGCTCTCTGCTCAGCAGGGAGCCTGCTTCCTCCTCTCTCTCTCTGCCTGCCTCTCTGCCTACTTGTAATCTCTGCCTGTCAAATAAATAAATACAATCTTTAAAAAAAAAAAAGTCTCTAATTGTTTGTCTCCCTCTCTGGTTTCATCTTCTTTCATTTTTCCCACCTTTCCCCCATGATCCTTTGTCTTGTTTCTCCAATTCCTCATATCAGTGAGATGATATGATAATTGTCTTTCTCTGGTTGGCTTATTTCACTTAGCATAATACCCTCTAGTTCCATCCACGTCATTGCAAATGGCAAGGTTTTGGGTTTCTTGATGGCTGCATAGTATTCCATTGTATATATAGCACATCTTCTATATCCATTCATCTGTTGATGGACATCTAGGTTCTTTCCATAGTTTGCCTGTTGTGGACATCGATGCTATAAACATTCGGGTGTATGTGCCCCTTTGGATCACTACATTTGTATCTTTGGGGTAAATACCCAGCAGTGCAATTGCTGGGTCATAGGGTAGCTCTATTTTCAACTTTTCGAAGTACCTCCATACTGTTTTCCAGAGTGGCTGCATGAGCTTGCATTCACACAAACAATGTAGAAGGGTTCCCCTTTCTCCACATTCTCACCAACACCTGTCATTTTCTGACTTGTTAATTTTAGCCATTCTGTCAGGTGCGAGGTGGTATCACACTGTGGTTTTGATTTGTATTTCCCTGATGCCGAGTGATGTTGAGCACTTTTTCATGTGTCTGTTGGCCATTTGGATGTCTTCTTTGCAGAAATGTCTGTTCATGTCCTCTGCCCATTCTTGATTGGATTATTTGTTCTTTGGGTGTTGAGTTTGCTAAGTTCTTTATAGTTTTTGGATACTAGCCCTTTATCTGATATATCACTTGCAAATATCTTCTCCCATTCTGTCAGTTGTCTTTTGGTTTTGTTGACTGTTTTCTTTGCTGTGCAAATGCTTTTGATCATGATGAACTCCTAATAGTGCATTTTCGCCCTTGCTTCCCTTGCCTTTGGCGATGTGTCTAGGAAGAAGTTGCTGTGACTGAAATCGAAGAGGTTGCTGCTTGTGTTCTCCTCGGGAACTTTGATGGATTCGGCTCTCACATTGAGGTTTCTCATCCATTTTGAGTCTGTTTTTGTGTGTGGTGTAAGGAAATGGTCCAGTTTCATTCTTCTGCATGTGGCTGTCCAATTTTCCCAATACCATTTGTTGAAGAGACTTTTTTCCACTGCACATTCTTTACTGCTTTGTCAAAGATTAGTTGACCATAGAGTTGAGGGTCCATTTCTGGGCTCTCTATTCTGTTCCATTGATCTGTGTGTCAATTTTTGTGCCAGTACCATATTGTCTTGATGATGACAGCTTTGTAATAGAGCTTAAAGTCTGGAATTGTGATGCCACCAGCTTTGGTTTTCTTTTTCAACATTCCTCTGGCTATTTGGGGCCTTTTATGGTTCCATATAGATTTTAGGATTATTTGTCCCATTTCTTTGAAAAAAGTTGATGGTATTTTGATCAGGATTGCATTAAATGTGTAGACTGCTCTTCGTAGCATAGACATTTTCACAATATTTGTTCTTCCAATCCATGAACATGGAATGTTTTTCCATTTCTTTATGTCTTCCTCAGTTTCTTTCATGAGTACGTTAGAGTTTCTGAGTACAGATTCTTGCCTCTTTGGTTAGATTTATTCCTAGGTATTACAGTTTTGGGTGTAATTGTAAGTGGGATTGACTCCTTAATTTCTCTTTTTTCTGTCTTGCTGTTGGTGTATAGAAATGCAACTGATTTTTGTGTACTGATTTTATATCCTGACACTTTACTGAATTCCTGTATGAGTTCTAGCATTTTGGAGTGGAGTCCTGAGGGTTTTCCACATAAAGTATCATATCTGCAAAGAGTGAAAGTTTGACTTCTTCTTTGCCAATTCGGATGCCTCTTATTTCTTTTTGTTGTCTGATTGCCGAGACTAGGACTTTTAGTACTATGTTGAATAGCAGTGGTGATGGTGGACATCCCTGCTGTGTTCCTGACCTTAGGAGAAAAGCTCTCAGTTTTTCCCCATTGAGAATGATAGTTGCCGTGGGTTTTTCATAGATGGCTTTTGTGATACCGAGGTATGTACCCTCTATCCCTACACTGTGAAGAGTTTTGATCAAGAAAGGATGCTGTACTTTGTCAAATGCTTTTTCTTCGTCTATTGAGAGTATCATATGGATCTTTTTCTTTCACTAATGTATTGCATCACATTGATTGATTTGCTGATGTTGAACCAAACTTGCAGCCCAGGAATAAATCCCACTTGGTCATAGTGAATAGTCCTTTTAATGCACAGTTGGATCCTATTGGCTAGTATTTTGGTGGGAATTTTTGATTCCACGCTCATCAGGGATATTGGTCTGTAATTCTCCTTTTTTTTTTTCTTTACCTCATATCACAAAGAGAATAAATTTTATTCACTTTTTTTATTTTTTTATTTTAATAAACATATAATGTATTTTTATCCCCAGGGGTACAGGTCTGTGAATTGCCAGGTTTACACATTTCACAGCACTCATCATAGCACATACCCTCCCCAATGTCCATTTCCCCACCACCCTCTCCCGTCCCCCCTCCCCCCAGCAATACTCAGTCTGTTTTTGGAGATTGAGTCTTTTATGGTTTGTCTCCCTCCCAATCCCATCTTTTCATTTTTTCTTTTCCTACCTCCCCCAAACCCCCCCGCCTTGCATCTCCACTTCCTCATATCAAAGAGATCATATGATAGTTGTCTTTCTCCGATTGACTTATTTCGCTAAGCATGATACCCTCTAGTTCCATCCACTTGTTGCAAATGGCAAGATTTCATGTCTTTTGATGGCTGCATAGTATTCCATTGTGTATATATACCACATCTTCTTTATCCATTCATCTGTTGATGGACATCTAGGTTCTTTCCACAGTTTGGCTATTGTGGACGTTGCTGCTATCAACATTCGGGTGCACGTGCCCCTTCGGAGCACCACGTTTGTATCTTTAGGATATATACCCAGTAGTGCAGTTGCTGGGTCATAGGGTAGCTCTATTTTCAGTTTTTTGAGGAACCTCCACACTGTTTTCCAGAGTGGTTGCACCAGCTTGCATTCCCACCAGCAGTGTAGGAGGGTTCCCCTCTCTCCGCATCCTCGCCAGCATCTGTCATTTCTTGACTTGTTAATTTTAGCCATTCTGACTGGTGTGAGGTGGTATCTCATTGTGGTTTTGATTTGTATTTCCCTGATGCCGAGCGATGTGGAGCATTTTTTCATGTGTCTGTTGGCCATCTGGATGTCTTCTTTGCAGAAATGTCTGTTCATGTCCTCTGCCCATTTCTTGACTGGATTATTTGTTCTTTGGGTATTGAGTTTGATAAACTCTTTATAGATTTTGGATTTTAGCCCTTTATCTGATATGTCGTTTGCAAATATCTTCTCCCATTCTGTCAGTTGTCTTTTGGTTTTGTTAACTGTTTCCTTTGCTGTGCAAAAGCTTTTGATCTTGATGAAATCCCAATAGTTCATTTTTGCCCTTGCTTCTGTTGCCTTTGGTGATGTTCCTAGGAAGAAGTTGTTGCGGTTGAGATCAAAGAGGTTGCTGCCTGCGTTCTCCTCAAGGATTTTGATAGATTCCTTTCTCACATTGAGGTCCTTCATCCATTTTGAGTCTATTTTCGTGTGTGGTGTAAGGAAATAGTCCAATTTCATTTTTCTGCATGTGGCTGTCCAATTTTCCCAGCACCATTTGTTGAAGAGGCTGTCTTTTTTCCATTGGATATTCTTTCCTGCTTTGTCGAAGATTAGTTGACCATAGAGTTGAGGGTCTATTTCTGGGCTCTCTATTCTGTTCCATTGGTCTATATGTCTGTTTTTGTGCCAGTACCATACTGTCTTGATGATGACAGCTTTGTAATAGAGCTTGAAGTCTGGAATTGTGATGCCACCGACTTTGGCTTTCTTTTTCAATATTCCTTTGGCTATTCGAGGTCTTTTCTGGTTCCATATAAATTTTAGGATTATTTGTCCTATTTCTTTAAAAAAAAATGGATGGGATTTTGATAGGGATTGCATTAAATGTGTAGATTGCTTTAGGTAGAATAGACATTTTCACAATATTTGTTCTTCCAATCCATGAGCATGGAATATTTTTCCATTTCTTTGTGTCTTCCTCAATTTCTTTCATGAGTACTTTATAGTTTTCTGAGTATAGATTCTTTGCCTCTTTGGTTAGATTTATTCCTAGGTATCTTATGGTTTTGGGTGCGATTGTAAATGGGACCGACTCCTCAATTTCTCTTTCTTCTGTCTTGTTGTTAGTGTAAAGAAATGCGACTGATTTCTGTGCATTGACTTTATATCCTGACACTTTACTGAATTCCTGTATAAGTTCTAGCAGTTTTGGAGTAGAGCCTTTTGGATTTTCCACATGTAGTATCATATCATCTGCAAAGAGTGATAGTTTGACTTCTTCTTTGCCAATTTGGATGCCTTTAATTTCTTCTTGTTGTCTGATTGCTGAGGCTAGGACTTCTAGTACTATGTTGAACAGCAGTGGTGATAACGGACATCCCTGCCATGTTCCTGACCTTAGTGGAAAAGCTTTCAGTTTTTCTCCATTGAGAATGATATTTGCGGTGGGTTTTTCATAGATGGCTTTGATAATGTTGAGGTATGTGCCTTCTATCCCTACACTTTGAAGAGTTTTTTTTTTTTTTTTTTTTACTTTGAAGAGTTTTAATCAGGAAGGGATGCTGCACTTTGTCAAATGCTTTTTCAGCATCTATTGAGAGTATCATATGGTTCTTACTCTTTCTTTTATTAATGTATTGTATCACATTGATGGATTTGCGGATGTTGAACCAACCTTGTAGCCCTGGAATAAATCCCACTTGGTCGTGGTGAATAATCCTTTTAATGTACTGTTAGATCCTATTGGCCAGTATTTTGGTGAGAATTTTCGCATCTGTGTTCATCAAAGATATTGGTCTGTAATTCTCTTTTTTGGTGGGATCCTTCTCTGGTTTTGGGATCAAGGTGATGCTGGCCTCATAGAATGAGTTTGGAAGTTTTCCTTCCATTTCTATTTTTTGGGACAGTTTCAGGAGAATAGGAATTAATTCTTCTTTAAATGTTTGGTAGAATTCCCCTGGGAAGCTGTCTGGTCCTGGACTTTTGTTTGGAGATTTTTGATGACTGTTTCAATCTCCTTACTGGTTATGCGTCTGTTCAGGTTATCTATTTCTTCCTGGTTCAGTTGTGGTAGTTTATATGTCTCTAGAAATGTATCCATTTCTTCCAGATTGTCAAATTTGTTGGCGTAGAGTTGCTCGTAGTATGTTCTTATAATTTTTTGTATTTCTTTGGTGTTGGTTGTGATCTCTCCTCTTTCATTCATGATTTTATTTATTTGCATCCTTTCTCTTTTCTTTTTGATAAGTCTGGCCAGGGGTTTGTCAATCTTATTAATTCTTTCAAAGAACCAGCTCCTAGTTTTGTTGATTTGTTCTCTTGTTTTTTTAGTTTCTATTTCATTGATTTCTATTCTGATCCTTATGATTTCTCTTCTCCTGCTGGGTTTAGGCTTGCTTTGTTGTTCTCTCTCCAGCTCCTTTAGGTGTAGGGTTAGGTTGTGTATTTGAGACCTTTCTTGTTTTTTGAGAAAGGCTTGCACCGCTATATATTTTCCTCTCAGGACTTCCTTTGTTGTGTCCCACAGATTTTGAACCGTTGTGTTTTCATTATCATTTGTTTCCATGAATTTTTTCAATTCTTCTTTAATTTCCTGGTTGACCCATTCATTTTTAAGAAGGATGCTGTTTAGTCTCCATGTATTTGCGTTCTTTCCAAATTTCCTCTTGTGATTGAGTTGTAGCTTCAGAGCATTGTGGTCTGAAAATATTCAGGGAATGATCTCAATCTTTTGGTACTGATTGAGACCTGATTTATGACCCAGGATGTGGTCTATTCTGGAGAATGTTCCATGTGCACTAGAGAAGAATGTATATTCTGTTGCTTTGGGATGGAATGTTCTGAATATATCTGTGATGTCCATCTGGTCCATTGTGTCATTTAAGGCCTTTATTTCCTTGTTGATCTTTTGCTTAGATGATCTGTCCATTTCAGTGAGGGGGGTGTTAAAGTCCCCTGCTATTATTGTATTACTGTCGATGTATTTCTTTGATTTTGTTATTAATTGGTTTATATAGTTGGCTGCTCCCATGTTAGGGGCATAGATATTTAAGATTGTTAGGTCTTCTTGTTGGACAGACCCTTTGAGTATGATATAGTGTCCTTCCTCATGTCTTATTATAGTCTTTGGCTTAAAATCTAATTGATCTGATATAAGGATTGCCACCCCAGCTTTCTTCTGATGTCCATTAGCATGGTACATTGTTTTCCACCCCCTCACTTTAAATCTGGGGGGTCTTCGGGTCTAAAATGAGTTTCTTGTAGGCAGCATATTGATGGGTTTTGTTTTTTTATCCATTCTGATCCCCTGTGTCTTTTGATTGGGGCATTTAGCCCATTAACATTCAGGGTAGCTATTGAGAGATATGAATTTATTGCCATTTATTGCCTGTAAGGTGACTGTTACTGTATATTGTCTCTGTTTCTTTCTGATCTACTACTTTTAAGCTCTCTCTTTGCTTAGAGGACCCCTTTCAATATTTCCTGTAGAACTGGTTTGGTGTTTGCAAATTCTTTCAGCTTTTGTTTGTCCTGGAAGCTCTTTATCTCTCCTTCTATTTTCAATGACAGCCTAGCCAGATATAGTATTCTTGGCTGCATGTTTTTCTCGTTTAGTGCTCTGAATATATCATGCCAGTTCTTTCTGGCCTGCCAGGTCTCTGTGGATAGGCCCGCTGCCAATCTAATGTTTTTACCCTTGTATGTTACAGACTTCTTTTCCCAGGCTGCTTTCAGGATTTTCTCTTTGTCACTAAGACTTGTAAATTTTACTCTCAGGTGACGAGGTGTGGACCTATTTTTATTGATTTTGAGGGGCGTTCTTAGCATCTCCTGGATTTTGATGTTTGTTCCCTTTGCCGTATTAGGGAAATTCTCTCCAATAATTGTCTCCAATATACCTTCTGCTCCCCTCTCTCTTTCTTCTTCTTCTGGAATCCCAATTATTCTAATGTTGTGTCGTCTTATGGTGTCGCTTATCTCTCGAATTCTCTCCTCATGGTCCAGTATTTGTTTGTCTCTCTTTTGCTCAGCTTCTTTATTCTCTGTCATTTGGTCTTCTATGTCACTAATTCTTTCTTCTGCCGCATTTATCCTAGCAGTGAGAGCTTCCATTTTTGATTGCACCTCATTAATAGCTTTTTTTATTTCAACTTGGTTAGATTTTAGTTCTTTTATTTCTCCAGAAAGGGCTTTTATCTCTCCGGAGAGGGTTTCTCTAATATCTTCTATGCCTTTTTCAAGCCCGGCTAGAACCTTGAGAATTGTCATTCTGAACTCTAGATCTGTCATGTTACCAATGTCCGTATTGATTAGGTCTCCAGCCTTCGGTATGGCCTCTTGTTCTTTTTTTTGAGGTGAGTTTTTCTGCCTTGTCATTTTGTCCAGATAAATTTGCTTTCTCTTGCTGTGGAATTCAGCTGTTCTTGGTGAGTGAAGTTGGTTTTGAATGGGTTTCTTGTTGATCTTCTGGGGGAGGGGCCTGTTGTAGTGATTCTCAAGTGTCTTTGCCACAGGCGGAATTGCACCGCCCTTGCCAGGGGCTGGGCTAAGTAATCCGCTCGGGTTTGCTTTCAGGATCTTTTGTTCCCTGAACGTTTTCCGTAGAGTTCCAGAGGACAGGAATGAAGATGGCGGCCTCCCGATCTCTCGGCCGGGAGGAGCCGAGAGCTTGGGGTTCCGCTCCTCAGTGCGCCCTCAGAGAGAAGCACCCAACCGCCCCGCCTCCCTGGCCTGCTTGAGGAAAGCAGTCAATTGCTGGAACCTGGAGTAAAGCACCCAGTCGCTTCCGTCTCCGTGGCCTCCGGCCGCGCTCCGAACCCACCCAGCCTGCGACCGGCACAAGGTAACCCTGGGCTGAGAGCTCAGTCCTTGGCTCTGTCGCTGTAGCCGGCTTCCCCGCTCTAATACCTGCGAGCTCCGCGGCCCTCAGACACCCCCGGTCCTTCCGTGACCCCGCGGGATCTGGTGTTATGCTGACCCCGCCTGGGTTTCCCCCCGGTTTAGCCCCTGGAACGATGTCTTCCAGTGGAGCAGACTTTTAAAAGTCCCGATTTTGTGCTCCGTTGCTCCGCCACTTGCCGGGAGCCGGCCCCTCCCCCCGGGGTCTATCTTCCCGTCGCTTTAGATTCACTTCTCCACAGGTCCTACCTTTCAGAAAGTGATCGATTTTCTGTTTCTAGAATTGTTGCTCTTCTTCTCTTAGATTTCCCGTTGGATTTGTAGGTGTTCACAATGGTTAGATAAGCTATCTAGCTAATCTCCTGCTACCCGATGTCGTCTCAGCCTGCTACTTCTCCGCCATCTTGGCTCCTCCCCCTGTAATTCTCCTTTTTGATGGAGTCTTTGGTTTTAGGATCAAGGTGATGCTGGCCTCATAAAATGAGTTTGGAAGTTTTCTTTCCATTTCTATTTTTTTGGAACAGTTTCAGGAGAATAGGTATTAATTTTTCTTTAAATGTTTGGTAGAATTCCCCTGGGAAGCTGTCTGGCCCAGGGCTCTTGTTGGGAGATTTTTGATGACTGCTTCAATCTCCTTACTGGTTATGAGTCTGTTCAGGTTTTCTATTTCTTCCTGGTTCGGTTTTGGTAGTTTATATGTCTCTAAGAATGCACCTGTTTCTTCCAGACTGTCAGATTTGCTGGTGTATAGTTGCTCATAATATGTTCTTATAATTGTTTGTATTTCTTTGATGTTGGTTGTGAGCTCTCCTCTTTCATTCATGATTTTATTAATTTAGGTCCTTTCTCTTTTCTTTTTGATAAGTCTGGCTAGGGGTTTATCAATCTTATTAATTCTCTCAAATAACCAGCTCCTAGTTTCATTGATCTGTTCTATGGTTCTTTTGGTTTCTCTTTCATTGATTTCTACTCAGATCTTTATTATCTCTCTTCTCCTGCTGGGTTTAGGCTTTCTTTGCTGTTCTTTCTCCAGTTCCTTTAGGTGTAGGGTTAGATTGTGTATTTGAGACCTTTCTTGTTTCTTGAGAAAGGCTTTTATTGCTATATACTTAATTCTCAGGACCGCCTTTGCTATATCCCAAAAATTTTGAACAGTTGTGTTTTCATTTTCATTTGTTTCCATGAATTTTTTCAATTCTTCTTTAATTTTCTGGTTGAACCATTCATTCTTTAGTAGGATATTCTTTAGCCTCCATGTATTGGAGTTCTTTCCAACTTTCCTCTTATGGTTGGGTTCTAGTTTCAAATCATTGTGACCTGAAAATATGCAGGGAATGATCCCAGTCTTTTGGTACCAGTTGAGACCTGATTTGTGACCCAGGATGTGATCTGTTCTGGAGAATGTTCCATGTGGATTGGAGAAGAATGTATATTCTGTTGCTTTGGGATGGAATGTTTTGAACATATCTGTGATGTCCGTCTGATCCAATGTGTCATTTAAGACCTTTATTTCCTTGTTGATCTTTTGCTTAGATGATCTGTCCATTTCAGTTAAAGTCCCCTACTATTATTGTATTATTGTTGGTGTGTTTCTTTGATTTTATTAATTGGTTTATATAATTGGCTGCTCTCATGTTAGGAGCATAGATATTTAAAATTGTTAGATCTTTTTGTCGGACAGACCGTTTAAGTATAATATAGTGTCCTTCCTCGTCTCTTATTATAATCTTTGGCTTAAAATCTGATTTATCTGATATAAGGATTGCCACCCCAGCTTTCTGTTGATGTCCCTTAGCATGTAAATTGTTTTCCACCCCCTCACTTTAAATCTGGAGGTGTCTTTGGGTCTAAAATGAGTCTCTTGTAGACAGCATATCAGTGGGTCTTGTTTCTGTTTTTGTTTTTGTTTTATCCATTCTGATATCCTGTGTCTTTTGATTGGGGCATTTAGCCCATTTACATTCAGGGTGACTATTGAAACATATGAATTTAGTGCCATTGTATTGCCTGTAAGGTGACTGTATATTGTCTCTGTTCTTTTCTGATCTATGTTACTTTTAGGCTCTCTCTTTACTTAGAGGACCCCTTTCAATATTTCCTGTAGGGCTGGTTTTGGTGTTTGAAAATTCTTTTAGTTTTTGTTTGTCCTGGTAGCTTTTTATTTCTCCTTCTATTTTCAATGAAAGTCTAGCTGGATATAGTATTTCTTGGCTGTGTATTTTTCTCATTTAGTGCTTTGAATATATCAGAATAGTCCTTTCTGGCCTGCTAGGTTTGCTGCCAATCTAATATTTCTACTGTTATAGGTTACAGACCTCTCGTCCCAAGCTGCTTTCAGGATTTTTCTCTTTGTCTTTGAAGCTTTTAAGTTTTACTATTAGATGATGGAGTTTTGACCTATTTTTGTTGATTTTTGAGGGGAGTTCTCTCTGCCTCCTAGATTTTGATGCCTGTTTCCTTCCCCAAATTAAGGAAGTTCTCCACTATAATTTGCTCCAGTATACCTTCTGCCCCCCTCTCTTTCTTCTTCTTCTGGGGTCCCAATTATTCTAATATTGTTTCATCTTATGGTATCACTTACCTCATGAATTCTCCCCTTGTGATCCAGTGGCTTATCTCTCTTTTTCTCAGCTTCTTTATTCTCCATCATTTGGTCTTCTATATCACGAATACTCTCTTATGCCTCATTTATCCTAGCAGTAGGAGCCTCCATTTTTTATTGCACCTCATTAATAGCTTTTTTTTATTTCAACTTGATTAGATTTTAGTTGTTTTATTTCTCCAGAAAGGGATTCTCTAGTATCTTCTGTGCTTTTTTACAAGCCCAGCGAGGATTTTTATAACTGTCATTCTGAACTCTAGTTCCAGTATCTTTCTGATGTCCATATTGATTAGGTCCCTAGCAGTCAGTACTGCTTCTTATTCTTCTGAGGTGAGTTTTTCTGCGTTGTCATTTTGTCCAGAGAAGAATAGATGAATGAGAGAACAAAATGCTAAAAGGGTTACAACGACCTCAGAAAAATATACACTAAACAAATCAGAAGAGACCCGACCCGCAACTGGGGGTAAAAGAAAAGGAAAAAATATGTATATATCATCAGGCTGGTGAACAGAATAGAGCCACACACTTGATTTTGGGTGTATTTTGGCTGTTAGAAGAAACTCCCTCCCAAAATTTTAAAGAAAGAAAAACATATTCAAAAATAAGGGTAAGTACAATAGAAGGATGGAATATGACTATAAAGGTGAAAATTTTAAAAGATTTTTAAAAAGGAATTGATTAGATAAGTTGGTTGAAAAAAAACTTAAAAACAGGAGGGAGACTAGAACAAAGCCATACACTAGATTTAGGATATATTTTGGTCTCTTAGAAGAAACTGTATCCCAAAATTTTAAAGACAGAAAAACATACATGTATACAAAAAATAAGGTTAAATACAAAGAAGGGATAGAATATGACTATAAAAATGAAAAAAGTTTTTTAAAAAGGTATTGATAAGATGTTGGTTAAAATAGGAAAGAGGAAAAATTAAAAAACACAAAAGAAAAAAATAAAATTAAAAAAATTAAACTTTGAAAGATTAAAGAATCATTGGGAAAAAGCCATGAATTCTGTGTGTGTATTCCCCTAGCTCTGGAGTTTTGCAGTTCTCATTGATTTGTAAAGTTGATCTTGGCTGGTAGCTGGTGATCTTCTGGGTGAGGGGCCTGTTGCAGTGATTCTTAAATGTCTTTGCCTGAGGTGGGATTGCACCACCCTTGCCAGGGGCCAGGCTAAGCAATCTGCTTGGATTTGCTCTCGGTAGCTTTTGCTCCCCGAAAGCTTTCCATATAGCTTTGGAGGACGAGAATAAAAATGGTGCCTTCCCAATCTCCGGTCCCAGAGGAGCCGAGAGCTCGGGGTCACCCTCTTCAGGGAGTCCTCAGAGAAAGGCAGTCAATCCCTTCTGTCTCCCTGGTCTCCAGCCACATTCCAAGCTCACTCGGCCTGTGCCTGAGTGTTTCTGCCTCTGGCACACAGCCCCGTTTGGAGTCTCCAAACCCAGCAGATTCCTGCAGCGTGCTCCCGCACTGCTCCTCCCCATGGAGGAATGAGGGGATCTCCCTGGATCTGCCACTTGTGGGGTCCCTGCTCGAAAAGCAGTGGCCCAGCTGTAACTCAGATCATGGTTTATGGCACCCCAAGCTGAGAACCCACACCTTGACTTTGTCTTTGCAGCTGGCTTCCCCACTCCAATACCTGGGAGCTCTGCAACACTCAGACACCCCCAGTCTTTCTGTGACCCCGAGGGTCCTGAGACCACACTATCCCAGCAAGGATTCCACCCCATGCTTAGCCACTGGAGCAATGTCCCTCAGCAGAGCAGACTTCTAAAATCTCTGATTTTGTGCTCAGTTGCTCTTTTACTTGCCGGGAACCGAGGCATGGAGCCCCCCCAGTCTTCTCGTATGTCATCTCGGATTCACTTACCCACACATCCTACCTTCCAGAAAGTGGTCGCTTTTCTGTTCATAGAATTGCTGCTCATTTCTTCGCTCTCCTTTTGAGTTAGTAGTTGTTCAGAATGGTTTGATAACTACCTAGCTGAATTCCTGGGACCAGAAGAAATTTAGGTCTCCTACTCCTCTGCCATCTCGCTCTTTCCCCATTTGTGGCACAACAAACAAGGTTTGTTTGTTGTAGTAGTGTGTGGTAGTATAGTTGTTATGGTAGATTGAAGAGAGATCTAATTTTGTTGAAGTCAAATCTAACAGTGTTTCTCTATATAGTTTGTATTTTTGGAGTCTGATTTATGAAATCTGTCTTCTCTCTCCTGTTTTCTGCTCTATAGTGTTAGCTCCCAGTGATTCCCCCCCGCCCCCCACAAACCTGTTTACATGGCCTTTTGAAGAGAGTCTTTCCTTTCTCACCTATGGCTCTCAGGAGGCTTGGTAGTTGGTGTTAATGTTCGACTGCCCCAATGGAGGAAAAATGAAAGAAAATTGATGCACACTTCTTTCTCTAAGCCCTGTGCTTCCACTTAAAGAACCCTGTGACCCTGTTTGTGTTACATGACTCCTCTCTCCCCAGTAATAGCTGACTGGAAAGGAATGCATACCTCCCCAGGCAGAGTAATCAAAATCTTCCTCCAAGGAACTTGGAGTCTTGAAGGACATGTAAACTGAAGGGTTTTGAGGTGCCCATCTTCCTCCATGTTCACAAAGAAGCTGGAGAAATTGTCTGCCAGAAGGAAGAATAAAGAAGATCTGCACAGGAAAAAGCCTATGGCCCCATGGAGAGGGAGATGGCAGTAGATTGTGAGAGTAGCTGTCCTAGATCCTGATGGCTTCCCAATTTTGGTTCTTTTCTCTTTTGAGACCAGATTGCACTTCCTTTTCTGTAGTAGTTAGGGGTGGCTAACTGCTATAACAGACTCCAAAGTGTATAATGGCCCTAACACAATAAAGGTTTATTTATCACTCACATGACCAGATCCAGATGGTTCTAAGTTGGGTGGCAGCATTGGAGGGCTCTTGCCACACAGTTATTCAGTAACCTAGATTGATGGAGGCCCTGCCATTTCATCACATGACTTCAGAGGTCTCCCTAGATCAGCATGAAGCCTGCAGATGGCAAATGAATGTGGAGTTTAATACATGGGAAGTTTTATAGGCCAGGCCTTGCATCAGCACATATCACTCCCATTCCTCTGGCTGGCACTCCGTTGCGTGACTACATTTAACTGCATAGGAAGCTGAAAAATGTTATCAATCTATGGACCTAAAAGGAAGAGAAAATGGGTTTGGCAAACAGCTAGAGATTGCCACATCATATTTGTTATCTGTGTGATACCTCTGTATCCTTAGAATCAAGTTCCTGTTTTTTCTTAACTTGTTTGAGTTGGCTTCTGTTGTTTATGCCTCAGTGCATGAAGTGTTTTCATAAGAGCTATATTTGAAATAGTAGAGGGGCGCCTGGGTGGCTCAGTGGGTTAAAGCCTCTGCCTTTGGCTTGGGTCATGATCCCAGAGTCCTGGGATGAAGCCCCGCATCGGGCTCCCTGCTCAGTGGGGGGCCAGCTTCCTCCTCTCTCTCTCTGCTTGCCTCTCTGTCTACTTGTGATCTCTGTCTGTCAAATAAATAAATAAAATGTTTTAAAAATAAAAATTAAAAAAATAATAAAAGAAATAAATATTGATTATTTTTCTCAGGAAAGTTGGGTCGATTTCCACCTATGATGCATCATCACCAGCCACCCACAGATGGCCAGACTCCTGGTGTTCGTTTCCAGAGGTCTCACCTTGCAGAGGCATTTGCAAAGGCCAAAGGATCAGGTGGAGGCACTGGAGGAGGAGGAAGCGGAAGAGGCCTGATGGGACAGATTATTCCAATCTATGGTTTTGGGATTTTTTTATACATACTGTATATTCTATTTAAGGTAAGTGGAATTATCTTGATCATATTATATCAATAAAAAATCTAGTGTCATAATAAAAATCATTATTGGCATTAAAACTCTTTATAGTTCATAACCTTTATTCAAATCATCTTTAAACCTTGCCTCGTCTTTATGAGATACTTAGGATAACTGTTCTCTGTTTTATAGAAGAGAAGATCTTCGGTCAGAGCTTAAAGGGTTTGCCCAAGAATTCACAGCTAGAAATGCAGAATCAGGACTTGTGCCTGGGTCAATAAATAGCAATAAAGGTCAAAGCTCCCTCTCACCCCAGTTTTTTGGTGGGCTTTTTTGTTTGTTTGTTTTGTTTTTACTGGATGTCTTTGCAAGCTGAAAAGGCACAAAGATATTTTAAGGAGAACTTTAGGTTTGGCACAGTGATTTCCAAGTAGCCACTGTGAGGCCACATAATGACCATTACCAACACCACTTTGTCCTCCTTTCCCACTCCAGGAGTGTGAGGTGCTGTTTTTAATATCCACTGTAATAATTTTGAAACAAAACTGCCAGTCCTGAAACTAAGCCTGATGTCTCCCAGCTTTGGGGAGATATGCACTGGGTCCTTTAAAAGCTGACTCCCAATTAAGTTCCATCTCCAGGCAGATTTCAGCAAGCTATGGGCATAGACACCATGAAGTAGAGCAGAACTCACGTTGTGCATCCATTTTGGAAATCTTAAATATTCAGTGCCCTTTTAACAGAATAAGAAGCAAGTCCTTCTTGCCCAGGAACTCTGCAGGGGGCCTGAGTTGCCTCTGTAAGAACGCCCTTAGGGGTTGCACATCCCCTTTTTTAGATGAGTGTAGGCAAGGCAGATGACCTGGAAAGAGATTGATTGATTGATTGATTGATTTTTGTTCTTGTGCCTTGATGGTTTTTCACTTCTTGGGAACTTTCTTTTCTTTCTTTCTTTCTTTCTTTTTTTTTTTTTTTAATTTGAAGGAGAAGAGAGCAGGAGTGGAGGGAGGGGCAGAGAGAGAGGGAGAAGGAGACTCCCTGCTGAGCAGTGAGCCAGATGCGGGGCTCCATCCCAGGACCCTGAGATCATGACCTGAGCTGAAGGCAGACACTTAACTAACTGAGCCACCCAAGCGCCCTCCTGGGAACCTTCTATTGGTTCTTTCTCACCTCTTTTTTTTTTTTCTTTTTTTGAAATGTTTCTCTGATATTGATACTTGATTTAATTTCTGACTTAATTTTTGTCTCCCAACCTTTTTTTTCTTTTTTCATTTAATATGAGGGGTTCCATGACTTTGAGGTTCTGAGCTGCTGTTGATGTGCTATACCTCCTTCAATTCCCAGCTTTCAAAGGGGAAATCTACTGCAGAGGATCGGAAATGCTCTACTGCCGCAGCTGGAAACACCCACAGGACAATTAGTAAGTGCTCCTTCTCAGTATATGCACAAGTCTTATTGAGTTGCACCACCATCATACAGTCAGAGGGACAGTATGGATATGTCTTAAAAAGCACATCTCAGAAATTGCTCCAAATTAATCTGATGCCATTTTTACCTAAGTTCTGGGAATTCTCAAGTTTCCAAACTGGTGTTAGCTTTTAAGAGAAAGAGAGTTACAAAAAGTACAAAACGGTCTGTTTACTTTTTTATATGTTAGCAAATTAATATTTCACATTTGGAGTTATTTCTCATTTCCAGACTTTAGAATATTTGTAGCAGATACCTTTATTTCACAAGAAAACTAAAGGGAGAGAGATCAAGTCCTTGCCAAAACCAGTTACTAGATCTAGGGACTGGGTTTAATACTTCTGACTTATGAATCAGAGAAAGACTACTATCATAGGATCTCCCTGATATGAGGAAGTGGAGATCCAACGTCGGGGGCTGGGGGGGTTGGAAAAGAATAAATGAAATGAGATGGGATTGGGAGGGAGACAAACCATAAGAGACTGTTAATCTCACAAAACAAACTGAGGGTTGCTGAGGGGAGCAGAGGAGGGAGAGGGTGGGGGATTATGGACATTAGGGAGGATATGTGCTATGGTGAGTGCTGTGAAGTGTGTAAACCTGGCGATTCACAGACCTGTACCCCTGGGACTAATAATACATTATATGTTTATAAAATTTTTTTTTAATTATTAAAAAAATAATAATACTTCTGACTCATAAAACATGTTCATCAAATATTTACTGGCCAAGTAGAATATTCTGTGCTCTCTGGGGGAAATGAAATGTATATGGCATGGCTCTTCCCCCTAAGAATTCATAGTCTGGGATGAAAAATGACTTGTGCAAAGTTTACTATCTAAAAGGGGACTTGGGAAATAATCCAGTCAAGAAATAGGCAGAGGACATGAACAGACATTTCTGCAAAGAAGACATCCAGATGGCCAACAGACACATGAAAAAATGCTCCACATCACTCGGCATCAGGGAAATACAAATCAAAACCACAATGAGATACCACCTCACACCAGTCAGAATGGCTAAAATTAACAAGTCAAGAAATGACAGATGCTGGCGAGGATGCGGAGAGAGGGGAACCCTCCTACACTGCTGGTGGGAATGTAAGCTGGTGCAACCACTCTGGAAAACAGTGTGGAGGTTCCTCAAAAAACTGAAAATAGAGCTACCCTATGACCCAGCAACTGCACTACTGGGTATATATCCTAAAGATACAAACGTGGTGCTCCGAAGGGGCACGTGCACCCGAATGTTGATAGCAGCAACGTCCACAATAGCCAAACTGTGGAAAGAACCTAGATGTCCATCAACAGATGAATGGATAAAGAAGATGTGGTATATATACACAATGGAATACTATGCAGCCATCAAAAGACATGAAATCTTGCCATTTGCGACGACGTGGATGGAACTAAAGGGTATCATGCTTAGCGAAATAAGTCAATCGGAGAAAGGCAACTATCATATGATCTCTTTGATATGAGGAAGTGGAGATGCAAGGCGGGGGGGTTGGGGGGAGGTAGGAAAAGAAAAAATGAAAAGATGGGATTGGGAGGGAGACAAACCATAAAAGACTCAATCTCCAAAAACAGACTGAGGGTTGCTGGGGGGAGGGGGGATGGGAGAGGGTGGTGGGGAAATGGGGGACGGGAGAGGGTGGTGGGGAAATGGACGTTGGGGAGGGTATGTGCTATGATGAGTGCTGTGAAATGTGTAAACCTGGCAATTCACAGACCTCTACCCCTGGGGATAAAAATACATTATATGTTTATTAAAATAAAAAAAATGTAAAAAAAAATAAAAATAAAAATATTTATCTTAAAAAAATAATAAAATAAAAAAAATAAAATAAAAGGGGACTTGGGGAAAGCCTTATGGGAAGCGACCTGGAGCTGGGTCCTGTCCGATAGACGGGATGGCTTGAGGAAGACACAGCCTGACATAGGACAGCTGTGGTAAAGAAGGCCTTGAGGAGTAGGTAGGTTAAGCCATGTTGTTGAAGGCCTTGGAGGCCAAATCGCCTTATCCTGTGGATAATGAAGCCTCTTCAGAAGTTTTTAAAAGAGAGACAGCAGCAAAATGAAGTGAAGCTGAGCCGCTGAAGAATCTGCCCTCGGCCGTAACTGCTTTTTGGATTTACTCCAGATTCTCTGTGGAAGCAGATACCCCAGTCACAGTCTGCATCCTTTTTAGAAATCCTACGAAATATTCAAGAAATCCTTTAAGAAAGTTCTTGTGTTCTTGAGATAACATCAAACCAACATCAAACCATGGTAAATGCATTGGTAAAATAATTACAAAGAGATTTTTGGACTCTGTCAAAGAATAGCAAATTCTGGGGATGCCTGGGTGGCTCAGTGGGTTGAGCCTCTGCCTTTGGCTCAGGTCCTGATCTCAGGGTCCTGGGATAGAACCCTAAATCAGGTTCTCCGCTCAGCAGGGAGCGTGCTTCCCCCTCTCTCTCTGCCTGCCTCTCTATCTACTTGTGATTTCTCTCTGTCAAATAAATAAAATCTTAAAAATCTTAAAAAATCTTTAAAAAAAAGAAGAGCAAATTCTGTATCCGGTCACATAATGCATTGGAAACAGAATTAAAAATTCCTAAGAACAACTGTTTTATGATGTAGCAGTTATATCTGCTTATCCTTCTGTTTTGAATCATGCAGAAAATAAAAATAACCTAAGCATTTATGTGGCATAGTCCTCTAAACACTTTGCAGATGTTAACTGCATGCATAAGAATTTGTTCTAGAACTATTAAAAGACAATACAATATTTTAATACAATATTTTACAGTGAAGAAAAACTGGATTATCTGCGTAATAAATAGCATTTTGTTTTCCTGCTGCCTTAAAGTTCATTTCATGTACTAATTGATCTTTTTTTTTTTCTGCTCTACTTTTAGGGTCTTAGTGTTAATGTGTTAGTGTTAATGTCAGTAGATCAATGTGATCTCTGTTGATCTTTCTTGAGAATCTGGGGGCCAGGGTTACACCACTTCACCCCAAATGACAAGGGTGGGAAACCTTGGGCAGGGAGGCTTCAGCCCTAGTTCAGGATTTGTCCCCTATTGAAGAAGTACAACATTGAGACTGTGATCTGTTTTCAAACACAGGTGAACGAATGCTCGTCTCAGGGTCTTAACTCCTTTTCTAAAGTACCTTGCAGGTTTGGTACTTTTACCCTCAAGCATCATTTGTATTGGAAAGGATAGGTCTATCTTCTTCTTTTCCTCTTGGGTGACCATGTTGAGGTTTGTTTTGTTTTGTTTTTCTCATGTATTTTCTTTAGCTGATCCTGCTGTATTTCTATGTGTAAGAGGAGTGATTTGTTCATTATTCCCTACACCTGTATCCTTAAGATCTCAGTGCTCACACCTTGGTACCCTTTGTGTCCTGATTGGATGAGCTGGAGAGATATGGAGTCTCTTCTCTGAATCTCTGAACCAGCTGGAATTATCACAGGGCGTCCCAGCCAGCCAGTTTCAGAAAAGAGCTTTGGGAGGTGTGTATGATTGTTCTTAGACTGATACTTGTTTTTCAGCCAATTTTGAGCTTGTTCACCTGCAAGAAAAACTGAAGGAGACAGAGGAAGCCATGGAAAAATTAATCAACAGAGTGGGACCTAATGGTGAAAGGTAGGTTTTCATATAACCAGACTCAAGACTATTACCCATTTAGAGAATCCATTAAAAGTTTTGCTTTTCTTTGATTTCTGAAGCACTTACTTCCATTTTATAGAATTGTCAACTTACTTGTCATTTACATATTATTTCTCACTAAGCATTTCCATTTTCATACCATATGCTTTCAAGAGTCTCAGCTTTCAAGAGTCTTTGTTCAGTGTTTTGCATATCACTGTGAGGAGAGGTTTATGAGCAGTTCTGCAGGGTGAAATAACCAGGTTCTAATGAAGATGATTTCATAGCTGTCTAATAATCTGGTTTTACCTAAAATTATGCCTTTTTAAATCTGCTTGAGACAAAAAGAAGAGGGCAAGTATGATCAGATTAGGCATTTGTATTTTGTGTTGACTATGCCAGAATTGGATTAGACATGTCAGGTAGGTGTCAGGAGTCCAACTGGCCCTTTAGGATGCCCCACATGGGAGACAGCCCTCCTGTGACAGGGCTGGGTGAGGATCTGAAAAGGTGGCTTCAGGAAGTTGATGAAAGTAGGCAAAAAGGAAGAAAATATGGATGTGGCAAGGCCAGGGAAGAAAAGCCAGAATGTGAGATTGAGAACAAAGAGGGATTTAGTCTCCACTAGGCCTCTGACAAGGATGGAGGAAGAGCTGGGAGGTGAGTGGCAAAATCTTATGTGCTAAAAGTTTCCTCCTGCGGCTCTGTGGGCTCATGGTGGAGTCTTCGCCCCAGAAAACTGCTCTACCATGGCCTCTTCTGTTTGCCATCTTGGTGGTACTGTGCCCTGTATCCTTTTCTCAGCTCCTTGGCCCCAGCCTTGTGCATCTTTGGCTAGATAAGGCAAGAGTGAACATCTTCAGGTTGCAGCTCCCTGACTTGGGCTTTTTCTACAATGTCTGTCTACAATGCTGCTGAAATGATATTTATGCGGCTAAACCTTGCCTATCTGCACCCAAGAGCCTTGACCACCTTTTGGTCCAGAAAGCAGAGTGACTGTGCAGACTGTTTGCCAGAGTGGTAGAGAAATGTGTACATAGGTACACACGAGTATACCTCAGTGAGTGTGTAGTAAAATTTGATACTTGCTGAGCATTTACTAAGAACCCAGCTCAGAGTGAAGCACTTCATGTATATTATCTAATGTCAGAGTATTTGTAGGAGTGACTAAACCAATTTGCGCAACAATACTTTTCTGATCTTTTCTGCCCTTACCCTGTACTACTCAAGTCTGGGTGGAGAACTACCAGCCTTTTATGGACCCTTGCCCCTCAAAAAAGTATCTCTACCCTTGCTCTGTTTCATTTGAAGACACATGCCACACCTAAGGGTCATGAAAACCATAGATGAAAACCTGTGGGCAGGGCCTCCCATGTGGGAGACTGAACAACTGGGTCTTGGAGTAAGAAGCCAGAGGAAGATATTTTCTCACTATTACTGCTGTTCACAGTCCCTTAGCTCAAATCACATAGCTCAACCTTACCACCTGTATATACCATCTGTGCATTGCCCAAGCCAGCAATATGGTACCGTGACCCTGACTACTTTATGCTTTGTGCTAGGGTTACCTCTCTGTAAGGCAGAGGAGTTGTCCCCACCCTGAAGCTGGAGTTGTGCCATCTCATTATTTTTCAGGCCACAGGTCCTAGCTCAGAACGTTTACTCCTGGTGGGATGCTAAGGTGTAGACTCCTTGAGAACTTATCAATTCCAGCCTGCCACATGGCAATGATTGTGTAAAACATTTTCCGCCGTACTTCTCAGGAGCTAGGGATCAGCTCTCCCTCCACTGCAGAGAGCATAGCTTGTGGCTCCCTTTCCCAAATCTGTAATCTTCCAATCTTAAAAACGTGACTTTCTCCCTGTCACTCCTAATCCAACACCTTGTATCCTTACAGGTAGGCCCTATGAGACTTCACCTCCAAGCTGAAAGGTCCTGGTAGCCCCATGTTTTACGTTGTTTTCCTTTTTATATTTCTATCCTTTAACCTTAGTGTTGTGGCATTTGTTCTTCTACAAGTCTGTGTTTTTATGATTATTAGAAGAGCCCCAAATACCCCAGTATTTTTCCATCAGATCAAAATTGAACACATTTCTAAGCTCTAGGAGTCTAGGAGAGGATTTAAGACACAGAAGTCATGTTCATTTATGACTTTGAACTCCTTTTATAGAATGTCAATTCCATAATTGTAAGATTTTCTTAAAATTCCAGAAATACAGTTTCTGAAACTTCATCTCAGTGCTTATGTATGAATCAAAATATGGGGAAGGTTTTTAATATTATCTAATAAAACTTTTAGACAACTTTTACCTGTGAGCGATATGTCTGTGCATGTTTTTAAGCCTTGTGGAAGGTTTGTGTTGTATCATGTTATGCCTGATACTAAGCACAGTATACATCCCAAGGACATAAAGACTAAGGAAAGGATCAGAATCAAGGTGTCTTTAGGATCAGCAACATTTCCTTTCTGGAGCAGCATGTCTGGTTGTAATCCTTCACCTCCTGGAAGCATGGTGTGGCCTGAGGGAGCAGTGAGGGTAAAGCCTGGGGCAGAAGACAGCCATAGCAGGCACACTGAGGACGTGTGTAGTGCTGTAGATTTAGGGCATGGACTGCTGGGATGTAAACTTACGGAGGACAGACTTAATCTGTTTCGTTCATTGTGTTCACATAGTAGATACTAAGGAAATCCTAATTGTTGAAAAAGGATAGATACTCACTTTTGAAATAAGCATTTGAACATGTATTATAGTAGAAGACGTAATCATGGCATTCTTTGCTAAGATCGTCTCTTCATTTCCTGACTTCTGTACTCAGGGTCCTACTGAACATGTCTCATAGATGATCTGTCCTTCAGTTAATAAACGTTTTTTGAATGAATGAATGTATAAAATGAGAATCCTCATCTATCCCCAGCTGACTCTACTCCACCTTTAATATTCTTCATCTCTGAAAATGGCTCCACCATCTACTTAATCGTCCAGAGCAGAAATCAGTATTATCCTTGATTTACCTTTTCCTTCACTTTCTATATCTCTTCAGTCATCCTGTCTTGTCATTTCTTTAAAATTAATAAGTCTGTCTCCCTGCAAAAGACTCTAAGTTCTGCTAAGGCAGAGATTATCTGTTAGTCCCAGAGCCTAGCACAGGTCAACAGTAGGCTCTAAAAAAGTGTTAGTTGAAATGGAAGAATGAGCGAGAGAGTGAATGAATGCTTTTTTTTTTTTTCTTAAAATATAGTTGACATACAGTGTTCTGTTAGTTTGTACATTACATAGCGCTCACCATAATAAGTGTAGTTACCATCTGTCACCATACGTTATTACAGTATCATGGACTATATTCTTTATGTGGTACTTTCCATCTATATGACTTATTATTTTATACCTGAAATTCATACCTCTTAATAGTGTCCTTTACCTACTTCACCCGTTCCCCCCCACCAACAATCACCGGTTTGTTCTCTGTATTTGAGTCTATTTCTGTGGGGTTTGTTTGTTTTTGATTTCCACATGTAAGTGATAAGGTATTTTGATATTTGTCTTTCTCTGTCTTTCTGTCTGAATTCTCTTTCTCTGTCTGACTTATTTCACTTAGCATAATATCCTCTGGGTCCATCCATGTTGTGAATGACAAGATCTCATTCTTTTTTTATGGGTTAGTAATAGCATTCCATTGTGTGTATTTATGTATATATGTGTGTGTGTTATATATATTATATATTATATATGTGTGTGTTATATTGTATGTATTATGTAATAATTATATAATATTATATATTATATATTAATATATATTATATAACTATTATATAATTAATGTATTATATATAATATATTATATAATAATTATATAATTGATAATTATATTAATATTAATATATTAACATAATATATTAATTATATTAATATACATGTATTAATCACTATATAAATTATATAATTAATAATTATATGATTAATGTATTATATACAATTAATATATTATATATATAATTATATATAAAATCTGTATGGAACCACAGAACACCCTGAAAAACCAAAGCAATCTTGAGAAGGAGGAATTTTATATATATATATATATAAAATATATAGAGTATATATTATATATATAATTAATATATAATTATATAGTATATATTATATATTATTATATATAATATATAACACACACATATTATATATATAATTATATATATTTATAGTATGAGTATATTTATGTATATATATATACTCACATCTTTTTTATCCATTAATCCCACTGATGGACACTTGGGTTGCTTCCATGTCTTGGCTATTGTAAATAATGCTGCGATAAACACAGGGGTGCATAATTTCTGAATTAGTGTTGCTGTTTTCTTTGGGTAAATGCCTGTAGTGGAATTACTGGATAATATAGTATTTCTATTTTTAGTTTTTTGAGGAACCTCCATAATGTGTTACACAGTGGCTGCAACAATTTACATTCCCACCAACAGCATACAAGGAAGAGTTCCTTTTTCTCTGTATCCTCACCAACACTTGTTATTTCTTATCTTTTTGATTTGATTTTGATTCTAGCCATTCTGACAAGTGTGAGGTGATATTTTACGGTTTTGGTTTGTATTTCCCCAATTAGTGATGTTGAGCATCTTTTCATACATCTGTTGGCCATCTGTATGTCTTCTTTGGAAAAATATCTGTTTAGGTCCTCTGCCTATTTTTAACTGGATTATTGGTTGGGGGGTACAGTTTGGTGTTGAGTTGTAAAAGTTCTTTATATATTTTGGATATTAACCCCTTATCAGAAATGTCATTTGTAAATAACTTCTCCCATTCAGTAGGTTGCCTTTTAGTTTCGTTGATGATTTCCTTCACTGTGCAAAAACTCTTCTTTCAGTGCAGTCCCAATAATTTGTTTTTACTTTTGTTTTCCTTGCCTAAGGAGACATATCTAGAAAAATGTCACTAAGACTGATATCAAAGCAATTATTTCCTATGTTTTCCTTTTTTTTTTAAAAGATTTTATTTATTTATTTATTTGTCAGAGAGAGAGAGAGAGAGAGAGAGAGCGAGCAAACGCAGACAGAGGCAGAGAGAGAAGCAGGCTCCCCGCCGAGCAAGGAGCCCGATGAGGGACTCGATCCCTGGACTCTGGGATCATGACCCAAGCCGAAGGCAGTAGCTTAACTGACTGAGCCACTCTCCTATGTTTTCTTCTAGGAGTTTACAGTTTTAGGTATCACATTTAGGTCTTTAATCCATTTTGAGTTTATTTTTGTGTATGTTGTAAGAAAGTGGTTCAGTTGTATTCTTTTGCATGTAGCTGTCCAGTTTTCCCAGTACCATTTATTGAGAAGACCGTCTTTTCTCTGTTGTATATTCTTGCCTCCTTTGTTGTAGGTGTGGGTTTATTTCTGGGCTCTCTATCCTAGTCCATTGATCTCCATCTATTTTTGTGCCAGTACCTTACTGTACCAAAGTGATAACTACAACTTTGTAGTTTATCTCGAAATCTGGGATTGTGATACCTCCAGCTTTGTTCTTCCTTCTCAAGATTGCTTTGGTTTTTCAGGGTGTTCTGTGGTTCCATACAGATTTTAGTATTTGTTGTAGTTCTGTGAAAAAAGCTGTTGGTGTCTTGATGGACATTGCATTGAATCTATAGACAGCTTTGGGTAGTATAGAGGAACACCTAGCTGAGTTTGAGGTTATTCTTCCATCCGTAAATGTAGTATATCTTTCCATTTGTTTGTGTTGTCTTCAATTTCTTTCACTGATGTCTTAGTTTTCAGAGTATAGGTCTTTAACCTTGTTCTATGGAAGGGAGGCATATGCAAAATGATCTCCAAAGGCCTAAGGAGCCATAAGATGGAAGAAAAAAGCTGAAGAATCCAGTTTGATAACAAATGGGCTTATTAAAGGGAGTTATGGGCAGAAGTGTGTTGTGGGTGGCTGCAAGACCAGTAGATCTCCACAGTCCCACCTACCATAAGCCCTGCTTTTATAGCCTTAGAGATTGGGGAGTATATGCTGGGAAACCTGGGAGGAAATGTTTTAGGATCACAGTTGTATCTCCAGAGAATATCAAGGACCTTATACCTCAAGGGTGTACCTAAGGGTGTGGTCAAATAAAGAGTATGTGTTGGGGGGCAGTGCTATACCAAAAAAGGCCTCAGGTCACAGAGTGGTCATCATGGTGGATTTGTGCAAGATGGTATTAGTCTTGTTCACACGCACTTCTTTGGTTACATTTATTCTTAAGTATTCTTTTTGGTGCAGTTGTAAATGGGATTGTTTTAATTTTTCTTTCTGCTACTTCATTATTAGTATATAAAATGCAGGTTTCTATAAAATAGATTTCTGTATAATAGTTTTGTATCCTGCGGCTTTACTGAATTCATTTATTAGGTGGAATAGTTTTTTGGTAGAGTCTCTAGGGTTTTCCATCTATAGTATCATGTCATCTGCAAATAGGAACAGTTTTACTTGTTCCTTACCAGTCTGGATACCTTTTATTTATTTTTTATCTGATTGCTGAGATTAAGACTTCCAGTACTATGTTGAACAAACAGGCAAGAGTGACCATTCTTATCTTATTCCTGATCTTAGAGGAAAAGCTTCCAGCTTGATGTTTGCTGTGGGTTCATCTTATAGCCTTTATTATATTGAGGTATGTTCCCTCTAAGCTCACTGTTGAGACTTTATCATGAATAGATGTTGAATTTTCTCAAATGTTTTTTTGCATCTATTGAGATGATCAGATTAATTTTATTCTTTGTTTTGATAAGGTGATTTATCATGTTTTTGTGGCTATTGAGCCATCCTTGCATCCTGGAATAAATCCCGCTTGATCATAGTGAATGATCCTTTTAGCATATGGTTGGATTCAATTTGCTATATTTTGTTGAGGAATTTTGCATCTTTGTTCATCAAGGATATTGCCCTGAGGCCTTTACTTTTGACATAGGACAAGCCTGTATCATGTGGTAGCTCATGTGGTTTTCTTTTCTCTAATTTTGCTTCTCTTCAATTCACTTTCTCTTCCAAACAAATGGATTATGTTTTTTTTGTTTTAACCCTTTAACAGGTCCCTGTAGCTCTTAGTAAAGAATAGAATCTTTAACTTGGCTTAAATGGTCTTGGGTGACATGGCCCTACATTGGCCATATCATCCTAGATGGCCCTATACCCATGGCCCTTTGTTGCTTTATCTTCCTCTATCATTCTCTCTGTGCTCCAGCCACACTGACTACTTGCTTTCCTCTAAAATACCCATCTTCTTTTTCTTCCAGGACTTTGCAGATACTTTTTTCCTTTTTTGACTGTTTTTCTGACTCCCATCCCACATGCCCTTATTTTAACTCTTTCTTATAAATCTCAACTTAGACATCATTTTCTTGAGCATCCTATCCTGAACCTCAAACTCAGCTAGGTGTTCCTCTGATGTGCTTCCATGCCACCTAAGCTGGCTGAATATTGTAAGCATCCTATTACTTTCTGATCTTCTGTTAACTTTTCTGTGTTCCCTAGTGCCCTGTAATCTTCTTGAAGATAGGAAATTTTCATTGTTCAAACTTGTATTCCTGGTGCTGGTGCACTGTGTCAGAACATGTTGAAAGAATGAACGAGGTAGGATATTAGCTGTAGGATTTTTTTTTTTTTAAGATTTTATTTATTCATCAGAGAGAGAGAGCGCATGCACAAGCAGGCAGAGGCAGAGAGAGAACCAGGCTCCTTGCAGAGCAAGGACCCAGTGTGGGACTCGATCCTAGGACCCTGGCATTATGGCCTGAGCCGAAGGCAGGGACTTAACCAACTGAGCCACCTGGGCGTCCTATAACTGTAGGATTTTTGTAGATGTCCTTTATCAAGTTGAGTAAGCTCCTTTTTATTTTTTGTTTTCTAAGCATTTTTATTACAAATTTTGTGTGTTATTTTGAAATTTTTTTCTGATTTAATTGAGATGATTATAAAATTATTTAGTCTGTTAAAGAATGAATGAGGTAAATCTGAAGAAAGTACTTCAAGTAAAGCAGACTGTCTCTGCAATAATATCTTCTCTGGCACCTAGTTTGATTTACTCTTTGCAGCCCTCTGTGGTTGTCAATGGCAGGTATTATTTTCTCTGTAAGGAGCTGTATGTCAGAGTGAGTGTACTCCAGGGATGGCATTAGTTTTCTGTGGCCGCCGTAACAAATGACCATGAACCTAATGCTTTAAAACAACACCGTTTTCATTTCACAGATCTGTTAGATGTCCTACACTGGGCTAAAATCAAGGTGGCAGGACGGCATTTCCTTCTGGAGGCTCCAGGGGAAAATCCATTTCCTTGCCTTTTTCAGGTTTTAGAAGCTGCCCACATTCCTTGGCTCAGTGGACCCTTTGCTCCATCTTCAAGGCCTGCAGCAGTGGGTTGCAACCTTCTTACATCTGTTACTTTGACCTTTTCTGCCTCTGTCTTCCATCTTTAAGGACCCTTATAATTACATGTGCTCTCACAGATGATCTAGGATAATGTCTATTTTAGGGCCAGCTGATCTGCAACCTTAAATCTACCTATAGCTGTAAGTCCCCTTTTATATAAAGTAACATCATTATAGGTTCCAAGGATTAGGATGTGGATGTTCTTGGGGAGTCGGGAAGGGAACATGATTCTGTCTACCACAGAAGCTCTGTGGAAAAGGAGGAATTTGGATAAGCCTTGCAGGATGAAGTGATCTCCTCAGGCAAAGTTTGGGGTGGGGGGACATTTCAGAGGAGAGGGTAGTAGCACAAACAGCAAACAAGATGAAAAGTCAAGACCTGTTTTTGGAACAGTATGTAGTCCTGAGTAACTGGAGTAGAGCATATCAGAGCTGGAGTAAATGGGTAGGAGATAAGTAAGGGGAGAAAAAGCTAGAAAAGTAAACTGGACCCAGACTGGAAGGCCCTGGATGGTAGGCTGAGAAGTTTGAAATTCATTGTCTTTATAGTGGAATGCCTATAAAGGCTTTTGAGGAGAAATGTGATCTGCTGTACTTTAGAAAAGTAACTCTTCTAGTGATAGGGAGAGCAGCTATATGCTAGAAGGTATGGAAAAAGCTCCAGCAAATCAGGGGGACTTGACAAAAGGGAGGGAAAAAAAATCGCAGACTGTTGGGTGCCTGAGTAGCTCAGTCAGTGAGGCATCTGCCTTTGGCTCAGATCGTGATTCCAGGTCCTGGGATTGAGTCCTGCATCAGGCTCCCTGCTCAGCAGGAAGTCTGCTTCTCTCTCTCTTTCTGCCCTTCCCGCCCACTTGTTCTCTCCCTCTCTCTCTCTTTTTCACGCTCTCTCTTAAATAAATAAAATCTTAAAAAAAAAAAAAAATTCAGGCTGAGGGCCCCTGGCTGGCTCAGTCAGAAGAACATGTAACTCTTGATCTCGGGGTTTTGAGTTTGAGCCCCATATCAGGTGTAGAGATTACTTAGATAAATGAATAAATAGTTTTTTAAAAAATTACAGGCTGTTTTCAGGAATCCTTGGTAGCAAATAGCCAACTCTGGGTAGCAAAAATTTGGAGAAGATGACAGAATTTATTGGAAAAGTACGGCTTAGCTCACAATATCAAAGGAATAGCTGAAAATCCAGGTTTCAGAAAGAGGGGGAACCAGAGAAGCTCTGGGGAGTTAGAGGACAGAAACAAATGGACAGGTTCTTCAAGGTCTGCTGTCAGAATGAATTAACATGAAAAGTTTTCAGATCTGGCTTCATTGCATTTAACACTCAGTTTTAGGAGAAAGTACAACTGGTCCAACTTGGGTCTTGTGTGTATCACTGAATCAGTCACTGCAGCAAGGGATTGAGTGTAATGATTGGCTGTGGGCCACGTGGCCACTGTTGAAGGAGAGGTAAGGGAATGGATAACTTCACTCTAACCTTTGCAGTATGAGCAAAAGAGAGGTTGGTTCCCCAAAAGGAAAACTAGGTAATAGCAATGAAAGAGAAGAAAGAGATAAAGAGGAGTTAGAGAGTTGTGGTCCAAATGACCAGGAAAATGATATCAACCAACATAAAAACATAGAAGAGGAGAAAGAAAACAGGACTTTGGTATAGGGATCGGCTTTGAGTTCAGCTTTGAATATGGTTGAGGTGCGATCAGAACATCTGTGTATGTTGTAGAACAACAATAGGAAGTTTGGATATTGAGGTCAGGACCAGGGACACAAGTTTGGAAGTCATTTGGCTGGAGTTAAGTAAGGGCCATGGGGAGAGATGAGATCAAATTCTTGAGGTACATCATACTGTGTGGCAGTTGCTTGCAATCTTTTGCTGGTCTGAATTCTGTTCTAATCATGAATGGTGTTGTAAGAAACTGTTTCATTCTCTGCTTTACTTTTAGATTCAGAACTTGATGATTCCGCTGGGTTTATAATATTCAAAGTCTGATCAAGTATCTTCTAACTTGACCTTCTGTTTTTCTAGCATCTTGAAATCTGCTCTATCCAGCCTCTCCAAACCCAGCTGCTCATGCAGCTGTTCCTCATCCTGGGCCAACTAAGCCCTGGTTTTGAAGAGTGAATTTAAGATTAACTTCATTAGTAGCAAGGATTCTAAGTGGAAAAGCCTAGATCACTGGAGTTTTGAGACTGGTTTTCGTGTAATAAGTCAGGATTAGAGGTAGAGTGTGGGTTTCATCTATGTAGAGGCATTGGTTTAATTTGTGATACTGGGTCTGCTTCCTGAGGGCATGACTGTAAGAATGGACAAGTGAGAGCCCAAGGTTTGAGCCTTCAGAAAATCCATGTATTTAGGAGGTGAATGGGGGTAAGTGAGCCAGGATCAGAGGTCCAAGGAATAGTTAAAGTCGGAGGAATACAGAGGTCTCAATAGCCAAGGGAAGATAACATTTCAAGGAGAGGATGGCCTACAGTACAGAGAAGTCAAGAAGAATAAAATGTAAAAAAAAAAAAAAAAAAAAAAATTATTCTTGGACTTGAGAGTAAAGTGTTATTGATGATTGTCACAAATTTTGGTATAATGATGGAGTAGAAACCAGATTTCAGGGAGGTGGGAGAAAACAGGTGGTAAGGAAATGGGGACCAATTAAACTGACACATATTTATTGAGTGCTTGCATTGTTCATGGCACAGTGCCTGTACTGTCCTGAACTTACCAGTGTCCTCCAGGACTATCAGATGAAACTGAGACAATGAGGAATCTGTGAAAACAGTCATTATATAAATTCAGAAGCTGTGAGGCAGACCATGATTAATTGCCTAATGTATGATACGGACAGTAGGAATATGCTTGTTCAGAGGTAAAAGACGATGCTTTTATTTAGAATTTTCTGAGAAAGCTTCACTTGCCTGTTTCTGCTTCTCCTAGCCAACCTCTTTTAAGAACTCTTAGGAGTTCTGGTTTTCCATGAGTTAGGAAACAGAGTCAAGACTCTTTCATTCAGTAAAAATGAAAATGCACTGAGTACAGTCCAGAGAAGTAATATGTGCATCCCAGGGCCAGAGCTCTGTGATAAGCACATAGGCTCTTTTTTTTCCCTTCCAAGTTTTTATTTAAATTCCAGTTAATTTACAGTGTAAAATTAGTTTCAGGTGTAGGATTTGGTGATTTATCACTTACATATAACACCTAGTGCTCAACACAATAAGTGCCCTCCTTAATCCCCATCACTCATTTAACCCATCCCCCTACCCATCTCCCCTCCAGTAACCTTCAGTTGGTTCTCCATAGTTGAGTCTGTTTCTTAGTTTGCCTCTTTTTCCCTCCTATGTTCATCTGTTTTCTTTCTTAAATTCCACATATGAGTGAAATCATATGGTATTTGTCTGACTTATTTCCTTTAGCATAGTACTGTCTAGCTCCATCCATGTCATTATAAATGGCAAGATTACATTCTTGTATGGCTGAGTAATATTCCACTGTATATGTATAGCACATCTTTATCCATTCATGAGTCAGTGGACATTTGGACTCTTGCCATAGTGTGGCTGTTGTTGATGATGCTGCCATAAACATCGGGATGCATGTATCCCTTTGAATCAGTATTTTTGTATCCTTTGGATAAATACCCAGTAGTGCAATTGTTGGATCATAGGTAGCTCTATTTTTAACTTTTTGAGAAACCTCCATACTGTTTGTTGGAGTGGCTGCACCAGCTTGCCTTCCCACCGCCGTGTAAGAGGGTTCCCCTTTTTCCACATCCTTGCGAACACCTGTTGTTTCTTGTGTTCTTGATTAAGCTATTCTGACAGGTGTGAGGTGATATCTCATTGTGGGTTTGATTTGTATTTTTTTGTAATGGTGATGTTGGAGCATTTTTTCATGTGCCTGTTGGTCATCAGTACACTGTCTTGGGAAAAATGTCTCTGGATGTCTTCTGTCCATATTTTGACTGGGTTATTTGTTTTTTGGGTGTTGAGTTTTATAAGTTCTTTCTATATTTTAGATTCTAACAAATAGGCTCTTTTAGCTGAGTCAGAAGCTCCCCACAAAGTGAATTGTAATAAGAATTAGTTCTACAGAGCAGATGAGCAGTTATGACAAGTCAGGACTCCTGTACAGATAGGAAGAATAGAACTGCAAGAGGCCTGCTACAGGTAAGATTTTAGCTGAATGTGGGACAGACAGGCTTCTTCAGCTTCATGGCTGTGAGGCCCTTTAGTGTGGAAGAAATGGAGCTCATGGTGTTTCTGTTTTCTCCCCACTGGTAGGGCTGTGGAAAAGTTGCACCTTCATTTTCCTCAGTTACCATCCTAACACTGGTGGAAGGAACACTTTTTTCCTATTAGTCATTAAGGCTAAAGTTTGTTAGGCTAAGCATAAACAGGAACACAAACTGGAGACTGGCTGATTAGAAAAAATTGAAGGCACCTCTTGGAGGCAGGTATTAAAGGTCATTTTTCCTTCATGAATTTATATTGCCATGGAATGATTTGTATTTTTAAGAGGAGAATAAATAGTCTCTGTTAAATCCTGCCACTAAATAAAACTGGTCCCAAACCAGTTCTCAGTCTTCTGAGTAGGACTTTGTCTGCCTATGAGTGTGATGCAGAGCTTCCATCTCAAAGAAAATCATCCTGCCATTAATCTTGAGCCTCATTTTTGTACACATTTGCCCAGAGTTATTCAGCTAAATTGGGACTCAAACCCAGGTTTTCTAAACTGGAACTTGAGCATTGTGCTTTAAGAATTGCATAGAATGTTATCAGAAGCCAGGAGACTTTAGTTGTAGTTCAAGTGATGACATGAATTAGCAATAGGAATAAATTTAGAATTTCCCCTCTGTGGACCTCAGTTTCTCTGGTCTAGATTGTTAGGGCCCGTGATCAAAGGAACAAGACCAACACAAAGTGAAAGTCAAGCAAAGCTTTATTTCGCGCCAAGCACCGAAAATCAAACCGAACGGTCAAGGCCATCTCTTACGAAGAGGCGATGACGACGAGGACGCCACTCCCGATGAGGCCGCTCCCCGGATGAGGCCGCTCCCGACGATGAAGAGGCAATGATGACGAGGACAACAACCCCGACGACACAGACTCTGCTCCCCATGACGCTGCTCCCCGACGGACGAGGCTGCTTCTCGACAGCACTGCTCCCAAGGACTACCCCAACGACTACTACTCCAACTACTACTCCCCCCACCCAGCCTCACAGACTAACCTTTATAGAGGTGGTTGAGCCTACCCCATACACAGGTGGCCAGTGAGATTGCAACACACAGGGAAAATTGCACAGTCATGCTCAGTCAGCAATATGGGTGACCAATTGAATTTCAATTCACCACAGTCAATATATGCACGCCCCACTGATTGGATGTTTCCATCCGGCCTGGCCCGCCCCCATATCCGGGGCCTGAAAGCAAGTTCCTCTGGGAGGGGCGGGGTCAAACTAAGTTTACAACCAAACGGCTCCCTCTGGCTAACCAGGCCCCTACATTCCCCCCTTTTCTTTGGAAATTAGTCAAATCCTTGATTTTTCAGTCAGTTCTATGTTCTCCTGTTGTAAGGGGTTATATTGAGCATGTAAGACTAACATTTTTATCGCTCTAATTTTCCAGGTTTCATTTCTGTAAAATCTATTTCCCAATAAATTCCTGGTTCCTTACCTCTTTCTCTTTTCCCTCTTCCCATTCTAGTTCCTCCCACATTAACTGCCTGGCATTGAGCACATCTGTCAACTACATCCTGAACCATATGCCCTAATTTAGAAACCTGGAACTGCTTGCCTATAAGCTCCTTGAGTTTGTGTGTCCCCAAATGAGTACCCTGATGTATCTGGTCTACTAATTTCTTACCTAGTCTTTGAGGAAGAATTATTTTTCCTGCTTTAGTCTTAGCCCAGTCCCCTTCATAGTCCAATTTAACGCATTTTTGTAAATACTTTAAATCTTCTTATGAATAGTAAGGTTTTTCTGGTAGGGCTGGAGCCGGGAGTGTAACCAGCTCTTGCACTGTTTCTCGGGCTGCTTGCTTTGCAGCTTGATCTGCTAATTGGTTTCCTTTTGAAATCAGATCAGTCCCCTTTTGGTGTCCCAGGCAATGCATAATGGCTACCTCTTTTGGGTCCCAAATAGCCTGGAGGAGAGCCAATATTTCTCCTCTGTTCTTAATTTCTTTTCCTTCTGCTGTTAATAGGCCCCCTTTCTTTATAAATAGTTCCATGTATGTGGAGAGTAGCAAAGCCGTACCTGCTGTCCGTATAGATGTTGACGGTTTTACCTTTGGCCATCTGTAGTGCATTGGTGAGTGTAATCAGCTCCACTTTTTATGCTGAGGTTCCATGTGTCAGGGCTGCCATCCAGAGTTTCTGCTCAGGGGAAACCACCACAGCCCCCACATACCTCTTTTCATCGACCATGGAGCTACTCCCTTCTGTGAACAGAGTCATCTTCACATCTGGGAGGGGAGTGTCTCTGAGATCTGGCCTTATTCCTGCGACTTGGGTTAGGACCTCCCCGCAGTTGTGTGGGTGGTCAGCCAGCTACTCTGGCAGCAGCGTGGCTGGGTTTAGCACTGCCGGGGGCTGGAAGGTCACTCTTGGTTCGTTGAGGAGGAGGGCCTGATACCCCGTCACTCGGGCGTTCATCATCCTTTGGTCTGGTGGAGTCCAGAGAAGGCCCTCGATAGCGTGTGTGGTGGTTATGATGAGATTTTGACCCAAAGTCAATTTACTTGCATCTTTGACCAAGAGGGCCGTGGCAGCAGTTATGCGGAGGCAAGGGAGGAACCCAGCTGCTACTGGATCTAGTTTCTTGCTAAGATAGGCTACTGACCTTTGCCAAGGCCCCAGAGTCTGAGTTAAAACTCCTTTGGCCACCCCTGCCTTTTCATCCACATACAAGTGGAAGGGCTTGGTAACATCTGGGATGGCCAATACTGGGGCACTCAGTAAGGCTGTTTGTAATTCCTGAAATGTTCCTTCGGCTTCAGCTGTCCACTCTTATCATAGTGAGCCCCCCTTTTGCCAGTTCGTAGAGAGGTTGGGCAATCTCTGCAAACTGTGGTATCCACAGCCTGCAGTAGCCCACCGTCCCAAGAAACTCCCTCACTTGTCGGAACATGGTGGGGCAGAGGTATCGGGTGATCACCTGTTTCCTGGACTCAGACAGTGAACGCACTCCCTCATGGAGATCAAAGCCTAGATAAGTGGCATGGCTCTGACAGAGCTGTGCTTTCTTTGCTGACACCCGATACCCTTTTTCCTGCAGAGTCTGTAAGAGAGTTCTTGCCCCCACCCCACAAATATGACTCATAGTCCTCAACGGCTCTTAGCAAGTCATCAACATACTGTAACAGAGTGACTCCCGGGTTGGAGGTTCTGTACTCACGCAAATCCTTGTGTAGGGCCTCGTCGAAAATGGTGGGTGAATTCTTGGATCCTTGGGGAAGTCTTGTCCAGGTGAGCTGGCCTTGGAACCCTTCCTGTGGGTCGGACCACTCAAAAGCAAAAAGAGGCTGAGATTCCCTTGCTAAAGATATGCAGAAAAATGCATCCTTGAGATCTAAGACAGTATACACAGTTCTTTTGGGACGCAAGAGAGAGTAGGGTATAGGGGTTAGGCACCATCGGGTGGAGATCTTCAACCCGTTTATTAACTTCCCGCAAGTCCTGAATGGGTCGGTACTCCCCAGTCTCGGCCTTTTTGACAGGCAGCAAAGGTGTGTTCTATGGAGACTTGCAAGGAACTAGGATCCTGTCTCCTCGGAGGCAGTTAATGTGTTTTCTGATCCCTTCCTTTGCTTCCTGGGGGAGGGGGTACTGCCAGACGCAAACAGCCGTAGCCATTGCCTTTAATTGTACCACCACTGGAGGTTGTCCCCTGGCCAAGCCAGGGGGCTTCCCTTCTGCCCAGACCTCAGGAAACTCGACCTGTAGGATTTGGAGAAGGCTCCCCCACTTTGTCTCCTCTGGTTTTGAGATTGGCTCGTAACGGAGGTATTCATCTACTGCTGCCATAAGCACCTGTACAGTGGGTTGTCTCAAGGTTACAGTCATGTCTCCTTCCGAGAACTGAATGCCAGCTCGTAGCTTGTGGAGGAGATCTCTTCTCATCAAGTTATATGGGGCATTAGGGAGGACAAAAATCGATGTTTAACTACTCCTGAGGCCAAATTTAAAGTCCTTTCTGTTGTCCATTATGTCTCTCTGTGCCATTTGCTCCTTGTACCCAGACTTCCTCTCCAGATAGTTTTCCCATAGGTTTAAGTAATGATGAAAATTGGGCTCCCCTGTCTACCAAAAAAATCAACTGATTTCCCCTCCACTTCAATTTTTACTCTGGTGGCCAGCATTGCCGTCTTCCTTTTGGGGCATTCCCTGGCCCAGTGTCCTTTTTCCTTACAGTAAGCACACTGATCTGAATCTAAGTCTTCCCGCCTGCCTTCTCTGTGCTTAGGCTTTTCCTTCCATTTATCATCCCCTCCCTGCCTCATGTAATGCCAAAACCTTAACCAGCTTTTTGTCTGTTTTTCATCCTCCTGTGCATCCCTGTTGTTAAACACCTTTTCTGCTATTCCCACTAACTCAGATTCTTCCCTTCAAATCCTTCAACTTTCTGAAGTTTCCTCCCTGTATCTGGGGCTGACTGACTGGCAAAAGCAAGATTCACTGCCCTCTGATTTTCGGGTACCTCAGGCTTGATCAGGCTATACATTTTATAGGCTTCAATAAGCCTTTCTAGGAAAGCTACTGGAGACTCATTCTTACCTTGAGTCATCGTACTAATTCTGGTTTAGTCCGAGTGCAGCTTTTACTTCTGGAAATTCTTGCCCATTTCAGTTCCAGGATTTCAACATATCAAAGACCTGTATTTCTTCTGAAAGTCTCCCATATGAATTTCCTTTAAGGCGGAATTCATCTTACAAGAGAATTAAAACAATTACAAATGACAAAAACTCAGAATAGATATGGTTAAATATCAAATGATGACCCTTATCAAAACATTAAAACTTTAGGAAATGTATAGAACCTCTGGAGTAGTTACAGCATTTACCCAAATGTAACCCAAGGTTTATCATTGATTTAGCAGTACTTCCTGAGTAACTTAGCATATCAAGGAAAAGCCTTATGAGTCAAAGAGATCTCATTTACAATTCTGGGCGGCCAAAGAGAAAGCCATTTACATTTTCTTAGAAACATCTCAATCTCTAGTGAAGACTAAATATTAACCAATTGTGAACTGTTGCAACAGCAGTTAAGCACAAAACATGTTTACCAACAGATTTCAAAAGCACAAACCCAGTTCCAGCAACCAGTGCCCTAGCACTTCATCCCATTTGTCATCCAAGCAAAACTTCAAAGCTTCAGGTTACCAAAGACTCCGAAAGCTACTTTAACAATTACCCATTAAAACCCTGAGACAGACAATTAACCATCAGCCCAGCCATCCCTCCGCCAACATACCTCACATTCCACCTGGGCCCATTCCACTTCAGATGCTATGTTTTCCCCGCCAGCAAGGGGGAGGGGCTAGGCAGTCCACTTCAGGCCAGAGAAGGAAAGGAATTCCCCAAAACAAAGGGAGTTTCGGCAGCTGCTTGGGAATATTCCTTAAAGTCTCTGTCTCGAGTTCGATTCATCCCGTAGCGCCAGTTCTGCTTACCAAAAGTGGCCCACTAGGCACTCATATTCCATGCCCGGCTCCAATGAGCATCAGCAATGGGCACCTTAACCTGGCATTAGACTAACCCCAGTTGGCTCCAGTTATAGTCCTTAACACATGAAATGAGTGAGGGAGAAGCCCCACGTCTATTATGAGGAATGGAGAGATGAAAGAGTCCCCTTACTCTCTGCTTGCCCCATTCCTTCAATCACACAACAACACAACAGACAACACAAAGACAACCGCAGACCCAGCTGTCCTTGCCCAGAACCTGCCACCGGTGGGGATTTTCTTGGTCCCCGGTGACCACCTAGGGGGACTCGAACCCCCCGGCCACTACCCAGTGGGACTCGAACCCCTGGAAACCGCCTAGGGGGACTAGAACCCCCCCCCAGCAGGCCCCTGACTGCCCAGGGGGACTTGAACCCCCTGGTGATCCCCTGACCACCCAGGGGGACTTGAACCCCCCAGCGATCCCCTGACCATCTAGGGGGACTCGAACCCCCTGACCGCCCAGAAGGACTTGAACCCCCCGGTGATCCCCTGACCGCCCAAGGGGACTCGAACCCCCTGGTGATCTACCAGTGGAGGGAAGGGGCGTTCCCGCATCCACGCCAGCCCTGGGGAGCATGGCTGTGTCCACCTTCTCCCCGGTGGGCCATACCCTGGAGCTCCACAACCAGACAGACAGACAAGATCCCAACACCTCCAGAGGCTTTTCCCAGAAATTCCGATGCTGGCTCAGTTCTCGTCGTTTGATCCTGGACAAGCCTCCAGTGTTAGGGTCTATGATCAAAGGAACGAGACGGACACAAAGTGAAAGTCAAGCAAAGCTTTATTTCACGCCAAGCACTGAAAATCAAACCGACCAGTCGGGGCCATTTTTTACGAAGAGGCGACGATGACGAGGACACTGCTTCCGATGAGGGCGCTCCCCGGACGAGGCCTCTCCCAACAACGAAGAGGCGATGACGAGGATGACAACCCCGACAACACAGACTCTGCTCCCCATGATGCCGCTCCCCGGACGACGCCCCTCCGGCAAGGCTGCTCCCGGACAACTACGCTTCCCGACCGTGCTGCTCCTGAGAACTACCCCAGTGACTACTACTCCAACTACTACTCCCCCCACCCAGCCTCACAGACTAACCTTTATAGAGGTGGTTAAGCCTGGCCCATACACAGGTGGCCAATGAGATTGCAACACACAGGAAAAACTGCACAGTCATGCTTGGTTGACAATATGGGTGACCAATTGAATTTCAATTCACCACAGTCAATATATGCACGCCCCACTGATTGGATGTTTCCATCCGGCCTGGCCCGCCCCCATATCCGGGGCCTGAAAGCAAGTTCCTCTGGGAGGGGCGGGGTCAAACTAAGTTTACAACCAAACGGCTCCCTCTGGCTAACCAGGACCCTACAAGATGACTGATTTGTCAGAATGACACAGCTCTGAAATGTACAGGGGTATCTTTATTTCTACACAAGTAGATGCAGCCTAGTGATTCCTGTGCTGGGCTAGGATATTTTTCCATAGTTAAGTCTAATGACTCAGTACATTTTCTTTTGATGGCCTTGCTTCATAAAAAAGTGGTTTATAGTAAATGGGTAATAAGAGTAACAGTGGGGGCGCCTGGGTGGCTCAGTGGGTTAAAGCCTCTGCCTTTGGCTCAGGTCATGATCCTGGGGTCCCGGGATCGAGCCCTGCATTGGGCTCTCTGCTCAGTGGGGAGCCTGCTTCCTCCTCTTTCTCTCTGCCTGCCTCTCTGCCTACTTGTGATCTGTCAAATAAATAAATAAACTCTTTAAAAAAAAAAGTAACAGTGAAATTTCTTGGAGATTAGAGAATCAGGGCAGTGAGGTATACTGAAAGAACACTGAACTGAAAGCTGAAACATCTAGGTACTGGTGCCATTATTGACCTTAATTCATTGTGGGACCTTGGGCAATCATTTGATCTTTTCTGGGCCTTAGTTTCTGCATTTATAAAATCAGAACATTGACCTAACATACCTAGTTTTCAGCTGTGCATTTCTAGGACCAATTTCTAGAATTACCTCCTGCTCTTGGACATCCTATTCTAGGATCCAGAAAGGTCATAATGATGCCTATGTTCATTGTCCAGGAGTTCATTTACCATTAAATGGCTGGGTTGTCTAATATCTCTAAGCAGAGCACAGACTGTGACTTCTGACCAAGAAAAACGGTTGCTGCATCAGCTACGAGAAATCACCAGGGTCATAAAAGAAGGAAAATTCACTGACAGACCCACTCCAGAGAAAGAAGCTGAAGAGGCCCCTTACATGGAAGACTGGGAAGGTAAACAGTGTCTTGTCATTTCTTGGTTAGCTGTCAGGCCAGAAAAGAGATTTTTTTTTTTTTTTTAAGATTTTATTTATTTATTTGACAGAGAGAGATCTCAAGTAGGCAGAGAGAGGAGAAAACAGGCTCCCTGCTGAGTAGAGAGCCCGATGCGGAGCTCGATCCCAAGACCCTGAGATCATGACCTGAGCCGAAGGCAGAGACTCTAACCCACAGAGCCACCCAGGTGCCCCCCAGAAAAGAGATCTTAAAAATGTTTTTAAATATAATGTATATATAATAAAATTCACCAGTTTTAAGTGTCTGGTTGAGTAAGTTTTGACAGATGTGTAGAGTGGTATAACTATGCCACAATCATGATCTAGGATGCTTCCTTCCTCTCAGGAAATTCCCTTCCCCTTTGGAGGGAATCCCTTCAACTGTCCTGGCAACAATATAACCACTTTCTGTCCCTATAATTTTACCATAAATGGGTCATATTGCAGATGCTCTTTTGTTTCTGGCTTCTTTAATTTAGCATAATGCTTTTGAGAGCATGCATTAAATGTATCAGTATTTTTTTTAATCGCTTAGTAGTATTCTGTTACATGGATATACTGTTTGTTTTTCTATTCACTAGTTTAAGAACATTTGGGTTGTCTCCAGCTTTGAGCTATTATGAATCAAGCTGCTATGAACTTGTGCATACACATCTGTTTGAACATATATTTTTATGTCTTTGGGGTATATCCTAGGAATGAGATTTATTTCTGAGCTTTTATGTTGTTTTATGTTAAGTGTATGTTCAACATTTTTAGAAACTGTCAACCTGTTTTCCAAAGTGGCTTTGCCATTTTGCCTTCTGCCAGCAATGTATGAGTCTTAGAGATACTCTGCATCCTTGGTAACACTTGGTATTGTCAGTCTTTTTACTTTTAGCCATTCTAGTGAATGTAGTGGTATCTCAATTGTAACTTTAATGTGCATTTCCCCAATGACTAATAATGATGAACATTTTTTAATGTATTCATTTGCCATCTGTGTATCTTTAGTAAAGTGTTCACATTGTTGGTCAGTTTTTTAATTGGGTTGATTTGTTTTTATTTTTTATTTATTTTTTTAAAGATTTTATTTATTTATTTGACAGATAGAGATCACAAGTAGGCAGAGAGACAGGCAGAGAGAAAGGAGGAAGCAGGCTGCCCGCCGAGCAGAGAGCCCGACATGGGGCTCGATCCCAGGACCCTGGGATCATGACCTGAGCCGAAGGCAGAGGCTTTAACCCACTGAGCCACCCAGGCGCCCCAGTTTGTTTTTATTGATTTACAGAAGTTCTTATATTCTGGATATAAGTTTATTATCAGTTATATGTGTTACAAATATTTTCTCCTAAACTATGGCTTTCCCTTTTATTTTCTTAGTGGCATTGTTCAAAGAGCAGAATTTTTATTATAATGAAGTTCAGTTTATCATTTTTCTCTTTTATGATCTTTACCTAACTTGTTTGCCTACCTCCTATATTTTCTTCTTCTAGAAGTGTTATAGTTTTAACTTATATTTATGCCTAGGAGCCATTTTGAGCTAGTTTTTATATATGGTGTGAGGTATTAGGACTGAGATTGTTTTTGCCACGTTGATATCCAATTATTCCTATTTATTTTGGAACATTTAATTACTTTGGCATGTTGTTTGAAAATCAGTTGACAATGTATTGGTGGGTCTTTTCTGGATTCTCTCTTTTTAAAATTTTTTTATTCAAGTATAATTAACATACAGTGTTATTAGTTTCAGGTGTTCGGTATGATTCACCAATTCTATACATTACTCAGTGTTCATCGTGATAACTGACGACCCTTAATCCCCTTCACCTATTTCATCTATCCCCCACTCACCCTTCTGGCAACCACCAATTTGTTTCCTATATTTAAGAGTCTGGGGTTTTTTGTTTTTTTTTTTCCTTTTCTTTTTTTTTCTTTTTTTTTTTTTTTTAAGTTTATTATGTATTTGAGGGAGAGAGAATGAGACCATGAGCAGGGGAGGGGAAAGGGAGAGGGAGAAGCAGAGTCCCTACTGATCAGGGAGCCTGATGTGGGGCTTGATCCCAGGACCCCAAGATCATGACCTGAGCCAAAGGCAGATGTTTAACCAGCTGAGCCACCCAGGTACCCCTGTTTCTCTTTTTTATTTGTTTTGTTTCTTAAATTTCACATATGAGTGAAATCATGTCTATACTTATAACAATATCACAATGTCTTTATCACTGTGTCTCTATATTAAGTCTTGAAATCAGGTAGCACAAATTCAGCTTGGGTTTTTTTCCCCCTTTTATTTCAAAATTATTTTGGTGATTCTAGGCCCTTCATATTCTCACATAAATGTAGAATCAGTATGTCAGTTTCTATGAAAAAGTCCAGTGAGATTCTTATCGGCATCATATTGAATCTTTAGATCAATTTGGAAGAATTAACATTATAGCAATATTGAATCTTTCAGTACATGAACATTTTACATCTCACCATTTAGATCTTTAATTTTTCAGCAGAGTTCATAGTTTTCAATGTATACATCTTATACATGTTTTATAAACTTGTGCTTAAGTAGTTCATATTTTTGAAGATACTGTGTTTATTTTAAAATTTCTAATTGCTTGTCACTATATAGAAATACAATTATTTTTTTATTCTGACCTTGTTTCCTATCACCTTTCTAAACACACTTAGTTCTAGTAGCTTTTTTTTCTTTAGGTCTTTTAAGATTAAATTTCATAGAATTTTCTACATAGAGAATCAAATTGTGATAGGCAGTTTTACCTCTAACTTTCCAATCAATATGTCTTTTATTTTTCTTGCCTTATTGCACTTGTCAGAAACTGTCACACAATACTGAATAGAAGTGGTGAGGCCAGACATCCTTGCTTTCCTGATATTAGGGGGAAGCCCTCACACATCATTATTAGTGTGATGTGAGCTGTTGGCTTTTCATGGATGCTCCTTTTCAGATTGAGGAACCTTCCTCCCAGTGTTACTTTGCTGAGAGTTTTTAATCACAAATGGGTATTTAATTTCGCGGAATGCTTTTTGTTAACTGAGATCATGTTTTTCTGTTTTCATCTATTAATCCAGTGAATTACATTGATTTTTTCTTTTTGAATGTTTAAACAACTTTACATTCCTGGGATAAAATCTATTTTGTTATGATGTTCTATATGGCTAGGTTCAATTTGCTAAGGACTATTTTTTTTTAATCTTTTTTATTTTTTTTTTAAGATTTTATTTATTTGACAGAGAAAGAGAGATCACAAGTAGGCAGAAAGGCAGGCAGAGAGAGGGGGACGCAGGCTCCCCACTGAGCAGAGAGACCGACGCGGGCCTCTATCCCAGGACCCTGAGACCATGACCCGAGCCGAAGGCAGGGGCCTAACCCACTGAGCCACCCAGGTGCCCTGCTAAGGACTTTTTAATTTTGTGTTTATAAGGGATATTTGTTTGTGCTTTTGCTTTCTTGTCATCTTTTTGGTTTTGATTGCATGGTAATGCATTGTAATGTGTTCCTTATATTTTCTGAAGCGTTTGTATAGAATTGCTATTTCCTTTCTTAAATATGGAATTTTCCAGTGATACCATCAGGGCCTAGAGTTTTCTTATTGGTAAGACTTACATAACTACAAATTGAATTTCTTTAACACATATACTGCTACACAGATTATTTCTTCTTGAATGAGCTTTCATAGCTTCTTTCAAGGAATTTATGTATTTCATCTAAATGGTCAAACGTATTATTAGAATAAAGTTGTTTATATTCATTTAATGTATGTAATATATAGGGATGTTCTCTGTTCTGTTCCTGATACTGGTAATTTGTTCTTTCTCTAAATTTTTTCCTGATCAGACTGGCCAGAGGTTTATATCTTTTCAAAGAACTGTACTTTGGTTTCTGTTTCCTATTTCCTTGATTTCTCTGCTTTATTGTTTTCTTCCTTCTGCTCACTTTGGTTTAATTTGCAGTTTCTTTTTCTAATTTCTAAAGGTGGCAGCCTCGATCCTTGATTGATCCCCCCCTCAACCACTTTGGCCATTATTTTATTAATAATCTCTCTCTTTCTCTTTCTGTCTTCCTCCTCACCATTTCTGATTCTTCAGTTGCACATTTGTTTAGATTTTTGAAATTGCCCTATGGGTTGTGTATAGTCTGTTCTCTAATACATACCATGCTTAATTTTGGATAATTCTTCTTGATGTGCCTTTAGTTTGTTAATCTTTTCTTTAGTAGTATGTGATCTCCTCTTAGTCTCATTTAATGTATTTTTAATTCAGATATTATAATTTCCAGACATTCTGTTTGGATCTTTTTACGTCTTTCATTTCTTAAATATTTCATTTCTCATATAGTCTTGTACCTTCTTTAAAATATAAGGCATATTTGTAATAGCTTCTTTAACAGTCTTAGCTGCTAATCTTATCATCTGGGTCTATTTCTAGTGACTAATTTTTCTCCTTGCTGTGGGGCCTAATTTCATGCCCTTTTTGCATGCCTAGTAAATTTTGACTGGATGATGGATATTGCAGATTTTACATTATTGGACTCTGGATTTTGTTTTAGTACTTTAAATAGTTGTTGGACTTCTTCTTAACCCACAGTTAAGTTACCTAAATCAGGTGGATTCCTTTAAGGCTTGTTTTTAAGATTTGTGAGAATGGGTCCAGAGCAGCCTTTACTCTGTCTAATTTAGCCCCACTAATAAGGCAGTACCCTTCTTAGGATCCTGTCTGATGGATCTACAATGTTTTTCTACTGCAGCTAGTAGGAACATGAACTATTCCCAGCTATGTATGAGTGCCAAGAATTTTTGGGCCTAATGCTGTCAGTAGTTCTTCTCCTGGCCTTGGGTAGTTCTTTCACATGTATGCACAGAGCAGAAATCAGCTTAAAAACATGAAGAATTCTCTCTGAAGACTACAATCACAATGAAATAACCACTACACATCTGTCAGAATGGCTAAAATAAAAAACAGTAACAACACCAAATGCTGGCAAGGACACAGAGAAACTAGGTCCACTCATACGTTGCTGGCGGGGATGTACACTTAACTCTGCAAAACATTTTGGCAGTTACACAAACCTTCAACTACTATACAGCCTGACAGTTGCACTCCTGGGCATGTATCCCAGAACTTAAGATTTAAATTCACATAAAAGTTATATATGAATATTTATGGCAGCTTTATTTATATTCACCCCAAACTGCTAACAACCCAAACATCCTTTAGTAGGTGAATGGTTACAAACTGTGGTGTGCTGATACTTTGGTATACTACTCAGCAATGAAAAGAAATTTATACATGCAACAATGTGGATGAATTTCCAGATAATTATACTGAGTGAAAAAGTCTAATTCCAAAAGGTTTCATATTGTGCAATTATATAACATTCTTTAAATGGTAAAATCATAGAAATGGAGAACAGACTGGTAGTTGCCAGAAGTTAAAGAGGAAATAGGGGGCAAGAGGGAATAGGTGTGGCAATAAAAGGGCATAAGGGATCCTTGTGGTAGAAATGTTCTGTATAGAACATCCCCAAGGATCCCTTATGCCCTTTTGACTCTATCAATAATAATATCCTGGTTGTATACTGTTATATAGCTTAGCAAGATATTACATTGGGAGAAACTGGGTAAAGGGTACATGGGATTTCTATATATATATTTTTTACAACTACATGTGAAACTGCAATTAAATTTTTTAAAAATGATGAAAAAATTTTAAGGGAAAGGATAATGTAGCCTAAATATGTAAAACCTTTACTTTCTGTAGATTAGAGAATACCACACAACTTAAACCCAACACTAAACTAGAAAAAGTATCTGTAACAAACAACTGAAAAGAAGTCGATACCCTTAATATATAAAGCACTCTATAATTTATAAAACGCTGTATCCTCCCGTGTAAGCAGTACACAAAAGAAGAAAATGCACCTTGCTACAAAACATTAAAAAGTATTTCAATCTCTCTAGTAATCAAAGAAATGGAAAATTGGAATTCATTTTCTCTTCTAAATTGCAAATCATCTTACATAATCTTGTTCCCAAATAAGGTAAAATCTTTATCAGGTTTATTTTCTGTCTTTCTCTTAGGTGATATTGAAAGTATATAGAATTTTAGCTCCCAAGTGGTATTAACTTTCAAATATATTAGCCTATTTTAAGTATTTCAACAATTTCTAACCATTAAATGGCATTAGCTTCTAACCACATTATCAAAATTAATTTACATTGATCATTCTTATTAATGTATTGTTTACCACTTTTTCATATACAGTATGTTCTCAAAATTTTTAATTTTTGTGTGTGTGTTTGTCAGCATTCTTAAGTACCTTCACCCCCTACCCTCTCATCCCCTTATAGATTGGTGTACTTTCTGAGTACTTAGATATCTACACATACCATTTTTCACCTTTATACAAATAATTATTTGATCATACCATTTTTCTTTGTAAGTCTGAAAACATTGCTGTATTATCTTTCATTTGATGTTGGAAATGAGAAATCTTATCACAGCCTGATTCTTTTTCTCAATAGGCATTCTGTTTTAAGTTAGTTTTCTGGCTGGAAACATGATCTTTTAATACTTAAACATCTGCATTTGGGCAGGTTCACTGGCATATATCTGAGTGTGTGTATGTGGATTTTTCATAGTATTTTTGCCTAGCATTTAGTGACTCTTTTCCATCTGAAGACTTCTTTCTTCAGCTACATATTTTCTTTTGTAACTTTTTTTTTTTTAATTGTTTCCATTTAACCTACTCTGCCCTCATCCTGGAATTCCAGCAATTTGGAGATTGGATGTCCTGGATCAGTTTTCAGTGTAGTCTGTGGGTTTTTTTTTTCCCCTCACAATTTCCATTACTTTGTCATTTTTACTTTTGTCTTAGAATTCCTATACATTTACTTCTGGTATTACTCATTTGGCTTTTAGACCTGTCCATTTTATTTTATTTTCTTCCTTTTTCAAGTTTAAATGTTTTCTGTTTCTAACAGCTCTTATTTCCTGTTTGCTTCCCTTTTTATACTGAAGTCTGGTTGGGTTTTACCAGTGCAGTACTTTTTTGAATATTACTGGGAGTATCAGTTACAAGGTGATAACTCCTGTTTCCAGCATTGACTGTTGTTCTTTTTAGGGGCTGTTTACACAATTTTTGGTTCCCCTGCTGACTTCATAGGATCAATGAGTTTTATAGCTTGCTCATATTTTTAATGAAGTTCTTAAATAACCAGTGATGTTGGCTGATAATGAGGAACCTCAGCAGCCCATTTGAGTCACTATTTGTTTTCCTTAGCAGGCCTTCCCCTATTAAACCAAAGCAGATAGCCATGGAACTCCAAAGGTAAGCTTAGTCCTTGGTGTGGAGAATAAAGTGGACTTCTCTTAAGTATTCATGGCTGGGAGCTAACTAGCAAGTAAGCTGCTCCAGCCCCTGCCCTTGACCAAGTAGGCTGTGAGGGCCGTGGGTAGCTAAGCTCTGTTTTACCTAGCATTCTGTTCGCAGTTAAGCCAGCGGACTGACACTGCCTCGGCAAGATTCTTCACATGCCACTGGCAGTGATGATGAGGATGTGATCAGATGGACAATTTTTTACATCACTGGTAGGACAGAAAATGTACATTCTTCTGGAAAGCAATTTGGTGGAGTGTAAAAACAGGCTTTGAAAATGTCTAGTCCCTTTAGTTCTCTCATTTCTAGTGGTCTGTCTTAAAGAAATAGGGAAGTGGACATGGATTTATATTCAGAGATCTTAACTGCCATGTTACTTATAATAAAGGGAAATTGGAAAGGGAAAAATGAAGGGGGGGAAATCGGCGTGGGCGATGAACCATAAGAGACTGTGGACTTGGGAAACAGAGGGTTTTGGTGGCAGGCGGGTGGGGGGATGGTTAAGCCTGGTGTTGGGTATTAAAGAGGGCACGGATTGAATAGAGCACTGGGTGTTACAGGCAAACAATGAATCTTAGAACACTACATCAGAAATTAATGATGTACTGTATGGTGACGAACATAGCATCATTTAAAAAAAAATTGGAAAGACTACATGTCTTACAGAAGAGACACGGCCAGTCGTGTCTGTTATGTAGCTGTATGATGGGATATTTTGCAGCTCATGATAGAATGCTGAATTTTAAAAATCAGAGTGTAACATTTTACACACAGTATGTTTATATATGATAAAAAGACCAGAAGTAACACAACAAATTATTATCAGTGCTGGGATTCTGGGTGACTTGTGTTTTCTTTTTAAAACTTGTCTGTGTTTTTAAAAATTTTCTGTAATGAGTTTGTATAACTTTTATAATCGGAAAAAAAAAACAGTAAATGTTGTTAAAATGTCTCTCCACACGCCACTGCATCAAAAACCCCTGCTTTTCAGACTTTGCAGGTGAAAAGTGGTTGGCATTCAGGTCGAACCTGCCAATTATCATAGTGTGCCAATGGATTGTGCGTTCTCCGGCTTCCCACATTGTGCCCGACCCCCGGCTGCTAGGCCAGCGCCAGTGTGTGAGTCCCAGCAAGGCCCATCTGCCGCTTTCCACGCAGCTTGACTGACACAGATTTGTTTCATTTCACTCTTTAATTTGGCAACATCTCGTCTTTTCTCATTATCCTAGCTAGGATTCAGTACCAGTATTACTCATTTTGTTTACCGGTTTGTTGTCTTCTCTTGTTCCATTTTATGGGGACGAAGAAGCCAATAATGGGAATTGTGTCTTGTGAAAACGCAGTGCTTGTCCTTTGGGATCTTGGGCACATCTTGCTGAAGTGTGCTCTCTCTTTCTGACACTTGCAAGCCATTTCACTTGTTTCCATTAGAGCCCTCGTGGTATTTTTTTTTTCCCCCAAAGCCTTAGTCTTCCTTTTCTCTGCCCACTAACCACCCCCCCCCCCCCCCCCCCGCCGAATGCCACCACCAGCCCTAGGAAGATTTAGAAATGGATCCAAATAGAAATTATAAACATTAACCTTGAGCTATGCTCTCTCCATCTGGTGTTTGGTACTTTTTTTTTTTAATTGAAGGCTCCCGTTGTTTAATCTTTGTCACTACTGCAGAAGCCAGAGGGGCGAGACTTCTACCCTGCCCTAACCACCCTGGACTTGAGAAAGGATTTTCTTCTTAGCGATCTGGCGGACTATCCCAGTGTTTTTTGAAATGAGTTAGTTTGCATTTCAAAAAACACTGAATAGTCCGCCAGATTGCTAAGAATTTATTCAAGTAAAACTTTAGAACTGTTAGTCACCTTAGAGATTTCTTGAACGGACTTGCTGGGCTAGGATGGCTGCTGCCTGAGAAGACTCTTTGAGCCTGATACTTTCTGTTGAAGAGACATTCTTTGTAAGACTTTGTGCTACTTTTTTCTCTAGGTTACCCTGAAGAGACTTACCCAATTTATGACCTTTCAGATTGTATCAAGCATAGGCAAGAAACAATCCTGGTGGATTACCCAGACCCCAAGGAGCCCTCTGCTGAAGAACTAGCTGAAAGAATCGGAGTGCTAGAAGGTGAAGAATCAGACCATTTGGGTTGGGAAATGCCCACTGACCCCAGAGCCCAGGAAGAGAATTCTGTTACCTCATGTGACCCAAAGCCACAAACCTGCTCCTGCTGCTTTCATGAAGAAGAGGATCCTGCGGTCTTGGCAGAGAATGCTGGATTCAGTGCGGACATTTACACTGAGCAAGAGGAAACCACCAAAGAAGTATGGCCTCAAGACTTCAGAGATGAAGGCCTGGGCATCAGCCCTGATAAAGTGCATACAGGTGGCACACTGAGGAAGCGGAACCCCCAGAATTTTGAGTTGAAAACAGCTGATTTGGGGAAGTATCCATTACTCTAGTGCCAAGGTGACCTTTCTATCCTGTCTGTTTTCATCCTTGGCCCTGTGCCCTAAACTTCATTCTGTATTTAAATATCCTAGCTAATCAGGCCACTACCATGGATATCATGTATCCTTCCTGGTGCTCACACACCTGTCACCTTGTAAAACACCACAGCAATTAGTAGGAACACAGTACAGCTTCACTCTTTCCCTCCATGCCTCTCCACCAGAGAGCTGATCCACTGAGTAACTGTTTGATCTGTTGTGCACTCAGGGGCAGAGGTCTGACTCTTCCAGCTGGGAGTACCAGATGGTGTACCTATGAACAGACATCAGTTTACACATGATGAGGACCTAAAGCTGCAGAAGTGAGGATTAGAGAGTCCAGGATGCCTTACTCTGTGGGCCTTGAGCAGGTTCGTGGTCCTCTGGGTTCAAGAAGAGAACATTTTCTTAGTGGGTATGATGGGGCCAGAGCAGGGGAAGACTGCTGTGTGAACTGAAGTCCCTTCCTCACAGTGGGGGCCTTTTTAGGAGCACTGTTGCTGCCTCAGATGCCTGCTTTTCCTCCAGAGTAGCAGAAGGCTCCCAGTGCCCTGTGAATGAGTGCAGGGATCAGCTGAGGGACTGTTACTCTGCTATTGCTGGGTCTCTAACTTCCTTTATCCCTGATCTGTTTCACAGAACTGCCAGCCCAGAAGCATCTTTGTACCTCTGGCCTTCAGTGGCCAGAGGAAGCTTTAAATAGAGACTTTAGTCCCCGTCCTGCAGAGCCAAGGTTGGAGGCTGGTGAGGCTACACGAAAACCTGTGTAAGGGCAGTGGTCCTCCTCGAGATGCCCAGGCTGGAGAGCCAAGGGTAGAGAGTGAACCCGTGTACTTAAGGACAGTCCCTGTCTAGAAGCTATTTCTAAATGTTGTGCCCTCTGGGAAATTTGTTCTTACCAAGGACTGAACTTATAGACAAAATGCCAACCTGAAGTCTGCTGCAGAGAATGTATAGCAGTGCCCAGGGGAAGAGACTATTTTATATTCAGGTATCTGGGTCTTTTGAGAAAGCTGGGAAAAGGAGGAGGTAGGTCAAGACTGGGAGGATTTTGACAAAACTAAAGACCTAATCTCTAAGGTGCACTTGTCACATGTCTTGAGGTAAGATGGCCCCCATGCATCCTGTCTAGTAAGGATGAGTGATTTCAGTTTAGATGTAGGACCTGAGAGTTTAAAGAGGACACATTCCTGAGAACATTCCTTGGCATGGAATGTGGAAGACTTGAAAACTAAGAAATGATGTAAAGGTTGAAAGGGCTTTTGGAGTTCCATTGTTCCTGGTCAACTAAAATGCCAGAAAAAAGTTGAAATCAAACATATAAGCATATAGACTGCTGTCAGAAAGTTATGGGGTATTTAGATAATATGTCAGCTACGACTAGGCATTTCTTATTAATGAAATTAACATTTCTTGTTACAGAGAAGTCATTGAAGATTGAGTCTGTAGGGAAGTATACTGCATCCATCTGTGTGTGGAACCTTTGATTCATTTTCAAGAGTGTAGTTTAAAATGTACTAGAAGTGATCTAGATGTAATGTAATGCTCACGGTAAACAAAAGAACGTACATGCTCTTTACTGTTTCGATAAATCATTTTCCCTGTTATTTCCCCTTTTCACCATGAGCAGTTGACTTATAAAGAGTCCTGGGTCCCTGGTTCCTTTTTTTTGGTCTCCATATATATGGTTCCCTTATTAGAGATGTTTGTTTCTTTCCAGCTTATTCATTCATTTATTCATTTAGCAGATACTGCCCAGAGCTGGGCAGGAGGAACAGAGCCTCAGTTCCTACCTTTGAGAAACAAAGTTTAGAATGGGAACCTTGTCCAGTTTTTAAAAATGAATGATTAACAATAAAAGGGCTCAAGATTATGAATTCTGCAGGCAGAGAAATATTGGTCATGATTCCATCCCTGCTTATTCTATCTGAGTCTTGGCTTTCTCCTGACACAGGGGCGTCAAAGTCCAGCTCTCCCAGCATGAGTAGGGGAATTACATGTGAATCATCAGTACATTTAAAACCGCACTGGCCCTCCCATCTTCTCCATGCTAACCACTCACTAGGTGGTAGCTAAGTTAGCTACCTAAGTTAGCTACTTTTATTGTATAAGGTTTTATGCTGTAATTGAGACATGGACCCAAATCTACAGGAACACAGAGATCATTTTTGCCAAAGTACTTCCAAGAAGCTTTACTGCAGACCTGGATCTTCAGGCATGCTAAGACTTCTCCAGGGACCAGCGAAGAGAACGGTCATTCTTGGCAGAAAGAGTGGTGTTGGACAAAACAGTGACAATTGCAGAAGTATGTGGATGTTCAGGTATTTTTATGAGGCTGGTATGTAAGTTGTCGTGTAACCAATTCTATATTTTGAATGTTAATCTTTGGGGGAAATTGGCTTATGGAACCATCTCCTGCCAGAAATACTAAGAGCTCATGGAAGTTCCCGCTGCCCACAACTCTTGGTTGGCTTATACAGCAGGGATATACTAACATACTTATGTTTCAGAAATTTTGACTTATTTGGTCATTCACATTAGTACTTTTTGGATTTTCCAGAATTATTTTATCCTTCATGGATGACAATTATGTGTATATACAACCCAGGATGACCAAAATCATAGGACTGGCTTTTATTGTCATATGTGCTCTTTCCTTATGATCTTCACTTCTCAGAACTGGCCTGGGCTGTGAACTTGATCAGCCCCGAGTTACTAGGTCCTCAGTGCCCTTAGAGCACTGTGGCACAGAGCATGAAGTCCTAGCTCTGGGGATGGATAAATGGCCTAGGAAACAAGGGCATCACCTGGGACCATGCTAGGCTAAGTCAGGTGGGTGAGCCAGTCAGGAGACCACCCTTCCTGGTCCTAAGAGGAGCACAAGGAAAGTGCCTTGTGAGTTCCAGGACTAGCGGTGCACATGCTCTAAAAAAATACTAGGCCCAGGAAGGAAAGCATGTTGAAGTATGGAGGCATACTTGACCTTAAGAAGAGATGGCTTATGAGAACCACTCTCTCTGTGTCTTCTATGGCTTGGGTGATCAGATAACTCATGGTCCAAACTAAGTCACCCTGAGAAAAGGGAGCTTGAATTAGAATGATGCCAGGACAATAGGTATAAACTGGGACTGCCCTGGACCTATGGTCACCTTGACTGTGGCTGTTTAAAAGATTTGTCTTTCATCTGACCACTAACCAATAAAAACCTCTGGTCAGAACCTGCATCTGCTGTTTCCCACGGAGCCAAGGAGCTGGGCTGTGGTTTTGTCAATGTCCTGGCCACCTAAAAACTCCAAATCTATGGTAAAAAAATAAACCAGCTCTATTTACTTTTGTCCTAAGAACCAGGCCCGTAGGGGCATACTGAGGAACTAAACCATACCTGCTCACAGAGAACTACTCTAACCAAAGTCTCTTCTATCCAGCCCTTCCCAGCCTTAAATATGACGAACTCAACCACAGGGAGGACAGCGGTAGTTTTTCCAAACCAGCTGTGAGCCCTTCCTACCCACCCCCCACCCCCAGGCTCTCAGGACAGATGGAACAAATGGTATAGGAAAACACTTGTAGGTAAGAAATGTTTTTTCCCCTTTTATAGGAAAAAAGTACACAGTAGTGTTGAAACAGTTCAAGTTTAATTTGTTGCTATATGGTCTATACTTAGACAAACACTAAGTTCTACAACATATATAATGTCAACATGGGAAAATACCAACTTTGTCATTGCACATACCAGTAAATAAATGTTTGCTCAAGAATACCAAAGAGTTTATTCAAAAAGTCACTTAATAAAAGCACAGTTTTGCAAGTTTGTCTAAAACTCCAGATAATTTGGAACAAAAATAAAAATGACCACTCCAGAATAGGAAAAGACAATCCTGTGCAAATGGACATACACATTCTAGGTGTTAAGAAAACTGACTAAATGGATGCTCCCAGCAAGAGAAGTGCCACCCATCCTGACCAAGGGCCCTTTGAAACTCTGCAGGATTAAAGAGGCCAGAGTCAGGCTTCCCTCTGTAAGCCACTCAAAATCACACTCTAGGAAACTCTGGATCTTGGCCTAAATGTGCAGCTCCGCCTGGACCCTGATGGGGGAAGGGAGAGGGGCAGTTGAACAGAAGAGAGGAATGGGTGTGACATGTTTCTGAGGAAAGAAAAAAGGCACAGTGATGAGCCAGAAAAGGTAGTGATGAAAGCGAGGATCATTTTTCATTCACCCTGATTCTTACTGAAAGCTTTGACAGCCCAACTCCTCGGTGTGTAGATGAGAAAACAACCTAGGAAAATCATGTGGTTTGCTCAGAATCACTTAGCTAAGTGCAATAGTGCTCTCTGTAAGACCAAAGACCAACTTGCCTCTCAACTTGGTCAGAAAATTAAACTAAATCTAGACCCATGCTTCTGCTATGCCTCTCCCCCCATATCCTGAGATGACAAGATTGCAAACTGGAGGTACAGAAAGACAGGGAACCAGTACAAACAAGAGCCCTTCCCTTGGGCCCACTACCGTTCAGTGCTGGGCCCACCAACATAGGAGACTCCTTCAGCTCTCTGGAAAAGTGTGCTCTGAGGGCCACCTGGTATCCTGAGGTCACAGGTAGAGCTCAGCCGGGGCAAAGAGTTCTGGAGAGGGGAAGGCCAGTGTTACTGCAGAAAGGGAACACCAGGGACTCCGGCTAGGAGATAGAATCTGTGCTTGCATAACAGGGCCATGGCCAGCCCAGCATCTCCCCTCACAGTGAGGAAAGCATGTCTTCTTTAGGTTTGAGATCATCACCACTCCTTATTAAATTTAGAATTTCCTCTAACTGTACACTTAGAGGTAAATGTTCTTTCCAGACTAAAGACAATTTTGTTGCCCTTTTTGTCACTGAAGGACACAGACGCCAAATTTTCACACTTGCTGGCTTCTTCCACTGGTCTTCAGCATGTGTCTGGACCTTAACGGCTCCTTCTGAACTAGTGTAGTGATTTTTAAGGCACATTCACTAGAATATGTTCAAATTCATCCAAAAGCATGCATGTAACATACCAATTTCATCATGTACCGCAAAAAGGAACTGAAAACTAAAATTTCTTGGACAGTATCCTCCTATTCTTTCTCCCAAGAAAGAGCTGGTACTTTCCTAGGTTTACTTTCTGACCAAAGAGCATGAAATGAATGAACAAAATCCACAGGTGATCAAATACCCTTTTTCCTTTCCCACTCATCCTTAGAAATATGATCGTAGTAAGAAACCTCAGTTGGTGATTTGCAGATTGCCCTTTTCCCCAAATACACACAGACATAGAGACACACAGACAGACACAGAGCACCTTGGAGCCAGAAGGAAAGAAAAGCTAGAATCGGAGAAGAGTGGGGAGTGAACACCACAGCTCTACAGAAGAGCTGTTTGGGGGAAGAGGGTGTGGCCCCAGGAGCAGTGACAGAGGGGCTGCCTGAGGTCCCAACTGCCCCCCACCCTTAGGGCTTACTCGTGCCATCATCCAGTCCCCGGCCCACTCAAGGGTACCGTCTGGATAGAAGGTATAAAGGACAAGACCTCTTACCCTGGGAGATGCTGAGCCCAGGTGGTGTCCAGGGGCCCTGGCAGCTTTTTGAGTCTTTGGGCCCATGGCTAGGAGGCCAGTGGTCAGGGAAAACCAGCATCACCAGGAATGGGGTCTTAAGAACAGACCTTGTGAAGCTGGGTCTCGAGCAGGTGACTCAACTGCTCTTGTCATTCAGTGCCCAACAGAGTTTTGCTGCTGCGCTACCTTCCCCAGTCCAGGCCGGGAAGCTCAAGCCATGTTCCTGACACAGCCTTCCCTCTAACCCCATGTATTCAATGGAACGCAGGGTACAAGAGTTTGTTCTTGTGCTTCTGCCTCTTCCACACTTCTGCCAGGCTTCCCTCCCTTTCTCTAGGCTCAGAAATCAGCCTGTTCTACTTTAAAATCCCAGACCCAGAGATCTAGCTTCCAGCATCCCAAATGTCAGCCCGTCTCTTCCCAGTCAGGGGAGTATGAGCCCAACTAGGACTGGAAAAGTGGATCAGCCTCAGTGCCTTCAGAATGACCCCAAAAGTGGTCCAGAAACTAGGCCCATAGAGGGGCCTCCCACAGATCCCCGCTACGACAGCTGCACCGTGCTTTCAGCACTCCACACAGGAAATCTTAGCATCTAAGGAAATGAGAACACACTACTACCACCACTTAGGTCAAAACAACTCCCCTCACTATGGGAGGAGCCTCAACCCAATGTTTTAAGTAGTACTTACTTAAAACAAAAATTTCTGTGCACCCTTTCCAAGTGCATCTACTCTGAAGGGAGGAACAACTCCTGCTTGCTTCCCCCGGATTTCTAACTTCCACCTGGGCAAGTAGCCTCTGTGGGGGTCAGAGACGAGCAAAGCCTTAGCGTTCCCAAGTGTTCAGCGTAGAGGGTACCAGCCAAGGAAGAGGAAATCAGACCCAACCCTGGAACATTCACATCTCACCCATCACCCAAAAAGAGAAAGGCACAATGGCCTTGGTAAGGCCTGCCCTCGGGGAGAAGCCAGACACAGGGCAGTCATGATCAGACTGATGTTCAAAAGGCCAGCTTTCAGCAGGGAACTGAACGGTTTCAATTTCAGACATCAACTCCGACACTTCTAAGTCTCTGTAATCAGGCAGAAGGGTGAGGGCATGCAGACCAGAGTCCCAGGAAGGCTAGAGAACCAGAGAGCAGTTTCTTAGGGGATGGTAGGAACAAAGAAATCAAAGGAGCAGAAGTTCTGAACTCTGCCACTCACCAGCTAGATGACCCGGTGCAAGTCCATCTTCTAAATGTGATTCATCTAAAGTGACACATTGTACTAGTTCATCTCTAAAGCTCCTGCCACCTCTCCTCTCTTGTGGTTCTAATGTATTCCCTGCTTTTCTTCCCCCGTCCCATTCCCACCCCAAAAGAACCACACGCAAGCATCCTTAGCAGCCACAACCTAGGCTGAGCACAGGGGGTGCAAGGCACAGGCCAGAGCACCTGGAGCTAGACCTTCTTCCTGGAACATGCCATGGCTTAGGACTGGTGCTCTGCCGGCTGTAGGCCAAGGCATGCCTACCTGGCTGCACTATGGGCTGAGGCCTGGGGCCCTGGGCAGGAGCTACTCCACAGAAAGCTCCTCTGGATGCTGCCAGGACTCCCAACGTAGCCCTGGTCCAGGGGCCTGTGCCATGTACCTCCTGCTGCCTCTATGCACACAGAGAAAACCTAGAGAAATCAAATGAGCAGGAACCCCAGGCCACCAGCCAGTTCCCACAGCTGAAGCCAGGCCCTCGCAATCCTGACAAGGTCTTGCCACTCACCTTTCCCAAACCCCTGTAACTTCTCCTAGGCTGGCTGAGGCCTTCTGAAGTCAGAGGACTTTTTGGAGTTAACCAAGGGCCTGGAAGCCGATCCTAGCCCTACTATGTATGTAAAATGGGTGTACCCAATACACACGTACACACTCACACTGTGCCCTTCACTGCTGGGAACCCATGGTCACCTGACTCCCAGACTGAGTGGGTGGCAGGACCACCCTGCATTGTGCTTCCTCTCCCTCTGTTTCTTCCTATCTTCCCAGCCAAAGAGGCTGCCCAGCTGGGCAAACACACCTACAGCAGAATACAAACTCAAGAGCAGGGGTGTGTGTCTGGACCTTGGGTCCCTGCACGCACACACGTCCCCAGCCCAGTCCTCTGTCTCTGCAGTGGAGACAGAGGAGCCAGGTCTGAGCCAGCTTGGCCAGGGAGCCACTGAGAGCTGACAGTTCATCTGGCAGCAGGCCTATGTACAGAGAGAGGGGAGGCAGGGCTGTCTCCGTAGGCAGGCAGCTCCACTCCAGGCTGGGCAACCCCAAAGGGCACGAGAAGACTCTCTACTCGCAGGCCAGCTTGCTGTCAAAGCTGGACAGGGCGATGGCAAAGGCCTGCAGCGCGCACAGTGGGTAGTTGTAATCCATGGTGAACACATCCTCTGCCACACGGCCAAACTGCATCACGATGTAGTCCGCTGTGGCCAGGCGCATGGAACAGAGCAGGGGCGGGCAGGGCAAGAGAGACAGACACATCACAATGGGCGGAAAGGCCCAGAGGATGTACAATTGGGAAACATGGTGGGAAAGAGGGAGGAGATGACAGAGGAGAAGGAGAGGCACACAAATACCAGGAGACAGAGAAGAGAAGAAAAAGTCTATTCAGACGGTGTTCTCACACCTGAGACTCTGCTAAGTGCACAGAATCTGGGGTTAGGGCTCCAAAGGAGGTTCTTCTAAGAGCCTCCCAGTCCTAGGGTCAGAGAATTTTTGACCTCTGATCGAAGCCATATAACCCACATCCTTAAGCTCTGGCCTGTGAAGCCGGGACTGGACGAGCTGAACCCTGAGCCAAAGGGACAGTCCTGAGGAAGGGCAGAAACACTCACGGTCATTGCCATGGATGATCTGGAAGTTCTTCACGGAGGCCTGTGTGACGCGCCCATGGAAGTTGAGTACGTAGGACTGCGTGTCATCGTTCCAAACAGGGGTCTTGTTTTGAAGCTCAATGATACTCTCCGTGTTCTTGTTCTGCCAGCGGGCGAGCAGCGTCTCATGCTCCTGGAAGGCAGCCTCACCTGAGTCAGGCCCAGCCCAAGCCTTGACCCACAACCACCCTAAAAAGTGATTTGCCCTAGGGGCGGAGTCCTTAGATCTCCCTAGACCTCCACCTAGAGCCCTGGGGCTTCTTACACCATTCCTCCCCCACCCCACACACACACACACGCCCCCGCAGCTGCAGTTCTGCTCTCAGAAGGGCACACGTACACTGGGGTGACAGGGTGGCGAGTGACTCACGTTTCGCGGCCGGATGGAGACTCTCTCGTGAACCATGTTCATGCCTGGGACAATCACACTCATCTTCCGAGGCCCCTTGAAACCTAAGACGTTTGTCTCCTGGGAAAGAGAGAAGGAAGACTCAATACTGGCCCTCTGAGGACTCTACTTACCTAATGGAGAGACCTGAATGTCTACCTGAATGTCTAATAGGCATCTCTACACCGTCTGCACCTGAATGTCTAATAGGCATCTCTACACTGAACCCATCTAGAACTGAGCTCCTGAATCTCCACTCTGCCCAAACCACCTCCTCCCTATGGTCCTCACTTCAGTTAACGACTCCGTTCTTCCATTTGCTCAGGCAACCTACTTTGAGTCATTCTTGATTCCTCTCTTTCGCTCTCAACCCACTTCTAATCCATCATCAGATGATGTCACCTCTACCTTCAAATTCCATCGGAACTCAACCACTTTTTTACCAGCGCTGTCTGTCCCCGAGGTCACAGTACTAGCCTTTATTGGGATTCCTGGTTTCTGACCTTGCCCTGCCCCTCTGGTCTGTTCACACAGCAGCAGTTGTCCTGTTAAGTCATATCCTTTGCCTCCACTGTTCATGCAGATTAAAGCTGAAGGTCTTACCTTGACTTCGAGGCCTCCTCACATGGTATGGCCCCACTATGTTCCTCTCCCGCCCACCTACTCACCTCTGCACTGGCTCTGCCCCCCCACCCCTTGCTATTCCCCACACATGCCAGTCATGCAGGACATTAGCACTGGCTGTGTGTTCCACTACACCCACGTGGCTGGCTCTCCCTTCCTCCCGGGCTTTACCCAAGTGCTACCTCAGGGAGACCCTCCCTGCCATCCTTACTAAAAGCTAATACACATCTGAACATTTAATTTCCCTGCTTTTTTGTTTCCTCTTCACATCTATTTATTTTGCTTATTAATCTGTTTTACAGCTTGTCTCCCCACTAGGGGTTTAAGTCCCCTAAGGGTATATAAATTTATGTCTCTTGTTCGCTACTGTATCCTCAGTGCCTCAATCGGTATTAGCTGTGGCTTAAAAAGCATTTGACGAGATCTGGGCTGCCTTCCCAAAGATGACCAGCAGGTGGCACCATAAGCTCATAGAGAACACTTACGGCTTTCCCAACTGGCCTCCAAGTACCTAGGCCCGGATTAATGGGGGTATCAATCCCTCATTTTAAAATAAGGTAGAGAAATTCCCTGTATTTACATTCCAGTTTGGTCACTTACGCGCTGTAGGAATTGGCAAGTGACAGCCTCTGAGCTTCAGTCTCCTCATCTATACAGTAAATGAAACAGGACTGAGCTCTTAGGTAATGCATTCCGTGAGATGACTATGCAAAGGGACTTATAGTCCATGCAGGGCCCAGGTACTGGAGGGAGAGGTAGAGCGATGCACCGACAAGAACTCAGGCCTCCAGCCGCCTCCTTTCCGGGAGATTCCCAGGCTGGGCTGCATAGAGCTCAGCCCAGTTCCCAGATCTCCCCAGGCAGATGGCTATCTGTGGTCTGAGCTCTGAGGACAGACGAGCCACTCCAACAGAGGGCAGTTCAACTGTGTACAATCTTGTCTACTCACAAGACAGATGGGACAGCCCACAGACTGGACAGCAAGTGCTCAGTGTCCTGTCTAACCTGGAGACCAGAGACCCAGGAACGCACGACTCACATAGCACACCGCTGCCAACTCCTGACGCAAGGCTCCACTTTCCAAAGTAGAGGATGATGCCTTCTGAGGGTTGACTCCATTGTCATAAACGGTGAACTTCGTGCCCATGAGGTTGGACCTGAAGGATGGGTAATCAATAAAGGATCATGCACCCTCGCCATAGGGCAGGGAACAGCTCAGTCCGTCCAATGAGCCTGCAGGGCACTCTGGGTTGGGCCGGGAGCAACCCGGGAGCACACTGCACACCGAATCCCCATCTCTGAAGGTCCTTCATGGGGCAGAAGGCCTGCACTTGCTCTGAACAGAATCAAAGGGCATCTTATTCAGTCAGGGAAATTCTAGGAGTTAAGTCCGGGTTCCACAGGTTTCCCTGGAGGAACAGGACTGCTGCCCTCATGAGAGGGGAGCAAGCAGATGGCAGAGGGCATCTGGCAAGATGGCAAAAGGCGCTCAACATCTCATGGAGAGTGGATGAGACGACCTTCCCTCCTGTGCAGCCTGTGTTAGTCTAGCCCCATCTCCAGCATTAGCTCTTTACCCCTAAGCTTGACTCATGCTCCCCAAATATGGCACTCTGTTCCCTGGCATATACTCCCCGAGGCCTCCCCATAGGCCTCAAAGCCTCCCCCCATCCCCAGATTGCGCTTTCTTCCCTCAAGGGCTCACTCCCTGCCCTCTGGCACTGACCATGGAGCCAAGGCAGTTCTTCCACAGTGGTCTATGTCTTCAGTGACTTCCTGAGGTTTGATCTGTCCCTCCTGGTTGGCCTATGCACCCCCTACCCGGGAGCAGCTTAGGGTAGGGTATGTGAGCTCCATCTCTGAGTCTGGCTCTAGGCTGACACAGACCCAGGCCTACAGGCCTGTGGTTGGAGCTGAGAGACAAAGAGGATTCTGAGAGGATCTGACCCCTGATCTCGATCTCCCTCAGGGACAAGACCTGCCCTCTCCAGAGCCTTGCCCTGCCCCTCCCACCCACCCCCCAACCTGCTTCCTTAGGGGAGTGCTAGTACCGCAGTTTCCCGATGTAGCTGTCCCCTCCTCGAGACAAGTCTGTTGGGTCCACAGAGATGAGGTAATTAGAAGTTTTACTCTTCTTTCTCTTCCTTCCCGCCAAGAGGAATACCTTGGGGAATGGAACAAGGTCACATTCCAGGCCCAGCCTCTGGTCACACACACACCCAGGGGTGCCACACACACGACACTCTCTGGGTTCAGCTCCTGAACATAAGTATGTGTGCACGCACAGACAGACACACACACACACACACACACACACACACACACACACCAGCAAACAAAAATGTATGCACTGACCAGGCACAGAGGCTTCTGTCCCTTTGGGGAACTGAAAGGTCAGTGTTGGACCCAAGGCTTCCAGTACATTCCAGCCCACAGGACCTCAAGCCTGCGTCAGTGAAACTGCAGGTTCAGGCCAACCTCACCTTCTTCCCATCCTCACGGTCCAGGTGCAAAAAGTAGGTGGGGTACATGCCCCGGTCCATCCCCTTCTTGTCCCGCGTGATGCGGCACTTGATGGTGATACCCTGGGGGGCCGGCCTCAGTGCAAACTCCTCAAGATCCTGGACCTCAACATCCGCCGAGGGTTCTGGGGCTGTCGGGCTGGGGGCTGAGGCTGCCTCCTACACGGGAGAGAGTAGAAGCCCGAGCCCGAGACCCTGAGCAGCTACAGCTGGTGGTCTGGGACCCAAAGCTGCCCCATGGTGTGGTGGTGGTGGTGGTGGTGGTGGTGATGGGAGGTGGGACAGGGTCCTTGGGATAAGCTTGGCCCTGGGGTCAGCAGCTGGCTCCTCAGCCCTTTTCCCACCTCCGCTGTCCCTGGGGGGCGGAGATGGAGATGTGGGCAGGTTCTCGGGGCCATCCTGTCCAACTCAAGCCCCCTACTTCTGGCCTGGCTGAAGAGGAGGCAGGAGAGGAGGGATACAAGAGCCCCAGCCAGAAAAGCTTCTGATCGGTTTCGAGGCCCAGAAAGAATCGATTTCTTTCCCAAGAAAGCCAACTCTCTACTCCTTCACACCTGTTCCCCCTCCAACCTGGACACTCAGACCTCTGATGGCTGTCTACCCTCCCTCGGGGCAGCAAAGCACCTCACCCTGACGGACTTCCGGCTGGTAGCGGAGCTGGGCCTGGTGTTGCTGTTTAGCTGGGAGGAGCTGGAGCTATTTTCATCCTCATCCTCCTCTTCCTCTTCAAAGCTCATGCTGCTGGAGACCCCTGGGCGGGGCAGAGGAACGGGACGGGACGAGTGGTCACATACACACACCCGGACACCTGCTCTGAAGCATAGAGTCACCCGTACACACAAAGAGCCATATGTACACACATGCATACACACACACACACGTCCAAATACATACAAGGACACACACTCTCCAGTGCACGCATGAGCTGGGGCTGGTCACCATCCTCAGGGTGTAAACCCCCCTCCCCAGCTTTCAGCTCAGTCCTCCCATGAGACCACCCACCCCCAGCAGTCAGTGCCCGTCTCCTGGGTGGCAAGGCCTGAGTGGAGCTGACCCTGTGCTGGGAGCCTTCGTGTCTACTGGAGGTCTCAGCCGTCACAGGCCGTAGAGTCTGTTTGGGAGAGGCCCAGCTCCCTCCTCCCCCAGCCTGATGCACATGGCCCACTGCCTCCTCCCACAGCCTGCCCATGGCCTTCTGTCTACACATTTCTCCCCACCTGGAATGCTATCCCCAGCCTCCTCCTGCCCCGACAGCCCCTTCTCCAGGAAGCCTGTCCTGATCTCATTTCTTAGAACATGTGTCCCTGCTGGGCTTCCCTTTGCCACCCAGTGCCAGGGATTCCCTGGAGGAGGGCTCCTGGTAGAGAGACTCTCTGGGCAGCAGGTTTCCTGGGAGGATCTGCCCTCCCTCCTGGCTTTCTGGCCCTGCTCCCTGAGCTCGGGAGATGTAGGGGAAACACTTTCAAAAGGACCTTTCTCAAAAGAACCAAAGGGAAAGGAAATCTGTCTCCAAACCTGGGCCTCCCTGGAGACAGAAGATGGAGGTAGAAAGGGGGATGGGCTGTGGGACGGGTCGCTTTCCCTAGCTGACACTGACTTCCCTGAACTTGGCCTTGCCAGGGGTCCCTACATTCAAGTTTCTCATTGGTCTCACACTGTGCCCCCTACCAGGGCCATGTTCCCCAAAAGGGTGCATCTGAGAACCTGGGACTGAGCTTTGGGGGTGTCACTGAACCCCCACAGGGCTCACCCTTCCTCTGCATCGTGGCACGGAGGTCCTGCCCGCTGGGCTGTGTGCCCCCGCCGGCTGCCGTCTCCCCCGCGTCCTGATCGTGGTCTGACTGGCCCACAGTCAGGATCCGCACCGGGTCTTGGGCCTCAGACTTGTCTTCTGCCAGTGCTGCTGGCCCGCTGGTGCCTGCAGGCCACGGATACTCCTGAGTCCCATGGGGGGTGGGGGAGAGAGCCTGGATTCTCAGACGTCCTTGAAGTGGGTGAGGGATGAGTGGGGGGAACCCTCTGCAAAACTGATTTTTGAAAACACTAATGACTGCTGCCAGCATCTTACTGATTAACAAGCTACAAAGGGACAAGGGCTTCGTTTCTTCTGCTGTTCCCCCAAATTAGTTGCCGAGGGTTGGTTTGAAATGCCTCATATCCCTAGGCAGAAGACAGCCATCTACAAAACCAACTGCACAGTGAAAAAGACAAGATGGAGAACAAGAATCGATCATGACCATGGCCAAGGCCACCACTTGTTCACAGACACAGCCAACATCCAGTTATCAGTGCTGATCTTCTCTCTCACACACACAAATACACACCTCATAACTCACAGACGTCACTCAAAACACAGGGGGTCCATTGAAAAAGATGGAGGTTGGCATACACTCCCCTTCCCAAATGGAAGATCACCCATCCCACGTCACCCTGCCCAAGGTGCCCAAGTAACAGAAGGCCTGGCCCACACAGGTAGCAGTTGCCTTGCTGGCTGGGCTATGCCCCCCAACTCTGCAGTCAGCTCTGGAAGCCTATGAACCCTGACATGCCACTGTCCAACCACATCCCAGACACCTGGAAATCAGTGCCCATGCACACAGGTTGGGCACACAGGGGGTGTCTAGCCAGCAGAGACAGGACTCGTGGCAGAAGGCACCACAATGGTCCTTGATCTCTGAGGATCTCTCCTGGAGAGAGAGGAACGGAGAGAACAGAATGGTCTGTGGGCCCAGATGTTGGAGTGAGGACTAGAGCAGAGTCGAGAAAGCCCACAAAACTGTGAGTACGGCACAAGGATGGGGCAGACTGCCAGGGGCAGGACAGCAATGGAGGGGGCTCAAACCAGGCGGGGGAGGGACACGGCGAGGTGCATTTCACTTCCTGGCAGTGTGGGGAGCCTGCGCATGCCCACAGGCCAGCCCAGGAACCCCATCAGCTAGAGGAAGCCTGTGAGCCTGCTGGGCGGGGCCTTGAGTATCCTTCTGTGCCTTCATGGAGGCCTCCCACCCTGTCCCTTACCTCCCAAACCTGGAGGAGAAACCTCCCCCAACCCTCCAGTGGGAGCCAGACCTCCTGAGGAGGGCCGTGGTGGAAGAAAGCCAACCTTTGTGCTTCCCCTTCTTCTCCTTCCTAGAGGCCCCGCCCTGGCCCCCTGCTGCAGCGGATGCCTTGGTTCTCTTGGCTGAGGCTGGTGCTGTTGGGCGGGCAGCTCCCAGCTGCGCACTGGTGAGTGAGTCGGCCTCTTGAACTGCTCAGGAGAGAGTCCAGAGAGAGAGAGAAAGAGAGAGAGAAACATGGGCCCTAGGTGAGACCAGAGCTGCAAGTGGAACTCACTTCTTAGCACATTTCCCAGGGCCCCACCACCACTCAGCCGTACCAGGGCCTCTGTACCACCCACCTCTACAAGACAGAGGGGCTAGGGCAGGAAGAGCGAGAACGGGGTGGTGCCCCCAGCCCCGTGTGATAGAGTCAACAGGCTGGCCCACAGCATGACCAACCAAGAAGCACCACAATCAAAGCTCTGGGCCAGGAAACCGTGTGAGTCTGGGCAGGGGGAGGGGGAGCATCTGGGAGAATGTGGGTCACTCTAGGTGCCAAAGATAGAAAAGGCTGCATCTCCTAGAAGAGCCCAGAACTCAGGAGAGGAAGCACTGCAGGGAGCCTGTACCGGCCCACCCAGAACGAGCCCATGGGAGCCTGGCATGTCAGTGTACCCCGAGCAGGAGAGTAACTCTGGGCTACCAGGAGCTGTACCAACCAACAGAGAGGTGGCCTCCACAGTCTCACGCATCAGAACCCCAACCTCCTCAAAGTCTTTGAATGATTTCTCATTGCTCATAAGATGAAGATCAACATTCTCCCCTCCAGCTCTGTTCCACTTGGCCTTGGCTTTCCTGGCACACCCCTTATCTCCCAGGCACCCCACATCCCAGCCCCACCAGGCCCTCTCAGGGCCTTGTGCACAGTGTCCTCCCTCTTGCCAGAGGGGCTTGGCGCTACTGTCACACTGTCTGCACTGTCCTCACTGTGGACGTCGGCCCCCTGACTCCAACTCAACTCCCACTCAACCTGCAGTTTCCGGCTCAGGTGTCACCTCCTCGGAGAGGCCTTCCCTGGCCCTCGTATGGGAGCAGTCTCTCTGCCATTCACTCACACAGTCTGGCTTCTCTCCACCAAGCACACCAATGGACTCTCTCCCCCTTCCTGGATCTCCAGGTCCATGAACAAAGAGAGAGCACACCTGTTCTGTGCTTCCCCAGGACCTTCAGCCTCTAATCCAGAGCCTGACACACAGTAGGCCCTCAACAAATATTTAAAGAAATGAGTATACAACATGAATGCGCACGGTCAGTGAAAAACTTCGCTAGGAGAAACAGTTCTCACTGCCCTCAAACTCTCCTCTCAGCTTCTGAAGATGATGGCCTTGTATTTTACACCGAGAGCCAGCAGAGGGCAGAGCAGGAGGCAGCTGAAGCGGCACGGGGGTATGGGAGGTGCCCCTGGAACCCCAGATTCCAGGTCAGCCAGCCCCTGGAGCAGCAGCCTCCTCAGGACTCCGAGCTGGGCAAAGTAGATCCCCCCACCCCCACCCCGGAGCAGCAGCGTGCACCCAGCCTGGTCTGCAGCCTCGGCAGGAGAAGCATTCAGCTGACGGGACCGTGTGACACGCCACGGCCACTTGTTTTCAAAGCCCCCAGACACAGAATGTTCCTCAATGTTCGAGGGGAGAAGATAGGCCCAGAGAGGATATGTGACTTGCTCAGAATCAAAAGTGAGCAGAAACTGTCTTCTGATGGGGCTGGGACCCATCAGAGGGGCTGCAGACAGGCCTGCCCCTGGCCTGGGGCGCAGTCGGTGCTCAAGGAACACCTGCCAAGGCCACCGAAGCCTGGGGATGCCAGAGCACATGCAGGGGCCCTGGGCTGCAGGTCCCGACTCCCTCCGCCTGGGATGGAGCTTGGAGTCGTCTGGCTGGAGGCCCGTGGGCACCCCCTACTCCGGAAGCAGTTGGGGGGGCTTGGGGTGTGGTCATAGCACAGGGAACTCCCCAGGCCAACCCCAAGGCAGGCTCTACCTTGGTAGCTGGTGCTGCCACTGCTGCTGAGGTAGGACTCCACCAGGGGCGCCTGCTCCTCCGACTGCCGGGCCCGCCGGCTCCGGGGCCGCCCATCCGCGTTGGCCTGCACCATCAGAGGCTCCTGACGTTTCTTCTTCTGCTTCTGCTCCAGCAGGGCCCGCTGTGGAGGCACCGGATGGGCACACAAGTTGGCAGGCCCTGACAGCACAGCCCGTCCCTCCCACCCAGAGGGCAGGCTCCTGACTGGAACCAGAGAAGGCCCCGATCACTCAGCTCGGTTCTCAGGGTGACGAGGGTGTCCACAGCCCACTTTGGGCCACGACTCTGTGCCCTTGGCACCTCGATGCTCAGGGTCCAGGAAAAGGAGGCACAAGTCAGCCCCAGGTAGACGGCCCAGCAGGACTGTGGCACGGATGTCCAGTGCTTCAACTACAGGCACCAGCTGCCCACCCGGAAAAGCCCTGGGCTCTGGGGCTGTGCTGATGCTGAGCAGTCTAGACATGGCTTGACTCTCTTCTGTGAGGGCCTCCTCCCAGCCAGCCAGGGTCACCCCAGGAAGCGAGACAATGCCCCCCACCATGGTAAATGCCGACTGCCCGTCCACCCAGCCCCGGCTGTACTCACCTGCCGGTCTAGCTTCTGCTGCCTCAGGTTGCTGCCCTCATCATCTAAGACACTGCAGAGGGAGACAGGGGCACTCAGGGCCTGCCTGGCGGCTGCCGGCCACAAACACAGAACCCAGAGCCCACCCCCGCCCTGCACATCAGGGTTCTTTAAACCCCTCCCATAATGACTCCTGGGGACACAGGAGAAGGAGACAGGAAAGGTGGAGCTACCACCTGGAAGCCAGCTCCGGACGGAAAGGTGGAAGCCATATTTTTGACAATGCAGGAGCTTTCTCCTGCTGGGGTCCCTGCTGACCCAAGGACTTCCTAGTCAGCCTGACCCAAAAAGTACAGGAGGAGACTCTCTCTTTGGGGCCATGAGCTGGGACATGCCTAAGATGCAGGGGAATCTGCCCAGAGGCATCAGGTACAAGCCAGGCCCAAGGCTGGGCTTCAGACTCAGGCACCTGTCAGCTCCAGGCCCCTCTCGGATCTCACCAGTTCCTCCCCGGTCCTCCCGTCCTTCCTAGAGGAGGCTGGATCCTTTGAGGAAGACTCTTTCCTCTTCTAGTCAAACTCCTGGCTCTCCAGGTGGCAGAATGAGAGATGCCAACACTGTCCACCCCCTTTAAAGAAGGCTGAGGGTTCCCTCATCTGGGAGAGAGAAACTAGAAGACCAACCAGTCCCTGAGGGCAGGGCTGGGCTGGCTGGACATATGTGTAGGCAGACACAGCCCATCCATGCACAGCCCAGTGACCAGCCAACAGGCGGCACCGGGGCATCAAATCCTTGAGTCTCTAAGGTCTTGGAACAGGCAGTGTGTCATCTCACATAGACTGGACCTGCCTCCCAGGAAGGCAAGTGAAATTAGGGAGCCCCAACCACTTAGCATTCCTTCTAGGCCAAGATACATCCATAAGCCATAGCCCCAAATTCTGTAAAAGCCAGGGTTGGGGGCAGGGCTGGAGCCTGAGGATCTGAGCCCTGGGAACCCCCAGACTACCCTGGCCCAGTGATGCTAGAGCCTGCCCCTGAACCAGACCATGAGCGGGAACCTGCACAGGCATGCCTGAGGGCATCAGGTTTGTCATGCGTGTGCACATGCCAGAAGGTGTCCAAACATGAGCACATGTACACATGTGAGTGAGCACACACCTGCGTATCTATACAGATGAACTTGTGTGCAGGTGAGTGCGCGTGTGAGGAGTGCAGACAAGGACAAGTCACCCTGAAGACAGCTCAGCCGCTGTCACCCCCTCCCGATAAAAGGAGCTCTTTCTAGCCAGAACAATCATTGACCTGCAATGTCCCCTCAGCTCATCCAGACGACCTGTGTGTCGGTGTGCTGGGGAGCCACCCAAGGGTGGCAGGACGTCCACGGAGTCCACAGCCCGCTGCCCACCTCCCTGGCCACAACCTAAGATGACTGCCTGTTTTCAACCACTGGCACTGTCCTCCTTACTTGAAGGCCTTGCCTGACACCCATGGGCTGGTCCTCACTCCAGAGGAGCCCCAACCATGAGCCTCGTCGGTTCGCAGCCTTATTCTCCAAAAGTCTTGGCTGCCAGAACACAAGCGAAGACACTGCTAAACATATGTGCTTCTGAGCCAAGGCCTTAGCCCAGGGGGGACTCCGTGAGGGCGCTGCCAGGACCAGACGACAGTGACCGGCTCCTAAAACTTCCAGCTGGCCAGGATGGGGAGTGCCCTGTCAGAGAAAGCAGGCACCCCAGGCCAGAGGGTGGCAGCCAGAGTTCTGAAGGGAAGAGGAGTTCATTAGGGAGGGTAAGATGCCTGGGGGCCCCGCCAGGGCTGAGAAGCTACAAGTCTGCCACTGGTCTGTGCACCCTAAGTCAGTGGCCTCACTGAACAACGCCAAGGCCGAGCATCCGCTCCCACAGACTTCCAGGGCTCAGGCTACCAACACCACCATCCCCCAGGGTCAGCGGCACAAGCAATGTGGATTCCTTTAAAACGCAGAAACTGGACAGAAACGGCACTCTGGACTCCATGTGGCCCTGGCAGACGGCAACGCCGGGGCCTGATTCCAGCTGTGCTCTGCCTGCCCGGCTCTGTGCCTGGGTCCACACTGGGCAGCCGGCAGCACAGTCACATGCTAGCGGCCTGGCCACAGGAGCCCAAGCGGCCTCCGCGAGACTGCCGGCTCCGCTTCCTGCAGACAGGGGCAGCTTTGTGGCTGGCATGACGCCTGTCCCCTGTGCTTTCCTTGGGCAGGGACAGGGAGGGCAGCCAGGTAATCCCGGGACGGAGCCTGGTGAGCAGGGCAGAGAAGACGCCCTCTGTGGGCTGTGGTGCTGACGCAAACATCTCGGTTCATTCAGAAAAGGGGACATCCGCCTGCGAGCTAAGCTGACATGAGCAAAGCCACTTCCAGAACTGCCGGGTCACCACGACAACTCGATGGACAAAGGCGAATCTGATAGTGTCCCTATGTGTGCAGGGGCAGAGGGGGGGCTGCATTTCTAGCCCAGGCTACTGTCCCACTGCCGTGGACTCTCCACATGTCACGCGCGGGCAAGGAGGCTGCTTTCCTCTGCTGCCAGCCCCACCTCCATTCCCCGAGCAGGAGCCGCTGGCGTTGTTAGTAAGGCTGCTCACCTGGAAGGATCATAGGTGGAATGGACTTGACCTCCGGCCCTCACAGAAAGATGGATGAGCAAGGGATAAGCTTCTAAAGAGATTCCAGAAACTCAGACAGCCTGGAAGTGCCTGGGGAGCCAGCCCCTACCTCCCAAGGGGCACACTGCAGCAGCAGGGTGGGGGGGGGATGCTGGGAAAAGCATCGAGCCCCAGGGAGGAAGAACATGCCTGGCCGAGCAGGACCCCCCAGGAGGGCCGGCAGTCCACGCACTTCCAAGCAGTGGCTCTGAGGGTGGGCTACAGCATGTCCACGAAGCAGCTTTCTGCTGCAGCCCTGTTTCTAGGAAACCCCCAGAGGTGGGAGGCCAGCCTCCATTCCTGGCAGAGACAGGCCCGGACTGCCTAACAGCACTGTGTCTGAGGCACACATCTGTCCCTGACCGAGAACAAATCCTCACAAGTCTTAGCGGCTGCGGAGAACCACAGCGACAAGGTGGCTGTCCTAGGCAGGCCCTGGGCCCCACCCCTGTGGGCGGCCCTGCCCCTCAAGCTCCCACCATGGCACCTTCCTTCCCTTCTCACCAACACCACCCGGGCTGCCTCCACCCAATGGGCACTGTTCTCGACAGCACTAAATGATAACCACAGAGGAGACAGTAATGGCTTTTTAACAACTCGGGCTCCAATTATGGAATCACTGCCAAGGCCAGGCTGCCAGCTGCGGCCCCGCCAGGAGACTCGGACAGGAGACGGCACTGATGGATGGGTCCTCCAGCTGACCCCGGCGGCTCCTTCATCTCCGTCGCCTCCTGCTGGGGACTGGACCAGGGAGATCCAGTAACGCACTGGCCACGGGCTCCTGAGGGTAGGAGAAACCTGATCTGCAGTGTCCATCAATCCCCCGACTCTGCCCAGGGCCAATGAGGGGGCCCTTTGCCTCCCAGGGAGACAGCCCCTCCATATTCTCCTGCTTCTCACAAGCCACCCAACAGATAACGGGAGAGAAAACCATGCTTGATAACAAGGGAGAGCAGGGGCACTTCTCCCATGGGATGGAAAAGCCAGCCATGGATAACACATTCAGGAAGCCGTGTCCCTGCCTCTCTCTAGACTCCACTGTGCATGCTCAGCTAACCCACCAGAGCTGACCAGAGGCGTGGGGGCCAGGCTACCTAGGAACAGGCTCATACTCCACGCCCAATTCACCTTCTGCTTTTGTGCCCTCATTCCTTCCACTCAGTCACAAAGGAAGCTGCCCCCACTGGACCCAGGGAGTCAGTGGAGGAAAGGCCAGCCACGGGGTCAGGCTGCAAGCCCTGTACGGAAGCCAGACTACCCCACCCCCACCCCAGAATGCCCAGATCTGTCTCTAGTGGCTGCCTGGAAACCAGGGAAACACAGAACAGGTGGGAACAGGGGCAGCCCCAGAAGGGAGAAGCCCACAGGGCTCACAGGAGTCCAGCCAGTAATTAAAACTGCTATGTGCACTTGGCCCTGACTCAGTGATTCAGAACTGCTGGGGAAGTTACCTCAGAATCAATCCCTCGCCTCATTTTCTCCTTTAAAGCAAGAAACATAGGTGATTTTAATGCTCAGTCATGCAAATGAGGACTAGAAGCCACAGCTGGTGATCTCTAGAGAACAAAAAAGAAATCAGAGAGTTGCTGAAAGTATGCAAATACAGCCTTCTGTTCAGATGGGGGAAGCAATCCGTCTGTACATCCATCAGTCTTACACAGGCCCCAGATCATGGCACAGATTCAGTCAAGAGCTAGAAGACCCAGTGACTGAGCAGGCACAAGCCCAGTCCACAAGCAAGTCAGGCCGTACACCCCCAGACCTATCCTGGAAAACGGGAGGGCAGCATAGCCAGGGTTCCCCATGGAATCGCGAGGACCAGTGACAGTCACTTGTGGGCAAAATAAAGCAATGTGAGTGGCATGGTGCTCCAAGGAGACAGACCCTCAAAGGTTTTTGCAACATGCCATAATCAGAGAAGGTTTCCAGCGTCCTGCTTCCCTTGCTAAGTGTGTTTACTGATGACCTAAAGACAAAGCGGGCCTCTCAGCAGACTTCTAGGTGACAAAAAGCCCAAGTGATATTAAACTGTTCATTAGGACAGTATGACTTCAGAAGACACTGGAGAGCTAGCAGAGTCTAACCGATGCCTAACAGGAGAAGGTCACATCTTACATGTGGGTCCCCAAACCCAGGCCTGCCCCACATAGGCAGAATGGGGTACACAGGGCTTGACATCAGCTCGATGAGACTTCGGGGTTCTATTTACAGAGGCCTCAAGGTGACAAGTTGGTGAGCCAAAGCTGTCCCCAATTATAGGGAGCATCCAAGGTCAACAACGGGAGCAGGGCCCCCAGCAAGGAAGTAAGAGCCTCCCTCTGCTCGGTGTGGGAAGGAGGAAGCTGCAGGGGCTCCAGGCCCGGTGCTGGAGGGGGCAGAGACATGCTTCCTGCTCCTGCAGTCCTCTCGACCACCCATGTTCCTGCTGCCTCTACCCGAAGCAGCAGCGGGGAGACTTCCCCAGCACGCCGGGCTCCCTGTCCCTGCTGAAGGAGGTGAAGCAGCAGCCGGAGCCCCCACGGCACCCCAAGGCTTCCCACACAGGCAGAGCCAACAGAACCAGGCCTTGCTTGGGTAGCAGTCCTTGCACTCCCCAGAAAGTGGTGGGAGGACCTTCACAAGAGCCAGGAGGAGGGAAAACTCAGAGGCACGCTGAGGTTCACCCCAAGGAGAGCCTTCTAGCAGTCACAGCCACGTGAGGGAAGGGAGCACTCAGAGGACCGGACAGCCTGTGAGGGCCCTTCCAGGAGCGGTGCTCATTTTCTGACCCAGGGCCTCGCTCTTCCAGCACTAGTGCCCTTCCTGAGGGGAGACTACTACGTCCCCTGTGCTGAGAAGCCAGGTGTGCAGCCAGGAAAGCCAGAAAGTCCACAAAGCTGCCTGGGGATGCCTCTTTGACTGAAAGTAGTGTGCATCTTGTCTGGGTTGGACCGCGCCGGGCACACAGCCCAGGACCAGATGGGGTCCCTGCTCTCCAGGAGTTCGCGGCTGGGTTGGGGGGACGCAGTGCAGAGAGAGCACTGAGGACGTGGCCTGCCATCCCTCCCTCGCTCTTAATGCTCCACCTGCAATTCATACGCGTTGTGAAGCTGGGAAGGAGGAGCATTTACTACTCAAAAAGAACAGATGAAGAGAAAATGGCAAAAGTGAAAATTATCAGTACTAGTAAGAATAGACAAACATCAAAACGCAAAACATTATTCCAATTGTTCAACTTTATAAACTAAACAACTCCCTTCTGAGTCAGAGTGTGAGATTACTCCATGATCATTATAAACTGAGCCACAATTACCCTTAAGACGATTATCACCAACCGGCAGTTACTTCAAAGAAAATGAGCCAGGCCTAGGGAACGCAGGTGCAGCCATCACAGAGGGAGGAAAACCCCTACCAGGAGAGCTAACAAGAAATCGACCGACCGCTCTCCCCCCAACCAAAGGACGCATTCCGGTTCTGACATGCTGTGACACTGGGGAAACCGCATACCGAAGCACGAAGCACGTGCACGCATGCCCATCCCTTCATCTGCAAGGAAGCGGCCTCCCCTGTCTTCTGCCCCAGTTTTCTGCGATCACGATCACGCAGGCATGTGGCTTTAACTGCAATCAGCAGCCCAGTTAATGGGAGAAGCAATTTGCATCTCCTCTTCTCCGCCTGGGTCTCCCCATTCTGGAAGTCTACACCCAAGGTCCGGTGCTTTCCCAGGCTCAGAGCACGCTCAGAAAGACCCCAGCAAGGCAGGAGAGATTCTGGCAACTTTAGAATATAGCCCGCCCCCAGCTCAAGAACCCCCCTCCATGCCACACAGCAAGGCAGGGATGACGGGCAACTGCAAGCTGGAAGAGCCACAAGGGTGCCAAGCTGCCCTTCAGGGATAGGATTCTGTGCTCCAGGTGGCGTGTGCAGGCCCAAGAAAGGAATGGGGGAATAGGGTGGTTGAGCCTAGGCTGGGGCAAGTGCCAAATCACCCCCTGAAGCATGCCAGTGCCCTGAGCACCACTGGAGGACAAGGCCATTTCTCAAAGACAAGCCCACCTCCCAAGGGACCCCCTTCCTAGAGGCAGGCTTTCTCTGAGACTCGTGCACTTACTCTACACCCTGTTCCGGTCTTTGGCTTCTGGGAGAGGCTCCCTTGAACCATGATCTGGCCTGGCCCCCAGTCCGCCAGATCCTAAACACCCCATCATATCTACAGCCACAAGCACTGTCCCTTCCCACCCTCCTAAGTCAGTCTGGCCACCACCCTGCCAAGTGTTCCCCCCTACTCTTACTTCTACAGCATTAGAGGGGAGACCCCCTGGCCTGCAGGTGCTACCCAGGCACCGCTGCTGGGTGGCTAGAAAAGGTTGATGGTACTCCGTAGGGCTGCACAGTCTTCTAGAGGGTCCTTGGCACAGACATGTCAAGTCATGGTATTCCAGAAACTATTTGTACCCCCAGCCTGGACACCCAGTGGAGGGTAACAGCTCTTGAGTCAGCAAAGCCCCAGTTTCCCGATGGGGGTATCTCCCTGATCTATGGCAGACTCTGAGGTGCGACTGTGTTATGCCTGCAGGAAACCCTATGGGTGACTCGTGTGTGTGTGCACGTGTGTATGCTGGTGGGAGGGGCACCCGCAAATTCTCACTTGGGAAGCTCTAAAGCCCCCAAAGGAGCTTAGAGACAACAGTTCTCAAAGAGAAAGCCTGGATCCCCAGGTCAGTGACAGGTGCTTGCTTGCAGAAGGATCTGCTTTTAACAAGCCTCAGGCGGTTTCAGCTGGTTTCCATTTTGGATGCTGTCTGGACAGACTCCTAAAAGAGCTCTGTCAGAAGTATTTTCTATGGGTGACTGGAATCAGGTCCCTTCCCAAGAGCTGGCTGTGTTACAAGGCAGGTCCTGAGGGTCTGCTCCTCCAACCCACTGGCATGGGCACCCAGGCAGGCAATAACATAGTGGCCCCTGGCAGTCCAACACCCATCTTACACACATGCCTCTCAGGGAAGCCCAGAGACAGCCCCGTAGCCCATGGCAACCAGGAGCCAATAGGTAGCCAAGGATCCGGCGCTGCCATGACAATGAGCTCTATTCCAGGGGTAATGGAGAGAATGAAGAGTGGATGGGGGAAAGGCCTGCACCTGGGTGAGAACCCCCGAACGCCCCTCCCCCACCCCGACCACCACTCAACTGGCAAAGCCCATCCATCCTTGGGACAGACCACAGACTCTGGGAACACAGGGTAGGCAGCCCTGCTGTCCTGAGTGCTCTTACGCATGTAAAGGCAGTCTATGTATTGTGAGTTGGTGTGTGTCCAGGTATAGAGCTGTTCAAGTGGATTTCTGAGTCCCTGATAGATAGGAGTCGTACCTGTGAGGGGGTTGCGGGTGTCAGGTATTGTCCAAATACAGGATGTGTATGGACGCAGGGAGTAGGAGTACACCTGCGTGAGACTAAGAATCAGCGCGTGTGGAGACATGCGGGGTGCATGTGTCTATGAGCGGCCTGTGCTCTTGGTTCAGAATAACTGCCTCCAGGAATTCATACTCTGCGTGTGTGAACAGACCGGCAGGAGCCTCTCTGGCCCGATGCACCCACGAGGGGTGCATGCCTGCAGCTGCACGAGTGTCTGTCCACAGCTATACCAGCATGTGACCCGGTGTGCGGGGCCAAGGAGGGGGCTCAGAGCAGTGCGCTCCCTCCCCGCGCGGCCACATGGCCCTGCCCGACCTAACACGGCCCACACAGGCCCAGAGCACTGGCCCCTTCCAGCAACCACGGTGGAGGAGTGATGGGGCAGGGCAGGCCGGGTCAGTCCGCCCGGGGCCCAAAGTTGGGGTAGAAAGGCCCTGCGTCTCCAGCCCGCGCCCGCAGTATGGGATGGGATGAGTACAGGGGCCCTGCGCCCCGGGTCGGGGTGGGGGGCACCGCTCGCCCCGAGCGCTGGAGGGGCGTGGGCCGAGCCCACGCCCCCAAGCTGAAGGGGAGGTGGGACGGGCGCCCGCGTACCTGTAGGGAATCCAGTCGGAATGCGGCTTGGAAGTCATGTCTCCCGGGGGCGGGGCGGCGGCTGCGGCTCTGGAAGCCCGGGCCCGCGGGGGACGGCGCGGGGGCCCTGCTCAGCTCCCGGGCCGCCCCGGGCCGCATCCTCCCGGGCCGGGGCGCTGGGCCCCGCCGAGGCCCGCGCTGCACGCCAGGGCCCCGGCCGCGGGCTCGGCAAGCGGCTGTGTGCGCGGCGCGATGGGCGAAGCGGCGGAGTGCGCGGGGCCGCGGCGGGCGTGCGCGCGCGTGGAAGCAGGAGAGGCCGGCCCGCACCGCCGGGCGCCACTGGGGGGGCTCGGTCCCGCGCCGAGGGGCCCGAGCGCTGCGTGGCAGCGGCCCGCCCCCGCCCCCTCGCCCCGCCCCTGGCAGAGACCCCACCCCCGGCCGGCGCCGGCGTTCTGAACGCCCCGGCCCCCGCTCCTTCCCCGAAGCCCCGGGGGCTCCCGCGCCGCACACGTGACCGCGCCCGCGCCCACCCCGGGCTAAGGCCGCTGCGGCGGGGCGGATCCCCAGAACCCTAAGCCTCAGTTTCCTCTTCTGTGAAGCGGGGATATTTCCAACTCCTACCTGTCTGCCTGGCTTACCTATCTCCACTAAGAGATGGGAACCACCGCTTAGATGGGGGGAGGGGGAGGAGCAGTGGGTGAGGAGGGGATCCTTCCGGGGCGGGAAGGGGCTGAGGCCAGAAAAGAGGTCTCAGGGAACCTGCAGGTCCGATGCCTGGAGGCTGGCCTTCCTTTCTCTGCCCCTTCCAGTCCCCCACCCCCATCCTCACAGGCCCCAGGGGAACCTTTGTTTTTTTAGCAAGGGAGCTGCTTTCTCAAAGCCGTTGGTCTTTCTGCTCTAAGCTGTAGCAGTCAAGAGAAGAACAACGTATGCTATTGCATTCCCAGCCCCTATAGATTTATATTATTTAAGCTCCACAACAGCCTTGAGAGGCAAGTATTTTATTCCTATTTCCAGAGAATAAAGCATCCGTAATGCTAAAATGGCCAAGGATACTAAGCTACAAAGCGACGGAGCTGAAATGGAACCAGGGCCTCAGTCCTCCAAAGCTCTTCTAGGGGCCACACTTAAAAGGAGGCAGAAATTTTCAAAAAAGGTCATCTTAAAGTCTCTGAGTGCCGAGGAGGTCTTGGCTGTGATTCACACCAACTCTAAAGCAAGCCATGCAAGATGAGGTGAAGGACAATGAATCCCCAGCAGGGGAGGAGGGAACTAGGGCCGGGGTCTGCTGAGGGGCTCAGGCTCCACACTCCCCGTGGGTATCCTCACGAGCACCCTGGAGTCAGCAGCATAGAGACCCTGCAACCATGCAGGTCCATGTAGGGATCCTCTGGTGCAAAACAGGCCATCAGGACAGCATGACTGGGTGGGAGAGAGTGTGAGAAGAACCAGCTGGCTGAGAGAGGGCCCCATCCTGCTGCCCTAGGTCCACAGCCAGGACTCCCCACCCCAGGACTGTCCCAGCCTTTCTGCCTGGCTTGGCCTTCCCCATTAACTACGAAAACAATAACCGGAATGTCCAGAGCATTTGCTGGGCTCCAGGTGCTCTCTACACCGTAACTCCTTTCATCCTCACAACTACCCTAGCAGGTGGAGGCTCTCATCATACTCATTTCACAGCAGAAAAAAACTGGGACACAGAAAAGGCGGAGATCTTGCCTGAAGTCCGAGATGTTCAGTGGTGAAGCTAAGATTCACACAAAGCAGTCTGGGCCCACAGCCCTTGCCGTTATCCTCCTTCCTGCCTAGCTCGGTTCATGCAGTGCACATGCCACACACTGGGTCTCTTTCTTCAGGTTTCTGGAGTACAGGACAGAACAGCTCCATCTCTATCTGGCATAGCATCGATACTCTCTGAAGGCCATTACCTCTGGTTATTTACCAACCTCCAAGAGCTATCCACTGTCCCAGTGGACAGAGAGTGGACAAAAGGAATCACCCCTGAGTGGGGTGTGGGGGGTGAAAGCAGGGCTGTTTCCTTGTCTGCTGGGACACTTGGCATGGGCCTCAGTTCCATTAAGGGTTCCCAGGAAGGTTAGCAGAAAGGAACTGGCCCCTGCTTTGGAGGTCAAAGCACTACCCTGAGGGCCTCTGTCCTTTAGGACCGGAGGACAGAACCTTACCTAGCAACATGAGGCTGGTCCCATCCTCCAGGCCACATTTCCCCAAACTACAGTCAACAGCTACCACTTCAGTGAGGACTAGAGCCTAGAAGACTTCCCTTTCAAGAATGTGAATGCTTTCCCCATTTATTCCCAAATCATCTGACACCTTAAAGCAATCAGAATCAAGTTGGAAGGTCTCAGGAGCCTAAAGTAATTGAATCTATTAAATAGATACTTCAGGTTCTGTCCTAAGAGAGCAAAATCTGGAGGCAGAGTGAGGTGCAGAAATAAGACAGCTCCCCATGTCTCTTCCTGTAGAGGCTGTGCACATACCAATGGGATGTGTGGGAGCCAGTGGGACTGAGTGCCATGTACCCATGAGTGTGCGTGCGTGTGTGTGTGTGTGTGTGTGTGTGTGTGTGTGGTGTGCCTGCTGCTGAATGGGTCTGCACAAGAACATTTGTTGGATGGCGTGCTGGTGGGCATGGGCATGGGGAGGATCTCAGTATGTGCCTCTGTGAGTTCTAAAGGGTATGTAAGTCTTCACACTCAACTCAGACCTGGCAATGGCTTTTCCTGCTCAAAGAACTTCCCTGGTTGACATTTTAAGGGCAATGCCCTAGGCTTCTATCAGAAAGCCACATGAGGTAGATTGCACTGGGCCATGGTTAGACTACAACTGTGCTATAGGGTGACCCTTGAGAAAGGGCCTAAGCTTTTTAAATTTAGCCTGCAGAACCAAGTGATCTCCACCAAAATCCTGCCACATAGCAAACCCAACGCCTGCCTCACCACCTGCCCAAACCCTGCAAGGGTGGACTGAAATTCTCCTTGTTGCCTTTTAGGTATTTTCTTTCCTTTTTTTTTTTTTTTTTTAAGATTTTAGGGGCGCCTGGGTGGCTCAGTCATTAAGCGTCTGTCTTCAGCTCAGTTCATGATCCTGGGTTCCTGGGATCCAGTCCTGCTTCAGGCTCCCTGCTCAGCAGGGAGCCTGCTTCTCCCTCTCCCACTCCCCCTCCTTGTGTTCCCTCTCTTGCTGTGTCTGTCAAATAAAAAAAATAGAAAAAAATTTTTTTAAGTTTACTTGTCAGAGAGAGACAGCAAGTGCACAAAGAGAAGCGGGCTTCCTGCCAAGCAAGGAGCCCGATGGAAGGACTTGATCCCAGGATCCTGGGATCATGACCTGAGCCGAGGGCAGATGCTTAACTGACTGAGCCACCCAGACGTCCCACCTTTTAGACATTTTCAAACAGGGCCACAGTTTGTGAGGGGAGTGCAAGAGTTTAGGCCAAAGGAGACCCTCCCATCTGCTGCCCCAGCTGGAAGACCCAGTGCAAGCTCCTCCAGGCAAGACTAGTTCACCCAACGAAGAAGGTACACACCTTCTTTCGCACCTTGCCACTTCCATGTGCAGGTTTAAATTTTCTATTTCTAATTTAACAGTTGTATTGAGTGTGGCCCACCTCTAATCAATTTTGGATGCAACAGGATATGAACAATAATTGAGTATCTACCCAGATCGGGCAGCCAGTCCCAGGGTGCCCCGCCTTGGAGCTTGGAGCTCTTTGTTGCATCCCTGCAGGCTGAGGAAGGCGATGGGCTCGACAAGCCCGGGCTCGCAGGTCCATGCAGGGCTCTGGCCGGCTTCAGGCCCGGTTCTGCTCTCAGGGAGCTTTCAGTCTGACAGGAGAGACGCCAAGCCCCCAGGTGCTCGGGGTACAACACATGTATACAAAATGGTGGGGGCACAGAGGAGGGGCTGCCAGTGGTAGCGGGGGGAGGGAGTCAGGGTAGGACAAATCTGCCCTGAGAGGGAAAAAGATGGCATTTAAATTGGTCCTTGAAGGATGAGTAGGATTTTGATAGACTGATAAGAAAGGAAAGGAGATGCTTACCAGTTACTGAGAATCTACAACTGGCCCAGCGGCGAGCGGGGTTCTTTTACCAAAGGGCATTCTAGACATAGAAGATGACATGACCAAAGCTACGAGGATATGAGAACATGTGACCAGTGCAGCTGATAACCAAAATGCAAACCCACAGGGTAGCACAGAAGTGAGTGGTTCCATGTGGCAGGAGAAGGGCCTAGAAAGTTAAGGTAGGGCCAGATCACATGGCACCCTGAACGCCAGGCTGAAGAGTTTGAACTTTATCCTACAGCCAACAGGAAACCACTAAAGGGTTTTAAGTCAAGAATGACCTGCCCAAATGTACTTTCAGCAAAATCTCATCGGGAGCAAATGGAGGACAGAGGGAGACAAGGCCAGATATATCGACAACGGCTAGCTGGGTAATGGGAAAGTCCAGGACAGAGATGAACAGGCCTGAAACCAGAGCTCTGTGCCTTTTCAAAGCTGTTGAGCTGACATGATGGCAAATGGCAGCCTATGTGTGGCGGCCTGATAGTGCCCTCCAAAATCCTCATTTAAATAACTGTGGACTATATGAAGTCCCCTTTCCCACTGCCCCATTTCTACGTGGCTCAAGGGAGATGAACAGGCTTACTGATGTATTTGAGAGGACGTAAGGTAAGCACTCACAGAACTAAAAGCAATAGGCCTATTTTCCAAATAACTGCAGGAGATAATAGTAAATTCAAATCTCCACCTCCACCACCATCATCACCACCACAAGCAGAGTCGGAAGAAAACGTAACCTTGGGATAGAGCCAAATGTAAGAGTGATGGAGTGAGTATAAGTGGGGGGCCTGTGAGTGGGATCACACACGACCATCACTGGTTGAGTGCACGCTCTGGGCCAGGCACCCCTCCCCAGGTTTCACAGGAAGCAAATATGGGCAAGAGGCTGACAAAATGCAATTCTCTGGTCGAGGTGCAGAGTGAAGAGATAATGCATTGTCAAGTGCGGTGGGACAGCCCTGACCAAACAGGACTTGGAAGCCAGATGGTGGAAACCTGCGTCTGTGCCATTAGCCAACGTCTACCTCTAAATTGTTAGAGGCTTAGGGAGAGTTTTAGAGAGAGTCTCCAGGTCCAATGGACCCTCCGTGGAAGCAGGGAAGGCTACATGGCCTTTGCCTCAAATCCAGAGAGGGGGGCTTGAAGGAGACCCCCCAGGATGGTCCTGAGGTCCTGGGGCACAGGCAGTGGGTCCAGGCCTGCAAACCCAAAGAGCAGGGGGCGAGTGGCTGCCTGAGGGCTGAGCGGCTGCTGCTGCTTCAAGGTCAGGTCTGTGGACTCAAGGAATGTGAGCTTTTTCCTGTGGACCAGTGTGGGTCCCAGTATGAGAGTCAGATGTAGTTATCTTAGATCTCAGCTGAGAGGGCCCTGTTGTGGAAGGAGGTTGACAGTGGGGAGAGGGGATGAGTCCAGGCTTCCCAGGGCCTGAGAAAGGAACCATAGTGTCCTGTGGAGCTATGGGAAGTGAGGGTCACCTCCATCAAGGGAGCTGAGCTTATGGGGACACCCAAGCAATGGAGTGGTGTCCAAAGCACCCCGATTGGGGTTGGGGGAGAATTTTCCTGCTCCTCGCCTCTCTTCTTCCCTCCCTCCCATCACGCTGGACCCTGAAAAGGGTCAGAACGGCAAGCCAGACCCCCTCCCACAGGCAGCTGGCTCGCAGCACAATGTTACAGGCAAGAAGAGTTGGTGTAAATCTGAAATTGAAGGATTTTTTTTTTATTACAATAGACAGGACATATTAATTACTGACAGGACAAACTTCGGTTACCTGGAAATGACCAGAGAAGTCATGGGACTTATCCTCAATTTCATCTAGTTTTGGGGGGACTGGGTAGCAGCCGCAGAGAATAAAATTAGAGAGACCACGGGAGACAAAAATAAAGTTTGCTTTATGATAACATCTCATGAGTCATGCCTATTCAACCTAACTGATACACATGGCTCGGTTCACTGAATCCTCACAACACCACTATGGGGTAAGTACTATTATTATCCCCATTTTACAGGTGAACAAATGGGAGGTTACATAACCTGCTCGAAGTCACACAGATAATAAGTGGGAGAGTTCACATTCAAACTCAGGCACCAGAGAGTTCTAGAGCCACAGGCTTAACCACAATCCTCAATCCTCGAGAGAAAACTAGATGACGAGAGCCTTAGGCTTTTGACTCATCCATTCCCATTCTAGAAGCCTGACCCAAGGAGACCTGCACCGGAGTCCAAAGTTTACCAACAGAGATCATCAGCACCCCTTTTTTCCTAACGGGAGAAATCGGCAGGAGTAGGGGGTATAAAACATCTGTCTATTGGTCGGGACTTGGTTTTAAGTAAAGCATTCTGTATTCGCAGACGGATCATTAGGCATCCTTTACAGAGGGGGTTAATGACAGGGGAGCAGGCTTACGAGATGGGGTCTGATACTGCCGGAAGTAATGTGCTCCAAGAAGCCCCACGTGCTGGCAGGTGCATGCATGGGCTCATGAAAAGGGGCCCCAGGGGAGGGAGACACAGCCGAGTGCCATCAGCTAGGCCCCCCGAGGACCCCATCCTCTCTGCAGCTGGGTCTTCTTCCAGGTGCTGGCTTCCTCTCATCTCTGGTTTTCCACTCCTGTGAGGGCCTAGTAACCCCAAGAGAACCCAAATGACACCCCTGGCCCCCAGTTTTGGGGGAGGGGAAGAGAGGGACAGTAAATACTGTCGGTGCACAGTGGATTTTGTAAGTAAGTAAATAAATAAATATTTTGAAATCTGTGCAGTTGAAATCTCCCTAGTCACCTAGTAGAGCAGGATCTGTCACCAGGACGACTCCCACGGGGCTGCACAGTGACGTGTGCCGGCACTGGAAATGCCCGGGATCAGGTCATTCATCTTGGAGGGGCACAGGGGATACAGGGAAGGATGCTGAATCTTAACAGCTCCCCCATGCCCCCTCGCCGGCTCCACTCTGACAATCTACTCACTTTTGTGCTCTGAGGGCCCAGTCTAGGGGTGGGGAGGCTGGGCGCTCCGTGGCCCAGTCCTGGACTGGCTGTCCCTCCCAGACAAGTCCCCCCACCCCCATTTCCTGACAGGGCTTCTAGGCCCTGCTCTCCAGGGAGCAGGGGCCAAGGTTATAAACACAAAAAGGCCTCTGAGAAGGAGCAGCCAGGCACTGTGCTCAGCCTGCGGGAGGGGTCTGTTTTCCCAGCATTATTGGATTTGCAGATAAGCAACAAGGAATTAAGCTGATCAGGAAGAGAGGGGCAGAGCTCTCATTTGTTCATAATGCAGGATTTATCTAGCAGAGCCCTCTCCTTTGTCAAACAGAGAGCCAGTGCCTTCATATCCTCCAGCAAAGAACATTTTATTTTGTAACCTTTCAGAAAAGCCTCTGAGTGTGCGGTTTTTGACCTGTTATTCTTCTTCACCTAAGAAAACCTTGGTTATTTAAAATGAGAAATGCATTTTAAACAATCCTACTCTGAATTTACAACCCAATCTCTCTAGCAAGAGGAATCAGACCCTGAAATGCAATTTGAACTATTTGCCAAGTTTATTACTCCCAATATACCAATATTTCGCTCCATGGCCTTCTCTCTTGCTGAGGATGGTTCATAACTATCAGACTAGCCCCACCAGGTCATTGAGGACGCAGTGTCCTAAAAGGCAGTGCCATGGGACTGGAGTCAATAGTTTTGCCTCTCTGGCTCAATGTTCCTATCGCTGAAATGGATATAAAAGTTCAAACACCTGTAACAGTAGTGAATATAGCAGAAAGAAGATGAGACCCAAGTTCCAGTGCTGGCTCTGCCACTAATATGCTGTGTGACCTTGAGTGAGTATGTAGCCTCTCTGTGCCTCATGAAGATCAGGGGGTGGAACCATTTTGAAGGCTACCTCGCAGCGCTAAATTTCTCTATTTTGACTTTACAGCAGGGCTGTCGGCAGACAAAAGACAGTTATGTTTGCCCAACTCTGAAGGAAGGATAAAAGTCTTGTATTTTATAGAAGAAATGCACAAGAGTGAAAACATGCTAGATATAGGAGAGGAACTCTTGTCTTCCCTGCGCTGCCAACTCACTGGGTGGCAGAAGACCACCCGCCCAGACTTGCCTCAGTTTCCTTATCTGTGAAATGGGGACAATGCACGTCTTGCCTACTGCACAGGGTGTGAGCAGCTGAACTGAGAGGAATGTGACTGCCGGGTGGGAAGTCAAAAGCACTGTGGCAAGGTGACAAGGATTAGCAATGAGAGCTTCCATCTAGCGAGCCCGCACCCCGGTGGCACTGTGCTAAGCAGTGCTGCATTATCTCACTGATGGCTCAGGGCATCCCGAGGAGCCAGCATGTGGAGGGAGGCAGAAGCATTCTGGCTCTCACAGTGCTCGCCAAAGACTTGCCTCAGAGCCCCCGCCTCGGCAAGGATGAGGACAGAAGTCCCAGGGGTGGTTGCCCTGCCTGGTCTCTAGGAGGGAGGAGAGGGCCGCCTACTCCTTCATGTTGTCACCCAGCTCTGGTACAGGGAGGAGGCCCTGGGGAGCCCCTTCCAGGCTTCCTTGGGTGAGGGAAGGGCCACACAGCTGGCAGGCCTGGGCTGGGTAGCATCTGCTTCTGCTTTTTCCAATTCCAGGCTGCTTTGGACCTCTCTGCCTCTCTCCCTGATTTCCGGTCCCCCTCACAGCAGGCGCCACCCATCCTGCGGCCACATAGCCTGGGCCTTCCTGACTCTGCCACCTTCAGGCTGGTGGAGAGAGGTGCTTTGGGGACAGGGGTTCCGCTCAGCAGGGCAAGGCCCTGGATTGTAGTCCAGCTGGCCCTTTCCTGGCCCTCACACTCATCAGGATTTCTGGGGTCTCCCTGGAGTTGGCCAAGCTGGGCCTGCCCTTCGAATAGACTTCAGAGGTCTCCATTCTGCAGGAGTCGAGACTCTGGAAGGCGCTAGTCACTCACCCCCTCTGACCCAGCCACCTGACCACCTGCTCCCAAATTCCCCAGGTCTCTGCAATGTGTCCCACCCTTCATCCTCACAACGCAGCCCATCTGGTTTTCCGGAGTTATGCCTACCCATTCCCCTGGCTCCACCAACTTGTTCTCAGCTTTCCTCCACCCCACCTCTCGGCTTGACATGCTGTGGGACCCTCCCCCAGGCCCCCCAACCGGGACAGGCAACCAGACACTTGCGGACATTGCTGCCGTGCCCTCCCTTGCATGGAAGATGCCACGAATGTCTGGATGTCGGGAAGCCTGAGATCCAGGTGTTAGTCCCTGGCCTCCCATGTGACAGCACACGAGTCCCGTCCCAGTTTTCTTGGTCTCGACGTATCAGTATATAAGATGAGGGGTGGATTGGTGCCTAGGGCCCCCAAGATCACTAGAGTTCCATTATCTAGAGCCCCATCAGATAATTTATAGGAAAAGGACATCATTTCTCCCTTCCTATCCCAACTGGCCTTGGAGAGCAGAGCAGAGCACACTCAGATCAGGCTCACCTTGCTCTCATACCCCACCCCCCCAACCAAAAGGTACGATGAGCAGAGAGACCTATCCCTTACCCTGTCACACACCTGGAAGACAGACAGGAGGTACAGAATGCACCCCAGCAAAGGAGTCTGAATTCCCTCCCTCTCCCCACGAAAAAGAGTAGGTGTGATGTGCACCTACGAACAACCCAATGGAAAGGTGAACAGACAAGTCCCAGAGAAACTCCAAACGGCCACAGACATGTGGGAAAACGGGTTCCTTGATATCCACCCCCATCCTGGAATTCAATCCCTCGCCAGGTCCTGTTGATACTAAACACTAAGAATCTCTTTTAATTGGTCCCCTTCTCCCCACCTCCAAGTCCTCCTCCAAGGCCACCACCATGGCCCCAGCGGCTCCACCTGTGGCGTGGGACAGCCTGTGGTGCTTCAGAGCAGACTGGAGCCAGAGCTGCCGGTTCCAGACCAGGCTCTGCCACGAAACCACCTGTGTGCCCGGGCACTTGAGAGTTAATGTACACGAGTCACTGCAAGCATCACCTGGGACACAGGGAGATGTGTGACTTAGCTGTTACATAATGGTGCGCACCCCCTTTCCCTCTGGCCGCCCTGCAGTCTCTTCTCACATGGCAGCAAGAGTGATCTTTTCACCGTGCAAACCTGTCACTGCACCTGCTGCTTCCAGTCCTTGCCTGACTCCCTTGCTCACGGACCAAACATTTTAAAGCGTCTGTGAAATGGATCACGTTGCTGTTCTCCATACCAGTCTGCTTTCAGACAAGCCCTGCTCACTCCCTCTCTGGCTCTGCAGGAGATGTCGCCTTGGTCTGGAATGTACCAATCCCAGTCCCAAACCCTGTTGCCCAGCCCAAGGCTGTGGTTCTGAGGGGATGGAATGGGCCCAACTACCTGTATTTTTTAAAAGCTCCTGAGCGCAACACTGATGAATAGTCATTAGTCTACTGTATTAGAAAGGAGTCATAATTTATATTATTGTAAGTGATACAACATACGGGGGATCCTGAGAAGACATAAGGGAACAACGAGAATCAGAAATTTCAATAAAGTTGCCAGATAAAAAGATAAAAAGAAAATAGCCAACAACATTTCTGTTATTATTGCAAAATAATAATGTTTCACAGAATGAAAATGAAGATATTTCATTTACAATGACAAGACTATGTGAAGTGTCTTAAAAAATTATACTAATGAGGCGTATATGTGATTCATACAAAGGAGATGTAAAATACTTGAGATTTAGAGAAATAACTTGAATAAGCGGGGACTCTTCGTATATTCACATAGGAATGTGATAAGACTATTTTAAAGACATTAAGTCTTCTGAAATTAGATTTCACTTAGTTCAAAGCAAAATACCATGGGATTCTGAAGCTTGATAAAGTGCAGGGATTTCGTAAGATTCCCTCAGATGATGATCTAAAGAAAGGGGGTGAGCAAGCCAATTGTGAACACGGGCTTCGTGAGACGAATGCTGCAGGAGCCACCCTGACTTGCTCACGTCAGCCACCAGTATTCCTGAATTCTGTCTCACAGAGCAGTTGGGTCAGTGATATAATTAGACATAATGTCTACTCTGGACCTCGACTGAGCGGTGTTTTTTTTGTTGGTTTTTTTTTAAAGATTTTATTTATTCATTTAACAGAGAGGGAGAGCACAAGCAGGGAGAGCAGCAGGCAGAATGGGAGGAAGAAGCAGGCTCTCTGCTGAGCCAGGAGCCGGATGTGGGACTCCATCCCAGGACCTTGGGATCACGAGCTGGGCCAAAGGCAGCCGCTTAATGAACTGAGCCACCCAGGCGTCCCTTAACTGAGTGTTTTTGTTTGTTTGTTTTTTAAAGATTTTATTTATTTGATAGAGAAATAGAGAGTACACAAGTAGGCAGAGCAGCAGGCAGAGGGAGAGGAAGAAGCAGGCTCTCTGCCGAACAGGGAGCCCGATGTGGGGCTCGATCCCAGGACCTTGGGATCATGACCTGAGCTGAAGGCAGCTGCTTAACTGACTGAGCCACCCAGGTGCCCCTTAACTGAGTGTTTTTAAGGAGCAAATAGGCTAAGAGGAGGTAAGGTTTTGTTTTTTTTTTAAGATTTTATTTATTTATTAGCGCGAGAGAGAGAGAACGTGCACAAGCAGGGGGAGCCACAGGCAGAAGGATAAGGAGAAGCAGACTCCCCGCTGAGCAGGGAGCCCGATGTGGAGCTCAATCCCAGGACCCTGAGGTCATGACCTGAGCCAAAGGCAGACACTTAACCAACTGAGCCACCCAAGTGCCCAGAGATAAGGTATTTATGAGGTGACAACCCTCTGGGAGAGTGGACAGTGACAGGCAGACTCTTGCACCAAAGCAAAAAGATATAGCGGTGGGATGGACTCCTCAGGGAGCCTGGGTCCTTGCCGGCAGATGGGAAGGCAGCGGGGCACAGCTGTGCCCACTCAGAGCACACGTAAGCAGGGCCTGCTCCCCAGACTGCCCCCCACCACCCAAAGGTCCTAGTCTTAGGGAAAGCCATAGTCCTACAACAACAGAACTGGGGACAGCTTTGAGGGAGTGGGGAGTCCCGGAGTTGGTAACACTGCTTCCTTATTTGCTCCCTCCCCATCAATTGGCCTCTGTCAATACCCATGATTTGGGCAGCCTGGATAAACTATTCACTGCCCTTAATTCCTCTAGATAACCCAGGTAAAAATATTCTGGAAGCCAAAAACAAAAGTAGGTAAGAAAACAAAGAAAAATCTGAGAATGTTGGTTAATGAGAGGAGGACCAGTCCTACCAGATAGTAAATATATTATAAAGCTACCACAACTAAAACTGTGGTGATGGCCATGAATCACACAGGGGAAACATCAAGGGAAGAACATAAGCGACCCAGAAATACACCCCATTCTCCACAAGAACCAAATTTAATGTCAATTACCAAAAAAGAATGCAAAATTGTGATCACAAAGGTATAGCAGGCGCAGGTGGTGTACCGGAAAGGAGGAGGCCACGGCAGAGCCAAGAGCCCGAGGGCTGATTTGCAGTAACCGTTACCCCAGCAGGCAGCCTATGGAGACAAAGTGCAAAGAAGAGAGAGAGCCATTCAGCCCTGGGCAAGGACTCTGGGCACAAGGCTGGGGGCTGAATTCTAGTCACAGCCTCCTCCCCTCTCCCAGGCCTGGGCTTCCCCCAGTCAGGGCCTCAGGCCAACATTACAAAGAGAAAGGATTGACACAGATGACCTCCACTGGCCCTTCTGGCTCAGCCGATCTGGGATATGACCATGTGGGAATCATCCCCCATTCTTGGCTTCTGCAGCAGGACTAGATGGGAGAACAGAGACCTTCCGCCCTTCCCTGCCCCAAATCTGCAGGTGGCACCTCAGGCCGGCTCTGATCATGTCAGTGTTGAGGCTCGCTCTGCACTCAGCCTGGTAGTCACTGGGGCCCAGAGATGAGTAAGGCATGGTGCCAGCCTGTGAAGACCGCAGGGCCATGGAGGACATGGCGTGGGTGGTCGCAGAGGCAACAAAGGGTAATCCCAGGTAGAGGGAAGTGGAGGGTCTAGAAGGTCCAGAGCTGTGCGGGCACAGGGGAGAGGGCGGTGGAGTCTGGCCGGGAAGCAGGGCTGAGGGGGGCGGGGCACGGGGGTCAGGCAGGGCTCTGCGACCGAGGTGGCCTTCAAGGCCAGACTGAAGCTTGTAAAGGTAGTGAGGAGACACAGGAGACTGGAGTGTGTCGAGGTGGCTGGTGTGACTGGGCCCTGTGAGCAGGAATTGAGTGGGCAGGAGAGAGGGAGGTTATTGGTGCCTGGCTGAGTGTCTGGCCTTGAATCTCTTAGCAACGAGAAGTCCCGGGGGTTGCTGGCATTGGGGACAGGACATGACGCCATCCGCCCCGTGAGGGAGAAGTTCGCAGGCAGCCCTTGGAGCAGGGATGTGGTGTGCGGGCTCTTCAGTAGCCCAGGCCAGAGTGGCCCAGCCAGTGGCAGAGAAGAGGGTGGCAGGAGGGGTCCAGGCAAGCCCATAGGACCCAAGGCAGGGTCGTACAGGGGTCGGAAAAGCCCGCCTTTGGAGGCAGCTTCTGAGGCCGGGCTGCCCGGGCTTCTCAGCCTGGCCCAGCCCTTTACCAGCAGCAGGGCCTTGGGCTGTGTATTTAACCAGCCCGGCCTCAGTTTTCTCCTCTGCAAATAATGGGAACTCTTTCTTAGGCATGTCGAGAGAGGAAATGACTTAATCCATGAAAGTCTTCAAAACGGTGCCTGACGGGTGCCTGACAGGGCCAGTGCTCAGTAGGTGGTGACAAAGATGGCAATGGTGAGGCCACTGCACAGGTGAGGTGGGGCTGAGGGGCCCTGGGACCTTCTCTGGGAAAGCAGAGGGGGAGCAGCCTTGAATCTGGGGCTCAGAGGTGTGCTAGGCTCCAGCACCCGGAGGACACAGCACACCAGGTGGGCGCAGCAGGCACACAGAGCTCGGTGAGAGGAGGGGTCCGGAGACAGAAACGGGGGTCCTGCAGGGAAGATGCAGACTGGGAGGAGGGGAAGGCTCAAGGCAGAAGCTCCAGCTTGTAGCTGTGGAAACAAGAATCTGAACTCCCTGAGGGCAGGTGTTTCCCTGTTTTGCTCCCTGCTGTGTCCCCCTGGACCTGGGAGAGCACCTAAAACAAGGCAGAAGATTGATACAAATTTGCTGAGTGAACAGATGAACAAAATTCTCTCAGCCCTCTACCCTGAATGCAAGGCACAAGGTGATACCAGAAGCTAGCAGGCATTAAACACCTGCTGTGTGCTAGAAGCTGCACATGCAAGGTCTCATTTAATCTTTAGGGCAGCCCTATAGGGAAGGTTCCCATTTTACAGATCAGAAAACAAACAAGTTCCAGAAGGTGACGCAACTCTCCCGAGTTCTAGCACGGCTAGTAAGGAGCAGAGCTGGGGGCCGAACTCAGGGCTGTGTGATCCCCGGCGGTGCTCTCCTGCTAGCTCCCCAGTGCTCAGTAAAGGGTGAATGTAAGGAATCTTATTGGTAGAAGAGCCAGAGAAGCAGGACCTAGTCAGGGTCAGACTTAGTGAGGTCGTTGACAGACCAGGGGCTTGTGAGGCCAGCTGCTGGACGAGTGGGGAGAAGAGGAGAAAGCAGGAGAAAAGACTGTAGGGGTTCAAGGTTCAGAAGGGACATCAGCAACATAGCGAGAGCAAGGAGGCTCACCCTCACATAGCGATGGCAGAGTGTAGGTGTGTGTGGGCAGGACCGGTGTGCCGCAAGCTGGGGAGAAGAAGGGGGCTGCCCAGGGGATCCAGCCAGTGCAGACAGATCATGGGTGGTCCCCGGCCATTGGCAGGTACAGGACTGTATGGCCCGCAGGGGCCCAGCTTGTGCAGGCCACTTTATGCCCCCTCAGAACTGGAACCCGGCCCAAGTCCCCAGACACCACCAGCATTACTGATGTAACAAGTAGTCTGCTCCTAGGCCACAGGCGCCAAGGGACCAGGCCTAACTCTGCCCCCTGCTGCATGCCTAGCACAAGCACCGTGCCTGACACCTGAGGGCCGTTTTCAGAAAGGGACTCAGTCGGACAGGCTGGAGCGCGCCAGGTCTCCAGCTTGCAGGGGACAGAATGGGACTCAGAACCCGAGAATCCTCTTGCCCCCCAGCTGTGGTGCCCAGAGCGGGTGGCCCCCCGGGGGGGGGGGATGGAGCAGCCACGGCCCAGCTCTGCTCCAGTGTCTGCTCCCTTTGCATGGCCCTCCTGCCCCCAGAGAGGAATAAGGTCCAACCCCTGTGCACAGTGAGGGACAAGGCCGGGGAGCAGGGTCAGGGCACAGGCAGCTGGCCTGTCCATGGACCGAGCCCAGGGCCAGCTTCCCCAGGACCGCAGGGAGTTGCCTATTCCCCCGATCCTCACCCACTCCTGCCCCGGACTCGGTGCCCCCTGGACCTCTCATCTCCGTGCTGTCAGCCTCCGGTAACAGCTCCTGCAGGGACAAGGCTGTCCTGCCAGATGCCAGATGAGACCTCAGCCTGGTGCCTGAGCACGCTGGCTGCCACTTGCCCCTGTCAGAACCCCCCTGTGTGAGAGAAGAAACTGCTGAGCATCCCCTGCATACCCACAGGGCCCGGGGACCTCGGGACAGCTTCCCACAGGGCCCTCCCTCCTCTGCCAATGCCAGGATGACACGGTCAGTCAGGCATGGATGGAACCAGCCAGAGCACTAACCACAGCGTACGCCCTGATCCGTGTCTCTCAAACCCCAAGCTGGACTCTGGGGTTCCAGAGAGCAACTCCCAATGTCGGCACAATTCTGAGGTCAACAGAGGTGTCACCAGTCACAGAAAACACTTGACTCGACTCTAGGCACTTGCGGAGGCAGAAGGAAGGACACTGCTGAGCACTTTCACTTATTCTTTTCAGCCACACTGTACTGAGTATCTCCATCTTCCAGAACGGGAGACTGAGGCTCAGCAATGTTAAACTGAGGTCACAGGGTAGCACCGGCGTCGGACCAGGTTGTGCAAAGGTCAAGTCCATACTTCTGCTGCACCCAGCCATGTCTCAACTCTGTCTGGCCCGCAGACAGAGTTGGTTCTGGGGTACCGACCATGTCTCCTCTGTCCATGGCCACCTGCCCCAGCCACACCCAAGCTGGCCCCATGAACAGCGGGGCAGGAATGAAAGGAAAAGGGGACCTGCTGCCTGCCCCAAGCCTAGAGGACCTAGGTGGACCCAGGAGAGCTCCCTGCTACCCAATGGCAGGCATGCTTCACCTTCAACCTGATGCCCTCCATGTGGGCTTGCCCTCTGCACACAGGAGCCCGGGGCCAATGCAGCTATTGGGCTGGAATGTGGATTCCCTGCCCAGCTTCTGCCAATTCCCCTCTAAGAGGCTGGGCACCCCATCTATACCACATACTGAGTCTGTGTCCTACCCTCCCCCAGCATCCTGCTTCTGCATGGAGAGGCCCGTGGTACAGAAGCTCTAAGATCCCCTTGGTTTTACAGACTGCCCCTCCTGCTCCAACTTGCCCAGAATACCCTTGAAGGTCTATATCTGTCTCTTTGTTCTCAAGTTTTCCGAGTCCGTTGACACTGTGACGTCAGCCTGCTCTGTTAGTTCCCACTGCCCACCAGCCACATCTGCTTGGACCCTCCGCCCTCATCTGGCCTGTCTGTTCTGAGATCAGAGTGTACCTTGTAGCCCTGCCTGCGGTAGCCGTGGCATCCAGATTTTAGCCCTGGGCATCGTGCTTCCAAACCTCACTACCTCTGTCTTGAGGCCTGGATTGCACTGACCTCCCTCCCTGCATTATCTGCAGGCCCCGGTCTCGGTCCCTGACTCGAGGCAATGTTCCCTAAGGCCCTTCTTGCTACAAACTCCCCATGCTTGGACTCAGCCAAGACACAAAGGCCCAGACCTCAATAAACATTCCTGGTCTTGTCCAGCTGGCTGTTGGTCAAACCCTGGTGTGACAGACAGGCAGTGGGCAAACTCTTGGTGCAGCTCCCCTCGGGATCTTCAGGATCGAGACAACAGCTAAGTATATGACAAAGCCTCAAATCTGGTTTCTCCCCATGCCCACAGGCACACTGAACGCCAGCCACGCACAACATGGTCATCTGTGCACCTGGAAGGCCACAGCTGAGCAGGTGGCTGGGTCGTTCCCGAGCAGTGTGCCAGGCTGGGGACCAGCATGGGGCCAACAGAGTTCTCTCGCCCCTTCGTTTCAGCCTTCTCCCCAGCTCAAGTGCTTCTGCTTGCAAAGCACACTCAGGATCAGAGCATTTGGGACAGTGGCCCCCCCAGCTCAAGTGCTTCTGCTTGCAAAGCACACTCAGGATCAGAGCATTTGGGACAGTGGCCCTGGGGCGCATGCTGGCCGACTGGGGGCTGGGGACTAAGCCTGGAGAACCACAACTCTCTGTTTCCTGGCCCTGGTCCAGGCTTTGACTCAGAGCTGGCCCCGTAATCCCTGCGGGGTCAATGATGCCCATTGGGTTCTCAGGGTCCTTCAGACCATGCCTGGGATTACCAGTCATTACATTCATACATGCTGAAAACAACTGGAAAGCGCCAGTACCAGTTACTCTGGACCAGTACAGTAACGGGAAAAATCCAAACCCAACAATGCAGCTCCAACTAAAGACACACAATGAACCTTAATATTGGAGGGCTGGAGGACAGCCATACATCATTGGTGTCATGGTAAACAGGTTCAAGATTTCTGAAGAACTCTCCAGTAATATGTGGCAAGAGTTACAAAATTGCTCATGCCCTTTGACTTTGTAATTCCACTTGGGGGAACGCTTCCCAGCCAAACACTAAGAAAGTAATTTGTACAGAGATATTCATAGCAGTGATATTTATAATAGCAAGGAATTGGAAAGAGCCCAAAGGTTCAGCACTTGGGGACTGATGCAGCGAACTGGGTCAAGCGAACACCTCAGCCGCTCCACAGCCGGGAGGCGGGGAGGGGCGCCCCGCCGGATGGGACAGGAACCTGCTCGGCCCAACTCAAGACACCAGCAAAGGGGGTCACTTCCTGCCGATTCAATGCTCAGGAGCCTTCCTGTTAATGATGAGGGCTTTCAGGGTCATTTTAAATTAAGTGGATTCTTTTTTTTTTTTAATACATTAAAAATGTTAAAAAGCAACTCCATCAACAAAACTTAACAACTCTCCTTGGCACGCCTGCCTTTCAAGAAGTCCGCTGTCTGACCCCTATTCTCCTTCCCCACAATGTCTGTCCAGCCTGAGCCTGCCTCCCCTGTGGGGCTGGGTGGGGCGGTGCGGGGGCAGGGTGGCCCCAGGGGCCTCGCACGCTGAGCGCAGATGCTGGGATGCAAGGACCCTTCCTCCTGAGGCTCCTGTGCCTGCATCCCTCGCCTTCCTAAGTCTTTCTCCGTCCTGGGCCCAGCCGGTTCACCATTCTTTCTCTTCTTGTGCCCCAGGAAGAGGTTACTAAACAGCACGTTGGGTCTTCGCCTTGTGTGAGATTCTGGGCGGTCAGAACATCTATTGGGGGCAAAGCAGGAGGGCCCAATGGTGGCATGGCAGGCAGAGGCCTGGCCTTCCACATGCCTACGATAAGACTGGCCCAGGATAGCGGTCCCCCCTCCGGCAATGGTTTCCTCACCCAGCTACAGCTGGCTACTAAAACCACCAGGCGGCTTTAAAAACAGAGATTCCTGGGTCCCATCCCAGACTCTTTAGTGGGAGGACCTGAGAGGTTGTCAGAGGTTCATATGAGGCAAATCACTTTCCTAGAGACTTTGATACCTACGAAAGAAGACATGGGCCTGCATTCCTGGACTCCTGAGTTCAGAGGATTCTTAATTTGAGCCAATGAAGTCAGTAGTCATGGCAGAGACCACAGCCCCTCATTGTGCGAACACACACACACACACACACAGACACGATGCTCAAGGGAACACCCCAGCCCAGTGGCCTTGAACATTGGGGAGGGTCCTCCACAGGCCCCTAAGAGCACTGAGGCTCCTTTGTTCCCCAGAGGCCCAAAGCCAGCCTCCATCTTGGCCCAAGCACTTGTGTTTCCCTGATACCAGTCGCCTCCCAGTTCTCCGGGGTCCCCCACTGCCTGCTGCAGGGTCGCCTGCTACAGGTGCTCCTGGTCCATGCCCGCATCCCGGGGTGGGAGGGCAGTGGGGGCCAGCGGCCCTGCCTGCCCGGGGCCATACTTACGGAGTCATTTTATAAAGCTGCGTCCTCCTCTCAAACAGCGACCCTCCCCAGGCCCAGGGCCACACCCCGGCCACGGGCATGGCCTGGGCAGACTCCGTCTCACCGCCCCCTGTGTCCACGACACTCTTCAGCTTCACATTGGTGCTTGAGTCCCCCAGCCTGTTGTCAGGAAACACCGAGAGTCGTCACCCCTGCCCCCACACAACCATCCTGCCAAGTGAGAGCTGGTCCAAGGGGCCTCTGTGGTCCTAGGGAACCCGGAGAACAAGGGGAGGAACAGGGAGGGCCTCTAGGGAGGGGCTGAAGGGGGCTCCTCTCAGGACCTCAGAGAAACCTTCTAAGCCCATCTGGGATACTGAGGAGAGAACCGTGAGGAGGCCACTTCTGCTGACATTTCCCTCTAAACTATTCCTAAGGTAACAAGAGACCCCACGTGCCCTTTATCCCTTAGTGACTAAGGGTCAGGGGCTGAACAGCCTTCCCAGTGGTGGGACAGTCTATGTGCTGGGACATGAGCTTGGGCTGAAGGTGCGTGGGGATCTGGGGCCCCTCGTTCACAGCAGAGCACCAGAGCTGGCTGCCCCTCCGCAGCTCAGAGGCCCTGCCCTGAGGGAGCAGAGCCAGGCACGGGCTCCCCGGGGATGTGATGTCGCACAGGCCTAAAGGGCCTCGTTTCCCTCCCTCTGCTCCCACTCCCGGTTTCCCCTCTGGGGGCCGTCCCACACCCCACTTGGACCCAGCCTTGCCTCCAGTTTGCCGACAGTGCCTGGCTGTCACGGATATCTGGGGGGAGCTGGGTGGGGCCAGAGGGCAGCCAAGGCCCTACCCTGCTGAGGCCTCCAGCACACAGTGGGCGCCATCATGGAGGTCAAGCTTGGGGAAGAACCCAAGAGTTTCGTGTCCTGGTCTGAGAACCTGAGCTCTCTGGAGAGACAACGGACAGAGAAGAGCAAGGGACAAGGGGGCTGACTGGCTCCTCACAGTCAGCCTCATGCTGCCTTCGGTCTGAGAGCAGCAGCAAAGGGCCCACCTCACACGGACCCCACCAGAGACACACTGATGGCGGAGGCTGGTGACCCGCCAGCCAGGAGAAGGAAGCAAACTGAGCTGCACCCATAACTGCCGTCACCTATGCGCAGGCAGAGCTGGGGCCTGTGACTGAGGGCACGACCATGACTCTGCTACATGGGCAATGGGCACTGAGGCCCACTCAGTGTTTGTGAGAGGATACTTGGTTTCTTGCTGAGCTTTATGACTCTTCTGTCCCTATCAGTGTCTATGTTGACAATGGTTCCCAGACTCGGGATCCACTGACTCAGTGGTTTTCAGCCAGAAGCCAACACAGAAAACAAAAAAGCAACCAGCTCTGGAGGAAGCTGGGGGGCCTGGAGTACCATGCTCTCAGCCACTCTCCTTTCCCCCCGTCCTTCCCTGGGGATGCTTCTGGGTGACCCTGGGGCTCCAAATGTCATTTGAAAGTCACTGGTGGGTCTAAGCTTCTCTTTTGCAGATGAAGAAGCTGGGGCGAGCAGTGATTTGCCAAAGGTCACACAGCAAGTTGGTAGCAGAGCCAGGACTGGAGCCAGAAACAGGGCCCGTGACTCCTAACCATCGTGGCTCCCTGCTATTCACTGAAGGCAGCCAGCTGCCCGCCCATGGTTCTGAACTCCTCTAACCCTTTCCAGCCCACTCTCCGGCTCTCCTGCATGGAGGGACCTGGCAACTGGGCCACCCCTTCCAGAAACGAGACCAAGACAGACACCTGAATTCCTGACCCCTTGGGACCAAATCTGGACAGCTATTTGAGACTCTCATTCTGTGTTTTCCTGGGTGACCTGTCCACTCCGATAGCTGCACCACCTATCTGCTGGGGCTCCCAAATCTACTTCCTGGGGGCTCCCCTGAGTTCCTTATGCCTCTGGGCTCCTTCAGAATCACGGCTCAAGTCTCCAGGTCCAAACCCGAATATCTCTCCCTCCAGATCTGCTCTTCTTCCTGTTTCTGGCAACATCACGGGCCCCGTCATGCACTTGGTCACCAGCCCAGAAGCCCAGATCCACCCTATCCCCTTCCTTCTAGCCCAGTTTATGAACCTGTGGCCTCCTCTGTGGAGCCCTCCCCACTGTCCCCACCTTTGTCTGGGTTTAGCCCTCTCCCCCAGTGTCTCCAGCCTCTTCTAGGCTCCCTACGTGCAGTTCTGCCACCTCCAAGAGCACACACCTTCCAAAGTCAATCTGAGCCTATCACCTGCCTGTCTGCTGACAAGGATCCTTCAAGGGCCCCTCATTCCACAGGACAGAAGCCAACCCCCTTCACGAGGCCTGCGAGGCTGTGTGAGCTGCTGCCTCTGCCACCTGCTCCTCTCTGCTCCCCCCACCCCCAAGGCTGGCCCGACTCTGCTTTGCTCCAGCCATCCTGACCTCCCAATGTACCCTCATCTTTCTCCTCTGGCTGGAACAATGTTTCTCCAAGTGTGGCCTGAGGGCCCCATGCTTCCCCATCCCCCAGCATGTTGCAGGGCAACCAACCTGCCCAGACCTGCCAAGAGAGAGTGTCTGTATTTTTAACAGAGATCACGTGGGGGCCACACACTTACTGCCGAGGACCACTCCTCCAGATGGAACATCCCTGTTCTCCCTGCCCCAGCACCCCCTCCTTCTCCAGCTCGGCAAGGCATCACCTGCCTGCTCCTCATTCTCCAGGGAGTAACCGGCTGTGACTGGGTGTCTCCTCCTCTGGGCCGTGAGCTCCATGCAGGCAGTGAGCCGTCTTCCCCTACGTGAATCCCCAGCACCAGGCACAGAGAAGGAGCTTAGGTAGCGAGAACAGAATGAACGCATGCCTGGTGAGCTCTGACCACCTGGCCCAGGACCATGAGGGAGTCAGAGCTGAGCTGGGGACAAGCCACAGCTCTTCTGGAAATCCGAGAAGCTGCTCCTGTCCGTGCCCCTGAAAGTCGCACCTGCCCTCCTTCCCCTCACCTCCTATAGGACAAAAGAAGCCTGTGAGGGCCTCGTGAGAGATTGGAACAGTGATGTTTAACACCCGACTCTCCAAAAAATGTTTGCAGGCATATCTACGTAAGTTTATTATAAGTTTTACTGATGTGAAGGATGTGTGGCACACAATTTACAAATAAAAATTCCATATAGCCAGTCAACTGTCCCAGAAATCAATGTGTTCATTGATTTTTGCCTCACTGTTTATCTGGAGCCCACCTGCCGTTGCAATGACAAATGAGGGTCGATCCAACTCGAATGCTTGCTGATATTTTCTTTTAACAAATAAAGTGAAAGTGAAAAAAGAAAAAGATGGCAGAACTTCAGTCATTCATCAGGGACCTGAGTGACTTGTTTGCTGACTTGGGCAATCATTTTTGAATACTGAGAGAACATTTCTTCAGTATTTTGTGCTAGATAGCCACCCTGAATACAAGTAACTACCACGCAGGAGCCACAGAGAGGACAAGTTTGAAGTTTATCTGCATGAGTCTTGTCTAAGCAATCAAGTCTTCATTAGAATTAATGATTTGTTTCATTAAAACAAATCAAGTCTTCATTAGTATTTCCTGACTAGGGCAGAATAAATACACCCTCTCGGGCCAGTGTTGCAACACGATGCCCAGGGAGCTGGGAAGAGTATTTCTACCACACAGATACGACAGATATGAATTACCTCAAGGGCACAAGCGTAGTCAAATGTAGTTTTAAAAAAAAGTGGTGAGTTTTGCGTATTTATCATTTTTGTTTTAAATTTAATTTATTTAAGTTTATAGAGTCCAATTCTTAAGAGCAGCCATGTTTAACAACTGACTTGCAATGGCTTTCCTTTACGGCCTCTGAGGCCATGCAGACCAGCTTCAGTCCAGTCAGTCACCCAGCAGAACTGAACATGCCTCGCCATAACCCACCGGGCCACCAGAAGGCCAGTCCTGGCCCCTGCCCTCTAGAGTCTAGGTCATGGGCTGCCAGAGATGGGATCCTCTGTGAGCCTCAGATTCATCTTTTCAGGGGAAAATCATGGCCACCAATCTCTCAAGGTGTAGGGAGGATTATAGGCCCCTGTATCCCTTCTCCAACATGCTCTGCACACTCACATGCTAGTTCACAAGCATCACCTCTCTCAAATATCCACAGCATCTCATACATACCACACACATATTCTTTTTTTTTTTTTTTAAGATTTTATTTATTTGATATAGAGAGAGAGATCACAAGTAGGCAGAGAGGCAGGCAGAGAGAGAGGGGGAAGCAGGCTCCCTGCTGAGCGGAGAGCCCGATGCGGGGCTCGATTCCAGAACCCTGAGATCATGACCTGAGCCGAAGGCAGAGGCTTTAACCCACTGAGCCACCCAGGCACCCCCCACGCACATATTCTAAACCCACACACTGCCCCCCCTTCCAAGCCACACCACACACACCAACACATCGGCCCCTCCTCCACCACAACACACGGACAAGTTCGCATGTCCACAGCTGCCTCCCATGTATTACCTCAGACCCTCCATGTACGCATTTGTGTCCAGCTGTGTTTCACACACGCACCCATTACCCATCTATCCAAACCACCACACAATACTCACACACACATACGGATGTGAAATCTCTTCACACACTTCAAACGTGCACACCCCCGCCAAGTACCTACTGCCCCCCAACTCAAGGCATTTCACGCAGCAGTAGATACCTTCCCTCCCTACCACATGGCCCACGTCATTCCCAATGCTCCGCACACAGTTCCTGCCCTCCGCAAAACACACACGCCATGCAGGCATACGGGCCATGGCCTCTCTCTTTCTCTCCACACTCGTGTATCACGGGTGCCAATGCAGGCCACCCCATCCACGGAGCTATCACACTCAACACGTTCCCGTATCATCCCCATGTTCCAAGACAGAAGACCCCTCTGCCAGCCCCTAAGCCCACCCCCGGCTCCAGGAGCATGAGGGGGATCCAGGCAGCAGTGTGTGGGAGAGCTGGAGTGAGCTTCCCTGGAGTGACAGCTTGCATCCCTGGAGGTCAGGCTCTGGCCGGAGACGCAGGCGGAAATAAGACAACTGGGTGGGGGTGGGCAGGGATGGGACAAGAACTGCGGCTGAACAACCTGGTTTCCCTTAGGCCCAGCCTCAGGCACCATGGGGGGCTCCAGCAGCCCACATTTTTGCTGCTCTCCCCAAGATTTCAACCTCCAAAGAAGCCCCAGCTGCTTCCGGAAGCTCCTCCCACACCCAGTCATAGCAGGGCTCTTTGTGGGTACGTGGGCCTTGTTCAGGGTGCAGTGAATGCTGAGCTCAGGCTCCTTTGGCCTCGTGGAAGGGACCAAAAGGCAAGAGGCACAGGATCCTGGTGGGGAGCAGCTGGTAGGAAAGTAAACAGCGAAGTCAGGGCTCCCAACTACAAACCCCGCGGATACCCTCAGAACCCCAGGGCATGTCCCCTTCCTGCATCTTGCCAGACTGCAGCTGGGGCAGAGGCACATCCTGTCCCTGGCTGTCTCAACTCCCAGCTCCATCCGAGGGTCAGGGCCTGTCCAGTCCCTCTGACCATCACCCTGAACTTCTGCACTGTCCTTTCCTCCTGGCCCACCAACTACAGAGGGGAGTCCTGGGGTGAGGGGTCTGTGTCTGCCCCCGGCACCTCAGTGTCAGTGTGGTCTGGGTGGGGGCCTCCCTTTTGGACCACCTCATCACCTGAGGGAGGAAGAGCCAGCATCCAGCATCCAGCAGCTGCCAGCAGGGCTCCCAGGCCCACGACAGGCAGAGGCCAGCACCCCTGCTCAGCACTTCCAACTCAGTGTGAGGGCGGCTTCAGCCTGGGCCCTGAGAGACACACAAAAACCATCTCAGTGGCACATTGCCCCTTCTGACAGCACCACCCAGCAAGGATCCAGAGTGACGGACCAGACCTAAAAGGATGCTAGTGGGGTGGGCACCTCCCTCTTTAGAAAGTGTATTCTTGTTCTCGTTCTTGTGCAGGCTCTCTCTCTCTCTCTCTCTCTCTCTCACACACACACACACACATGCATACACACACAGAGACACATGCACACTTGCGCCCAGAGAAAGGCCATCCTGGCCTGGCCCCACCCTAGTGCAGCCTGTTCTCTCTGGACTCTGCATCCTGGTCCTCCTGGAAGACGCTGCTTTCAGGTTTCCATGGCAACAGCAGTTGGGTAACTGATTGATGAGTTACAACAGGTCCTTCCCACTGTCTAGCCTGGGGAGTTTCCAGGGCTCACTGGCTGGGTATCTAGGCCTGGGCTCCAGATTTGGCTTGGGCGTGACTCCTCTCTGGTGTGGGACAAGTCCCTAAACCTCTGGTGTCTGTGTCCCCAGTGTTCAAGGAGGGCGAGGCTACACTCTGACCCTTTGACTCTAAATAATTCTACATATCAGAAACATCTAGTAAAAAAGATAACATTAAGAGATCCTACTTATAAAAGCAATAGAAGAAATAACAGATCCTGGGAAACTTCCTAAGAAGCATCCCAGACATACACAAAAACACTAATAAAACAAACTTGAAATCTTACCTATCCAAACATCAATGATAAAAAGAGACGCCCCCTCTGTTCCTGTATACTCCTGTAATTTTGTCAAATCAATTTATAGATTCGATGCCATTCTATTCACAAGTATGGTAGGATTTCTGTTTTTTTTTTTTTTTAAATATTTATTTATTTATTTATTTGACAGAGAAAGAGATCACAAGTAGGCGGAGAGGCAGGCAGAGAGAGAGAGGAGGAAGCAGGCTCCCCGCTGAGCAGAGAGCCTGATGCGGGGCTCGATCCCAGGACCCTGGGATCATGACCTGAGCCGAAGGCAGAGGCTTAACCCACTGAGCCACCCAGGCGCCCTAGGATTTCTGTTTTTAACGGGACAGATTTATTCTGAAATTCATCTGGAAAAATAAGTCAATTTTCCAAGATAACCAAGAAAAGGTGCCACACCAGCTATGAAACTGTACCAGGAATCTGAAATAAAACAGCAGCACTGGCTTGGGAATGAGCAACGGGCGAATGCAATGTGGAAACAGACCTACATCTGCAGAGGAAACTGGGTTATTATAAAGACGGCCTCACAAACTGCTGACTGAATGCTGTACTATTTAGTCAATGGTTTCCAGATCAACTTGCTATCCACCTGGGGGTACAAAAGTCCTCCCTCCTTCACATCACACACAAGAACACATAACAGATGGATTAAGGATGTATTGTAAAAAAAACAAAAGAAGACAAGAAGACTACAAGTAGAAAGTGTTGGAGAATATTTTTCCAATCATGTGTAGGAGCTTTTCTAAGTATGTTCCTGAATCCATATGGATTTTATTAGGTTAAAGACAACAGTTTCCTGTATGGCAAGAGATACTGTGTAGGGAACTGAATATAAAGCTGGCAAACGGAGGTGCTGGGTGACTCAGTTGTTAAATGTCTGCGTCTGCCTTCGGCTCAGGTAATGATCCCAGAGTCCTGGGTTCAAGCCCCACATCGATTCCCTGCTCAGCGGGAAGTCTGCCTCTCCCTCTCCCACTCCCCCTGCTTGTGTTCCCTCTCTTGCTGTGTCTCTGTCAGATAAATAAATAAAATCTTTAAAAAAAAAATTAAGCTGGAAAACAGCACATGTCCTCATGGGTAGTCTTTCTGGAAGGAAATGTGATCCTATGAATGCACCAAAGACTTTTATTGAATATATATGAATATCCCTGAGGCAGTCATTCTTTTTGAGGTAGGAATTTCACTTCCCTGAAGCTATTCTAAGAAAGTTATCAAGTGATCATGGAAATTTACATACAAAGATGATCATCATGGAGGATTCTGAAATTCTTGAAATGATCTAAATAGGTAAATGTTCAAATAAATTTCAAGAAGTCCATACAAAGAACCATGATATAGCCATTAAAACAAAATTCATCTGATGTTTAATGATATGAAAAAACATGTTACATGAAAAATTTAGAGAATAAAACAGCTACACGACTTCAAGATATGCACACACAAACATATGTAACTGCCACAAGTGAACAAACTTATACTGTATTTTTCAGATAACACCCAAAAAGATTTTTTTTTCCAAAATAGTACCCTAAGAGAATATAAAATCTTTTTTTTTTTTTTTTTAAGTAGACTCCACACCCAGCATGGAGCCCAACGCAGAGCTCAAACTCCTGAACTGAGATCAAGACCTGAGATGAGATCAAGAGCCGGATGCTTAACCAAGTGAACTACCCAGAAGCCCCTGAAACTCATTTTCTTAAACGAACAATTTTCTGAAGTAAACACAACCCAAAACAACCTTACTTTTGGCATCTATTCTGCAAAGCTCACAACTCCACTCACTCTGCCCAGCTCCATACTGTTCCCAGCATAGCACCAGGGAGTAGCTCTGGGCACCTGCTACCTGAGGCTTCCTTCCTGACCCTGACTTGAAGCTTTTCCTCTGTGACAGCAACTCTTCTTTGAAGACTATTCTTGCAAAGTTCATAAAAACGCGACCTCCCCCAAAATACCAATGCTACTGACAGAACAAGTAAAAATTAAATGGTAGAGAAAAGCATAAGAAGAAAGAGCTAAGAGAAAGAAGAGCAGCACAGCAGATGTTCTAAGCCTAAGATAGGCAGAACGTACTTTTAAGACGACACACTTCACTGAAAGGGAAAATAACGTATGACTTTACCTGGGCATTTCTGCTTTACGGTTTACCTTACTCATTTTCTTTCTTTTTTTTTTTCCCCCTCTCTTAATGAACTGAGGCTTCACGGGGTGGACACGTAAATAAAAGATTAAAAAGTAATGCATTCAGGCACCTGGGTGGCTCAGTCAGTTAAGCATCTGCCTTCGGTTCAGTTCATGATCCCAGGGTCCGAGGCTCAAGTTCCACGTGGGGCTCCTTGCTCAGCAAGGAATCTGCTTCTCCCTCTACCCTTTCCCCCTACTTGTTCTCTTTCTCTTTCTGTCAAATAAATAAATAAAATCTTAAAAAAAAAAAAAAAGAAATGCATGAAGGAAAAGATGTTCAATTTTATTATTCACTGGGAGATACAATTCCAATAGTGCACACTCACCAGAACAGCTAACATAAAACGAGAAAAACCAAAGTTTGGTGACCATGTGGAGCAAACCGGCCTCATGCACTGCTGGCGAAAGGGTATTGGTAGAACCACTTTGGAAAACTCGGGCAGCATCTACTAAAGCTGAACAAAAAACTCGGCAGTTGCTCGCCTGGGTAACTGCTCCACGGAAATACACACCCGTGTGCACCCAAGGACACAGACAAGCCTGTTCCTTAAAGCACTAGGTCACGACCGCCAAATACTTCAAAATTCCGAAATGCCATCAACGACAGCATGGATATATAAGTTGTGCTATAGTCACAGAATTAAATTCTATACAGTGACAATAAGTGCACTACTGTGTAACTATATATGTAACACAGATGGATCTTCCAGATATCCTTATGAGCAAAACAAGACACACTCAAATTGGAAATGACGAATTATTCTATATCTATACATGCTGAACACGAGCAAAACTTATCAATGATGTTAGGAGCCAGGACAACTGCTTTGGGAGGAGAGAGTTACGAGAAGGGGCTCAAAGGGAACTTCGAGGGTGCTGGCAACATTCTGTTCCTCAGTCTGGGTTTTGTTAACATGACTGTATTCAGCTGCGCATTAAAAATCTATGCATTTTAAGAAATTTATTTTTAACTTTAAGTAAGCTCTAGGCCCAATGTGGGGCTCGAACTCATGACCCTGAGATCAAGAGTCGCATGCTCCACTGACTGAGCCACCCAGGTGCCCCAGTTTGTACCTTGAAAAGTTAAAAGATAGAAATAAATCAAAAAGTTAACAGGAGTTATCTCTAGGTGTTGGCTTTATAGGTAATCTTATTTTTCTCCCCTGTATTGTTTCATGTATTTCAAATTTACTACAGTGTTATCAGAAATGTTTTAATCTTATTTTATAATATACGTTCATGCCACATGATGCCACCATGCTTCTAAAAAAGGTGTTGGGAAGTTGCCCTGGGCAAGAAGCTACCAATTCTCTTCCTAAGGAGTATCTACTTCCTTTTTCCTGAACCTGGGACAGTGGTTCTGTCTGGAAATCTGTCTGGACATCAGAGTCAACTGGGTAGCTAATTAAAAATTCCGATTTTGGGGCCCCACTCCCAGAGACTGGGATTCAGTTGGTCTAGGGTGGGCTCCAATATGGCATCCCTCAAGCTCTAAAGTACTGGGACTCTGCGCCACAGTGTCTGAACTATTGCAGCTTCAGCCCCCCCTGCTGGACACGGGCTGGGAAAGCCGGCCTGGGAAAGCCGGCCTGGGACATCCACAGTCCCCCTCTGCAGGGCTGGGAAAGGAGGACTAGGACCTAGGATTTGGAAGCTTCCTGGGGGAGAGAGAGACCTTGGAAAGCCCAAGGTGGCCCTGCTTCAGCCAGACTACGGGACAAGGAGTACAGCAAAGCCCTTAGGATCGCAGATAAGCAGTTAAATAGACAAGGGCTCAAATCCGGCTCTGTAACAAGCTCCGTGACCTTGGGTTTAACCTCTCTGAGCCTTAGCACTTTCATAGGAATTCTACCTATTTTACAGAATTATGAATATGAAAGAAGATACTGTGTGTAAAACATTCGACACAAAGCCTAGTATGTAGTAAGATCACAAAGTTAATAGTAATGATACATGCTATGTGTAACGATTATGCAATACTCACTACTTGTAGTATTAACATTTGTATATTGTGTTTAATGTTAGATTTAACTATATAATGTTATATGCATAGTATAGAGAGGTATATTGATATTGAATATGGTTAGTCCAAATTATGGAAAATCAGATGTGATGATTGTTTTAGGAAATACACTTTTAGCTTATTATGGTCTCCTTTTGCAGATGCTATAAATCAAAATTCATTCATTCATTCAATCAACAGGCGTTAAGAGTACAATCTTTGAAAATCTGCCTCACCAGTTATGTGACAAAGTGACCTTGGGCAACTTACTTATCCACTCCTTGTCCCAGTTTCTGCATTTGCAAAACAAGAATGGTAATAGTATCCACCTCACAGGGTGGCAGTTACTATTGTATGACTCTGTGTAAGTGGCCTAGGAGCATGTGTGGTATGCAGGAAGTTGTCAGTAAATTTCAGCTGTTACTATCCCTTCAGTAGTTATTTATGAATGCTTACTGTATATATGAGCTGCCAGCTGAGAACACAACAAGAAAGACAGACATGGTTCCTGCCTTCATGGAGCTTATAATCAAATCACAGCAAAGTATATACTATTTGAAGTGGCTGAACAAGTGGGACCTTTCCCAGTAGAGTTACACTGCATGGCTGCATATCCCAGTCAGCAAAGCCCTTCAACACTCCCTATCCTAAAATCTCTTCTCGATAAGAAATTCCTGTGACACATCAGGCTTCCTGTGGCACAATTTATGACCCTCATGCAGGAGAAGGCTCTGCTGAGGAGCCAAAAGCCTAGGCACCCCAAGACCCTCAGCCCACACTGGCTGGGATGATGTCACAGAGCTCCCTCTGAAGCGGGTATAAGTGCAGCAGAGCAGGGGAATGGCATAAATCCTCAAGCCCAGTACCGTCGAACTCTAGAAGGAAGGCTCTGCAGCAATGAGCCCCTCTGCTCTGGGCTGGAGAGCCCTGAGACACCCAAGCCACTGGAAGCCAGCTGGCCTTGAGTCTCCTTGTTTCCACCAGCCATGCCTCTATACCCAGCTTTCATTCACTCACTGCACTAATGTGGAGCACCTACGCTATGCAAAGCCTTCCACTAAGTCTACAGAGTCAAGCAAAAACAGGGCCTTACTCTTAGAGTCACAGCCAACAAGCACTTTTAGATATAACCCATAATTAAACCTGACCAAGACTTATGATAGAGCTTAGCACTTTGTGTGACTGAGGACAACTGGGTAGGCTTCCTGACAGAGGTGGCACTGAGTCCTGAAGGATGATGGGAAGTTTACCAGGTGGAGATATGGAAAGAACCAGAGGTACAGCTCCGAAATGGAAGACAGAACATGAGTTTGCAGGACTGGTGTAGATGGGAAAGAGATCAAATCTTCAGCTGAGTGCTGACCTGATGGGAGGAGACTATGTGAGTCTGGTAACAAGTCACCAGACAGGAGAAGGCAGAAGAATCCCAGAAACTCACAGAAGACTGGGAATAGTTAGTGTTCCTATTAGAGTATAAAGACCTCCGAATACACAGGACATCAGGCAGAGTCCTCAGAAGAGTACTGTTTTAGCAGTGAGGTTAAATTAGCCCTTGGCTAAAGGCTGCTCTAGACCTACCCTAATAAAGATTAAAAGAAAACCTCAAAAGGATCCAAATTCTAAATAATTTAACTGTGTCAGAAAAAAGCCCAGCAATATTTAAAGAAATAAGACAAAGTCCAGCACCCAAAGTCCAGCATCCATCTTTTAATCAAAAATTACCAGACATGCCTTGGGGTTGTGGGATTGGGCCCACAGAGGGTTCCGCACTCAGAACTGCACTGTTTGTCCCTCTCCCTGTGCCCAATTGTGCACACTTTCTCTTTCTCTCTAGTAAATAATAAATAAATAAATAAATAAATAAATGAATGAATGAATTTTTGGTTGTTAGTTCTGAGATTTTATTACTGGACACCTATAGAATTCCAAAGGATGGAGAGTAAATAAAAATGGAAAGTACACTGACCAACAGAGCAATGAAATGGAAAGAGCACCTATAATCCAAAAACACAGTATTAAAGAAAATGCAGATTAAAATATTCAACTGAACTCTGGTGGCCTTGTATCAAAGATCATGATATTATTTCTTACAATTTTCACGCACATTTAAAGGAATGCTTACTATTTTCTGTGATGAGCACCAGCGTTGTATGGAAGTGCTGAATCACTCTATTGTACTCCTGAAATTAACAGTACACTGTATGTTAACTAACTGGAATTTAAATAAAACCTTGGGGAAAAAAATTACCAGACATGCAAAAACTTAGGATCGAACATATAATTAGAAAAAAAAAATCAGTCATGAGGAAAATATCTAAAGATGACATAGATGAGAGCATTAGCAGACCAGAATGTGAAAAGAACTATTACAGACTTACTCCATATAGGAAAGAAGGCAGAAGAAAATAGACTATAAGGAGGAGAAAAATGGAAGATGTAGCTAAGACCCAAATCAAACTTCTGGAGTTGAAAACCACAATACCTAAAACAAAAAATACACTATGTACAATTAGATACTGCAGAAGAAAAGATTATGAATTTAGAGACATAGCAATAGAAATATTCCAAAATAAGCTCAGAAAAAAGGTGCTGAAAAAAGAAGTTATAGGTGAATTGTGGAACAATATCAAGTTGTCCAATATACATTAATTGATATTCGGGGAGGGTTGGGGGGGAGGTAGAAAAAGATACTTGGAGAATACCCCAAATCTTTTCAAATTGGATGCAAATTATAAACCCACAAGTCCAATAACTTCAAAATGTTTTTGAATATCTTTATATTGAATATAAATATGTTTATATTGAATATCTTTATATTGAATATAAAGAAACTATACCAATATATGTCATGATTAAATTGTTGAAAACCAGTGATAAAGAAAAAAATCTTAAAAGCAGCCAGAAAAGGAGAAGGGAACGCACACTGCAAACGGGGACAAAGAAAAGAAAGGCAGCACACACCTCATGAAACAATGTGAACCAGAAGACAGTGCAGCAACATTTTTACATGTTGTAGTGGGGGGCTGGGAGGCAGGGAGCCCTGTTAATTTTAATTCTATTTCTGGTCAAAGTAGATTTCAAAAAGGAAAGAAGATAAAAACTGTTTCATACAAATAAAATCAGAGAATGCATCACCAGCAGATCAGCACTATAAGGAATGTTAAAATAAATCCTTCAAGGAAAAGGAAAATAATACTAGAGGATAATTTACATACACATATGACGAGCATTGGAAATGGTAAACATATAGGTACCCATGAAAACTTTTTCTCACTAAAAAAACAAACAAAACCCTGAATCCAGCAACATGTAAAAAAGGATTATACATCTTGATCAAGTAGGACTTATTCTGGGGGTACAAAGGTGACTTATCTAAAAATAATTTAACTGTGTCAGAACCAATCTAAAAACTGTGTCAGGTTGATCTAAAAATCAGTCTTAATGTGATATACAGTATCAACAGAAAAAAGGGAGAAAAACCACATAACTGTCTAGTAGATGCAGAAAAAGCATTTGAAAAAATTCAATACCTCTTCATAAAATCATACAACAAACCAGGAATAGAAAGGGATTTCCTCAACCTGAAAAGAGGCACCTATGAAAAACCAACAACTGAAATCCTACTTAATAGTGAAAGACTGAATGCATTATCTATCCCTAAGATCAAACCAAGGATGCTCGTTCTTGACACAGCTGCTTGACATTGTACTGGAGGCTCTAGCCAAGATGATTAGGCAAGACAATAAAATACAAGGCATCAGATTAAAAAGGAAGAAGGAAAACTATCTGTATTCACTGATGACAAGATTTTGTATGAAGAGTATCTAAAGTATCTACCAAAAAACTATTAGAACAAATAAACAAGTTCCACCAGCTTACAGGATACAGATCAGTTATATTTCTATACAACCACAGTGAATGATCCAAAAAATGAAAGTAGGAAAACAATTCAATTTGCAAAAACATCAAAAAGAATAAAATACTTGGGAATAAATTTTAAAAAAGAAGTGCAAGACTTTACAATGGAAACTACAAACTTTTTTGAAAGAAAGTAAAGTAGATCCAAATAAATAAAAAGGCATCCTGTGTTTATGGAACAGAAGTTTAAATATTTTCAAGATAGTGATACATCCCAAATTGATCTACAGATTAAACACAATCTGCATCAGGATATAAGCTAGTTTCTCTGTCAGAAATTGACAAGCTGATTCTAAAATCATATGGGAACTCAAGGGAGCCAGCATAGCCAAAACAATCTTTAGAAAGAACAAATCTGGAGGGCTCACACTTCCTAACTTCAAAAACTTACAACATAGCTACAATAATCAAGATAGTGTGGTATTGGTATAAGGACAGACACATAAATCGAGGCAGTAAATGGAGAGCACAGGAATAAACTCACATTTATAAATCAATCAATTTTTGGCAAGGATGCCAAGACCATATAATGGTAGAAAGAACAGTTTTTTCAGCAAATGGTACTGGGACAACTGAGTATCTAAAATGAGAAAGACTTGGCACCCTCTACCTCACACTCTATACAAAAATTAACTCAAAATGAATCAAAGACCTAAATGTAAGCACTATAACTGTAAAACTCTTAGTAGAAAATGTAGGCACAAATCTTTGTGACCTTGGATTAAGCAATGATTTCTTAGATAAGACATCAAAAGCACAATCGGCAATAGAAAAAATAGATAAATTAGACTTCATTAAAATTTAAAACTTTTGTGTTGCAAAGGACACCATGGAGAAAGTGAAAAGATAAGCCACAGAATTCGAAAAAACATTTGCAAATCATTATCTGATAATGGACTTGTACCTAGAATACCTAACAAATGGTTACAATTCAGTAATAAAAAGACAAATGACCCATTTTAAAAATGGGCAAAGGATCAGAATAGACATTTTTCCAAAGATATACAAATGGCCTGTAGGCACATCATTGGTCATTATTAGTCATCAGGGAAATAGAAGTCAGAACCACAATGAGATACCACTTCACACTCACTAGGATAGCTATAATAAAAACCACAAATAAAACACTTATTGGCAAGGATGTAGAGAAATTAGAAACCTCACACATTGCTGGTGGGTATGTGAAATGGTGCAGCCACTTTGGAAAACGGTCTGGCAATTCCTCAAAAGGCTGAACATTAGATTCCCAGAAGTTCCACTTCCAGGTATATACCCAAGAGAAATGAAATGTGCCCACAGATTTTCACAGTAACATCATTTATAATAGCAAATCCTAATATCCATCAGTCGATGAATGGGTAAACAAAATGTATGTGCCCATACAACAGAATATCACTTGGCAATGAAAAGAAATGAACTATTTTTTAAAAAGATTTTATTTATTTATTTGACACAGAGAGAGAGAGAAAGCGAGAGCGAGCATGCGTGCACACACAGGTAAGCAGAGCAGCAGGCAGAGAGGGAGAAGCAGGCTCTCTGCTGAGCAGGGAGCCCAATTCAGGGCTCAATCCCTGGAACCTGAGACTATGACCTGAGCTGAAGGCAGCTGCTTAGACAACTGAGCCACCCAGGTGCCCCAAGAAATGAACTACTGAGATGTACTACAACATAGATGAATCCTGAAAACGTTCTGCTAAGGAAAGAAGCTAGTCACAAAGACCACATATTATGTCCATAATAGGCAAATCTGTAGAGAAAATAAGTTAGCAGTAGCCTACGGCTGGGGGTGGGTAGAAGAAAGGGGTGTGTCAGCTGATGGATATGCAGCTTTTGGGGGGGAAGAGATAATTAAAACGTTCTAAGACTGATTGTAGTGATGGTTGCATAACCTAAAACCCACTGACCTGTATTCTACTTACGGGTGAATTCTATGGTATGTGAAATCCATCCCAAGAAAGATGTCATTTTTTAAAAAAGAGACAATTGCCTGTTTAAAGCAAAAAAAAAAAAAAAAAAGTATTGTTGGGTGTATAACATAGCTAAAAGCAAAATGCATGACAATAGCTCAAAAGAAAGAAAGGAGGAATGAAGTGTACTGTTCTAAGGTTCTCAATGATACTCATGAGTGGTATATTATTTTAAGGTTAAAGATGTATAACACAAACCCTAAGCAACCACTAATAAAAACAAACAAAAGAAGATTTATGACTAATAAGCTAAGATTGGAGATTATTAAAATAGATTCACCAACCCCCCCACCCAATCTAAAAGAAAGCAAAAAAAAATAAAAAAGGAGACAAAGGAAAAAAGAACAAGTAGGACAAATAAAATACCAATGGCAAAATATCAACCATATTGATAACAACATTAAATGTAAATGGTCTAAATATTTCAATTAAAAAGTCAAATTTGGGGGCATCTGGGTGGCTCGGTGGGTTAAAGCCTCTGCCTTCGGCTCGGGTCGTGATCCCGGGGTCCTGGGATTGAGCCCCACATCAGGCTCTCTGCTCAGCAGCAAGCCTGCTTCCCTCGCTCTCTGCCTGCCTCTCTGCCTACTTGTGATCTCTGTCTGTCAAATAAATAAATAAAATCTTTAAAAAAAAGGTCAAATTTGTCAAATTAGATAAAAATAACACAGTTACATGTTTTCTAAAAAAAAAAAAAGACCTTTTAAAATGTAAAGTCAGGGAGATTAAACGTACAAGGATAGAAAAAGATATGCCATGCAAACACTAGTCAACAGAAAGCCAGAGTGATTACACAGACCAATTGGAAATATTACCAGAGATGAAGAACATTTCATATTAATGAAGGGATTAACTTCTTGAGAAGATATAACAACCTTAAATGTTTATAGACCTAAGAACAGAGCCTCAAAACACATGTTGCAAAAGGTGATAGATTTAAAAAGAAAAAAAGAAACGGAGGGGAAATGTCTAGGTGGCAGCTATAGCCATCGGCTTAGAGATGGAAGTTGAAGCCATGGCTACCAGTTAGATTAGCAGAAACAAGTGTAAGAGAGAAAAGACAGCAGGACAGAATGCTGGGCCACTTCAGCACTGTCAGGGTGAACAGAAGAAGAAACTCTTAAGAAGCAAATAGAGAAATAACTATCAGAATAGGAGGCAGAAAAGGACTGGGAGGTCATGGAACCCAAGAGAAGCGTGCTTCAAAAGGCAGAGTGTGCTCAGCTACATCAAATGCTGCTGAGATGAACGAGGACCTCACAGGCTGTAGCAGGATTTATGGAAAGAATCACTAGAGACATGTGCATGAGAAATGGGTGGATAGTGGGAACAGAAGCCAGTGGACTGAGCAGGAGTTGAGGAGATGGAGATAATAAACCCAGATTTTTATTTTAACAGGCTTGGCTGAAAAGAGTAGGTGACAGGGGAGATTGTAAAATCAAGTTATTTTTGTTTCGTTTCTTAACTGAGTTACAAAGGAAGGAGGTAGGAGAGTGGAGACGATGAAGATCCAGGGGACAAGGAATGAGCAACAGAAGGGGGTTCTTTGGGTGGGGGTCAAGGGGAGAGTTACCAGATCTCCGGTGGAGAGGCTAACTGGAAGAGGGACATCCCTCTCAGTATAATGGGGCCAGAGGCATGGATGGCCATGGATGCAGGTCAGTTTGGAGCCCAGGGCAGAAGTTAAAGAAATTACCTCCTGGTAAGTTTTCTTTTCCTTATAAAGATAGAGTCTAGGTCAGCTGCTGGGGGTGATTGGAGAAGCTGTGGTGTGGAAAATCAGGGGTATGTGAGAGCTCTGAAATAGCTGGGCAGGGGTGGGGAGTGTGTGGTTGGAGTAGATGTAGACAGCGGGCCTGCTGGGCACTGCTGGGGTCTTAGCTGAGGCTATGGACCATGAAGTTGGACCAGTGTCAATTCATGAAGGGATCCCCCCCCCCATCTCAGCCCTATAAGCCAGGACTGGCTTAACAGGGTTCTAGGGTTACCACGTTCTAGGGTTGGGGTGGGAGGCTATGGGGTCAGGTGGTGAATGGTGAGCAGTTCAAGTAACAGGCCAAATTGTCCAGATTGGAGGGGAACAGAGCTGATTTGGGGTAAGGGGGGGAAAGTAAGAGGCAGGAGCCTGAAGTTTTCTATGAACAGATATGGTAGAGGCTAGGGAGACAGAGCACATAGAGGTACACGGAGATTAAAACTTCAGAGGTGAAATGGTGTCAAATGATGACCAGATCATGGTCATGGGTTGCTGAAATAGACGTTGACGGTCGGTGAGTTGAAGCAACAAGTAGCTCAGAAGCCAGGGTTTGGAGGACTGTCTTTGTAGACGTGGAAGCTCCTGTATGATGGTAGAACCTAGGACAAAAACTCTGTGACAAAATCCCTTTTCCGTCTGGGTCCCTACATGGCTGGATCATCTAACTTTGCCCTTAATTATGACTATTCCCAGCCTGCAGAGATACAGCTTTATAACTCGGCCTTCATCCCTGAGGCTGCCCAGCTCCTCCCCTCCCTTCTCCAACTAGTTACAGCCCCGTGGTGTACCATTCCAGGACTGGCCACACGTGAATCATCATGCTTCTTGGCACCATCTTGAATTACACAGGTTTTAAGGGATACTGGCAGGGTCTTTAAACATGGAAGATCCAGATTGGTATTGAGAGCCCGGGTCACGAGGCACTGATTCCTAGAAACCCAGGATTACCAGGAGCACTCACCAGCTAGCCATCAGCCAGATACACAGTCACAGCACGCTCACAGCCTCCGTCCACTAGAACCAAGGTCATAACCAAAAGACCACACACTCCCAGTAAGCCCCTGGACTCCCATCCAGCAAGGCTGGCTCCCTGGCCTGCAGTGAAGAGAAAGAGCCTGGAGTAGGGGGCCTGGGTTCTAGTCCTGACTCTGCGGTGAACTTGCAGTGTGACCCTGCCCTGAGGCCTCGGTTTGCCTGTTCAACAAGGGCAGTGGGATCTCAAAGACTTGCAGTCTTGCTGGTCTACGGGGGCGGGGTGGAAGAAGGAGACACTCATCAGCTCACAGCGCTCAGAAGGCAAGAGCTGCAGAAGACAAATGAGCAGAGGTCTTCAAGCTTCATGACAGTCATACGCAGAGGCAACCCTCTGGGGTTCACTCCCTGCATCCCTCCTCCTCCTCCTTCCTGAGAGCCTCTGAAGTAAGCTCAAGGGGCACCCCTCCCCCATGCCTCCCATCTTTCTCTTCATGAGATTTTCTTTTGGCTAAAAGGTCAACCTGGTTTGAGGCTCTGTGTTGAAAAGGAGAACATAGGAGGCCCCAGCCATGCAGCCATACCAGAGACCCATGGCTCTCTACAGTGCTTCCCTTTCAGGGCACATTCTTCACAAACCCCATCAGAAGTCCAGGACCAACATCCATGAGAGCTCCAGATGCCCCCATATTTCTCTGGTCAGGTCCCTGGAAGGCAGGCAGAGTCCTCAGGTACCAGGAACCCTCAGCACCCCACGCTGCAGCTGGTGAGGGGGCCCCATCATGTTGCCTCATCTATACCCAGGACTGAGCTCCCCTCTCCACAGGGTAGCTGTTTCTTCCTATCCTTTGGGCTAATGATACATCCTAGAGCCCTTGACATCAGTGAAGAACAAATGAGGTCCTGTCAGGAGTCTTGGGAAAGACCCACTTTGTGACAGGCTCGGGTTGGAGCCTGGTGCAATTCACATGGGGGGCTGGGTATGTGGACAGCGGGAAGGAATTCCCTCAGTGGTCCTGGGCCACAGCTTGAGGACACCTGCTCTCTGGGGAAGGCCTGGCCCGGAGTCCCAGGATAGGCTGGGGAGCAGAGCCTGGGACTCTGGGCAGCACCACCTGGCTGGAGTAGGGCAGAAGGACCACAGAGGGGTCTAAGAGGAACAAATAAACGTCACAAGAGCCATAGTGAGTATGGCCTTTGCCTGGGGTCACACCTCCCCTAGACCCTATTTCACACACACCCCCAGCACATATGGGGTCCACGGCCACAGAGCCGCCCATGTCCTCCCCTCCACCTCCCTGTAGGCTCCTGTGAATGGCCCTCTCCCAGCCGGCGCTCCCTCTTCCCCTGCCAGCTCACCGAGCGATCTCCCTTCCTTCCTTCCAGTACTTCCTCCTGGTTGTTCTCCTGAGGGGGAAAAGAAGGGGTGACTCCACGCCCTTTTGCCTCCCTTCTTCATTCTTGCCCCTTGCCTGCCCAGACAATGGTCACTCAAGGCCTCTCTCAGGGCCTTGGTCTTGGCCACTTCAGCTGGGAAGCCGATGGGATCAGGTTGGGGGGTGCTCTGGGACAGCAAGCAGGCAGCCCAGAATGAGGACAGTAATGAGCAGAGCTGGGGACAAAGCAGGGGGGCCAGGTGGAGACTGGGAAGAGGAACCCACCAGAACAGACAGAGGGCAGGAGTGCAGAGCTGCCAAGGGCCGAGGCCTCGCTCCCATGGTGGAGGAAACCTCTCCGATCTGGGGCAGGAGGGGCAGAGCCTCCCTGCTCACCTGTCTAGAGCCTGAGGCTGTGGGAGGACTGCGGGACCCCATGTGGTGACGGGGAAGGGGTGAGGTCCATGAGTGTGGGTGGGCAGGGTGGACCCAAGGGTGGGGTCCTCGGGCTAAAGGCAGGGGTGCCGAATGCTTACCGATCTCCTCGGTGGCCCCGTTTCAGGGGCCCAGCCTTCCTGTGTCGCTTTGAATGCTGAGATCCCATGGGCCGGGGAGTGCCTCCTGGGAACAAAACCCCTGTCTCGGCAAAACGGTGCAAACCCAGGAAGAAAGCAGAGGGTCCTACCCTCCATGGCAGCCAGAGGCTGGGGGAGTCCAGAGGCTGGTGCTGCTTCAGACTGCACGTGAAGACCTGGGGCCTGTTGCCATTCCTTCTACTACTCAGCTCCCCACTGAAGCTGCCACAAGCCACCTGGGTGTCTCCCTCCATCACCGTGGCAATGGTCACTCTAACAGCAACCATCAAGGATTCACTGGGACACAGAAACCTTCTCAGCTGGTCACAGGCCCCCTCCCAAGCCCTTCAAGACCAGCCTGAATCCTCAAGGCCTCAGTGGCCATGCCACTCAGGGACACCCAGCTGCTCGTTTCCATGGCAACACAGAGACCCTGTATGCCTGCATCCGTGGTTACTACAGCAACCCAGGCAGAGCCAGGTGCCCTGAGGACAAAGTCCCCATCTGGAGGAACCACAGCCAGAAAACACATTCCCTGTGCTCTCTGTGGCCTGCCCTGAGTTGGTAACCGGCTCTGTGCTGGTGCGTCTTTGAGAGACTGATGGGGTATCTAGGATTTCCTCGTCTGTGTCCTTAGCCTTTTGTCCTCCCACTCCCCCTAAGAGGCACCTGAGTGATCTTCCCCCTCACAGGGCTTCACCTCCCACAACCCCCCCCCTTTTTTTTGAGAGAGAGAGAGAAAGAGGAGAGAGGGAAAGTGGGAGAGAGAAAGAGCATATGTCGGAGGAGGAAGAGAGAGAGAATCTGAAGCAAGCTCCACACCCAGCACAGAGCCTGATGGGGGGCTCGACCTCATACCCCTGAGACCACGATCTGAGCCCCAGTCAAGAGTCGGACGCTCAACCAACTGAGCCACCCAGGCGCCCCCACGTCCCACAACCCAAGAATGTCCATGCCTGCATGGACAGGGCCCTCTCCTCTCTTAAACTCCAGAACCCTCCATCCACCTGCTCTCTGGACACTTCCCAGTGAATGTCCCACACAGCAGCTCCCACTGAGGTATGCTGCTTAGGACTTCCAGTGAATCTTATCTTCTATGTAAGATTTATCTTATCTACTCCATCTCCATCTGCCGTGAGTGACACAGCAGGCCCCCAAGGTGCCAGCATAGCTTCCTGCTTTTTCCTGCTTTTTCCTTCCATCTTCCCTGCCCAGGCCTGCAAACCATGAAACCCTTTTGATGTCAGCCAGCCAGCATCTGTCTACTCCCTTCCCTAGGTCTCCATTCTCAGGAGGGCGTCCCTGTTGCTCAGATCTTGGCTTCAGGACAGTGTCTGTCTCCAATTTGCTCCCCTCAAGGCCCTCCTCCACTGGCACCAGAATAAAAGTTCTAAATGTAAATCTGATCCTGTCTCCAGACCCTGCTTAAACCCTTCAGAATCTCCCTGCTGCCTCAGGACAGAGGCTAAGCCCATGTACTCTGCCCAAGCCCGCAGACCCCTCCAACCCCCTTAGACCAGGCGCCCATGCTAACTCCCGGATCACATCACCGCTCCTCTCTCCCCTACCTCCACCACTCCACTTCCCCTTTCTTGCCCATCCCTGGCCATGTTCTCACAAAAATGATACCCAGACCTTCAATGAGGTGCCTAGATTGATAATGAGGAATCTTTGGGGTGTAATTTCAAATTTCTGAGGGGAAAACGGTGTCTAGATACAAAACTGGACATTGCTGACCCCACTCTGACTAGATCTGAAAACCTTGGCCCCTAGAGGTCTGCCCAGCAGACAGAGACTCATGGAGATACCGTAAGGGGCCACGGAGGAGATGCAACTCTCACGGGCTCCAGAAAGCTAGGGATCCCAGACCATCAGCTGAAAGGGCACTTCAATTCCTCCCCGTCATGTCACAGATGGGAAAATCAGGCTCAGACGGAGGACGCTCCAAGACAGGTCTCCCAACTCCATGCCTATGGCTCTTTCCAAAGCCTGTGTGAGGAAGTCAGCATGTAGGGTTCGTGCGCTGATGTGCAGCATGGGGCAATTTTCAGGCAGGGGAACATATGTGTGTGCCTATCTGGAGCTCGAGACCTCATCCCTCCATCTCTCCCAACTTCTCTTTCAGGTGCCTTCTGTCCTATTGCAGGCAGAACAGAACTTTCCAGTCAGAGGGCCTCTCAAACCCCTGCTTAGGTCAGTACTTCCTCAGACACAAGGTCCTCCGGTTTTCCTTCCCACTCAAGTTCTCCGGTTTCTACACTGGTCCATTCAGGAAGGCAACAACAGGAATGTGCAACAGGAAAAAGTCAGTGAAGCCAGCGTCCTCACCTTTAGGCTGACGGGGGGTGGGGGGGATTGGGGTTGGGGTGGCTTCTGGACACGCTGGGAGAAGTCCCACTTGAGATCACACCCAGGGGCAGGAAGTCCTTGGAAGCTAAGCTGATGGACAAGTGATAAACCCCTCCACGCACATTTCCAGCTTCAGAGCACTCACTCCTTCTAGAGTGGTCCCTCCATCTCGGGTGTTGGCGATTTCTTCTTCACTTCAAGCCCCAACACACTTCCCTTTGGTTCCAGTTCTGTCCTCAGAGCCCCACAGAGCGTGACTTTTCCATCTGTCACGATGCTTTCCAGGTCAAAGCGCTGTTACATAGGTTAGTTCTTACCGGTGAGCACAGCCCTTGAGGGAGGGCACGATCAACCATATTTCTCACAAGAGGAAACTGAGGCCCAGAGAGGAATGTCTTGCCCGGTAAGTGGAAGAGGAGGCGCTGGGTGACAGACCACCAGGCCAGGTGACAGAGAGTGTGCCGACTCTGTGGTGCTGTGGAGGCCTGGGAAGGGAGCTCACAGGAGTGCTTCTGGCATGACTCCCCTGAGACACTTGGGCATCCTCCAGGGACAGCAACTGGACACAGAGCGGCTGAACTTCCTGGCTCTGAACCTTGACATGACAATGCCCCAAGACCCGGAGGGGACTGGGCATCCTGGGCACCCCTTCCATGTTGATCTTCCTGAAATGTCTGTTTCACCCTGAGGCAGGCTGAGCCCAGCCTGGGTTTGGGGGGGAACAGCAAGGGGAGGGCGGGCAGCCTTCCATGCAGGGGGGTCAGCCCTCAGCTTCTGCTCTGAGAAAGGAAAGCCTTCAGGGAAGCAGGCCTGCCCTCTGCGGGAGCCTGGTAGCCAGCACCCACACTTACTTCAGCGCTCTGCCTCCCTGTCACAGAACTTCATGGCCTTCCTTTAGCCCCATGCTGTCCTCTCCCCAGGACGGATTCCGAAAGAGGGGACGCGCTCACTCGCCACACACGCACAGAATGTGTGAGCTGCCTCTGAGATTCGCGCATCAGGGACTGTCAGGCATGCAGGCACTTACCCAGCCCTGGCTGGATGCGATCATGGGACGGGAGGGAGACCTCCAGGTTCTGTCCGCCCATGACTGCTGCAGTTACTGGCAGTTACCATGGCAACCTGCGGGCCTCTTGGAGGGGTCTGAAGGCCGAAGCAGGTCCTGAGGGATGGAGGAGAGGTTGGGCACCAGGAAGGCCAGCCCAGGGTCGGGGCCCCACTCAGAGGGAAGCTGAGCCCTGACCAGAGGTAGCAGACAGGAAGAAAAGAAGGGAGTAGGGGTGAGGGCCCGGCAGGAAACGAGGGGGAGCTGAAGGAGGTGCCAAAAGACTCAGCCATCTGAGTCTTTGAAGATAATATTTCAAGTCGAAATGAATGCGAAATATACCCCCCATACACACAACAACCAAATTTTAAACAATGTCAGGGTTCTACGGGGGCCGCTGGAATCAATGTGAGGCGGTAAGGCCAAATCCTGCAATCAAGGGTTAGACCCTCTATTCACATTTTGATTTCGTTTTTGCATTAACTTTGTTTTTGCATTAACTTTGATTTGCAAAAGTATTGTATTGAAATCTTAGTTATGTCAATCACTGAGCTTTTCAGTGGTCCCCTAAATTTTGTACCTGAGGTAAATAAAGGCCCCACGCGCCTCAAGCAGGTCTTGGGCCTGAAAGGGAGGACAGAGGAGTTGGGGGCAAGAGGGCCCCTGCTGCAGGTGGAAATATGTCATAGAACAAGGAGCAGGGATTCCTCTCAGTTCTGACAGAGTCGGATTCAGACTTCCCGAGATCCGGCAACACCAAGACGGCCGATGAAGAGCCCGGGTGCCCAGCGTGCACATGGGCCCCTGCATGTGGGGGTGACGGTGACACAGAAGATGGCTCCTATCTCCTGCCCTCCCTTGGGCTGGCTGCTTAGGGGAAGGGAGGGGAGAAGGAGAGAGGGGAACAGGGAACGGAGGGGGCGGGCAGGGAAGAGGCTGGCAGTTCCCTGCGACAGGGAGCAGGAGCAGCAGATTAGCTGTAATTGCCTGAAGCTGAGAGAGGCTGTTGATAAATGTTACTAATAATCAACCTTCAGATCTGACACCCGGCTCAGGCTGGGATGACTGTTTTGAATGGAAATCGAACCCAAACCAGTAATTACCCCAGTGAACGATGCCAGTCTTACGGTGGAGCCTGTTCCAGGCAGACAAATGGCACCAGCGTGTCATTGTCAGTCCCTCAGGGAGAAGAGTCTGCAAGGGGCCCCTTCCCAGAGTCACACCCAAGAGCACAAGCTGGCCTGGCCTCCACTTCCTCAGTGGGACATGGTCTCCACCCTCCTTCCTAGGAACTGCAGTAAGTGAGGGACGCTTGACAATCATCCTTAGTCTCTAGGCAGGATCCAGAACTCACACCTCGCTGGCACTGTCCGTCTGCCCTGGGGCTGGGTGCAGGTCCCTTGTTGACATCACCCCTAGCTAGTAGAAGCAGATGCTTGGGAACGGGGGTGGCTGTCCTCCCCAACACAGATACAGCCCTCCAGACCTCCAACTGGGACACTAGGACAACCACAGAGTTGGGCGCTGTTGGACGGGGAGGCTCCTGGAATGGCCTGAGAGGGGCCAGGTGAGAGGCACAAGACCACCATCAATGTGAGAGTCTGTCCCAGCCTCTAGCTGTTTCTGATGAGTGTGTGCTTGCTCCCAGTGCCAGACAATGGCAGGTATGCCTGGAAACTCTCCCCAGAAACAAGCAACCTCCTAGGACCCCAGCTTGTGTCCCCTGGGCACCTCTTCCTCTCTAGAGGTCCCCTAGAATGCTGGCACCAACAGAACCAGACCAGAGGGGGAAAGGCTACTCCTGTCTCTGAAGCAGCTCCCCTCCCAGGTGCCTGGATCCCTCAGCCCCCACCCAGCTTCCCAGCAGGATAGCCAGGGCACCTGGATAGGAAAAAAGCATTCACTAGCTCAACTACAGTTGAAACCGCCAGGCAGAGGCACAGCAGGCTCACGGCCCCCACCGCACCTAGTCTTGCACCAGGGGAAGGGGTATTGTACCCGTCCTCCCCCACTTCCCAAGGCTCAGGGCAAGAAGAGGGAGGGAGAGAGCAAGCCAGTCTTTCCTCCACCCCTGCCCCTCACGGAGCCAATTCTCTCCAGCACACCTGCCCCAGCAGCGAGCAGTGATGGCGACATTCTCTCTAGTGTCCATCACTCCCCACCACACACCTTCTCTGCTGTGCCCAGCCCTGTGCTCCAAAGACTAAGACCGTCCCCGCCTTCAGGGAGCCCTGGGGAGGATGAGGATAAGAACGTAATAATCGGTGGGACTGCAGGTCATCCCTAATGACCCCTCTGACTCTCAGGTAAAAATGCCCTGAATGACAGAGTCTGGAGTTATCACCGAGCTGCCTCAGTGGGCAGACAGAGCTGGGCAGGCCTGGCGGGATTCAGAATGTGGGGACCACATCCTGGAAGGCTGTGGTTAGACTAAGAGCTGAGGGTCAGAACAGGCGCCGACGCTGGCGCCTCAAGGCTGCCACCTAGTGATGGTGCAGCAGGAATGCAGCTCTGTCTCCAGGCCCTGGGCTTTCCCTGGCCTCCTGCTCTTTCCCTGAACTCAGCTGTGTGAACAGGAACTGAGGAACAGGGTTTAGTCTTGTTCACAAAGGCTTGAGGCTTGGAATAAAGAGGGCACAATAGGCCCCAGGGGTCTGGAAGCTATAAGTCAGCAGGCAGGGGAAGGCCCCTGCCTCTGGAGCTCCCTGGCTCCCTCCAGAGCATTCTGGTGCCCTATAATTATCTGTTCACACAGCACTGTCTCCCCACCGTTCCACAGGGACCTCAGCTGTCACCTGGTCCTGGCCTGGCCCACAGGGAGAGGAGACAGGAAGCCCACACCAAGAATTGGCCCGCTCAGCCTCCTGGGTGCCAGAATTAGGTGCTCGTGGTCAGCTCCCCCACCCTGCTCCTGTGGCCTAGGAATGGGCTCACTTTCAGCCTAGGGTCAGGCAGGGGTGCTGCAGGTCTCAATCCTCAGCTCTCAGGTAACCTACCGGATCCGGGAACACTTGCGGCCCCCAGTTATTTTCCTTTCTTAACAGGGAAAGTAGTGGTGACAAGATGTGAAGGGGCGGTCGCCAAAGTCTGTGTTCCCGGGTGTGGAGAGCGCTCGGCCTGGGTGAGCCAGTGGTGGGGGGCATGCGGAGGAAGGCAGGAGGGAAGCCCAGGTGAAGGGTAAAAAGGAGAGAGCACTGCAGACTACGTAATGGGGGCGGTGGGCAGGAGTTTTCTTAGAGGGCCAGACAGTACCTATTCCGGGCTTGCAAGCTGAGCTGTACTGAGCTCTGAGGCCAAGGTGGGAAAAGAGCCAAAGACAGTATGTAAACGAACAGGAACTCCCGTGTCCCCTTAAGCTGTTTTACAAAAACAGGCTGCTGATCCAAACCAATCTCCCCGCCCACCATAGCGGTTGTCCATGTTGGACTCCCCAAGGCCACAACCCAACATGCCAGCTTGTAGCAGATGCTCCGTGGAGCACCAGTCCACTTCCTGGGCGCTGCCTCTTAGGGCAAGGCTGGGTGTGGGGTCACAAGGTGTAAGGTGCGGGGAGTGAAGTAGAAAAGGTCGGGGTGGTGAGCAGCATGACCGGTGGGGACCCCCAGACCTCAGTCCGACCCTCCCCTTTCCCCAGCATGCACTCAGGGCTCTGGACACTCACCTGCAGCGGGAGGCTCCACGCAGTCGCTGCGACTCCCCTTCCTTCCCCTAGGGGGTCTCTGTCCCTCTAGCTGATGCCCCTCCAGCCCCTTCCTGAGCAGGAAACCCCTAAAGCCGGCTGGGGGAATGGGACTGAAATGCCCTAAGAACACTGGACAGATGACACCCCTGGGACCGCAAGGTGGCCTGATGTGGGAGGAGGTGTAACCCGGCACTGGGACTCAGGGGCTGTGGAGGCCAGGCTGGAACCAACTGACTCCCCCTGCCCAGGCAGGGCCCGGCTGGCCCCCACCCAGTCCCGGGACAGTCCACCAGAGCCGTCCCGGCCTCCCCACCCCAGCTACCGTCCCCCTGCGGGTGGTGCCGTGGTGAGAAGATCGCCAGTGGTAGGCTCGGGCTGAGCCTTGGGCTCTCCAGTTACACTAAAAGTGAGACCGTGGAAGATGGTATCGAGGCCACGCAAAGGCAGCGCGGGCTCATCCAACATTGATGCGCCCCAGATTGCCCCAGAGCCCCTCTTGGCAGAGGCAGGGTTCCCACTCCCAGCTCCTTTGGGCTGGGCTGGGAGCGCAAGGCAGGGTCCACCACCGCCCTCCCCCACAGCTCATCACCCAAGGTCACACAGACACCTATCAGCTCCCACGTCTAAGTGGCCCCTCCTGCATCCCAGTGCCTTGCTTAGTTCCCAGGTACTTCTGCAGCCCCCCAGCCTCGCAGAAGCTGCCCAGGCTCATGACCCCCACCGCACCTAGTCTTGTAGAAGGGGAAGGGGGTGTACACGTCCTCCCCCCACTTTTAAGGTGCAGGGGAAGAAGGAGGGAGAGAGCAAATCTCCCCTTCCCACTGCCGCTCTCCCAGTCGGTTCTCTCTGACACCCCTGCTTCCATTCATATACATGACACACACGTCCACATCACCACTCCTGGTGGCACATAAGCAGCTCCCTGCAAAGGTGCATAAACTCATCCATGTACACTCAGTGTGCACACACACCCTGGCACAATGTGCTCATACCCCAGATACACAATTACTGGTGCACACACTCAGTTGTATGAAAAACACACTCTCAGAAGCCTTCTCCCAGAGGAGCCCAAACCATCATTGCATTGGCTCTCTGACACTCGGCGATGGAGAGAAGGGAGTGTCACCCAGTCTGTCCCACCCAGGGCCACCCAGACTGTGGAGGGAGGGGCCGGCGCTGGGACAGTGCCCTCTTGGTGCACTGTGGTGTTCCTGCATGGTGATTAGCAGGGCTGCAGGGCTAGAGAGGGCCCAGAGGTAAAGCCGGAGTGGGATTAAATCTTTGCTGAGGAATGTGACCTTGCAAGAAGATAATACTGGGTCCCTGTTACCCTGATGCAGGCTCTGCCAGATTCCAAATGTTCTTGGATACAGGGCCCTCGTCCCCCCCACCTGACTCTGTGCCCCTCATTCTGGCACTACATTCCAGTCGGCTGGCACAGTTCTAGCATCATTAGATGTGCAGAATTCTGCCACCTTTAGCTGCAGCATGGGCAAGCTGTTCCCTAATGCCCACTGACTTCCCCACAGCTTGGGCTGGTATGCATCAGACAGACACACACACACACACACACACACACACACAGAGCTAGGGTTTTTCTTTGTTACTTTTTTTTTTTTTTTTTAAGATTTTTATTTATTTATTTATTTGACAGAGAGAGAGAGATTGAGATCACAAGTAGGCAGAGAGGCAGGCGGGCGTGGGGGGAAGCAGACTCCCTGCTGAGTGGAAAGCCCGGCGCGGGGCTCGATCCCAGGACCCCGAGACGAAGGCAGAGGGTTAACCCACTGAGCCACCCAGGCACCCCGTTACTCTTCATATTAGAGGAGATCAAAAGATTTGCTCAGTTACCAAACGGGGCACAGATTAGGAGCACACACCTGAGCCAGGAGCTCTAACTGCTCCAACTTCAGGACAGCCCACGTTGCTCAGGATGGAGAGAAAAGGTTTGTGCAGTTCTCCCAAGTCCGTGCTGGGTGAGAATGACCCACATAATACTCAGACTTGGCATTTATCTGTCATCAGGGCACAAGATTTTTCAGAATGAAGGAGTCAGGTATCCATGGGTTCTGTGAGTCCCTGCTTAAAAAGAACTGTCCTCCAGACTGTGTCTTTCTTTCTACCTTTGACCACAGAAATGATGTCCCCACCCCCAGGGTCTTTCTGTTTGTTTTTTTTTTTTTAAAGCATCCTGTCACCCCACCTGGGAAACCATACTGCCTGACAACTTCAAACCTCAGCATGAGCAAGGCTCACCTCCATGACTTGCTCCTGTCTTTACTCCCTTATCACCCCCAGTCCCAATCACACCAACTGCTTGGGAGATAGACCATCGCCCCACACCCCTGCCCCACCCCTCCCATCTGCCCCACCCAGTACAGTCAGTTTATTCCTATTTAGCCATAAATCCAACAAAAGAAAAGTAGCTATGTTCCAAAGCTCTGGAACAAAGCAGGACCTCCAATCACCCGTCCCAGGGGTCCACATCCAGCCTCCTCTGCCAGCAATCCAGAAGCTGGGACTGCTATGGTCAGGACCTCTGATCCCAGCCTGCCCCATTCTTGTCCCCCAAGCCTGGCCTTGCCAACCACAGAACATACAGCAAGGCCATGGGTCATGTGCTCACAGCACACCAGAACTCCAAAAGCACTCAGTCAAGCAGTTCAGACTCTTCAGCTTCAAGGGAAACAGGCGCAGAGAGCCAAGGGACTTGCCCAGAGCCAGAATGGGAATTAATGGAGCAGCCAGAATGAAATCCTGGATTCTGAGCTCCCGTCACAGCGCTCTTTCCAACATATGTCCCTGCTTCATAAAGCCCAGGAAAAGCATCACCTCTACCTCAGAGTAAGCTGCTTGTGAACTTACTTGCCCCAGTGGTTGGTCTGCTGCCCCCAGGTCTGGTCTGCCCCTCTAATGCCCCGTGTCTCCCACCTTCTCTGCTCATTCTGACTCAGCTGCGGTAGGGACTAGAGTCAGCTGGCTTGGGCCTATGGCTCCCTCCGTGTGATCTCTCAACAGCTGGGATCTGAGTTCCAGTCTGAAGGGAAGGGTCTGTTGCACTCCTGATGTGCTCGGGAATTCTTACACAGCTCCCCCTCGGGGCAGGGCCTGCCTGGGCCACCACACCTCTCCCTGTTCTAGGAATGACTGAGCTTGCAGGTTCAGCGGGAGAGGAAAGTCCAGATAACCACAGCCAGCCCGTAAAGAGCACTCGCCGCGAGCCAAGTGCTGTCGCAGGCGCTCCGTTTATTAAGCCTTACAAATACTAAGTCATTACAAGTGCTAAGTCACTGAGTCTTCTCGATGATAAGTACGATTTCCTGAAGGTACTATTACATTCATTTTAGTGACGAGGGCACGGAGGCTCACGGCAGTTAAACAGCTTTCCCAAGGTCACACGTGCACTGTGCAAGTGCTCTGAATACTGTGAAGGATCAACTTTCTGGAACACTAGGAAGCTGAAGCTGAAGCCATTGCTCAGGGAGCATACAGACACTGCCTGGCTTCCTCTCTTACCCTAGCCCCACTCTGGCCAAAGGTATGCAGCTTTGCTGACATCGAGTTGGTTTAATAACAAAGAGAGCCTAACATTTTTTTCTTGTGAGAAGAGAGACTGCATTTTGAAAACAGAAGCACACATTCTGTTGATGTCAAGTACTCTCGGGACAGTGACGTGAGTGCTCAGTACAAAGGCTACTTTTACAATAAGAATTTGGCTACTTTCTCAACTTGGCAGAAACCTACCTTTGCAGAGAGTATCACCAGTGCTGCGTGTCCTGTGTGGGAACCAAGAAGCCAAAAGAAACTTGCACCAAGGTGTGCTATAGAGACTACTGGCCAGTGTGGTCCTCTTGTCACCAAGAAGCTCCAGGCCAATTAAATGAGGAGCTTCACTTTGCCTAACCCTAGGGTAGCTATGCCTGTGGTCTGTTTCTAGTTCACAGCCTACCCTAGAGTGTACACAATTCAATTCTCACTATGACCCTTCACTATAAGAAAATCATCACTTCCGATTTTACAGATGGGGAAACTGAGACTAAAGGATATTAAATAACTATCTACTTGATACACTTATGAACTGTTCCAACTTTGCTTCTTTTATTTCTACAAGTGGTACACATGATTTTTAAAATTTTTTTAAAGATTTTATTTATTTATTTGACAGACAGAGATCACAAGTAGGCAGAGAGGCAGACGGGGTGGTGGGGGGTGGGGAGCAGGCTCCCTGCTGAGCAGAGAGCCCGATGCAGGGCTCCATCCCAGGACCCTGAGATCATGACCTGAGCCGAAGGCAGAGGCTTAACCCACTGAGCCACCCAGGTGCCCCAGCACACATGATTTTTATAATCAACACAAATAATAAGGATTTTCCCACCTGGGTTACATTTACACAGCTAGTAAGAGGTGGAGCTGGGATTTGAACCAGGTCTGTAATAACAAAGCTCAAGCTCTTTCTACTGCTCCCTCTGTGCCATCTCAGCGACCCAGTCTCTTGGGAGTCCAAGCCCTCCCTAGACATGTTTAGCACAGGCCATGTCTTGCTTCCTTGCCTTTTGCTCCTATTCAAAACTTATTGGCCACAGCTGGTTAAGCATCTGACTCTTGGTTTCAGCTTAGGTCATGATCTCAGGGTTGTGAGATTGAGCCCTGCATCAGGCTCTGCATGGAGTCTGCTTGGGATTCTTTCTCTCCCTCTCCCTTTCTCAAAACAATCCCCCCCCACCATGGTCTTGCTCTCTCTCTCTTTCTCTCTCCCCCCACCTCTTTCTCTCAAAAGAAAAGAACTTATTACAAAGCTGCAAGAATCAAAACAGTGAGATATTGTTATAAGGATAAATATATAGACCAACTGAAAATCCAGGAATATATGCATCTATGGCCAGTTGATTTTTGACCAAGTGCTAAGTTCTGTAGTGTCTTCAACAAAAAGTGCTGAGATAACTGGATACTGAATTTCCACATGCCAAGGAATGGAGTTGGACCCACATCTCACAAAAATGAACTCAAAATAAATCAATGACCTAAATATATGCTCTAAAACCACTTAGAAGAAAATGGTAAATCTTCATGATTGTGGATCTGGCAATGAAATTGTAAATATGACACCAATAGCATAAAAGAAAATAGATAAATTGGACATCCTCCAAGTTAGAAACTTTTGCTTCAAAGCATATTATCAAGAAAGTGAACATTTGGTTCACTATCGGTGGGACTGTAAATTGGTACAACCACTATGGAAAACAGTATAGGTTTCTCAAAAAGTTAAAAATAGAGCTAGAACTACCATATGACCTAGCAATCCTGTTTCCAAAGGAAATGAAATCTGGACCTCAAAGGGGTATTTCCACTCCCATGCTCCCTGCAGCATTATTCACAATAGCCCAGACATGGAAGCAACCTAAATGTTGACAGAGGAATGGATAAAAAAAATGCTGTGCATATATATATATATGTATATATGTATATATATATATATACATACATACACACACACACACACATATATATATGTGTGTATACACACACACACACACACACACACAATGAAATAGTATGAAAAAAATAAGTAAGTTGCCATTTGGGACCACATGGATGAACCTGGAAGACATGATGCTAAATGAAATATGTCAGACACACAAAAAAAAATACTGCATGATCTCACTTTACGTGGAATCTAAAATAGTTGAAGTCATTGACACGAAGAGTAGAACTGTGGTCGCCAGGGGCTGGATAGATGGGGAAAATGGTGAAATGTTAGTCAGAGGGTACAAAGTTTCAGTCATCCAAGAATGAGTCTAGAAATCAGAGGTATAGCATGGGGACTGTCATGAACAATACCATATTGTATCCTTGAGACTTGCTACGAGAAAACACCTCAAGTTTTCTCATTATAAAAAAAAAAGAAATTCCCATCACACACAGAGGAAAGAAAGAAAGAAAGGTAAGTATGTGAGCTGAGCTAATGGGTATGATAATTAGCTTGATTGCGGTCATCACTTCACAATGTGTACATACATGAAAACATCGAGTTGTACTCTTTACATATATATAATTTCTATGTGTCAACTTTACCACAATAAAGCTGAAAAAAAAATCAAACCAACAAAAAATATCAACCAAAAGGCATGCATTAAAACGTCCAGTGTGAATAACCAAAGCTGGGAAATATCTCAAGTACGCGTCACAGTGGAATGGATAAGTTATGGTAAATCCACACAGAACACTACCCAGGAACGGGAGTGAGCAAAATGCAATTTCATGGTTTTTGCAAAAGCACCGATGCAGCCACAGTTAAACTAGAGGAGGAAGACACAGAAGAGTATCCCTGGTACTCTTAAGTTAAAAGTAGACAAAACTGGGGCACCTAGGTGGCTTAGTGGGTTAAAGCCTCTGCCTTCGGCTCAGGTCATGATCCCAGGGTCCTGGGATTGAGCCCCACCTCGGGCTTTCTGCTCAGCGGGGAGCCTGCTTCCCTTCCTCTCTCTGCCTGCCTCTCTGCCTACTTGTGATCTCTGTCTGTCAAATAAACAAATAAAAAAATCTTGGAAAAAAAAAAAAGTAGACGAAACTAATCTCTCCAGTCTAATGGAAGTCAGGTTGGAGGTGGTAGTCCGTGTGTTAGAGGGCAGAGGTAAGGCGGGGTTCTGATCATAGAGTGTATTCACTTTGTGAAAATTCAGTAAATTCTGTACTTATGACTTGTGCGCTTCTTCCATATGCAGGTTAAATACTTCAATAAAGAGTTTATTTAAAAACAAACAAATGACACAGGCAAAGGACTTGAGCAGACATTTCTCCAAAGAAGATCTACGAATGGCTAAGAAGAGCCTGAAAAGATGTCCAACATTAGTCATCAGGGAACTGTCAATCCAAACCACAGTGAGAAACCATTTTGCCCATCCCAGGATGGTTTAAAACCAGGAAATGACAGGTGTTGGCAAGGATGTGGAGAAATGGGAACCTCAGGCACCACTGCTGGGAAGGTAGAATGGTGCAGTTGCTGTGAAAAACAGCTGGGCAGGGCACCTGGGTGGCTCAGTCGGTTAAACATATGCCTTCAGCTCAGTCATGATCCCAGGGTTCTGATATCGAGCCCCCCCGCATCGGGCTCCCTACTCAGCGGGGAGTGGGGGGGGGTCTGCTTCTCCCTCTACACTCCCTCCTCCTCATGATCTCTCTCTCACTCTCCTTCTCTCTCAAATACATAAATAAAATCTAAAAAACAAACAAACAAACAAACAAACCAGTTGGGTGGTTCCTCCAAAAGCTAAATATGGAATTCGTATATGAGCCAGCAATTTCACTCCTATTATACACCCAAAAGAGTTGAAAACAGTGACTGGAACACATACTTGTACACCAGCATTCGCTGAGCCTTTTTCACAGTGGCCAAAAGATGAAAACAACCCGAGTATCCATCAACAGAGTGAAGCAGAAACAACATGTGGTGTAGGAATCCAGAGCAATGTTATTTGGTCAAGAACGGAATGATGTATCCATGTACTTTACAGCATGGAGAGACCTTGAAGACTTCACATTAGGTGAGGTGGCCAGACACAAAAGAAAAAACACTGTACAATGCCATTCACATGTAATATCTAGAACAGGCACTTTATAAAGACAGAAAGGAAATTAGAGGTTGCCAGGAGCTGGGGAGGGGGGCCAGTGAGGAGTTATTTCTTACTACGTACAAAGTGTTTGGAATGATGAACGAGATTTGGAAATAGTGGTGATGGTTACACGGCATTGTGAATGTACTTGATGCCACTGAACTGCACACTGAGAAGTAAGGAAAACACAAAAGAAGTAAAAAAACACAAAACATACTGCTATACACTAACAATTAACTACTGGAAATTGAATGAAAAATATACTATTTACATTATCATTGAAAAATATTCAATACTTCAGGATAAATCTTATAAAAGAGGTAAAAGACTTAAACTCTGAAAACTACAAAATATGCCTGAGAGAAATGAAAGATGATCTAAATAAACAGAAAGATGTATCACTTTTATAGGTGAAAAGTCCAACATTACCAAGAGTCAACTCTCCCCAAACTGATCTACAGATTCAACACAATCCTAATTAAAATCCCAGCAGGCTTTGGTTTTGTTTTTGCAAAGAGCTTGAAAATATCTTTGTGAAAGGAATGTGAAATTAACAAGGACCCAGAATAGCTAAACAGCTTTGAAGAAGAGGACCATCTTGCTTTCTCCAGGGCTTGGGTGAATGACTCTCCAAGTCATTCCTTTGATCTGGCTTTGAAACCACACTCACCAAGCAACCTTTTGATTTTACTTGCCAAGTAGCTTGAGGATTGGGGATGGGCCCTGGGCAGGACAATAAACACTGCAGTTACTGCAAAGATCTTCACAACTCTAGAGTAACAAATGGGTTTTCTGGTTTGGGCGAGAAGGAGAAAGAGGAAGAAAAAGGAAAAAGAAGGAGGAGGAGGAGGAGGAAAGGAGGAGGAGGAGGGAGAGGGGGAGGAGGAGGAAGAACAAGAAGAAGTGGAAGGAACAACAACAACAACAACAACAAAGTTGAAGGTCTGAAACTACCTGATTGCAAGACCCTTTACAAAGCTATAGTCATCCGCATAGTGTGGTATTGGCATCGAGGTAAGCAAACAGATCAATGGAACAGAATAGAGAGTAGAAAAATAAATATGATGACAACTGGTTTTTGATAAAGGTGAAAAAAAAGTAAAGTCTTTTTAACAAGTAGTGCTGGAACAATTAGATATCTTTCTTTTTTTCAATGAACCTCATTCCATGTACAAAAGTTAAGTCAAAATGAAGCACAGACCTAAAATGTTAAACCTAAAATTAGGAAATTCCTAGGAGAAAACTTCTGTTGCCTTGCATTAGCCCATGATTTCTTAGATAAGACACTAGAAGAACGATCCATACCCCAAAGATACAGATGTAGTGAAAAGAAGGGGCACATGAGCCCCAATTTTCATAGCAGCAATGTCCACAATAGTCAAACTGTGGAAGGAGCCAAGATGTCCTTCAACAGACAAATGGATAAAGAAGATGTGGTCCATATATACAAGGGAATATTACTCAGCCTTCAGAAAGGATGAATACCTGCCACTTCCATCCACATGGATGGAACTGGAGGGGATTATGCTGAGTGAAGTAAGTCAAGCAGAGAAAGACAGTTATTATAGGGTTTCACTCATATGTGGAACATAATAGCATGGAGGACCACAGGGAAAGGGAGGGAAAACTGAATGGGAAAAAATCAGAGAGGGAGATGAACCATGAGACACTCTGGACTCCAGGAAATAAACTGAGGATTACAGAAAGGAGGGGGGTGGGGAGAAGGGGTAACTGGGTGACGGGCATTAAGGAGGGTACATGTTGGGATGAGCATTGGTGTTACACACAGCTAATGAAATCACTGAACACTACATCAATGTACTAAATGCTGGCTAACTGAACTTAAAAGAGAATACATTGGCAAATTGGGCTGCAGAGAGCAAGACTTCTGCTCTTCAAACTATTATATAAGAGACTAAAAAGAAAGTCAAAGATTTGGAGAAAATATTTGCAGGGCACATATTTGATAAAGGACATACATCTAGAATATGCAAAGAATTCTCAAAACTCAATAGTAAGGACACAAATCACCCAATAACAAATGGGAAAAGATTTTAACAGATACCTTCCCCCAAAAGAAGCATGGATGGCAAACAAGCACATGAAATTATGCTCAATATCATTAATCATTAAAGAAATGCAAATAAACTCAAAATAACCCACCACTACTACATAACTATTAGATGGCCAAAATTTAGAAGACTGACCATACCAACCTGTCCCAAGGACATAGAGGAATTAGAACTCTCATACACGGCTCAGGGTAATGCAAAATGGTCCAACCACTTCGGAAAAGTTGCAGCTTTTAAAAAGTTAAAAGTATACCTCCCCCCCCCCAAAACAAACAAACAAACCAACAAACCCAATGTATGCCTACCAAGTGATCCAGCCAGCCCATTCATAGGTATTTACCAAAGAGAAATTAAAAAAAACTTATGTCCATACAAAGACCTGTACATAAACAATCACAAAAGTTATATATAATTGTAATAGCCAAAAAGTGGAAACCACCCAAGTGTCTACGAACAGAGACACTTGTTGGCATCTCCACATAATGGAATACTACTAAGCAAAAAAAGAAATGAACTCCCGAGTCATGAAACATGGAAAAATATCAGAATAACTACAGTTGCATTAAAAAAGCCAGACCAAAAAAAAAAAAAAAAAAAGTACACACTGAATGATCCCAACTATATAAAGTTCTAGAATATGCAAATCAGATCAATGGTTCCCTGAGGACAGAAGGGGGATGGGGTTAATGGAGGAGCAGGAAGGAAGTATTACAAAGGGACACACTGGCCTCCTTGGTGTACTGAAATACACTAAGTACGCTCTTACCTTAGGACATTTTCACCTGCTGTTCCCCTTCTGTGGAACATTCTTCCCCATTCACTCCCTTCCTTTTTATATATCTCTGCTGAAATATCACCTTATCAGAAAGAGTTTCCCCAACCAGACAATAAGATATATATATATATATATAATATGTATATATATATATCTCTCACAACATATTCACCCCCATCCCAACCTCCACATAGTCATATTCTCTCCCTTTTCCTCGGCTCTATTTTTCTTCTTTGCAGTTAGCATATTAGATATGTTAGATATCACTTAGCAATGACATGTCATATGCACATTTTCATCCGTGTCTATCTCCCCTACGAGACAGTAGAGTTGCAGGACTAGAGAGTTTGTTTTGTTCACTGCTCTGTCTCCAGCACCTATAACTTTCTCTGCCATTCAAGAGGGGCTCAAAAAATATATATATATTTATTTTGTGAAAAAATTTTTTGTGACAAAAAAATTTTTTTGGTGACCCAAAAAAAAAAAACAAACCATTTTGAGTGAACGGACGACTACCTTCAAAGGCAGCTACTATTCTTACTATCTTTTTGTAGGTGGAAGTTAAGTCACTTGTCAAAAGTCACAAAACCAATTACTGAGGGAGCTGGGTTTGAATATCACGTCACTGTGACTCTGAAACCCAAGTTGCAAACAGTTATGTACATCATCTCAGAGTCTGGGGGGCCATACTCAAAACAAAGAGATCGCCATGAAACAACGCAGTGAGAGCCTCGGACTGTGACAACACATGTCAGTTCACTCTTCCTGGAGGATCATCTGGCAACAATCACCCAAATCTGACACCAGCAACCCGTCTTCAAGCATTTCTTGCTAATCAAATAATCCAACACGAGGGAAACATATTACACATATAATGATGTTTATCATGGAATTACTTATATTAAGAAAGAATTGGAAATGACAAAAAAGTCCCCCAAAAGGGAGTGACAGAGGGGACGTGGCAGTTATGTGGATTCAGGAAGTTACAGAAGATCCAGCCCGATGTGATCAGTTTTTCTCACAGGAGGTTTTGGGCTTGGGGGTGTGGAGTCGGGTCCAGTTAGAGGGGCCTTGAGTATGAGGCAGAAGAGCTGCTGGGGTGGGAGGGGAGTGAAGCTAAGCAGGGAGAAGGGAAAGATTGCTGACGGCACAGCTGGAAAGGAAGCCCCTGAACTGTGGGGACAGTCAGCAGGGCCACGCAGGTGTTGCGGCAGCATTCTGATGCCACGATGACCAAGGAGGTGGGGGTTCTACCACTGGTCCACGCAGGGCTGGAGTTGCAGCGAGCATGTGCAAGGAGACAGAAAGTGATGGTAGTGCATGAGTCACAATCTCCCATGTGGTCCAGGCTGGGAAAGGAAGAAGAGAGCCCAGGAAAAGGCTGGCAGGAGAAAATGCAGACATGAAGGCACCAGATGACTCGATAATGTGGTGGGAAGAATGTATGAGGGAGGTGCAGAAGGCCAGAGATTGGGATATTAGCATCTAAGATTTCAAAAGTGAGGCAGTCTTGGGGGCCAACATCTAGGAATGTATCCTGTGAATAACCAAAGAGAAGTTTCTAGAATGGCGAAGGTCCAGACATTGTGAGTGAAGAGTGCTAGTTGGTAATGTACATAAGCCCTGAAACCTCCGGGATCATGACTAGAGCTTGAATGAAGGCAAGAAGGTTAACCAAGTGCCAAGCTTCTGAGAACGCATGGACTTGAGGGTACACACCGCATGCTGGTCATCTTTCGTACATTGTTTCATTGTATCTTCATAACAATCAGGGATATAGATAAGAAGAGACAGATGGAATGGTTAGACTTGGAGAGTTCAAGGCCACTGTCAAAGTTTTGAGTTCATTTGGCTAGAAGGATGTCGAACAGAGAATACAGCATTATAGGTGAAGGGTCTGGCTTTTAATCTGTTGAGTTCAGGTGTTGGTGGAACATATACCTGATGTCCACAAGCATTTAGAGATGTATGGTCAGGCTCAGCAAAAAGATTGAAGATATGGATTTCTAGTTTAAACGGGGTGATAAATGGGACCAGGGTATTTAGCCCGAGAATAGAATGGAACAGAATCAAATGGAAGAGAGGGGAATTTTGGCATGTGCTCACGTTGGGACAGGGGGGACCAAGAAGAGTGAGCAATTAAAGAGATGTGGGCCGCGTATTGGGGTAGATTGTAAAAATGGCCACAAATTCTTTACAGCTCTTCCCTTCAAAAGCTGAAACTTATTGCCCTCTCCTGAATGTGGGCTGACATTTTGACTTTCTTTGACCAATACAATGTGGCAGAGTGAAGTGCATGTCCCACTCCTAGGCCTCAAGAGGTGTTGTAGCTTCTGCTTTCTCACTGGGAATCTTCTACCAGCATGTGAACAAACCCGGGCTAGCCTACAGGAAGGTGAGAGAGCATCTCTCTCCCTCTCTCTCTCTCTCCCTGGAGAGAGGCTCCAGATGTGCTAATCCTCACAGCTGAAGCACCACATGTGTCAGCAAGTGCCATCAAGAGAAGCCACACCTGGGCCAGACCACAAAAACTGCCCAGCTGAGCCCAGCCCAAATTGCTAATCCACAGAATTTTGAGCTAGCCACAACAACTAGTATTTTAAGCCATTAAATTTAAGAGTGATTTGTTACATGGTAATAGATAACTGATACATATACGGCCTGAGAAGCAAAGGCGGAAACAGATGAAAAGAACAGGTAATATAATGCAGAGAGGTCAGCTTCTATTGGGACATGAAAGACAGTGATTTCCTGGATTCATAGATGTGGTAGGGGCAGAAGCCAGAGAACAGGGTCAGAAAGTGTTAATGGTCAACAGTGGGGCGGTTTGCTTCTAGGGGGTGGGGATGGGGGCAGCAGGATCACAGAATTTCACTTTTAATACCTGGGTACTATATACATGAGTTGCTTATATAATATTTTAAAGTTTATTGAGGACTGTACAATTTTTAAATAATTCTTAAAAATTTTTAAAAACTAAGTACTAACTGGAGAATGGAGGTGGGTGATATTGACCAATGCTTCCAGGGAAAAAGCCGAACCAGCCCTAGCCAAGTGATCTGGGAAGGATTATACAAATCTTGACTCCAGAGTTCCATGTCTGGAGATTTGGATTCAGTTAGTTTGGACACAGGCCAGGGAAGCGACCTTCTTCCCATGGCTCCCCAGGTGTTGAGACTGTCAGAGTGAGAAGAAAAGCGTGCTGAGGACAGAACCCCAGGAAAGGTCTTGATTTAGGAGTCTAAAAAAGAGAACAAAGATTTTCAAACTAAGCCTCTATGCTCTCAGAGACATTTACAATATTTATGAATAAAACAGCAATGGGTACCGTTTATTACTATGTTACCTCATCCAATCTTTCTAATCCTTTCCATTTCACAGAAAAAACCGAAGCCTAGCGAAGAAGGAAAGTGACTTGCTCCTGGTGAGTTAGGTGGAGTCAGAATTTGAACCCAGGCTGTCTGATTCCAGAGTCTTGCTGGTTTTGTTTTGTTTTTGTTTTTGTTGCTGTTGTTGTAGGAGAAAGGTGTAGTTATTATATAGAATTATCTCAATTTAAAGTTTACCTCCCATGTATGTATTAAGCCTTCAGCATATGCTACCACTGATTTCTGCTAGAATCTAGATTGTGAGCTCGTCCGGGGGAAGGAATTGTGTCTTTTTATCTCCAGGGCCCCACACATAGTTTGCCGACAACACATACTGGTTGAATAAGAGAATGAATGTGTGGCTTGGGATCTGAACATAAGGTTGGAGGATTTGTTATTTTAAGTTTAATACTTGGATCATTTTAGAGTTCGCATCCATAGGAAACACTACTTTTCAAAAGGGCACTATCACTGGAATTGGGCGGTGAGCAGCAAGCAGATAGCTAGGATTGTGCAGTGCAGGGTTCAGGAGGAAACAGAATCAACCAGTTCAGACCACATTTCACCCCAAAGAAGGCCCTGAAGGCAACCGGGTGGACCAGCTGCATTCGTATTGACGAGGAAGGCTGACAAGCTTGAGTAGGTTTACAGGCTGAGAGATCGACAGTAGAGGGAAAGACGAAAAAGCAAAAAGATGGGATCAATTGGGAGAGAGTTAATAGGGTTCTAAAGGGATGCAGCTGGGGCAGGAGGGACACCTGTTCCTCTGAATCTCTGGAAAGACCTAAAAGACTGGCTGTCAGAGATGCAGCAAGGTTTTCAGCAGAGTGAAGGGAAGGAGCGCGCCAGAAGCAGGACTTGAGGGAGGGGCGAGCAGCCCAGTTCATGAAGTTTCTCTTCCAGCTCTCACCATTTAGGGCCATGGATCGGAAAATTTAACTCCAGAGATCCTCATGGGGTTATGAACTTTGAAAACAACAGTAACAAAAACCTATCTACTATCATTATGGCTTCATTTTAAAAAGCGAAGTGACATTTAACGCACCAAAAATAGGCAGAAAGGACAAAAATCTCAGAATAAATCTCCGCTCGACGACCAACTCATTCCCTTGTCCTCATTTTTCTCATTTCACCTGGAAGGATGATTGCTCCCTTCAGGACGAGTGCGTGGGGAGCTCGGCGCCCAGCCGCCCACGCCGGCAGCCTCTCTCGGTCCCCGCGGGGCGGGCAGGGAGCCTGGCAACCCGGCGCGCGCCCCGAGAGCCGGCCCCCGGCTGCCCTCCCTCTCCTCCGAGCAGGCGGCCGACGACCCGCAGGTCCCGGCTGCGAGCGGGGCCGCTCCACCCACTGCGGGGGTCCCTCCTCGCCCCACTGCGCCGAGGCCCCGGCCGCCCCTCCACGCTCCCTCGAGCTGTTGCGGCGCTGGGGGGGGGGGCACCGCAGGGCAGCGAGACTGGGATGGGGGTGGGGGTGAGCTCCCCGGTCCCTGCTTCGGATATCCGCGGCTCCGGGTTCCCACCACCCGGACGCCCGGGGGTCTGCTCCTTGCCAGCGCCGCTTCTCCCGCCGGGGTGCGCGCGGGGGAGGGCGCCCACGCAGGGCCACGCGGAGGGCGGTGGGGAGCCCACTCTGCAGGCGGCCGCCCTACCTGTCGTAGCTCCAGCGGCTGTAGGACAAGGTCCGGTGGCTGCTGACTCCCTCCATCGCCGCCTCCCAGCTTGGCTCCGGGCTCCGCGGCAGCGGCTGCGCTGGGCTCTGCGCTCGCTCGCTGCGGGCCGGGCAGGGGCGCGGGCGGAGGACTGTACCATTCGCCCCCCCGGGGGGGTGACCCCCCCCCGGCTCTGCCAATGGCGGGGACGCGCGGGCTGCGGAGACCCGGGCCCGCGGGGCCCCCTCCCCCGCGCTCCGGTCCCGCGGGGGCGCGGCTGCTGCAGCCGGGCGGCTTATTTATTTATTTCCGATGTGTGCACCGCGTCGCCATGGTAACCGCTCCATCTTCTCCGGCGTCACTAGGGCACCGCAGCTTTCAAACCTTCCCGGGATAGGGATTCCTAAGAGGCTGTCCCTTTTGCTCGCCGTACTCGGGCTCCCTCTGCAGAGACGCCTCCTCCTTCCTGGCGCGGAGTCCCATCCATTCACTACCTCCAATCTTCCGCTTCAATTACCCCCTTCTCAGGAATGGGAAGAGTAGCCCCCGCGCCGGACTTTTGAGGACTTCTGCCGCCTTCCAGCCCCTTTTCCCCTAGCTAATAAGTCCTTTACCGCAGTCCCGCTCTCCTAAAAGTGTCGAGACTCAGCCCCCTCGTCCCAAATGAAAACCCACTTCTCCTTCCCTATTCCCCCGGTTCCCTTGGCCCCGCTATTTAGAATATAGTGGCCCCCCTTGGGTTCGGAGGACCAAGCTCTGACAACACACCCATTTCTAGGCCGGCTCTGTTTATTTTCCTTGTGCTTTCACTTCATTACTACTAAAATTACTTTGGAAAAAATCCAGCTGTGTTGGCTCAACTAGCGGAGTGTTTTCTTCATCTATACTTGGAAGAGGACCGCCCAGGGAAGGCCCTGGGGAGAGGCGCTGGCCCTCCCTCTCCTCCCTTCCCCCACCCTGGGCTGCTGGCTGTGGGGATTTACAGGTATAATCTTCTTGCAGAGGTCGTGGAAGCCTAAGAAGGACCTTTCAGTGCAGCTGCTGGGGGAGGCTGAGACCAGGGGCAGGGTGGAGGAGCCAGCGTTCCCTGAAGGGGGAGCGCTGGGCAGTAGCCTTGGGGCTACACTAATCCAAGGATCAGGGCCAACTCTGTGAAACCAGACTTGCTGTGAACCCTGCAGGTTACAGGCCTCCAAGTGGCAGCACACCTGTGGCATCCAGCCCACAAATGTGCTTTTGTTTTTCACTAAGTTGACAACACTTAATGGAGAGATTTAATAGATTGGCCTTTTTGTCCTCTCTTGAAAACTAAGAAAATCTGGCAACCCTTGGACTGGTCTGCAGCATGGCAGGCATAGAGCCGAAAAGTGGCTGCTCTCCTTACAAGAAGCATGTGCTCTCCTGCGGGCCTCTGGCACCTCCCAGCCGGTTGCTTGCACTTATAGAACCTGTCCCTGCAGCTTTGGAGTTTGCCACCCTGGGAAACAGTCATCTCTCCAACCCATGGTTTCCCATGGCCCTCAGAGTTGGGCAAATGCATCATTAACCAGTATTTACCAAGGATCTGGTCTTCAGCAAAGTGCTGTAAATAGCACTGTAAAAAGCTGTAAAAAGCAGACACTGTCCTTCCCTTGTGGGGTTTAGAGACTGACATGCATGGACTGACTCCTAAGGAGAACTCCTGTTTCTGAACCACATCTTGATGCTGAGAGTCTTGGCGTATCTGTGACCTCAGGAATGGTGGATTGGGACTCCAGAATCAAATTGTTACAAGTGTGTGAAGGCTTATTTCATTCTTCGGGTAACTGTGAGTGGAGAATGCCCCTATCTGGAGAATGTGTGGGGTTTGTGGGACCTCCCACAGTCACTGCAGAACCAAAACCCACAGCTGCTGGCTTGCATGTTACTAGACAAGTATCCGAGGATGTTCTTTCCCTGAAGGACTGATGGAAGAGCAATAGAACCTGAGAGGGAGACACCCTCAACAAAAAGGTCCTGCATCGCCCCACTCCAAGCCATGCTGGCTCAGAGCCAGGAGCCACAGAGACCCCCGAGGCTGACACTGGGCACTGGCCACCAGGCCCCTGCAGCCTGCCTTGGTGAGGCCACGGGAGGCAGTAGGAAGAAACACTCCACATCATCAGGGAACCAGGCAGTTGGCATAAGGCAGGAGGATTATAGCTATAAAAGCCAACTATAAGAGCCAACTTGCAGCTGTTAGAGCGGGTGTGCTGGACGCCTAGACCCTCGCCTCCAAATCCTGACACATCCTAAATGTACAGATAAGAAGCCCAAAGTCAGGTGTCCCGAGCCAGGGCTGAGAGCCGTGGAAAAGCTATATTCCAGACATTCTGGCATGATCCCTGGGAGATCCCTGGGATAGGCAGATGGAAGAGCCTACCAAAGCCTCAGAGAAAGGACCCTCGACCCTTCCCAATGGCAGTAGCCATGTGTCAGCATTCTGTGGGAGGGAGATTGTGGAGGATTTAAAGCACGGTCGCTGAATCTTTGACTTTCCTCTCATTGAGAAGTAAGGTCTATGATACCTCACAGTGAATTTCTATGCTATGCGATTTCTGAGGTTAACTAATAAATGGCTTCATGGTTTACTGGAAGGGACCCCACAGAAGAAGCCCGACTACTCTGTGGTCAGTGTGCTGTGAGGAAGGCTAACCTGCAAGGGAAGGTCATATGTTAGATGCTTCCATAGACAATCCCAGCTGAGCCCAGCCTTCTTCACATCACCCAAGCACCACACACAGAAGAAAGAAGCCTTCGGCAGATTACAACCCCTTGTCCTTCAAGTCATCCAGCTGCTTGAGTCTTCCCAGTGGAGGCCCCAAACATTACAGAAGAGAGACAAGTCAGCCGCGAGTACCCAGACCTGACCTAGAAAATCCGTGAGGACACAAAAACGGTCGTTGCTTCCCACCATAGATAACCAGACAGGCAGAATTCATCTCAGAGGAGCTGGTTCTTTTTCCCTGAACGCTGAATAATGGGTCTTTTGGCTGTGAGAGGAATGGTCCCATGTAGTTTACACAGAAGAGCTGCAACAAGGAAACTCGAATGTTCTGCATAGTAAAGCAACAGGAAGATTGGAGTTGTCCTTTGGTGGCTAACTGATGGCTGGAAAGAAGAAGGCTGAGTAAGCAGAGATGGTGAAATGGCAGAGGACTAGAGTCTGAGAAGGAAAAGAGCTGAGAAACTCCTATTTAGGGCTAAGCAAGGAACCTGAGGTATAGAGGTATCTAAAATGCTACCATAATTTGGCTCCTGCTCTCTGCTGCTGCTCTTTTAGCCCCAGACCTCCAGCAGAATTCTGATGTGTTCGCACCATCACCTCATTGGAATGATGCATGGGGAATGCAGCAGGCAGGGCATGGTCCACACATGGGACAAAGGGGAGCAGGAGGAGGGCAGCAAGCCAAGCAGCTTGTTGGAGATGGAGAATTAAGTTAGGAGCAGGAATGCAAAGGAGACCCGGAGAACATGCCCTTCTTAGAAATCCTTGGGCATATTAGGGAGGGCCTTCTAGACTATCCCAAATAAAAGGAGACAGGCTATAGATAGCGGTCCTGGAACTAGGGTCCTGGCTACCCTATAGCAAGGTGGGCCCCCTCAGCCACGTGAGGCCATACTGTTTAGCACGTTTCTCGGAGAACAAACAAGCAGTGGAGAAACCCAAGACTGGGACTCAGGACCAAGAGTCACTACGGCAAAATGAGGAAGAGGGGCCTGGGAGTCTACGTCCCTGGTGAATAAACCGTGGAAGGAAAAATCCTTTGGTGTAACAGAGGTGTAAAGCTCTAAAGGGAAATCACTCCTCATAGTACAACAAGTTCTGTACTTTCCAGAGTAAGACTCTGGAAAAAAGCACTGCTGGCCAGAACCATGTACACACTACACTGTGCCCCTGAGGCCCACCTTTTCCCCCCAGTTTCAATTCCCATTGCTACCAACCACATTTTGCCCTAACAGACAATGCTCCCCTTTAACGCTTGGGTCCTGGTAGACACAATCCCTATGTTCTCTTAGTGTACCTAAAACAGACTAGATCTTTAAAGACTTCATTAATTTTAGAGGAAAGACAACAGGAAAAAAAAAAAAAACAAATGAAGCCATCACATGAAATACCCAAATGCAGTGTCCAGGACCATGCACCATCCCCCTGGCCATTTACAGATGTCTATACTCTGATTCCAAAAGGCGGGCTCTCCTCTCGGATTTCTCCCTTAGACATCCTGACACCTGCATACCTACTGTCAGGAGGTGAAGATACCCATTTCTGCTCTGAGAGATGGGCTTCATCCCCAGGTAATGGCACTTTGAATGATGTCACTGACGTGATGGGCCATCCCCTCTCCCCCCACCCGGAGTGTGGTTTCACCTTTATAGGCCCAAATGAACAACCACAATACAGTGTCATCCATTAACCTCCACATCCCTTCTTCTCCATCCCAAACACACAGTGACAGGGGAAAAGAACACCCTCTCAACCCTACTTTGAGTCCTCGAGGCTTTCTATATGTGAACAAAGGGGTGGAGACAGAGATCTAAGAAGCCCACACAAATTGACAGATAATCTTCCTTGACTCTGCTAAGGCAGGAACAGGCCTTTATTTATCCCCAGGTATGTGGTCCCACAGGTGCTAACTATGGCTCTCACTGGGTTGGGAGAAGCTTGCTTTGGACTATTGGGAAACCTGAGCAAGGGGCAAGGCAGGGCTGACAGCTGGTTGTAAATCAGTGTCAGTGTTCAACCATTAAGTTCCAAAACCAACCAACCAACCAACCAACCAACCAACCACCATCCCCATCACCACCACCAAAATGCTCTTAAAATTCATGGTAGAGATTTTAAAAGCAATTGCAGGAGTCAGACTGTATATGCGGTGAAAAGTTTGGTTAAGTAACAGGAGCTGCCAGCTGTCCTAACTCTTGTTTCTGGGACCTGGTGGTCCATTAGTGCTAGAGGTTCCTCTTAGACAAGAACACTATGTGGAGTCTGCAGAAAATTCCAGTAGGAGGTCTTTTAGGCTTGAGAGCTAAGCCGTGCCTTCTACAGCATAGAATGACTCATGTCTGAAAAAGCAGCTCATGGTGTGCTGGGCCCAAGCAGAGATGTGAATATCTGATAATGGGATATCAAGACACTTTATGACTAGAAATGCCTATTGTAATCTGGGCCACCAGTCATACACTGGATGATTTATGTGGACTAGTTCACCAGTCTTAAGCAGGCAGTTCATTGTATGATGACAACAGTACATGTGGAATTGGGTCCAGGCAGGGCCAGAGACCAACAAGTGAACCATGTGAAAAGGTGATTTAGACTCTGTGCCCTGTTGTCCCACTTGCTCCCTTAGCTCATATTCACGCTTGTGGGGGTGTTCTCTACAACCACTGCCAAAGGAGGAAAAATATTTGAGCCTGGAGTATGTTTGGGTTGACTTCAAACAATGGTACAAAACAAAAATGAATTGTAGCCATACCACATACCCACTGCGGACAAGTGCAAAAGGCGAGTGGTGAGGGAAATCCTCCTAGTGGGCAGTATACTTGTCCATCAACCTTGCATGTAGGGAGGCATGGCCTGAGGCAAGAATGTACATGGACCTCTGGGCAGTGGAGAATAACTCAACTGGTTGGTCAGAAGCCTGGATGAAGCAAAACTGGAATAGTAGAGAAGGAAGCCTGGGGAAAAGGTGTGTGGGTGGACGGATAGGAGAGGTGTCAGATTATGCAGACCTTTGAGTGTCACATCAGAGCTCACTGGAAAGCTTCTGCTGCAGAGGAAGCATCGATAACGAGGTACACAGAATGACCTGTCTACTGGTTTCTGTCTCAGCTAAGTGCACAGGCCCATTATGAATGGAGTGGGGCTGTGGCAGAGATGGAGGCTCTGCGTGGGCCCGCCAAACACAGGCTCTCCCTCAGCAATGCTGACTTACCTACTGCTGCTGCTCAACCTGCCCTCGTGGAGGCTCGGCCCTCAGTATGGCATCATTCCTTGAGTAGACTGCCCCAGCACTTGACGGCAAGCTGATTACATCAGACTCTTCCCACCCTGTAGAGGGCAGCAGTGTGTTTGTTCTTCCTGGAACTGAAATCTTTTTGGAATACGGGTTTATCTGCCATGCTTGTAGTGTTTCTCCATGGGCTTACGGAGTATCTAATTTTCAACCTGGAATTCTGTGTATGAAGTCTCAGCTGAAAGGGTGTATTTTATGGTAAAGGATATGTGACAATGGTTTTGTAAAACAAGGGGTCTTACCATGTACTCCATTACTTGGAAACAAAGGGCAGAAGGTGGGAATGGCCTTTTAAATTAAAGGCTTAGCTAAGGAGCCAGCTTGGAGTGACATCCTGTGCAACAGGTCACTGGCCTCCAGCATGTAGTATATGCACTAAACTATCAGGCCACATAGAGTGCTGTCCCCAGTAGTTAGAATACACAGGGCCAAGTAACCAAGGGCTGAAAATAGGATTGGCTCCTTTCATTATCACTCTGGTGAGCTTACTGGGCTGGCTCTGTTGGATTAGAGATCCTGATTCTCCGGGGATGTCTTCCACTGGCTAACACAGGATTTTTCCACTTTGGGTTCCTCAAGGCAGTGGGCCATCAGGTTAAAAGAGTTTTATTATATGAAGGAAGCAATCATCCCTGACTGTCCAGAGGAGCTAAGGATGCTGCTGCACAATGGGATCAGGGGAGATTCATCTGAAACGTGTGTGCTGGAGTGTCTCCTGATGCTTCCAGCCCTGGGGATGATGGTAACTAGGCAATCATGGCCAACAAAGCCTGGTAACAGCAAAGCAGACAAGGGCTCAGCCCTCCAGGATCAGCAGCCCAGACCAGCTTTGATGTTGGGGTTGTGGGGGGGAGGAGATGATGAATATTACTTGTCGCTTAGAAGTAGGTGCAGCAGGGGAACTGCAGTTCATTCCACTAACAGTGGAAAGTCCTTTTTAAAAAAAAGAGCTTGCAGCTGACCGGTGCCTTAAAGAGTCAGTGAGATAGTGGGGCAGGAGGAGGTCTTAGCAATGCAGAGTGCACCTTTGCAGACAATTTGGTGCCCTGTGCCATAGCACGGGGCCTCCTGACTTCCACACTCAGACAGTTTTATGCACATTGCTCTCATGTCATGTCAAGTCCTCCTAACCAGCTAAGAAAGGACACTTTGCCCACCCGTGGATGGAGCCTACAGGTGGGAAGAAGTTAACCTCCTGAGAAGTTCTTTGGCCAATGGGAGAACTGGTTAAATGTCCCAGTTTTCAAGTCTTTCAGTTAAGTCTTTCAGAATTTGGAGGGCTATTTTACATGGTTCATTAAAGGATTCTCAGTGGAATGGAAAAAACTAGTTTAAAACCTTGGATTGTATTGGTTTTCCACCCTTCCTTGTCTTCATTCACTTCTGTTTCTTGGATCGTATTATGGTTGATTGTATCCCCCCAAAAGATACATTGACGTCCTAAGCCCTGGCACTTGTGAATATGACCTTAAATGGAAATAGGGTCTCTCCAGATGTAGTAAAATTAAGATGAGGTCATTAGGGTGGGCCCTATCCAATATTATTGGTGTCCTTATAAGAAGGAAATGTGGACACAGACACCCAAAGAGGCCATATGATGACAGGCTGAGACGGAAGTGCTGCAGTTATAAGCTGAGGAACATCCAGGGCTACCAGCACTTGGAAAAAGTAAGGAAGGATCTTCCTCTAGAGGCTTCAGAGGGGGCATGGCCCCACAAACACCTTGATTTCAGACTTCTCGCCTCTGTAAATTGTAAGAGAATAAATTTCTACTGTTCTAAGACATCAAGTTCGTGATACTTTTTCTAATACAGATCACCTTCCACATCAACTACCTTGTTTCTCCAAATCCCTGTCACGTATTCTGCTCTCAGGGGACCCAAATTAAGTATATTCCCCCTCCAGCTGAATTTTTAGGTCTAAATTTGGGGTTTCCATCCCCAGCTAACCTTTACCTCAATGAATCTCTTGCCCCCTTAATTGGCTGAGCTGTCTTACCTGGTACCATTTGGACACGATCCTGCCTTGCACCTTCTCCTTCTTCTAACCTCCAGAGTTTGTTGCAAGTCCCTCACTCACCTGCCAAGCACTCTAGTACTATGCCAAAAGGCTATATTCTTTTATAGGGGTCCCGGGACTGTACAGTAGCTCCTGCACCACCAGTTCCCTGGGTAGAAAGCCCCAGAAACCTCATTTTGGTCTTTAGGTCCTGGGCCAGGGTTTATCCTGAGAAGTGGCAGCTCCAGGATTTTTGTATAAAAGGGCTTGTATCTTATAATCTGATCAGAAAGAGAGTGGGCCCTAGGAGTTTTACTTAAAACTGTGTTTCCAAACCATGTTTTGGAAAGTAGTATGTGTTTAGAGTGATTTTGGGGTGGGGACAAAGTAAGATAAGATACTTTGGTGCCATCACTCTGTGGGTCAAAGATGACCAAAGTTAGTTCTGGAGGTGAAGCATCTCTAGAAGCTGTGGTCACTCATTTTGCACCAACCTCACCCTTCCAAAGCAGAAGGTGCTTTTTCTGTACTAGGCCCTTGGAAAACGCAGGAGCAAGGAATGTGAACTGGCAACCCGTGGCCTTTAAGTGGTACAAGGCCGCCCTCTAGTGGCCATGATTCAGAAGGCCTCAGGCATAGAGCTGTGTGCTCCTTATTACAACAGACAGGAAGGAGGACAAACAGAGTGAGACGATTGAAAAAGTGATCACCATCAACATGGGACAGAAACATAAGCATGGGGCTGGCAACCCCAATGAGGCAAGAGATAAACCAGGACAGATCAGACAGATCATCCTAACCACAGCCTAGATCATCACCAAATGCAATTATTTTCTCTTTTGGGAGACACGTCAGGGTAGAGGGAGACAATTAGAATTTTGTTAGCCCTATAAGGACTTGCATAACCGAGCATAAATGGATTCCTAAACATTGCATTGAGAAGCAATGCTGTTCCAGTGATTTGTCCCTATTTGAACACTTCCGGAAATGCTGACCATGGCTTTTATGTGGGAGAAATGCTAATTTCTTCATCAGCTCTGCTAGAACCTGATACCATAGTAATAAACTGTGCCAAGTAAACTTCCAGTAAGAATGGATCCCTTGATTCTTCAAGGAGGACTGAGTGAGGCTTGTTGGGGTCAGCTCTAGCTGTTAGCTATTCTGTGGGTGTTGGAAGGTAAAATGGTCTCTCCATCCAGGATGAGCCAGGCAGAACTAAGCAAGATGCCAATCCCCCAGTGAAGCCCTCATCTCATACACCCAGTCTCAGGAGAGCAGGAACACTCAAGTTCACCTGTTCAACTACTCCTGGCTAGAGCAAGAATCCAGTAAGAGCCCACACCTGCTTCCCTCAAGGGTCCACAGATCACTGGGCCATATCCTTGCTAGAGATGCCTCTGTACCAGCCTCCCAGGACTTCTCTGGCCCACCAGGGACAAGAGCCCCAAAGCAATCCTCTCTCTCAGGACTCCAGCAGAGCCCAGAGGCTTTCTTGCACCCAACCAGCTCATAGGCTCAGGAGAGCAGATAGGTTGGGGTTGATAAAAGGTAACCACATTCAGGTTTCCACATCCCTAGATTCCTCTGCTCTCCAAAGCTACTCTGAGTTTTCACAGGGACTCTGGTTTAGGCTGATGGAGGAGGAGAGGTTGGTGGCATTTATGGAGCCACGGAGGGCGGAGGAATCATATTTTCGCTGGTCCCCTCTTAGCTTCCCACTCCCTTCCTCTACAGTAGAAAGAGGGCAAGCAGAAGCTGGAGATGTACTTTCATAATGGTCTCCTTCACATGCACTGTGTGGGCTTCCCAGGTGACAATGTGCCACGCAGAGTAGAGGACAAAAATCATTCTAAAGAAACAGAAACTTAAGACATTCGTATCTGTACATAGCTGTTCACCGTGGAATGATGTATTTACACAAAGCTGGAAACAGCCTACACATTCAACACTAAAAACTTGCTTAAATAAATTAGAGTTTCTCTATATAATAGAAATTTATGAAACTATTTAAAATAAGATTTTTAAAGATTTGATTATTATTTTATGTCAAAAAATTCTTTTGTAAAATTCCGTTAAAATCGCAAAATACAAAGTTGACTCCAAGTTCAGAACTTATAAGCTACCCCAGACGACTTTCTGGAGGATCTATAGGTGGGTGTCTAGCCTCCCCCCTCCCCCGCCCCCAGAAGGTAGGAGCTGGGTGACAGACATACTGTCTTGTGGCTATTATTGCCACCTTATTTTACCTCTAGGCTGTTGTAACTTTGGAAGCACAACTCTCCATATACAGACCATTGTAAAATTAAGAGTAATATTTTGATATTTTGATGTTCATCCCTCTTCCTTCAAAGCTCTTCCTCCTTTTTTGTGCCAAGGCACTTACTTATGTCTCTTCCGTTCTTGAACCTCAGGCAGATTTAAAGGTGTTCTGTACTGTGTCTTCCCAAGCCTTGTTTCTATCTCCTTTATAGCAATTATTGCATTTTCTCATGATTGTTTACTTTTGTGCATCTCCTCTGTAAGGCTGAAACCCACAGAAGGCAGAGAGCATAGTATATTTACCCCTAGATCCCCAGTGCCCAACCCTATGGCTGCTGCAGAGCAGGCATCATTAAATATTTGTAGAATAAATGAGTAAAACAAATAACCTAATGTCTGCTGTGCTCCCTCCCTCCAGGCCCTCTCCAAAGGATCCTGATGACTCCTGATGAATTATCACGCCCAGAGTGCTTTGTGGTAATTATCCTGCAAGCCACCTGGTATTCCTTCATTCACATCAGACATTTATTGAGAAGGTTATCATGTCTAGGTTGGCTCTAGGATCTAGGAATGTAACAATCAACAGGATAGACTATCTTGACCCTCATTGATCTTGTGCTCCTATAGAGTGTTAAAAACAGAACAGGTCCAAAATAGCCACTTATGCCAAGCCTACTTAGCATGTGCTACTCACTAAACTGAGGCTCCATTACAGTTTCGGCCTCTCCCAGAAACAGAAACAGACTCGTAAACCAGACCAAGAATCACCTGGTCAGCATTAGTGAGGTAATCTGCCTCACAGACCCCTGCCATCCCAAAAAGGAAGGTGACCTTGCCACAACCAATTCATCAGTCCGCTAGCACCTTCCTTGTTCTCACTTCCTTCTGCCTATAAAATCTTTCATTTTGTACAGCTCCTCAGAGCTCCCTTCTAGCTGCCAGATGGGATGCTACCTGGTTTCTGGATCATTGAATACAGCCAATAAGATCTTTAAAATTTACTCAGTTGAATTTTTCCCCCTCTCCCACGCCTGAATTTTGTTTTCTAATTAAATAGACAAGTCCCACCCAATGGTGAGATAAATACTAAGATAGGAGCCTGTCATGCAATCATGGTGTAGGAGCGCCTTCCATGAGGAGGCAACACCTAGACTAAAGCCTACAGAAGAACAGTAGTAAGCCAGATAAGGGGGCATATATTCCAGGTGGAGGGCAGAGCAAGTGCAAAGGAAGCCCAGCCTCCCAGGTATGGAGGCAGAGAGTCAGGCAAGATCACGATGAGACTTACAGGCTGTGGTAAGAAATGTGGACTTTATCCTGGGCTGTGATGAGAATGGATTCAAGAGGGTGAATAGGAAAACTTCCACTCTACTCTGCACTTACTATTCCCATCAAACAATTCTGTGACCAGATGTGTAGCTAATTTTCCCACATCAAGCAATTCACAGACATCAGCTGAGTGTCCTACAATTCAACTCAATTCTGACACTATAAACCTGGAGATTGTGTGAGATTTGAAGGTTAGGGGCTCAGTCCCACAAGAATGCCTTCCTCTACCCCCTTCAGATACCAGTCACAAGTCCAAGCTGTCCCTTGTGCTCTGACATACCAGCTATAAATTGGATCCCCCCTCTTGGGTTTGATTAATTTGCTACAGCACCTCACAGAACTCAGGAAAACAGTTTACTTACCATCACTGATTTACTAAAGAATATTAAAGGATTTGAATCAATAGTCAGGTGAAGAGATCCATAGGGTGAGGTCTGGAAGGGTCTCAAGGACAGGGGCTTCTGTTTCTGGAGTTTGGGGATACAGTACCTTCCTTACATGCATGTTGTTCCTAGACGCATTCTCACTCATCAACCTAGAGACTCTCCGAACTCTGTCCTTTGGGTTCTTGTGGAAGCCTCCTTTCATAGGCATGACTGATTAAATCACGAGGGTGGAAAGGGAGGGGAGAGTCAAGGATTCATCCAAGGTTTCTGGTTTTGACAATAGAGTACCTGGTATGTCATCACCTGAGAAAGGAAATTCAGGAGGTGATTTGTGGGAGAGGAAGAGATAATCAGTTCAATATGGGGCATGTTGAATTTAAGATGCTTTTGAGACCTCCAGGTGAGATATCTGGTGTCCATTTAACTAGTCTGCAATCAGTTCTGAATATGGGCCAGCACTAGAGCTGAAGACTGGCAATAATCGCAAAGGATTCTAGGAGGGGAGGGGAGTGGGGGTTTGGGTGAGCCTGGTGGTGGGTATTAAGGCACATATTGCATGGCGCACTGGGTGTGGTGCATAAACAATGAATTCTGAAACACTGAAAAGAAATTAAAAAAAAAAAAAAAAAGGGATTCTAGGAAATCTTCCTAGAAGATTTCCACACAGGGTGTGGAGTAGACAGTGAAGAGGCCCAGGCTGGAAGTCTAGGGGAATGAAACCTTAAGGGAGGCTCAGAGGAGGAAGTGATGTGGGAAACAAAGACAGAAGAAAAATTATTAAATTTCTTTACTACCTGCAGCCCATTGACAAGTCCTTGAAATAGGTAGCGTGACATTCCTCTAGGAACTCGGCTGCCTCAATGTTAATACTTTGCTAAGGTCAAAAGGCAATTCCCCCCCCCCCCCCCCCCCAGGATCCTGTAAGTCTACTTTAACATTTAAAAATTCCTTTGGAAACTTCCTTTATCTCTACTCCCCCTCCCTTGCCCCCATGATACATGTTAGCAATCATCCTCCAAGCATATGGCCCACTGATATACATCTAAAGGGTCTCATGACTGAGTTTTTATTGAACAGTAATAAATGACATTTTCCTAACAATAGCTAGCCTTCTCAGGATCCTGGAAACTTGTTTCCAAAATAACTGGGTGGCTTAGGCTCTAACCCCCTCCCAACTTGAAAGTATATAATGGGCCACTCCTCATGACCCCAGTGCAGCTCTTTCTGCCCATGGGTCCTGTCCCTGTGCTTGAATAAAATCACTTTTTCACACCAAAGATATCTCAAGAATTCTTTCTTGGCCATTGGCTTCCAACCCTAACATCTTTCCTACATCAGAAGGACCAGGCTAAAGCACAGAAAAGACTGGGCAAAGGGAATGGGAGAAAAGCAGAGGACTGTGTTGTCTTAGAACTTAGACAACACATACTGTCTGTCTCACCCAGATGCATTCTCAAGTTTTTAGCATATGCAAAACCACATACAAAGAGAATGTGTGAACACACATTCACAGTAAAAGCAAACTTGTGCACATGTTAGCACAGGCTGTTTAAAAAAAAAAATACAGTACCATCCTTTTTCTGTCAACCTAGGCATGGAGTGCTCTTTCCTTATGAACAGCTCCTTAGCCAAGAGTCAGCAACGACGGAGCCACATGGTTGACACCGTCTCTGAGCCTTTGCCAGCTTTCTGTGCTTAGAATGCTGTCTTCTTCTCTCTCCTTTTTCAGTCTGTTTCCTCCAGCTTGGATTTTACTTCCTAACTGGAAGCCGTCCATGACATCCAATGCCTTGTGATTCCCAATGCAATCACCTCTTTACTTGTCTGTCCCCTCCAGAAGGTTCTAAGCAGGCACCAGGACCCCTTGCTTAGCATATTGTTGGCATTTGGTGAATATTACTTTACTCAAATGAGTAAATTCTTCAGCCTTTCCTCAAAAACTTTGGTGCAGCCCCACAGTTTATCAAAGACATTGCAATTACTTAGCTGCGTTTACGACTTCACCATTTGGTCTGCTAAGGAATACAATTCAACTGAGTAAATGTGAAGATTTAATTGGCTTTGTTAAGCCATTCATGAGTTGGGCAGAGATGCAAGGAGAGATGCTCCCAGGAGTTGTACAAAATGGAAGGTCTTCATAGGAAAGAGGGTAGGGCATGTTATGGGCAAAATAAAAGGATTGTTTCAGGCCAGGACATATCCTTTTGGAGGGGAGGAGAAAGAAATGGCAGGGTTTTTCATTATCCAAATTGCCTCACTGGTGTTGGTCAGGAAATTTCAGATTTGACTATTAAAAGGTGACATTCCTGGGATAGGCTGAAACTAATTAAATCTTGCGGGGGGGAGGGTGGTGGTGCGCAGGGCAAATGACTCCATCTTGGGCTTTTTGAACAGGTCCCGACCTACCCATCTAACCCTAATTCTGGACACATTTCTCTATCTCTAAACTTCTACCACTCTAGCAGCCAGGCTTTCCATATACTAACATCCCTTCAATCATATTTATCAGAAACCAGGATCCTAAACTCCCATGTCTCATCACCCAAGTTCAACCAGTCTCCCCACAAACATGAGTCTGCCTTATAACATCCCCTTCAAATGGAGTCTTGTTACCATCCCCACTGCCACTGTCATCTGAGCTATCACAGAGGCCCTGACTTATCTTCCTGCCTCTGCTTTTTTCCCTTTCCATCCTTCCTCTGCACTACCAGGTGATCTTCCCGAAATCTCTAATTATCTAGTGCCTTCCCACTTCTCAAATAATACCCAATCTCCATAGTCTGATGGCCTTTATGGTCTACCTCCTGTACTAGCTCCCTTAGGTTCTGAACAGGTTAAGGTTTTTTTAATGTGTTTCCTCTGCCCCATTTATCCTTTCCTAATTTCCTTGTTAAAAATAAAGGCTAGCTCAGGTACCATGTCCTGGGTAGAATCTTCCCAGGCTCACCGACAGAGCTGATCAATCCTTGTAATATGCTCCTTTTACATTGCATTTTCGCCCTATTAGTGATTTCATTGGGCCACTAAACTGTGAAGCAGAGGGCTACAGAGCAAAGAAAAAATCTAGACCTGAATTAAAAGCATTTCATCACTAACTGTGTTCCCTTCCATAAGTAATATACTCATCTCTCTGTGCCCAGCTCCCTCTGTAATGTGAACTGACCAAACAAGAGAGGTGCTCAGAAAGTGCTAGATCCAGCACTCCTTTTCTACTGTTTTGCAACTAATTATTTACTTTTGCTTTCCCCAATGAGACGTGAACTCCTTAAGGCCAGTAACACGGAGTGCACATTATTCACCTAGTGCTGCATGGTATTTGGCAAATACTAAAATCTTAACACTAAATGAGTAAACAGTGAACACAAGCAAATGGCGTGCCCAGGCTTACTACCCACTATTAGTGTGATGAGATGGCTTCAGAGACTCATTGCCACTTGGCATCAATCTGCCTATTGAGTCAAGTGGTCCAGAATCAGAGTTCCTACAGGGCTAAGTCCAGGGGCTCAGTATACCGGAGGATCCACACCTGTGGGATCGATCTGTTCTGAGTCATCGTGTAATTCCAGGACCCAGATATCCAAGGGCTCAGGGTACTTCATTTAGGGTTAGGCCATCCAGTGAGGATTCTAATGTCAAAATGCTCATGATACCAGTGTAAATCGGGAAGACCTACAGGGAGGTAAAAAGGAAGGTGCAGGAATATGCCATCTATGCCTATGAAGCTAATGTTCTCTATCAGAGCAACCATCAGAATGAAGCTCTTTGACACTGGGTAAATGATTACTGAACAGCTTCAGAGGGGAAGAGGGACTCAGAAATGGGAGGGGTGGTGGGTCTGTGGCTTAGTAGGGCTACTTGGTTGGCATGGTTTGTAGGATTGGAAGGACTAATTAGTTTGGGGTGGCTAAGGTCTGTGGAATGTTTGGGCATGATTTGGGGGATAAGTAAGATGGGTTAGTATTTGAAGGTTCTAGCGTAGGAAATGCTTAGAACTGGCTGCGGGTGGGGTGGGGGTTCTTTGGAAAGCTGTTTGAGTAGGGGTAGGGAAAGTTTGGCTAAGATTGTTGAAGAGCCCTGAACAGGGAACTTTATGTAACAGGGTGGCGAGTGGGCCAGCTTTGGAGCATTATCTTCGTTGGTATAGGCTTATTCCAATTTTTGCTCAGACTGTGGAAGTCCCATCTTAGCCTTAACTTCCTAACCATTCCCAGTTGACTGCTGCTTCTCCTTTCAGTCATGGGATCCTCAAAACTGCTAGCAGTCACTGCTTCCCCATCCCACTCCGTACTGAATAGGAATGTGTGTGGCAGCCACCAGGCAGGGCAGGTAGCAAAGAACCCTGTATCGTGTGCTGAACCAAGGCATGCCAGGCGGTGGTTTCTCATGTGTTCTGCCTCATTTCCCAGGCCTCTTACGGTCCTAATTCACGCTACCTGCATTTCTCACTTGGACCACTCTACCCACCTTTCAGATGACCCATGGCATAACCCTAAAAGGTATTCCTGTCTCTTTCAGAAACTTCGTAGAGGTCTCCCTGAGCTATTCTGGTTCTGGCAAGCCTGCATCAACCATTCTCTTGCTAGCTGTCTTCTGCACCATGTCTCTTCACTGTGTCCAGGCCACGGTCTACCTCTGCTTCACTCAGTCTATTCTCACTCCCAGGAACGCCTCCTTGCCATCTTTCTAGCTCCATTCCTGGGGTCTAGGTTTACCTCCTCAGTGAATCTTCTGGGCTTCTGTAAGTTTATAATCTCAATTCCAGAAGAAATACTTTTGGCTGTCCCCGGCTTACAGACAGCACACTTCTTGAGAGATTTGTCCCCTGTCCTATCCTTCTCAAGAGGGTCAAAGGTGCCAGGCTCTGAGCAGCCTCTAAGGAAAGAGGAATGGTTAGATTTTGCATTTTAACTCTGTAACAATGTGCTGTCCTCGGAGGCTATTTTTTTTTATTGAACACTTTAAGATAGCATCCTGCTTACAGTTGTAGGACAACTCTCTGCATCCATGTTTTAGTTGTGTCTCCTGCAAACAAAGTATGGCTGGGGTTTGTTTTGCTTTAAAATTCAATCTTTTTTTCCTTCATTACTTTAATCCTTTTTACATTTCTTGTGGTTACTGTATCTCGACTTATTTTTACCATCTTTATTAATTTACTTTACCCACTTTTTTCATGTTTTCTCATTTCTCAACTTTAAAAAATTTCTTTCCATTTTCTTATTCCATTATTTCCTATCATGGAGGTTATGTATGTTTTCAGTGATCAACCATGGCATTTTAGCAAGCATATTAAAAAAAACTCAGTTGGTATTAAACCACCCCTCCAAAAAACAGAACACAAACACCTGAACTCTGATCAACCCTTTTCCCATTATGCATGTTATTTTTAACCTCACAATCTGGCATAACTTTTATCATCTCATGTATTTATGTTTGCCTACATGTAAAAAAGTATCAGGATGCCTGGGTGGCTCAGTGGGTTAGGCCGCTGCCTTCGGCTCAGGTCATGATCCCAGGATCCTGGGACTGAGTCCCACATGGGGGACTTGTTTGGTGGGGAGCCTGTTTCTCCCTCTGCCTGCTCTGACTGCCGCTCCCTCTGCTTGTGCTCTCTCTGACAAATAAATAAAATCTTAAAAAAAAAAAAGTATCATTATACCTATCTTACAACCCCAAGAACTTGTATTTCCTAAGGTTACGTATCAGAATCAGAACTGGGATCCAGGATGGGGTTCCTAAGTTTCTTATTACTTTTGAACTGTTCTCAGTTTTAGACATAATAGCTACCACTTCCCATATGCTCTCTGTCATAAGGCACTATGTTTGCACGTTAACCTGATAGTCACTACTTCACCAAAATCACACAATATTCTAATGGGCTATGTATTATTATGATCTGCACTTTACGACCCTCAGATTTTGTCTTTCCTAAGGTTATAGATCTCAGAACCAGAATCAGGACCAGGCCTTTTTGATAACCACTTGCCTTCACTCGCCTTTTCATTTCAATATGTAACCAACCTTTGTAATGACCCCTTTCTTTCTCAACCTAAGACATCTAGCAGTACCCAGGAAGAACACTCTAGGAAATCAGATGAAAGGGCTGTCGGATGTCACTGCTATCCCACAAAATCCCTGGGAAATGTCATCTAGTCTTTGCTTAGACTCTGCCATTGGCACATCTCAACATAACCGAAAGAGTTCATCTTAAGTTACATATTACCCAAGAAATTTGGAGTTTTGGGGAAATCTCCTTAATCTATAGATGCTAATGACCACAGTCACTGCTCTTTCAGTTCAGATTAAGTATCCAATTCTCTTAATTATTTTCCCTCCATGAATTCTCATTTTTACTTCCTGTGGAAACCACACGACCCATCAAGAAATGGTTCAGAGTACTGTCAGTGAATACCTTTTCAGACTGAAAGCCAAAAGAAAAATTTGGTAAAGTGCAGTTAATCCTCAGAAGACTGTCTTTCCACCAGCACAGACGGATCCCAGGACTAAGATTTGTACCCACTCCCTTCTTTCCTCTCCACTCACTCACTAGCACATGCTCTAGGTACTCCTAACTGTGCACAGGGCAACACTTTGTACTGTCATTCACTTAAGGTGCCATGGAAGAGAAATGATAAAAAGCTATTTTCTGGAGGCCCAGTTTGCTCTAATCATAGGCAAAAGAGTGGGAATAAAGCACCTTTATAAAACCAGTGTGCAAAGGCTATCTGGTCTGATGTCAGGTGAAGATAAACTGACTTGAGCTTGGGCTATGGGTGCAACGACTGATGGAGAGTCATAAACACACAACCAACTTCTACCCAGAGTATTCACCTCCTGGTTTCTGCGTGAGCTCTATGACAGTTTTTTCCCCCCGCCCAGCAGTAAACTCATGTAAGATGGATTCATTTACAAAAGGTAGGCTACATTTATTTAGAGTCACAAGCACTTGACTGACTCGGTGTGACTCAAACCACAAGAAAACCATTCTACTTCACTCCATTCTGAGTCCTAGGGTGGCCCAGACTGGCAGGAGTGCTGCGTGGGGCCCATTCACAGGTTTACAAGTTTCTCATTGAGGGCAATCTGTGACTGTGTGAGATTGGCCAGGTAGGTCACCATCAGCAGGTCCTGGAAGAGGAAGAAGCCACAATGAGTGAGGGGTTGGGTGGAAAGGGAGAAGAAAGTCTGGCGTTGGCCAGCTCCATGGTGGACACTGGCTATGAGGACAGTCCTGGGTAACGACAGCTCAGGAAGAGACTGGGCAAGAGTTGAAGGTGGAAGATAAGAAGGAATTGTTTGAGAATACTTTTCATCTCTACTGATACACTAATAAACTTGGGGTGCTTTAATCAAGATCTATGGGTAGAATATGGAGGGAGTAGTATCTGTGAACTCAAGACGGGGAAAATGAGAAATTGCATTTTCATTAACCTCTGGATTTAGCATTTTTTTCAACCATGAATCTAGGTAACAAGTCACAGTAGTATCAGCAGTTCCTGAGATAATGGAATCAAGGAAGAGAAGGTGGGGGGATCTCCAAGCACATGTACTATCTCTTCCTTTCTCCCAACCTGGACTGCAAGGGGCCAAAGGCAAAGCCCCTCCTCCTCTGTTCCCCTCCAGGTCATCTCCCCCAATTCCCTTCACATCCATGCATGAGCTGAGGTGGGGGAAGACTCAAGCTCCCAGAAGCCCAGGGACAGCACTCACATTGATGTTGCTGTTGAGCATGGTCTCAAAGTCATCAGGAACTATCTTGGGTACTTGGTTAACCAGACTCATCAAGAAGCGGCCCACGGTATTGTCAGCTGACACCTTTCCGGACTGAGCACCAAACAAAGATTCAATGAGGCACAGTTAATTCTCACCACCAAGGACTGCCATTTGCCAGCACATCTCTCAGTGACCTCGGAGTAGAGATCTATGCCCTCCTTTCTTTCCTTCCCCTTCCTCACCAGCACATCCTCTGCATACTGCAACACTGTGCTCAGGGCATCCTGGATGCGAGCTGATGCCCCTCCTACTTGCTGCAAGTCGCTTGAGAGTCCAATCACCCGGTTGGGGCTAAAACAGGTCTTCATGATCAGGTCAACTGTGGGAGTGGGATGGGGAATAGAAGAGGCACAGAGATTTCAGTCATGCCATCAGGAAAGAGATGATCTCTAATCATTCTGTGAACTCTCCCACCTCCTACTGGACACAGCCAACTTCTCTAAACTCCCCTGCTCTGCCCTTATTAACTTTTCTTCCTCCGGTTAGAGCTCAACTTCTGTATGTAGTATGCTAATTACTGGGTTTGCTCTTACATGAATGGTCACATAGCCTCTGGTACTGATCATTTCCCAACTCTAATAATTCCACAAATAATTCCTGAAAGCCCATTTATAAAGGAGAATGACTGTGACTTTAATCACAAATCTCAGATCAATGGTTTCTCTTCAACCCAAAGCCCTCTACTCGTTAGAAAGCGGCAAACCCCTCCCCTGAAAAATGCCAGGCCTCAAAAGAAGGTATCAGAAGGTTACTCACCTCCAATGCGTTCAGTGTCATAATACGCATATTTCACTGTGAGAGGTGTGAACATCACCCCCATGGTTCTCCCAGGGACACCCATTAAAGTGCTGGGGAGAGAGAAGTCAAGGTAAACAAATGGACTTGGGAGAGAGCTTTCTACTCTAGGCTGGGAAAGCAGTTATACCAAGAGTATGGGTTCCCCAGTTCTGAGATAAGAAGGCTAGAACCACCGAAACCTGAGATCTTGTGGGAGCAAGTCACTTTTTTCCCTCTAGCCCATTCCATATACAAACCTTGGGCTGGGAGAGGGCACTCAGAGTTCAGACGTGACCTGTCCCTTCAGAGGACTGCTTCACTCACTGTACACCTCAGTGATGAAACAAGACATTGGATTTCCCTGTGGAGCTGGCTGACCAGATATCTACCCCCACAGAAATATGAGATTGAGCCGTTCATCAGCACGGAAAAAAGCCAATTAACTCCAGCCCACCAAGACTAGATTGGGTGCTATAAGTCATCTCACTAAAGGTGACTGCTTTCACTATGTCAACAACATTATTTTCAACCGGACCATGAAGAGTCTGAAATATCTGAAAAGGCTAAGAAATCAGGCAATGACTAAAGCTTAGTGGTACACCAACTAGCCCATAAGCACCCACCATCATTGTCTCTCCGCGTCGTGGCTAACTGGTTACATTACGATACACACACAGCACAAAGCCAAACTCAGTAAGAGAGGCACTAACAACCGCCTTCACTCTAACCTGAAAAGATAATCCTTCCAACTCCTCCAACAGCCCCTTCTTTAGCATGCCAAGGGAGCCTTTCCCAACCTCCCCCATCAATGGGCATTTTAACCACCTGCAAGCTCAGTGTGTCAAAACTATAATGTTATTGCCATCAAAACTGTACTCAACCCTGGTAAGAGATGTATTCAAAAAAGCTCAGTCAGGTGCCTATGTGGCTCAGTGGGTTAAGCCTCTGCCTTCGGCTCAGGTCATGATCTCAGGGTCCTGGGATCAAGTCCCACATCGGGCTCTCTGCTCGGGAGGGAGCCTGCTTCCTCCTCTTTCTCTCTCTGCCTGCCTCTCTGCCTACTTGTGATCTCTCTCTGTCAAATAAATAAATAAAATCTTAAAAAAAAAAAAACAAAAAAGCTCAGTCATCTTTTAACCCGCACTACTCCAAGTCCTGTGTTCAGTTCTTGGGCTAATGGCAAACTAAAGGTGGACTCAGAAAAACAGAAGGATCGTGACCAAAATACCACATGAGGATCAGCTATAGGAACCACGAAGAGTTCGTTTATAGAAAAGATGACATGATAATCATGACAGTGTGTGTAACTACCTAAAGGGCTGTTATTTGAAATTGGTTAAGAAACTGGATACCACAACTGGTATCAGTGAGTGGATATTTCAGGGACAGATTTTGTTGCAGAGTAAAGCTGTTCTAATAATAACTGCTGAGAGTGAGTAATGGGCTTCCATAGGAGGCAATGAGCTATATGCTGAAAGATTAAACCTGCTTTGGGTTAAAGTGGGTGTCATCCAGGCACGGTATGAACTAGATAAGCCTTTTACGCCCTTGTGTCCCCAAACACTGGTCACCTGACATAGGCCTTGATGCTCATGCGGCCATTCTGAAGGCTCGTGTCCACGGTGAGGTGAATGGGGTTGGGTGCTTCCCGGCTGTAGTACTCATGGATCAGCACAGAGTGCTCTGTGATGTCATGGCCTGTAGCATACCTGGAAAATGGAACATAGTGTGGATTCATGTCTACATGTGACATTAAGACCAAACACGATGGTGACATGGGTGTCTCTAGGTACCTGACACTTCTATGGCACTGTTACCCCAGTGACACCCCAAATGTAAAAATAATAGATAAACTGGAAACTGTATCAAATCAGATCAAAAGCTGACTCTCAGAGCTCTTGCAACATTTTAAGTAACCAGCAAGGCAAAAATACTTGCTCAGTAAAAGCTACATTTCAAAGTAAATATTCCTGGCCTCATCAGATCAGAATTGCCAGCAAAACACACTAAATTTGTAGATCCTTGAGGTAATACACTTCCAACATTCTGTCTCCATAAGAGTATAATGCTTAGTCTGGTGGCAAAAAAACCATGGCAATCACCGAAACTTTCCATTTCCCCCGCTTCAACTTACCAGCCCAGGATCAGCTCATTTGGAGAGACTTTCTTGTGTAATTCATACATGTTCTTAGCAAATTCCATGTCAACAGCCACCTAAGAAGGCAGGCAGAAAAGGAGGCTAAGAAGCTAGAAGTTCATGGAAAAAAGTGAAAGAGAAGGACAAGGGGCCACCCCCAGCAGACAAAAGAGGCCCAGTAAGTAAGTATACATAAAAAACAGCTCTTTGAACTGCCAGACGCCCAGTGACGAGCTCAACTACTGTGCTTAAGGAGAGCCTAGCGAACAACTACAGATCACACAATGGCAGCTCAAGCTCCCACTCACCTCATCTTCTGACTCATTGTGCGGCACTGAAAAGCAGTTAGTCACCTCCACTGAATGCTTGTCAACGGTTCCTGTGAGAGAGAATTGCCCATGTTTTATAAAACCCTAGAGCTCTCAAGAGCCTCTGACCACTTTCCAAATGCTTTCAGTGGCTTCCTCAAAGTCAATGAACGAAAAATTGAACTCATAAGCTCCAAGTTCAGGCATGTGCATCAATGGAACCAGGATTCTCCAGAGAACTGAAGCTCTGAGTGATCTTTTTCCTTTAACCACCAATGAACGGGCCTATTCTTCTTCCTTCACAAGCTCTTCTGCTATCTGTTCTTTCCTGCTACCAGTGCTGTGCCAGACTGTCACTCTGTGATCTTCACTTTTTAGCCACTAGGTTTTCTCTTATAATTCAATCTGCAAAACTACCTGGAAAATTCTGACAATGTCTACAAAGGCCACCCATACAGAAGCCTAGCCTCAGAGTACAATTTTAGGGACCTTCACCTGTACCTCCCTTCAGCCATCTAGTCCCATGGTCATAACCTTAGCCCCATCATCAACCAGAAACCTTCTACCTGTGAATCTTAAACATTAGTATAGTCTTTTACCACAAGCTTCTATTCTAGTTCTGATACTCTTACTCCTATTACGTTTGTTTCTTGACCTAAGACTGCTAGTCCCTCCAGTTCTCCATCTTTCTCTAACCTACTGGCACAACCCATACAAGGCTTCAAGCTCTTCCCCCTCTGCCACAGACCACAACGCTTCCCGGTGTTGAGGCTGGGGTCTGGCCAGGGGCCGCAGCTGTCTGTCTGTTTTATTCCACTTCACTATGGTTTCTGTTCCTATAGCTGAAACAGTCTCCAAACCCAGTGGATAAATATATTCTATTTTATTTGACTTTTCATCAGCATTCAATAAACTTGACATTTCAAACTTCTGAAGCAGTTTTAATTCTTCTATAGTTCCATGCCACTAACCTTCATCTTGAATTCAAGGTTAGAGAAGTTTTATCCAACTCTAAATTCTAAACACCTAACAGTTTTATAGTACTTAAGAGGTTCTAGTGACTTCATTTAACCAAATTAAGTATGTTTCACGAGACAGTTTTAAGCTCCCAGTGAGCAGTCTATGTTTCGTTCTTCAGTAAGTACCGTCTTTATAACACCTAGCACTGGACCATGATCCCAGTCTAGAAGAAGGATCTAAAGATCTAGATTATGGTTAGTGTAACTAGGATCACTACAGTATCTGGGGCACTTAGTGGTCTCCCCGGGTGAAGAACTGTTTCTTTAGTTAAACAACTCCAGTGAGTTTGGAACATGTGGCAGTGCAGCTAAAAGATTAAATTAGTATTTGTCAAGTGCCAAGTTAGTGTTGCAAAAATCATTTATAACAGAAGCTCAAAGCAGGACACAGTTACAGAATGCTATTATACTTTGGGAGGGTTAAGCATGGAGGTGAGGGTAGTAGTGTAAGATGAAGAACTGACACTTAACACTTTTCCTGGGATCCTGGAAAATGAGTGGAACTTAAATGACGGAGAGCAGGGAAGCCACTTGGGGCAAAGAGAATACAAAGGCTTGGTTTGAGGAAAATCTTGACAATGTTTGAAAGATAACGGATCAACTGAAGTTTCTGTAAATTGCTAAACCTTCAAAGACAGAGAGTGGGAGAGAGTAAGTGTGTGTATGTGTGCATGTGCGCATGCTGGTGGGGGTATACAGCCCTGATGTGGTAGACAGCAACCAACAGCCATTTTGTACCTCATGCGTGCGAGCAGTTAGATGCTTATGATAATAATTTAGTTCTTGCAAAGACTAAGTCTTAATTAATTAGACCCTGAAAGAACTAGACTTTAGGTAATTTGTCCCAAGGCACATGGTTAATATTTGGTGAAATCTACTTACAAATCTTGTCCTCTTTGCAACACACCACTTGTCTTCTATGGTGGAAGGACAATTACATATTTAAGAATAAGAAAAATGAGGAATAAGGCTAGAGTGGATTCACAAAGGTATCTAAATTAGTGAAAAGATGGGGTGAAAATGACTTTGATGGGATCAGCAGTCCCCAGAGAAAGGGGCACGTTATCAGTAATCCTTCTTTACTGCTTCTCAGTTTTACAAATTAACATTTTCAGGGAGACAACAGAACAGAAGACCAGGATTAAATGTTTAGGAAAGCAAAATATTATTGAAACCCTAAATGAGTTTCTGCCAAACTGGTTTACTTGTTCAAAGGAATGTCTTTTTACAGATGTCACCACTCCTTTGCCAAGTGGTTAAAAACGTCTTTGCAAACACCTGGAATATAAAGACATTTAGTCCGTAAAAGTGTGTGTGTGGGGGGCGAGATCACTGGATTTGGGGAGTCAAACGTTTTTGACTTCTTAGCATCTGAACTCATTTTTGGCAGTTTGGGACTAATCACGCTTGACCTGAAATAATACTGGGAAGATTAAAAATAAAATGTAAATCATTCGGCACATGGTATTTATTCAATAACTCCATACTGCTTACGTATTTTATGTCGACCAAAGTGACAGCAATCTGGCAGAAAAGTAAAAATTCCTTAAGGAGATAAATCGCGGCAGGAAGGTGGGATGGAGAAACAGGTAAGAGGTAAATGCGGATGGGACGAGCAGTGAACAAGATAAAAGGGAGCTGGGAGGTGGAAGAGAATGTCAATTCGGTGTGACCACTTACCAAGCAGGGTCCCGATAACTCGGGCAGCGCCCTCGTTGCGTCGCTCGTAGCTGTCCACGATGGAGGCCAAAATGACCGGATGCAGCCGGACCACACGGCCGCCGGGGAAGGGGCCTGGGAGGGCAGGACCCGGCAGCGACTGCGCCGGAGTCTGCGCTGGGGCCGGCGTTGAGGCCGGGGTCTGGCCCGGAGCCGCAGTCGTGGCCGCTGCAGCCGCCGAGTCTGAGGATGAGGCTGGAGCCGGCGCCGGAGCTGGGACCGGCGCCGGAGCCGGAGCGGGCGCTGGCGCTGAGGCTGGGGTTGGGGCCGGGGCTGGGACTGAAGCTGGGGCCGCGGCCGCCGCCGGGGCGGGGGCTGGAGCTGGATTGGCGGCAGGAGCACTCGCCGGTGCAGCCGGTGTGGCCATCTTGTTGAACGAGAAGGAGGTAGAAGCGGAAGGGAGGGACTTGAAGAATATTAGGAGCACGATAGGCTGAATATGCACCACGTGAGCTAGATCTTTGCGCCTACTGGTTACGGATGATGCTTCTCCTGGAGCCACAATTTCCTGCTGTGAGTTTGTGCTCTTTGATTTCTGTCCGATGAGCAATCAGTGGGAATCGAGCTAAGTAGTTCCGAACAAACTTGGGAAGGCGGGGTCGGAAGAGGAACATGTTCGTCTGCTCAGCTGCCGCCAGATGGACCCAGAGAGCGGAGAATGGGTCGCAATTCCGGTCTTCTGATTTCAAAGGAAGAGGGAATGTTAAAGTGCTTTTTAAAGGTACTTCTTGACAGCATCATGAGATGTCAGTGCGGTGACTTACTCATTCACCAGTTTGAATATCTGCCAGACGCTGTTTTAGGCGCTTGGAATATACATCATTGAACAAAACGAGGATCGTTGTCCTCGAAGAATTGATCTAGTGGAGAGAGACAAACACATTATTATAGAGTATGTTAGAAGGTGATGAGGGCTGTGAAAAAGGAAAAATTAGCGGGGAATAAGGGGGACTCGGGAGTTAGGATCGGTAACAATGAGAACGTGAGATCTGAGTGGATTTAAGGAGGGGAGGAAGGTGGCTAATTGGTGGGGGAGCCTTCAGGTAGAGGGATCAGCTAGTGCAAAGGCTTGAAGGCAGGAAGGAGCAGACCTGGAGTGTGTGAGGAGGCTGTTTGGTGTCTGGAGTGTTAAGATCATGGCAGGGAAGAGCAGGAGATGGACCTTTGGATCCGGGTTGTGGAGCACATGATTAAGGACGTCGTAAACCATGGTAAGGACATTGACTTTTAGTCTGAGGGAGGTGGGGAGTCATTGCAGGGTTTGGAGCAGGGCAAAGTCATGATCTGTCTGAGTTTTAAAAGGATCACTCTGCATGGGATTGGGAGGGAGACAAACCATAAAAGACTCAATCTCAAGAAACAGACTGAGGGTTGCGGGGGGGAAGGGGGACGGGAGAGGGTGGTGGGGAAATGGACATTGGGGAGGGTATGGGCTATGATGAGTGCTGTGAAATGTGTAAACCAGATGATTCACAGACCTGTACCCCTGGGGATAAAAATACATTATATGTTTATTAAAATAAAAAATTAAAAAAAAAAAAAAAAGGATCACTCTGCTTTGAGAAGAACAGAATGGGCTGGGGTGGGGTGGTTGCTGAGGAAAGAAAGGTGAGCGGGAAAGAGAGGGAGACCTGTTAGGAGATTAGCAGGTAACCAAGGGAGAGGGGATGGTGGAAGGGACCAGGCCAGTAGCCGTGGAACTGGTGAGAAGTGGGTAGAATAGGGATACCTTTAGAGACAACAGGATTTTCTGAGAAATTGTATGTGAGGCGTGAAATAGAAGAGTCAACTCTGACTGTGTGTGTGTGTGTGTGCGCGCGCTGAACTAGAATGAAGAAGTTGTCATCAATCGTGATAGTGAAAGCTACAAGTGGAGCGGTTTTTTTGGGAAAAGATCCTAAGTTTGGAGATGTAACTCTTGAGATGTTTATTAGACATCCATGCAGAATTGTAGAGTGGTTAGGTGGAGATGTTAGTCTGTACTTTGGGAAAGGTTTCAATGAGCAACCCCCTGTAAAGCTCTTAGCATGTGCCTGATATACCACAGTTATTATTTTTTTTCATTGTTTTGTAATAAAGTTTATTAGGTGAATTCACACAAAGCCACTCCAGCACATCATTCTATTGTGGAAACTGAGAGCCAATGGAAGATATGATCCTAAAACATAAATTAGAGATATATCTATATAATAAATTAAGATATATAGAAAGCCCCCATATTTATATATGCGATAAAATATATGGCATGTATACATATATATATATGCGCCAGTCACAGCCTCTTATTATATCTGCTATCCAAATGGGGATGGAGAAATGATCATAGAATGGCATGGATCTCAGGCACCCTGCAGGGAATTCCGCACCCCCTGCCCCCTCATTCTCAAAGACAGGGATTGACTCTCCCAAATTCACACCTTGACAAGTACCACAGTTATTATTATTATTACTATTATTTAAAGATTTTATTTATTTGACAGACAGAGATCACAAGTAGGCAGAGAGGCAGGCAGAGAGAGAGGAGGAAGCAAGCTCCCTGCTGAGCAGAGAGCCCGATGCGGGGCTCGATCCCAGGACCCTGGGATCATGACCTGAGCCGAAGGCAGAGGCTTTAACCCACTGAGCCACCCAGGCGCCCCACCACAGTTATTATTATTAAGTGGTAGGTATTATCACTGGTGTGTAATGGAAGGAGCTTTGATTCTAACATACTACATAACTTTGGGCAACATATAATTTTTTCTGAATCTCAGTTTCCTTCATGGTACGGTGGGAATGATAATATCTTCTTCTGAGGAAACCAATCAACTCCCTTAATTAGGTCAAGTCCTGGCATCCAGTTGGCAAGGTGGGTGGGTGAGGTTGAACTTCTTAGCCCCAACTCTCATGTCCAAGAACCGCTTTCTCTTTGGAGCTATCTTCCATAATTATAATTCACACAATCCAGCTCCCCCGTCAATGTTCTGGGTAGAAATACATTCTTTCTTTTAATTCCCCCAAAAAACAGTTGAATACCCTATCAGAGCAGGATTGAAAAGGGACTTGGATTTGGTAACCCGGATCTTTACCAGCCCTAGCAGAGCAGTGTCCATGGAACTGATGGTGCGGTGGGCATGGAAATCAGAATTCAGGTGTGAGAATGGTCAGTTTGAACTGATGGCAGTGAGTGCCGGCTACGATTTCAAGAGAGTTGGTGGGAAGGAGAGGAGACATTTAAGACAGCAGCAGGGGGGAACGGTGGGACTGAGAAGGGGACAACTTAGGCTGGAAAAGTTTTAAGGATATTTTATACCAAGGGAAAGGATCTAGAGGAAAGAGAAAGACTGAATCTACATGTGAGAAGGAGAACCATCTAATGAAACAAGCAGTGGAGGAGGAGGGTCTGAATGGAGAAGGTAGATGAAAGGCATGGTCTTGCACACCATGAGGGACATGCTAAAGAGGCTGTCCTAGGCTGTGGCCCTAGGCTGTGGCCTTCCGTATGGGTGCCTAGTGGGAGTCTGCCTTAGCAAGGGCTGGTCGCTTGAGATCATTCTGTGGGAAGAAGGCCAGAGGAGAGAATCACCTCTGATGAAGAGGTGTTGCTGCCCCAACTGATCATACACACCCTAGGGGCCTCCTATCCACGTATTTCAGTTGGGTATGGACACTTCACCACCAAGAACTTTGCCTTTACGTCAATGGCCTAAAGACCTTTCTCTCTGGGAGGAAAAGAGAAAGAGGTGGATGAAGAATCAGAGACACTTTGAGTTGGGGAATGAAGGGAAGTTGCAGGACTTCCTGTTAAGTGATGTTTTTCTCAGAGAAGTAGAACCAAGTTGATCTGTTAAGAATGGCGGTGCAAGGGTGAGGTCCAGCCTTTGTGTGGTGGAAGAGGGACCAAGAGTGAGCCATCAACGGCATCGGTCAATTATGGAAGGGCCTCACTGAGCCTGGAGACCTCAAGGATCTGGTCAACTTCTGTATTTTTCTCCAGCCATATAGCTAAGAGGCGGGTGGGGAGAGATCATCGGCATGGTTTTCCTGGGAAAGCTGACCAGCCAGGACAAGGAGATACATACATTCAGGATGCTGGCTTTTCAATCATTGACTGAGGGATCCAGGCAGGCTGAATGCTACAATCATACACTCTGAGGCTTAGGTTCATCAGGAAAGGGTAGAAGTCATGGAGAGAGAGAAAATGAGCTATCTGCTTGAATACAGAAAATGTGTTGTGCACATGGTATATTGGTCAAGATTCTCCAGAAGAACCATGTATATATTAAATATACGTGTATTTAAATAAGGGATTGGCTCACATGATTTTGGAGGCTGAGAAGTCCCAAGATCTTTAGTCAGCAACCTGGAGACCCAAGAGAGCCAATAAGTAGTTCTAGGCCAAAAGCAGGCAGACTCAAGACCCAAGAAGAGCCTATGTTTCAGTGTGAGTCTGAAGGTTAGAAAGGATCAGTGTCCTGCTTAAGCAGTCAGGCAGATGAAGTTCCCTCTTACTCCAGGTAGGGATGAGCAATTTGTTCTATATAGGCCTTCAACTGATTGGATGAGGCCCACCCACATTAGGGATGGCAATCTGCTTTATTCAGTCTATCAATTTCAATGTTCAGCTTAACCAATTTTAGTATATGTGCTTCCGAAGCGAGCACATGTTCAGCTTAACCAAAAGCGTCCTCACGACACACCTAAAATAATGTTTGACCAAGTATCTGGAGATCCTGTGCCCTAGTCAAATTGACACATAAAATTGACCATCACATCTGGGATCCTGGCTGTCCTTAGCAGTATGCTTGAGAGTCCTTCCTGAAAAGATGAAGGTCATAGCTACAGGCTTATGTTAAAACTGGGGACTGTAGCTTGATAAACTCATCCCACATCTTCAATGACCAGCTGGAGTGAAGGGAACTCTGAGCGTAGCGCCAACGATGGGAGGCCCACAAGGGGGAGCTCTAGGCTCTCATAGGGCTGCAAGAGGGACCTAATGAGGCTTCCTTGGTGGGGCAGGGCTGAGCAGGAGCCATACCTGGGTAGCCAACCACCTGTCCTTCTGCCACCGGGGCCCACAGGCAGGCTTGTAGGCTGCCTCCACAGTTTGTCTCTGCTCACTGCCAGCAGATTTCAGGAAGTTGGGCGCCTTATCCAGGCTCCACCAGTGCCGGGACACTCCTCTGCTACGCTGGATTTGGCACAGAAGGCCCTCTGTCTGAAAGCCCTTTCTGGCTGGGGTGGTGAGGAGCAGCTGCCACACAGTATCACAGACCTGAAGCCTCACACCTGCATGGTGAATGTTCACCTCCACTGGGCTAGACATGCCCATCATCTCATTTCTGCAGCCTGCTGTGTTTCTCTGAGCGTGGGATGGGACTTTTCAGGTGTCCATGGACCACATCATTAGTGGAGGTTCTTTTGACACTTGACGTCTCCCAGACAGAAGAAACTTAGTGCTCTTTTTTCTACCACAGGTACACAGAATTGTAATAATCATACTCTTTGGTTCATGACACTTTGGCTCATTCATGAGCTTCTTTTATTTTTTTATTCACTCATTCATTACTAAAAAAAATTTTTTTTAAAGATTTTATTTAATTTAAGAGAGAGTGAGAGAGAGAGCTGGGGAATGTCAGAGGCAGAAGAAGCAGCAGACTCCCCACTGAGCAGGGAGTCTGCCTCTGGGCTCAATCACAGGACCCTGGGACCACTACCTGAGCTGAAGGTAGACGCTTAACCGACTGAGCCATCCAGGTGTCCTTCACTCATTATTTTTTAGATAACATAATGAATAGGACTTATTATCCAAACCAAGAACTAGAACACTCATTCATTACTAATGAACAGAACCTACAACCCAACCCAAGGATTAGAACATTATCAACAGTAGTATTATGAATTAATATTATATATTAGAATATGAATTTATTATAATAGAATTATATACAATAGAATTTATTATGAAAATTAGACTATTATAACAGATGTTATTATTATGAGTATTAGAATATTATCATTCAGTGGTATGCTAATAAATGTTTAACAACAAGCTCCCTGAAAAAAAAAAGACCCTCATTTTGGCATTGACCAATTTCTACAGTATTAATATTCCTACCATGGCTGATTTCAAGCTACTAGCAGTTTAATAACTGGCTCTGAAAATCCCTGAAAATGTAACAACTGGCATTTAGGAGCCTGTGTCAGTTGGTGCCAGCACTGTTGCTATACATTGACCTAGTGTTCCTTCCCAATATTTCACTGCCTCCCACCCCACCCCAAGAAATGACGACTCACCTAAATTTTGTGTCCAACGTTATTTGCTTCAAAATTATGTTTTCAAATGTATATGGATGACTCTGTAACATATTATTTAACTCTGCTGGTTTTTGAACTCTATAAATATAGCTACCAGATTTCCCTTGATCTGTACATTCTTACATATCTTTTATCCACTCTTTTCTTTTCAAATATTTCATAACTTTATGTTTTAGGACTACCTCTTTTTAAAAAATATTTTATTTATTTACTTGTCAGAGAGAAGGAGAGAGAGAGAGAATACACAAGCAGGAAGAGAGGCAGGCAGAGGCAGAGAGAGAAGCAGGCTCCCTGCTGAGCAAGGAGCACATGCAGGACTCGATCCCAGGACCCTGGGATCATGACCTGAGCCAAAAGCAGTGACTTAACCCACTGAGCCACCCAGGCGTCCCAGGACTACCTCTTTTAAGTGGTATATACGTAAGTACTTAAAAAACCCAACCTGACCACCTCTGTCTTTGAATTCACAAGCCTAGCCTATTAACATTTTCTGTGTTGACATATTTGGATTAATTTCTACCATTTTATTTTTTTATGTTTATTTGATTGACTTGTCATATTCTTTTTCACTTATATTTGGCCTTATAATGGTGTTATTTGACTGATGGTGTTTTCTTACTGTTTTTGTGCTTCTGCTAGTTAGGAGCCACTTACTCTTTTTAAAAATTTTTACATTTAAATTCAATTTAAATAAAGTTAGATATAGTTAATGTATAGTGTTACCATACAGTGTATTATTAGTTTCAGGGGTAGAATTTAGTGATTCATCAGTTGCATGTAACACCCAGTGCTCATTACATCACATGCCCTCCTTAATGTCCATCACCAGTTACCCCATCCCCCACCCATCCTCCCTCCAGCAACTCTCAGTTTGTTTCCTAGAGTTTAGAGTCTCTTATGATTTGCCTCCCTGTTTTCATCTTGTTTTATTTTTCCCTCCCTTCCCCTAGGATCCTCTGTTTTGTTTCTTGAATTCCACATATGAGTGAAATCATATGGTATTTGTCTTTCTCTGATTGACTTATTTCACTGAGTATGATATCCTCTAGTTCCATCCACATCATTGTAAATGGCAAGATTTCATCTTTTTAATGGCTGAGGAATATCCCATTGTATATATATACCACACCTTCTTTATCCATTCATCTGTTGATGGACATCTCAGCTCTTTCCATATTTTGGCTATTGTGGACATTGCTGCCAGGAATCACGTATTCTAATTGCAGGATCTTAATCATTACTTTTGTTTTTGCTATGCATTTCTTCTTATTTGTTAATTATTTATCAAAGAAGTGATTACTCATTACACAATATTCATGTTTCATAGTTCAGGAATACGGGTCAGTGACAAACTTCCTGAAAGATATGTCTACATGCATTATTTATTTCCTTCCTTCCTTCCTTCCTTTCTCTCTTTCTTTCTCTCACATTAAAGTTTAGTTGATGTATAACATCGTATTGATTTCAGGTATACATTATGATTCAATATGTTTATATTGTGAAATGGTCACCACAATAAATCTAGTTAACATCTGTTATCATACATAGTTCCAGAAACTTTTTTGTGATGAGAACTTTCAACATTTACTCTTAGCAACTTTCAAATATGCAATACTGTATTACTATTTCCACTTCTTTATCCCCTATTCTTACTTTGCTAATTTTTTTGAAGTAATATATGCTCAATATTTAAAAGATCAATTAACATTAAAAAACTTATACTCGAAATCCAGTACTTTCCTGGTCCACCTCCCCAACCCCGCGCACTACTACCTCTGGTCTTTCTTCTTTGAAGCAGCTGTTTTTGTATTTAAACTGTTCCTTCCCGCATCTTTGCACTTCTAAATAATACATGTCTACTGTTACCTTTTAACTCATCAATTTCATGCATTATCTGTTGGCTTCCTATGCCAGAACACTCCAGAACATTCCACCACTGTCCTTTCAATATGGTTATAGTATACATTTTAGTCAGATCAATATTCGGTGGTTCTGTTATTATTTCTATGCAAACATTATTCCCACCTGAGTGTTGTAGTTTACTCTTACGTAAACTTCTGTCTTTCTTGGTTTTGTTTTTCCCAGAACTAGTGATTTCTTTCTTTTATCCATCTGTCTAGTTTTCTTGGTACTTAGTGTCCGTTTCTCCATACCTTCTAGTAGCCTCTTGGTAGGGTCTCCCAGGGGGCCTGGCAGCCCCAGTTAACCTGTCAGTTCTTTTCTTCCCTTGGAGACGGTCTGTCCGAGCTCCCCGTTCTCCTCAGTCAGGGCTTCTGTCCTATCGCGGCGCTCTAGGCCTTCTGACCAGCTGTCTTGAGGGACTTTGTTTTCCTCCTTGTTTGGATTCTGGTTTCATGGAGCTCCTGTCCTTCTCCCTTTTCACTTTGGTCGAGCACATCCTCCAGTGGTTTCGACAACTTAGAGAAATGGTGCCCCGGCCGAGGACGTGGTGGTGACAGCATCTCAATTCCTCTGCCTCTCAAGTCAAACTGCCCCCCGCCTGGCCCCCGCTCATGTTATAAGCAAGCGCCAGGGGTTCAGAGAGGAGATGACGGGGCTGCTGGGCTCTTTCTTTCCCTTTGGCCCCTCCTTTGTTTCTCAGCGTAATATGTGGAGGAATGAGGTCAAGTTCTCCTCTGGTGAGCAATACTCATCCACTGATGGTCAGATGGAATGTGTGGGTGTCTGTGCTGCTCCGAGGAGGTCCAGGCGCCCTTCATCTGTTCCAGCCCCACGTGTGCCAGGGCCTGGTAGGTATCGAAGGGGAGGTGTCAGGGTTGTCCCACCTATCCTTTTATTTTTTTATTTTTATTTTTAAGAGGGAGAAATATGGGGGGGAGAGGCAGAAAGAGAGGAGAGAGAATCTCAAGCAGATTCCATGCCCAGTGTAGAGCCCAGCACGTGGCTCAATCTCACCATCCTGAGATCATGACTTGAGCTGAAACCAACAGTCAGACATTTAACTGACTGAGCCACCCAGGAGCCCCCACCCATTCTCTTAATACCAGCACCACCAGGCAGAAGTGAACTAGTGGGTTTTGGCAAAGTGGATCCAGGCTTGGCTTGAGGTCTGTCTGAGCTAGAAAAAAATCTGATTTCACTTGGTCCCCAGGACCTGGTTTGTTGGGCTTTTGCCCCAGAGAGGTGAGTCACCCAGGCCTCATCTCCAGCTCTTTGAGTCCAAATGGCCTGAAGCCTAGACCCCACATCTCCTTGGCAGCCTCTGATGCCATCTTTTCTTGCTCTCTCCTGAATTAGCTCAGCCAGCAGCAGAGATTTTTAGGGGAGTCTGAGGATTTACTGTAAATCACTCCTAGGTCAGCAGGCTTGCTTTTGCAAACTACCCCATGACTTGCACCCAAAGGCCCTTGGATTCTAACATACTCCTAACTTTTTTCTATTTTTGGTGCATAGTTAAAATGCTGATATCTGAATCTCAGCAACTTTCCCTGTTCCCAAATATCTTTTTCTAGTTCTCAGACATTTTGCTACACAGATGGATTCCCCACCGACTATAGATCAGAGGGCTAATTCTGGACTCTGAAAGTTTCTGCCAATAGTTGCTTCTCTTTTTCTGAAGACTGCCACCCCACCAATGTATTAGTTCTATATTTTAAACACAACTCAAGATCCTCCTCTCCCTTCACTGCTGCTTCATACCTACACAAGTCTGCAGTGTGGGACAGCAGTCAGTCTAACGACCTGCTTTCTCCTTCTGCTTTTGTATTCTCACCCCTTTTTCTCCCTATTTACCCAGGTCAGAGTCTGTGATTTAAATCCCACCTCTTGCCCACTGGTTCAGCTCTGGAAAGTTCTGCAAAACCACTCTTCTCTATCAAATTTCTCATTTGGAGCAATCCTGGAGACCGTTTCTGTGATGATCAAAAGAGGTGATAATTAGTGAGCCCTCAAAGAGGCTGTTTCTCTTATCATTTGAACTTGTCTCCTTTTCTGAATTAGGAGACTTCCAGCTTTGAAATCTGGTGTGAAGCCAGGGGGCCAGCGAGTATAGAGTTTGTACCTTCTTGCCATTCCTCAGCAGTCCCAGCAAATATGCTCCAACTCTGTATGGGTTCACAAAGTCAGAGAGGGGCTCACTTGTGAAACTTACAAAAGGACTATGTTTTTAGCCCAAACCGCCTTATGCAGGCATTTAGGGCCTGATAAACAGTGTGTGTGAGAGGGAAGAGGCGGGAGGAGAGAGATGGAGAGATAGAAACTACACACCCACATGCCTTCCTTCTTATTTGCTGGCACAGACATACATCAGCTCACAAAGAGGCGCAGTGGGAAATGAGTAGAAAAACTCCGGGCTGTTGCACCTGCTCACCTTTCTCGGAACGTGGCACGCATCTCTCCCTTCTCTCCTGGGCCTGCGCTCAGCAGCTTGCTAAGCACCCAGAAAGCAGAGTGGCTGGGGGGCCTGCAGCCTGCACTTCTCTCAGTGCCCGCCTCTCTTCCCCCCTCTCCTGCTTCTCCCAGTCACTGGACTGAACTCAGCCCTTCACCCCAGCACCATGTCACAGATCCAAACCCCCCAGGAGGCATTGCTCTGGGCCTTGAGAGACCTTGAGGAGAAAAGCTTCAAGCTCTTCAAGTTCCACTTACGGAACAACTGCCTGCTTGAGGGGAAGATGCTGCTGGCACGTGGGGAGCTGGAGGGCCTGAGCCCGGTGGACCTGGCTTCTCGGCTCATTTCCCTGTACGGAGCATGGGAGGCCGTGAAGGTGGTGCTCAGCGTCCTGAGTGCCATGAACCTTTTGGAACTTGCAGACTGGCTGAGCCACATCTCTCTGAACGGTGAGTGCATCGGGAGACAAGGGGACCTCAGGGCGCCCCCAGGACTCTCCCACCCCCGTGACATTTCCAGAGACTCCCACAGCCTATAGTGGGTGCTATCTCTCACTCTTGCCCTCTGTCTGTACCAAGGAGCGCCAGTGCCCAGGGTCCTGGTGGTCTCCAGCTGAAGGCTCTGACAGCTGCTGGGGGAGGGCCTGAGCTGAGGGTGGGGTTTTATAGAAGACTACAGTCATCTTGTGGCCATAATGTCCCACCTTCTACTTCTGATTTTAGTGCCAGGGAGAGGAGGGTAGAGGAGAGGGGCTTAGAGACTGAGGGTGGTGTTGGTGAAGGGGTTTCCACTAACCAGTCAAAATGGCCTCGGGGTGGGTGGGGGTGTCAGAACTTTCCTCAGCTGCTTCCCACAGAGGACAGCCTGCTCGGGGATCCCGCTCTCTCAATCATCTGGTAGATCGATGCTGCCCTAGGGAAGAGGGTGGCCATGGAACCCAGAAAGTCTTCTATCCCTTCTCATGGGGTGCAGGGAGAGCCTGTGCTCCCTCCATAGCCCCTGTCACACCCAAGAGCTCCGTTGACAGAGTCAGGACTTCTGCCCGGGAGCTGCTTTATCTTGAGTGCCCGGCTTGATCATTACCAAGAACAGGCTCCTATTGCTTCCTTCGCCATCCTCCAGCTTCCCTTTCCTTTCTCTACTCTGTCCTCACCATTACAAATGGGGATGTTTCAACGGAGCACTCAGACATTCACACACACCGAGACTTTTGCACACATACATAGTCTTACAAACACCCACCTGCTGATGCTCACCAACACACCTTCCTCACACAAAAGTACACAAGCTTGCAGAAGTGTACTCTCATGAGCCTGTGTGGATACAAGCACTCACTCATACCCCACCGATACGCGCACACACAAAACACACACTTGCACACTCATACGGATGTGTGTGCAGGCACACACACATGTCCAGGGGGCCCTCCCCTTGAAGCTCGAAGTATAAACTTCAGGAAGATACAAGTTAGAGAGCAAGCGAGATGAAAGTAGAGAGCAGAGCCCAGAGTTTGAAAGGCCGCCTTGGTCTTTATTCCCCTCTGACTGGCTAACTCCCCATACGTCTGGCTCAGATTACAGAGATATGTACCGAGAGCACGTGCGCTGCCTAGAGGAGAGGCAAGAGGGAGGAATCCGCGGTAGCTACAATCAGCTGCTCCTGGTGACCAAGTCGAACCCAGAGAGCGCAGATCCGTCCGCCTGCCCCCTCCCAGAGCAGGAGCTGGACTCTGTCTCGGTGGAGTCTCTGTTCGATCCTGGAGAGAAGTCCTACCAAGCCCCGCCCACAGTGGTGCTACAGGGGTCCGCGGGCACTGGAAAGACAACGCTGGCCAGAAAAATGGTGCTGGACTGGGCCACAGGCATCCTGTACCCAGGCCAGTTTGATTATGTCTTTTATGTTAGCTGCAGAGAAGTGGTCCTGTTGCTGGAGGGCTCACCGGACCAGCTCCTCTTCTGGTGTTGCGGGGACAACCAGGCGCCTGTCAGAGAGATGCAGAGGGAGGAGGAGCGGCTGCTGTTCATCCTGGATGGCTTTGACGAACTGCAGAGGCCCTTTGCAACGGGCTTGAAGAGACTGAGTCCGAGCCCCATGGAGAACGTGCTGCACCGTCTAATCAGGAGAGAGGTGTTTTCCAGGTGTTCCCTCCTTATCACCACCCGGCCGGTGGCTTTGCGCAGTCTGAAGCCCTTGCTGAAGCAATCGCGCCATATTCACATCCTAGGCTTCTCTGAGGATGAGAGGAGGAGGTATTTCAGCTCTTATTTCGCCAATGAGGAGCAAGCCAGAAACGCCTTTGACATTGTGCAAGGAAATGATGTGCTCTATAAATCATGTCAAATTCCAGGCATTTGCTGGGTGATCTGCTCCTGGCTCAAGGAGCGGATGGAGAGGGGCAGAGAGATCTCAGAGACTCCCAGTAATGGCACGGACATCTTCATGGCCTATGTCTCCACCTTCCTGCCGCCCAGTGATAATGAATACTGCACCGAGCTTACCAGCCACAGGGTCTTGCGTGGTCTGTGCTCCTTAGCAGCTGACGGGATCCAGCGCCGGAGGTTCATATTTGAAGAAGCTGACCTTAGGAAACACAATTTAGATGAGGCCAGCCTTGACGCTTTCCTGAGCAGCATGCCTTACCAAGAGGGAGGTCATACCAAGACATTCTATACCTTCCGCCACATTAGCTTCCAAGAGTTTTTTCATGCTGTGTCCTACCTGGTGAAAGAGGACCAGAGCCACCCGGGGAAAGAGTCCCACAGAGAACTGAGGAGGCTTCTGGATGAAAAAGAGGAGGCAGAGAATGAGGAGATGACCCTCAGTATGCAGTTTTTATTGGACATATTGAAAAAAGAGACCTCCTCGAAATTCGAGCTAAAGTTCTTCCTCAAAGTTTCTCCCTCGCTAAAGCAGGAGTTGATGTATTTTAAAGAACAAATGAAATCTATAAAGCATAAAGGGGCCTGGGATTTGGAATTCTCCCTAAATCCGTCTAAAATAAGGAATCTGGTGAAGGGCGTTCAGATAAGTGATGTATCGTTAAAGATGGGACAGTCAAATAAGAAGAAATCCCACGATAGGAACTCATTTTCTGTCAAAACTAGCTTGAGGGATGGATGGAAAGAGAAGCGAGGTCCTGTTGTGGGCAAAGATAATATAGCAAAGACACAAAAGGAGACTTCTAATGGAAAAGGCAGAGAGATGGAGAAATGGGAGATGCGGAGGGTAGGAGCAGTAGGATGGGAAGCAGATAAATGGGACAGTAGAGCTGAAAGGTCAGGAGGGTTGAGGAAAAGGATGGGGGAGGGGGGAAGACAGAGTGTAAAAAGGAATGGAGAGATGAGAGATTGAATTAATGGGTACTGGAAATGGTGGAAGGGAAGGGGGGAAATAGAAAATTAGATGGGGCGCCTGGGTGGCTCAGTGGGTTAAGCCTCTGCCTTCGGCTCGGGTCATGATCTCAGGGTCCTGGGATCGAGCCCTGCATTGGGGTCTCTGCTCAGCAGGAAGCCTGCTTCCCTTCCTCTCTCTCTGCCTGCCTCTGCCTACTTGGGATTTCTCTCTCTGTGTGTCAAATAAATAAAATCTTTAAAAAAAAAAAAGAAAGAAAAGAAAATTAGATAATACAGGATCAAAAAACTTGGAACACAGGCTATGGGGTAAGGCCATGTGGATTGAGTCCCTAGGAAAAACCACACTCACCATCAATGGCTCAAATTCAGTTATTTACATCCTGTTCAAGTAGAGAAGGTTATAAACAGCTTCTCTAGGTGAACGGGATGCTAAATAACTGAATTTAGTGTTAACATCCAGGACCAAACATGGGAATTTCTGTAAATAAACTTAAATATAATAAACTGTAGATTGCGTTTATTCTATAAGATTGGGTAATGTGAAGCATATCAATATCAACATTTAAAGGAAATAGTGTACTGTGTCTTAATGGAATATCCCTTTGACTCTGTATTTGTGATCAATTGCTGCTTAAGTAAATAGTAGCTTTGCATCTTTCTAGAAACTTCTGGAATTTCTGTGTTGGAAATGAACCATATCTTGTCACAGACCTCTCATCTTAGAAACTCTCCCATGACTTGACCTAGCTCTGTACTAATACCATGTCACTTGTCCCCAGTGATGCTGTTATCTCTCTTTTCTTTTTAGAAAGTCCAGTTAGGGGACGCTGGGTGGCTCAGTTGGTTAAATGACTGCCTTCGGCTCAGGTCATGATCTTAGGGTCCTGGGATTGAGCCCCTCATCAGGCTCCCTGCTCAGCGGGGAGCCTGCTTCTCCCTCTCCCACTCTCTTGCTTGTGTTCCCTCTCTTACTCTGTCTCTCTCTCTTTGTCAAATAAACTCTTAAAAAAAAAAAAAAAGAAAGTCCAGTTAGTTCCCAGAGATAACTCATAATCTCTTTTTCTGCTCTGGCTCCCTCTGTATAGAAAACAAGAAGAATTCAAAGGAATTCTAGATGTAAGTAGGGTCAGTTTCCAAATCTCTTTTCACGGATGAGGAAATTGAAGTTCAGTTAGGAGCCCCATCAATTTCTGGGGTTCCTCAGAGAGATCTCTTATTTCCTGCCCCTCAGCCAACAAGGTAGAGGCCCTTGAGGACCTGGTGCAAACACGGAAAACCTACTCCCGCCCCAGCTGTTGCTGCTGGTATCATCACAGCCAAGAATGCCAATGCTGCCTTGAACCCTCAGTGCCCCATAGAAAGGTTACAGACACTCCTCATTTTGCTTTTCATACATATTTATTCCTGTCATGACTCCTCACAAGTCAAGTCCATGTGTACCAATTCCAGCAATCTACTGGACATGGCCAGATGTCTGAATCCAAGGGAACTTAGCTTTAGGTAGTCAACTTGGGATATTGTAACACTATTACTAACTCTTTTTCACACAGCAAGTTTGGTGGCTCCACATTTGATAATTATACACATAGCATACTGAACACGTAGATGGTATTTGTATCCAGAATATGTGTAACAAATAGTATGCATGCGTGTATATACTTATTTAAAGAGCAATTTGTATGGCATTACTACAGAGGCTGGCTGGCATCCAGTGAGCGAGGCTGTGTTGCCGCCCAAGGGCTCAGATGTTCACAGCAGACCAGCTCCTCAATGTCATAGGGAATTTGGGAACAATGGAACAGGTGCCCAGCCACACTGCTGGATTTTTGTGGGGCCAAAGAGGCCTGTTTAAAAAAACAAACAGGAGTGCCTGCGTGGCTCAGTGGGTTAAAGCCTCTGCCTTTAGTTTGGGTCATGATCCCAGGGTCCTGGGATGGAGCCCCACATTGGACTCTCTGCTCAGCAGGGAGCCTGCTTCCTCCTCTCTCTCTCTCTCTCTCTCTACCTGCCTCTCTGCCTACTTGTGATCTCTATCTGTCAAATAAATAAATAAAATCTTTAAAAAAAAAACAAAAAATAAAAAAACAAACAAACATGGATCTAACATCCAATTAAGGTTTAGAGATGTTATTTTGCTTAGGATTCATGTTCAGTTTAAAGTAGCTGAAGCAAAAATTAAATGACCCACTGCATTTTTTAAAGATAACTGGCTTCTAGTTTTAGCTATGTCGGGTCTTTTCTTTTTTAAAGATTTTATTTATTTATTTGACAGAGACAGCAAGAGAGGGAACACAAGCAGGGGGAGTGGGAGAGGGAGAAGCAGGCTCCCCACTGAGCAGGGAGCCCAATGTGGGGCTCGATCCCAGGACCCTGGGATCATGTCCCAAGCCAAAGGCAGATGCTCAATGACTGAGCCACCCAGGCACCCCTTTCTGGCTCTTTCTAACAATGGCATCAAGGCTTTCACTCTGTCTCCCCTCTGTTGCTCTTTTTACAGTTGCCTTTTCTTCTTATTTTAGAGAGTGACTCTTATGTGTCAGTGAAGATGGCCATATGGGGTGCCAACTTAAATCACCCTTACAGTCAACAACCCAAAAGGAACAGAATTGTCTTTACCAACAGGTCTAGCAGAGAAACTGGGAGTGGCTTCTGACCTGACCCTGGGTATGTGCTAAGTCTTGAACAACCACTGTGATCTGGAAGATGAACTTCTTTGATTAGACAGGCCTAAGTCTGATGGTCTGGGTCACACCCCCCAGGGCTATGTAAGAAAGGATCAACACCTCTTGAAAGGTATGGAATGGGAGAATGGCTCCCCAAAGGAAAGGATCCTGAGTAGAAGAATGATATGTCACAGAGACGTTACATAAATACAAGTGTGTCTGATGGTCTGGGGCTCCCTGAGGGGGCTGGGTAAGAGGAAGAGGCCATGAGACCCCTGTGTGTAGAAGTCTGAAAGAATGGGTCCCATTGGGCTCCAGGGCTTGGTGGTTGAAGGGAGCAGGGATTCCAGAAGCAGAGAGATGCTGGGTTTACCTGGTGCCAACTTAGCCTCCCTCTGGGGAGTGGGAGATACATACTATGGGAAAGAGAAGGCTGTGTTCAAAGGGAGGTGCACTGTCCCTGGGAACAGCCATGGGGACCCCCTCTGAAAGAGCAGGCTTTGAGAATGGCAGGTGGAGGAAGGTCATGAGAACAAATACAAGATGTCCAGTTACATTTGAATTTCAGATAAACTATAAATATATTTTTTTTTGCACGGGATACACACTAAAAGACTACTTGTTTATCTGAGGTTCAAATGTAACTGAGCATTCTATATTTTATTTGCTCAATCTGGCAACCCTAAGTCGAGGACGGCAGTGGGGAGCAAGCAGCAACCGTGAGCCCCATGGAGTAACATAGTAGCTGCTGTGGCTCCAGTTAGTCCTGATAATTTTCCCGTCTCTCCTCCCCTTCTCTGTACTCTTAAAGTCAAAGTGGTCTTTTGTAGAACCCACAGACTCGTGGGACTCCCAGGCAGGTTAAAAATGTGAGTATTCTTGGGAATATGTGGAGAACATTTGCTGGAAAAAGACTGAATTTATGTTAGTAAATCTGTGGCAATTTTGAGGTTGGATTGGTGTGCAAATCCATTTTCATCACGGTTGTCACTGACTATGCTTTCTCTCAGACGGGTTAGAATTTCTTCTTCCCTTTTTGGAACATTGGCAGATATGCAACTCCCTACTTACCCAAACAAAACAAAACAACAACCAACCCCAAAAAGTCCCACCAAAAAACCCCCACACAAGGCAAAACACAACATGCTTCTCAGGAAGAAGATAGTATCTATGTTTCACAACATCCATGTTGGGCTCTTAGCAATGCTCTTCACAGTCAGACTCAATCTGAGTGAAAAGATGGTGACTCTCAGGAAGGTCTCTTCCTTAGTAGGTGTCTAACTATTCACCCCTTGACTTCTCTTATAATCATTTCCCCTTCACTCCTGGACTTGAGAACCAGACCCCAAAACATGTAAAGTTCTTGAAGGGATTCATTTACAGAATTCCCTTGCCCTGTTTCTATTCACTCTGCATCCTTCCATCACCAAGATTAGAAATCCTGTCTTCTTCACCCACTACATCCCTGTCCTTCAGGACAATCAACGTACCCTCTGCAAGATTTCTTGTTTTACTCACCCATTCCATCCTATTTATACTTCCTACCAATCTGTCTTGCAAAAACAAAACACAACAAAGCTAAACTAATGAAATTTGTTTGGGGTTTCTTTATATTCATGCAATAATTAAGAGTAGACAATGTGCCTTTTCATATATATAATATATATTTTATATATATATATATATATATATATATATATATATAAGGAGGCAATTAAGTGCTGACTCATCATTACTCATTAGTCTCCTTCTTTTGCCAACAATACCTTTATTTCTCTCAGGAAATTTTTTCATTAAATTTTTCAGGTATGCATGGAGGACATGGGGAGATGGAGAGGAGAAGGGAGTTGAGGGAAATTGGAAGGGGAGATGAACCATGTGAGACTACGGACTGCGAAAAACAATCTGAGGGTTTTGAAGGGGCGGGGGGTGGGAGGTCGGGAGAGCCAGGTGGTGGGTATTATGGAGGGCACGTATTGCATGGAGCACTGGGTGTGGTGCATAAACAATGAATTCTGTGACACTGAAAAGAAATAAAAAAATTTTTTTTTCAGATATGCACAGTTGGGATAGATGGTATCCTCAGTGACAGGGTAAGTACCATAAAGTGCATATTTGACAGCATTTTCCATTCTCATAAGTCATGTTGTTTGGTTCACGGTTTCTCATGTAATCTTACCACAGCAAATGATATGGGAAGGGTCCTTGAATTTCTTTTGTGTGTGTGAATAAATAACTTTTCCCCATGGAATAACTGGTATGTTTCCCACTGGACACAGATTAGCTAAGCCTTGGCAGCCTTATTGTCTCTAGGAGGGGAGAGCTTCCTGGAGAATGGAACCTACTCTAGGAAAACAGAGATGAAAAATAGAGAAAGGGAACCCAGGTCCTGTTTACCTCATCTTAGTTTAGCATAAAGCCAAGCCTGCAGAGTCATTCATCCCTACACTCTGCTGGGACTGAGCCAATGGTCTCATTGATTGTTCAAGTTAGTATAAGCTAATCTATGAGTCCCTTGGTTCTTACACATACCTTGTGTGTATAAATAAGATTAATAATCTTATTTTAGCAGAAAAGTAATAGAGACAGAGAAGACAGAGAAGTTACATATTTGCTCAGTCATACAGTTAGTCTAGATGTTTTCTCTTTAAGGTAAAAAACACCAACTATAAAATCACCTGAATGACTAATGCCTCTCCACCCCCACCAATTTTTCAGTGTTTCCATATTTCTACTGGAAATTTTTTAAAAAATGGTAATGACATGTAGGCTTCCCACAAAATAACCTCAACCTGCTTGTCTTAACATGTTTCCTATCACTGCAGAAACTGTCCTTCCCACGTAGTCCATCTAGATAAACCTGCCTTTGCTCATCCCATCCCTTTCTCTCTTCTTGACTCTGTTTACTAACATTCACTCAGCCTCTGCTTTCATTCCTTAATGGGGGGGGGATGCTCATCATGATGGAATTGAGTCTCTTGAGTGAAGGGATATTTATCCCTATAGAAACCTGAAAGAGTGTTGTTTCAAGTTAGAGCAGCTGAGTTTTCTTATGTCCATAGGGGAAATTCTATATAATTTTGAGTGTAAGTTCTCCAGAGAAGAATTCTCCAAGGGCAAGCATTCAGTGCATATAATGGTATAAAATCCGTGCATTAAATCACTGAGTTGTATTTATGGGAGAATTGGTTCTGTTTCTTTCTTTCTTTCTTTCTTTCTTTCTTTCTTTCTTTCTTTCTGACATCTGATTAAATGGGATGAAAGTCAGAGGTAAGGAACTGAAGGTAAGGACCTGAACATTCTGCTTATGTGCCTGTTAGCAGGTTTTCCATTTATAGTTCTTCTCACTGATAATTGAAGATGCTTATCAGTGCTCGGATGAGAATGCCAAGTACTCTGCCTCTCATAGTCGCATAAAACTTCAGGCAATAATTAGAACTTTAGGGGTGCCTGGGTGGCTCAGTGTGTTAAAGCCTCTCCCTTTAGCTCAGGTCATGATCCCAGGGTCCTGGGATCGAGCCCCACATCAGACTCTCTGCTCAGCGGGGAGCCTGCTTCCCCTCTCTCCCTCTGCCTGCCTCTCTGCCTACTTGTGATTTCTGTCTGTCAAATAAATAAATAAACTCTTTAAAAAATAATAATTAGAGCTTTAAGTAGTTTGCTTGCACTAATCATTGATTCATAGAGCTTTGTAGCTGGGGTGGGTGGTGGTCAGAAATAAGGCCAGTCATGCACAAAGATGAAACCCAGAGGAAAGAATGATTTGTTCAAGGTCGTACAGAAAGTTAACAGTAGAGCTGGAAGGACGAGTCATTGAATTAGTCAGGTCAGCATTAGGGTAACTCATGCAAAAGGGAAAAGATGGAGCATTAGGGTTCAATTGTTCTTTTCTTTTCTTTTCCTTCCCTTCCCTTTCTTTCCCTTTCCCCTTCCCTTCCTCCTTCCCTCCCTCCCTTCTTTCCTTTCCTTTCCTTTTTAAAAGATTTTATTTATTTATTTGAGAAAGAGAGAGAGAGAAAGAGTGAGAGAGCACAGTGAGGGACATAGGGAGAAGCAGACTCTCTGCTGAGTAGGGAGCCTGATGCAGGGATCATGACCTGAGCTAAAGGCAGACGCTTAACCACTTAACTGACTAAGCCACCCTGGCACCTCCATCTATCTATCTTTCTTTCCTTTCTCTCTTCCTTCCTTTTTCCTTCCCTCCCTCCCTCCCTCCCTTTCTTCCTTCCTTCCTTCCTTCCCCTCTCCCCCCTTCTTCCCTCCCTCCTTCTTTTTCCCTTTCTTTTCTTTTTTTCTCTCTCTCTCTTTCTTTCTTTCATCATTCATGAAGACAGTGATATAGATTTGTTCTAAATTTTGATAAAATTTTATCAGCCCCCTGAAGTTCATCTTTTTTTTTTTTTAAAGATTTTATTTATTTATTTGACAGACAGAGATCAAAAACAGGCAGAGAGAGAGGGGGAAGTAGGCTCCCCACCCAGCAGAGAGCCCAACATGGGACTTGATCCCAGGACCCTGGGATCACGACCTGAACCGGGAGCAGAGGCTTTAACCCACTGAGCCACCCAGGTGCCCCAAGTTCATCTATTTTTAATAAGATACTCTAACGTTTCATTCTTTTAAAACTTACTGGTTTTATATACTTGAAACTTAATATATATTTTTCTCTACTACACATGGTACTTAATTTTTTTCCTACAGAGTCCACCTTACTAATATTAAGAGATTTTTTTTTGATATCCAAAATGTAATTATTAAAGTTAATATAGACATTTGATTTATCACCATGGTTAAACTCTTTAAATCACCTTGCCCTTTACTATCTGTTAATGTCCTAATAATCTGAGCTCAAGACAATAATACATACCCTCAGCTAGCTTGTCCTTCTGTGGGCCTGGCTTCTTCATGTCCCACAGTGAAATTCTGCCAGTTTTCAAAACACCCTCCAAACGCCAGGAGGCCTCCATTCTAGTACTAAGATGTCATCACGCACCTTTGATTTGAATAAGTCAGGTTACCTCCCTCTGTCATCTTCTACTTCCTGGCTCTTCCACCCATAACACCCTATGATTATGGTTGTTTACTTCCTCTCTCCATTCAGAAGTCATTTTTCCCTTTTAAAATTTCTAAAGAACTTGTTCCCATCTCATTTCCTTTAAATGTCAGCCTGAGAAATGGGCATTTTATTTTACAAATAAGAGGAGACCCTGAAGATTCTGGGAGGGAGGATGATATTATTTTGGCAGAGGTATGAGGGACAGATTGGAAGAGAAGTCAGAAAACATGGAAAAGCCAGTTAGGAGATCATTAGATGGTCAGGGTGGGTGGGGAGGAAAAGGAGGAAGAAAAGAGGCCATGACTCCAGATTTTAAAGACCTTTGGGCCTGACAGTGAGTAGGATGCTGGGGCCAGAGAAGAATTGGTCTGGGTGACTGGGGAGGAGAAAGGGGAGAAGTGACATGCTCTGCCCAGAGAAGGGCTCAGAAGAGCAGCTAGATGGGGAGGAAGATGGTCAGCTGTGCTTGGGACTGGTAGGCCCAAAGGACTCAGACAGCATGCGTGCCTCCTATGTGCCCACCCACCACTTTTCTATCTTCTCTTCAGCCTCACCCTCATCTGAATGGAAGGGAAGCCTGCAATTTTCTATGAACAAATCAGAGAAACACCCATATCAGGTCCAGAAGGGATGCCCTGCTCTGAACCACACAGGAGAACTTGAGTACAGGAAGAGTCTGCGGTAGTAGCAGAGTCAGGATTGTGGCCTGACTCTCTAATCCAGTGGGATTTCCAATCCTATAGGGGCTGCCAACATCGACAAAAGCCATGGATTAATTCTGGGGCTTTCTATTCCATTAATTTATGTTTCCTTCAGACACCAGACTCCTTAAGGGCAGAGTCCAGACTTCCAAACGTTAATATTTATTCTTCCATCTATTCAACAAATATTGGTTTAGCATCTATTATATAGCTTATTATCTGTTTTAGGCACAAAGAACTCAAGAAAGAACAAAGTTCCTGTCCTCCTGGAGCTTACATTCCAGAAGGGGGAGTTAGAGAATAAACATAAAACCCAAATAAGTATGTGTGATTTCAGATGGTGACAAGTGTTATAACAAAATATAAACTAAGGAGATGGGAGTCACAGGGTGCTGGAATAGGGGGTAGGGGCTGCTACTTTATGCTATGCTGTCAAGGAAGATCTCTCTGTCAAACTTATGTCACAAATGTCTTTGAGGCTACACAGGCTCCATCTGGTGAGGGCACAATCAGTGTTTACTGAATTGTTACTGGTTAAATGAACTTGCTAATAATTATGTGTGTGTTGGGTTGGGGGGAGAGGTAGAGAGAGAGATAGAGAGTCAGAGAGAGAGAGAGAGAGAGCGCTTAAATCACAGGATCAGAATAGCCATAAACGGAATTTTGTATAGCCCCAAATCCATTTTATGGTCAAAAAGATGGGAGATGGAGAACTGACCTCTAAAGTTTTTTATTCAGTCAAGTTTTAGTATAATTAGTCAGATCCATTCTAACCAAAAATTTGATATACTTGAAACAAATTACATCTGAGATAAGTGCATCTAAAATAAAACCCATTTTGATGTTTCTCTACTTATGTGGGTGTATTGTTCATGTATCTCAATTTTAACAAGGCAATATAAATGTATTTTGAACTTTGTCTTTGTAATAAAATATTCATCAAAATTTGTTTTAATTTTGAATAGTTATAAATTTTTGTCCTTTTTGTTGTTTATTTCAAAATCTTTATTAGAAAAATCATATGTGAAATACAATTTAAAAGAACAGAGATGCAAACATCAATGTGATGGACAATGGAGTCTATGTTTTAAGAATAGGATTTACTTTCAACCTAGCAAAAAAGTTGCCAGAGGATACCTGCTATTTCAAACTTCAAAAACAAGATTTCTGAGCCAAAATTCCTCATTTCATTTGTATTTGAAAGATCCTTTCTTACAATATATTGGCTATTCTCAAAATTTGCCAACTTGAAGGTTTGTCCAAGTGAACTCATTATTACATCTTCTGCCAAGAATTTCCAACTTGAACTCTCAGCTATTGGACTGTGACTTCATAATTTGTATACAATGTCCCTAAAAACAAAATACTCTCCACCACTGAAATGAAAAGGCAAAATCAAAGCTCTGTGGCTGAATTCATCCTCCTGGGCTTTTCTAACTTTCCTGAACTCCAAGAGCAGCTCTTTGGGGTTTTCTTGGTTGTCTACCTGGTGACTTTGTTGGGAAATGTCATCATTATAGTCATCATCTCCTTGGAACAGAGCCTCCACGTGCCCATGTACCTGTTCCTCCAGAACTTGTCTGTGGTGGATGTGAGTTTCAGTGCAGTCATTATGCCTGAAATGCTGGTGGTCCTTTCCACTGAGAAAACATCGATTTCATTTATAAGCTGTTTTGCACAGATGTATTTCATTCTTTTTTTTGGTGGCACTGAATGTTTTCTCCTGGGGGCGATGGCGTATGACCGATTTGCTGCAATCTGTCATCCTCTGAACTACCCAATGATTATGAACAAAAGGGTTTTCATGAAACTAATAATATTCTCCTGGGTCTCAGGGATCATGGTGGCTACTGTACAAACATCATGGGTTTTCAGTTTTCCCTTCTGTGGCCCCAATGAAATCAATCATCTCTTCTGTGAGACTCCCCCAGTGCTAGAACTTGCATGTGCAGATACCTTTCTGTTTGAAATCTATGCATTCACTGGCACTGTTTTGATTGTCATGGTTCCTTTTGTGTTGATTCTCTTATCTTACATTCGGATTCTCTTTGCCATCCTGAAGATGCCATCAGACACTGGGAGGCAAAAGGCCTTTTCCACCTGTGCCTCCCATCTCACGTCTGTGACCCTCTTCTATGGCACAGCCAATATGACTTATTTACAACCGAAATCTAGCTACTCCCCAGAAACCAAGAAGCTGATGTCATTGTCTTACTCACTTCTTACACCTCTGCTGAATCCACTGATCTACAGCTTGAGAAACAGTGAGATGAAAAAAGCTTTGATGAAACTGTGGCGAAGAAAAGTGGATTCATACCCATTTTGATTGTGCTGAGAAGCCATGTGACATTTGGTCACTGGATGAACTCTACTTAAATTTATCAAATGGCTAAACATTCTACATTCCTTGGTATGATCATGCTTCACTTATTATTTTTCCAAGGTCAATAATATATTAAGGATCCATATTTTTGATAGTGTACTGCTGTCATTCCTTTTTTTATATAATATACAGCACTTGATTTGTTCCTCTACTATGATCATCTAGGTCATTATGGGATTGTCATTATAAAGACAAAACTTCAATAAACACCTAGTTCCATACATTGATAACAACTGATGTTTTATTTCTGATAAATTCATCAATGTCGGTCTGATGGAAGGAAAGGCATGTATGCTTACAAGTTTTAGTACCTATGGTAGAACCGCTTTTCAAAGTCATTGTTACTTTTCAGGGTGACCTGAATGCACTAACTCTGCTGCACTAATTGGGTAGAGCTTCAAGATACCAGTATGTAGATGAGACTTTTCTTTCTGGAGTGGAAATCTTTTCCGTGAATGACTAGGGAAAAATAGTTATTCTGAGGAGACCAAACTGGTTCTACTTCATGGATTCACACAGATTATTATTTAAAACAGGAGTTCTCTTGGTTTATTTCCAGATATTCACCCAATGATGGTGAGCAAAGAACTACATGAGAACTTCCCTGAAGTCTCAGTTCATACTACTAGTTATCTCTTTTCACTTCATAGACCACTGTTTTTAGAGACTTTTGTTAAACTTTCCTCTGTAGGCCCAACATGCCCCCAGACACTTTGTTTATAAACATTGGATGATTCCTTTTTCTTATTGTGGGAAACCAAGTGATTATGAACTATCTATGCATATTTTCTGTGGTCCTGAGTCACATCACTAACTGTGTGATATTCCCTGGAATAATTTCTCTTCTTGCAACATTTGGAACATTTAATGGTTGCTTGCCATTTTATTGTTGGTATTCATAGATGGAGGGGCCCCTTTATTGAATCTATATCACATGAGCTCCTATTGCCCTTAGTTTCTGTTCCATGGATGGTAATAAAGGGGGAAAACACTATTCCTATTATCATTCAGCTGTGGAAAAAACAATTTTTTAGTTAATACTGCCTCTACCAAAAATGAGAAGTAGAGATGCAAAACTGATTGGATTTTCACAAAAAGAAATTCTGGTATCAAATGGCCAAAACCAGTTTGAATAATATTTAAATGAGGGGTAATCTTCTTTACAGTAGGGCACTAAACAGACACTTGGAAATCCTTTCATTAGTGTTTGTCCAGAAATTTCCTACTCATAGTCCTTAGGGGGATCAACTAAATAAGGCCATCCAGGAGAAAAAAAAAATCCCTGAAAGTCTAAATCCCAAGCCAAATACTCACTTTCTCTTTTTTTCAGGTTTTTATTTAAATTTAGTTAGCTATCACACAGTGTAATATTAGCTTCAGGTATACAACATAGTGATTCATCACTTACATGCAATACCCAGTGCCCAATAGGACAAGTGCCCTCCTTAATCCTCATCACCTATTTCATCCATTCCCCCACCCATCTCCCCTGTGGTGTCTATCAATTTGTTCTCTATAGTTAAGAGTCTGTTACCTGGTTTGCCTCTCTCTTCCCCCACCCCGCCCCATCATTTGTTTTGTTTATTAACTTCCACATGTGACTGAAATTATATGGTTTTTGTCTTTCTCTGTCTTATTTTGCTTTGCATAATATTCTCTAGCTCCATCCACATCATTGCAGATGGCAAGCTGTTGTTCTTTTTGATAGCTGAGCAATATTCCATCACATAAATATAATACATCTTCTTTATGCATTCATCAGTTGATGGACATCTGGGCTCTTTCCATAATTTGGCTATGGCTGATAATGCTGCTACAAACATCGGGGTGCATGTGCCCCTTCGAATCAGTATTCTTGTATCATTTGGGTAAATACCTAGTAGTTCAGTTGCTGGATTGTAAGGTAGTTTCATTTTTAACTTTTTGAAGAAACTTCATACTGTTTTCCAGAATGGCTATTTCAGAATGCATTCTCACCAAGAGTTTAAGAGGATTCCCCTTTCCACAATTCCTCACCAACAGCTATTGTTTCTTGTGGTGTAAATTTTAGCCATTCTGACTGGTGTGAAGTGATATCTCATTGTAGTTTTGATTTGCATTTCTCTGACTATAAGTGATGTTGAGCATCTTTTCATGTATCTGATGGCCATCTGGATGTCTTCTTTGGAAAAATATCTGTTCATGTCTTCTGTCCATTTTTTTTAACTGATTAGTATGGGTTTTTTTGGTGTTGAGTTATATAAATTATTTCTCTATTTTTGATACTAACACCTTCATTAGATATGTCATTTTCAAATATCTTCTCCCTTTCAGTAGGTTGTCTTTTTGTTTTGTTGATTGTTTCATTTGTTTTGCAGAAGCTTCTTATTTTGATAGAGTCCCAATAGTTCACTTTCTCTTTTGTTTCCCTTGCCTCGGGAGACATATCTAGTTAGAAGTTGCTATAGCCAATGTCAAAGAGGTCATTACTGTTTATATCCTCCTCTTGGATTTCAGTGGTTTTTTTTGTTTGTTTGTTTGTTTCACATAGGTTTTTAATCCATTCTGAGTTTACTTTTCTGTATGGTATAGGAAAGTGGTCCAGTTTCATTGTTCTGCATGTTGCTGACCCGTTTTCCCTGCACCATTTGTTGAAGACACCCTCTTTTTTCCACTGGATATTCTTTCCTACTTTGTCCAAGATTAATTGGCCATATAGTTGTGGATTCATTTCTGAATTTTCAATTCTGCTCTGTTGATCTATGTGTCTACTTTTGTGCCAGTGCCATACCGTCTTGATCACTACAGCTATGTAATATAGATTAAAATCTGGAACTGTGATGTCTCCAGCTTTGTTTCTCCTTTTCAATGTTGCTTTGGCTATTTGGGGTGTTTTGTGGTTCCATACAAATTTTAGGATTGTTTGTTCTAGCTCTGTGAAAAATGTTGCTGGCATTTTGACAGGGATTGCATTAAATCTGTAGATTGCTTTGGGTAATATGGACATTTTAACAAGATTTGTTCTTCTAATCCATGAGCATGAAATGTTTTTCCATTTCTTTGTGTCCTCTTCAATTTCTTTTGTTAAGTGTTCTGTAGTTTTCAGAATACAGATCATTTATTCCTAGGTACTTTATGGTTTTTGGTACAATTGTAAATAGAATTGATTACTTGATATCTCTTTCTGCTGCTTCATTATGGGTGTATAGAAAGGCAACAGATTTCTATACATTGGATTTATATCCTGTGACTTTACTGAATCTGTGTATCAGTTCTAGCAACTTTTCTGGTGGAGTCTTTGGGTTTTCTATATAGAGTGTCATGTCATCTGCAGACAGGGAAAGTTTGACTTCTACCCTGTCGATCTGCATGCCTTTTATTTCTTTGTGTTTTCTGATTACTGAGGTTAGGACTTCCAGTACTATGTTAAATACCAGTGGTAAAAGTGGACATCCCTGTCTTGTTCCTGATAGTAGAAGAAAAGCTTTCAGTTTTTCCCCTTTGAGGATGATGCTGGGTGTGGGTTTTTCATAGACAGCCTTTATTATGTTGAGGTATGTTCCCTCTACCCCTACTTTGTTGAGGGTGTCTATTATGAATGGAAGTTGTACTTTGTCAGATACTTTTACTACATCTATTGAAAAGATCATATGGTTCTTGTCTTTTATTAATGTGATATATCATGTTGGTTGATTTGTGATTATTGAACCACCATGCAGCCAAAGAATAAATCCCACTTGTTCCTGGTGTGTGATTTTTAAAAAATGTGTCATTGGAATCAGTTTACTAATATTTTACTGAGAAATTTTGCATCCAGGTTCATCAGGGATATTGGCTTATAGTTCTCTTACTTACTACAGTTTTTACCTGTTTTGGTATCAAGGTAATGCTGGCCTCAGAGAATGAATTTGGAAGTTTCCCTCCCTTTTCTATTTTTGGGATAGTTTGAGAAGAATAGGTATTTAACTCTTCTTTAAATGTCTGGTAGAATTACCTATGAAACCTCTGGCCCTGGACTTTCATTTGTTGGGAGATTTTTTTTTTTACTACTGATTCAATTTCATTGCTGCTTATCAGTCTGTTCAAGTTTTCTATGTTCTCCTGTTTCAGTTTTGGTGATTTATATGCTTGTAGGAGTTTATCCATTTCTTCTTCATCCAGTTTGTTGGCATATAGTTTTTCATAATATTCTCTTATAATTGTTCGTCTTTCTGTGGTGTTGGTTGTTATTTCTCCTTTTTCATTGGTGGTTTTAATTATTTGGATCCTTTCTCTTTTCTTTTTGATAAGTTTGGCTAAGAGTTTATCAATTTTATTTTTTTTAAATTTTTTATTTATTTTCAGCATAACAGTATTCATTGTTTTTTCACCACACCCAGTGCTCCATGCAATCTGTGCCCTCCCTAATACCCACCACCTGGTTCCCCCAACCTCCCACCCCCTGCCCCTTCAAAACCCTCAGGTTGTTTTTCAGAGTCCATAGTCTCTCATGGTTCACCTCCTCTTCCAATTTCCCTCAACTCCCTTCTCCTCTCCATCTACCCTTGTTCTCTATATTATTTGTTATGCTCCACAAATAAGTGAAACCATATGATACTTGACTCTCTCTGCTTGACTTATTTCACTCAGCATAATCTCTTCCAGTCCTGTCCATGTTGCTACAAAAGTTGGGTATTCGTCCTTTCTGATGGAGGCATAATACTCCATAGTGTATATGGACCACATCTTCCTTATCCATTCGTCCATTGAAGGGCATCTTGGTTCTTTCCACAGTTTGGCGACTGTGGCCATTGCTGCTATAAACATTGGGGTACAGATGGCCCTTCTTTTCACTACATCTGTATCTTTGGGGTAAATACCCAGTAGTGCAATTGCAGGGTCATAGGGAAGCTCTATTTTTAACTTCTTGAGGAATCTCCACACTGTTCTCCAAAGGGGCTGCACCAGTTTGCATTCCCACCAACAGTGTAAGAAGGTTCCCCTTTCTCCACATCCTCTCCAACACACGTTGTTTCTTGTCTTGCTAATTTTGTCCATTCTAACTGGTGTGAGGTGGTATCTCAATGTGGTTTTGATTTGAATCTCCCTGATGGCTAGTGATGATGAACATTTTTTCATGTGTCTGATAGCCATTTGTATGTCTTCATTGGAGAAGTGTCTGTTCATATCTTCTGCCCATTTTTAAATATGATTGTCTGTTTTGTGTGTGTTGAGTTTGAGGAGTTCTTTATAGATCCTGGATATCAACCTTTTGTCTGTACTGTCATTTGCAAATATCTTCTCCCATTCCATGGGTTGCCTCTTTGTTTTATTGACTGTTTCTTTTGCTGTGCAGAAGCTTTTGATCTTGATGAAGTCCCAAAAGTTCATTTTTGCTTTTGTTTCCTTCGCCTTTGGAGACATATCTTGAAAGAAGTTGCTGTGGCTGATACAGAAAGGCAAATTAGAGAATCGATTCCATTTACTATAGCACCAAGAACCATAAGATATCTCGGAATAAACCTAACCAAAGAGGTTAAGGATCTGTACTCGAGGAACTACAGAACACTTCTAAAAGAAATTGAAGAAGACACAAAAAGATGGAAGACCATTCCATGCTCTTGGACCGGAAGAATAAACATTGTTAAAATGTCTATACTGCCCAGAGCAATCTATACTTTTAATGCCATTCCGATCAAAATTCCACCGGTATTTTTCAAAGAGCTGGAGAAAATAATCCTAAAATTTGTATGGAATCAGAAGAGACCCCGAATTGCTAAGGAAATGTTGAAAAACAAAAATAAAACTGGCGGCATCACGTTACCTGGTTTCAAGCTTTACTACAAAGCTGTGATCACCAAGACAGCATGGTACTGTCATAAAAACAGACACATGGACCAGTGGAACAGAGTAGAGAGCCCAGATATGGACCCTCAACTCTATGGTCAAATAATCTTCGACAAAACAGGAAAAAATATCCAGTGGAAAAAAGACAGTCTCTTCAATAAATGGTGCTGGGAAAACTGGACAGCTATATGTAGAAGAATGAAACTCGACCATTCTCTTACACCGTACACAAAGATAAACTCGAAATGGATAAAAGACCTCAACATGAGACAGGAATCCATCAGAATCCTCGAGGAGAACATAGGCAGTAACCTCTTTGATAATTTTATTAATTTTTTTCAAAGAACCAATGCCCAGTTTCATGGATTGGGTTTTTGTTTTGTTTTGTTTTGTTTTTAGTTCCTATATTATTTATTTCTGCTCTAATCTTTATAATTTCCCTTCTGCTGGCTTTAGGCTTTGTTTGTTGCTAATTTTCTAGCTCCTTTAGGTGTAAGATTAGGTTATTTGAGATTTTTCTTGCTTCTTGAGGTAGGCCTTTGTTGCTACGTACTTCCCTCTTACGACCAGTTTTCCTGCATCCCATAGATTTTGTACCATTGTGTTTTCATTTTCATTTGTTTCCATGTGTTTTTTAAAATTTCTTCTTTGATTTCCTGGTTGACCCATTTATTGTTTAGCAGTATGTTGTTTAACCTCCATGTATTTGTGGTCTTTCCAAATTTTTTCCTGTGGTTGACTTCAAGTTTCACAGCATTGTGTTCAGAAAATATGCATGGTATTGGGCACCTGGGTGGAATAATCAGTTAAGTGCCCAGCTCTTGGTTTTTGCGCAGGTGGCGATCTCAGTGTCATGAGATGGAATCCCATGTTGGGCTCTGTACTCAGGGCAGGGTCTGCTTGTTCTCTCTCTCTCTCTCAAATAAATTTTTAAAAATCTTTTTTTTTTTAAAGAAAATATGCATGGTATGATATCAATCTTTTTGTACTTATGAGGCCTGATTTGTGACCTATATGTGATCTATTCTGGAGAATATTCTATGTACATGTAAAAAGAATGTGTGTTCTGCTGCTTTAGGATGAAATGTTCTGCATATATTTGTTAGGTCTATCTGGCCCAATGTGTCATTCAAAGCCACTGTTTCCTTGCTGGTTTTCTGTTTTGATGGTCTGTCCATTGATATAAGTGAAGTGTAAAATTCCCAACACTAATTGTATTGTTTCCAATGAGTTCCTTCATGCTTGTTATTAATTATTTTATATATTTTGATGCTCCTATGTTGGGCACATAAATAGGTACAATTGTTAAATCTTCTTGTTGGATTGTCCTCTTTATTATTATATAGTGCCCTTCTTCAACTTTTGTTGTAGTCTTTGGTTTATAGTCTAGTTTGTCTGATAAAAATATTGTTACTCTGGCTTTCTTTTGATGGTCATTTGTATGATGGATGTTTCTCTGCCCCCTGACTTTCAATCTTTGGGTGTCTTTAGGTCTAAAATGAGTTTCTTGTAGGCAGAGATGGAGGGGTCTTGTTTTTATATCCATTCTGACACCCTATGTCTTTTATCTGGAGTATTTAGTCCATTTAAATTCAGAGTAATTATTGATAGATAAGAATTTAGTGCCATTGTATTACTTGTAAAGTCACTGCTTCTGGAAATTTTATCTGTTTCTCTCTAGTCTTTGTTGCTATTGGTCTTTCTTTCCGACTCAGAGTTTCCCTTTATTACTTCTTGCAGGGCTGGTTTAGTGGTCATTAACTCCTTCAGTTTTTGTTTGTCTTGGAAACTCTTTATCCTTCCTTCTATTCTGAATGATAACCTTCTTGGATAAAATGTTTTTGGCTGCATATTTTTCCCATTCATCCTGAATATAATATGCCAGTCCCTTCTGGCTTGCCAAGTTTCTTGTGAGAGATCTACAGCTAGCTTAGTGGATTTTCCCTTGTAAGTTAGGGAATTCTTTTGTCTTGCTGCTTTTAAGATTTTTTTCTTTATCACTATATTTTGCAAATTTAATTATAATATGTCTTGGGGTTGAGCTACTGATTTTGATGGGAGTTCTCTGCGCTCCTGGATCTGTATGTGTTTTCTCACCAGATTAGAGAAGTTTTCAGCTACGATTTCCTCAAATTAATTTTTTGCGCCCTTTACTCTCCTTTTTCTGTGACTCCTATAATATGAATGTTATTATGTTTGATGGAGTCATTGAGTTAGCTAAGTCTATTCTTGTGTTCCATAATAATTCTTCATTAATTTTCCATTATTTTATCCTCTATATTATTTATTCGTTCCTCTGATTCTTCTGTCCTTGTGGTCATCACATAGTCTGTTTCCAGTCTCAGTTACTACATTCTTCATCTCTGACTGATTTTTTAAAACTCTTTTATCTCTGTTGTAAGGGCCTCCCTGATGTCTTCAAGCTTTTCTCAAACTCAGAGAGTATCCTCATGATTATTCCTTTAAATTCTCCATAAGGTATGTTACTTATATCTGTTTTTCTTAGATCTGTGGCTGTGACCTTATCTTGTTCTTTCATTTGGGATGAATTCCTCTATCTTGGCATTTTGTCCAAGTCTCTGTCTTTTTCTCTGTGTTAGAAAAGCTCATGATGTTTTCTTTTCCTGAGAGTAATGGCTTTACAAAGAAGAGGTCATATGGTGTCCAGGGCCTGGAACTTCAGGGAATGGCTCTAGTTTGTGCTACGTGCACTCTGGTGTTGTGTTTTGGTTGCTTTTTTCCTTTGGGCCAGTTATCTGCAGTTCTCCTTGCCTGGAGTGGCCAGTGTTTGGTCCTTGGCCAGAAGATGGTGAGTTTTAACTAGGTGTGCTCTGGTCTGCTTGTTAAATGAGACCTGATACTATTTCCACTCGAACTGGGGCCCTGTAGAACTCTCTGATTAGGAGACATGATGTGGGCAGTGGTTTGTGCTGGTATTCTGGGGAAAGGGCCTGCTTCTGTGGGATTCAGACAAGCTTTACAGAGAAAGGCAGTACCACCAGAGCACAGGAGCGTGGGACTTGGTATAAGCAGGTTAGGCAGCCGGTGTCCATGGCTCTGTGTTGTTTACCATAGACGAGTGGTTCTGTGTTTATGCTGAGGGATGGGGGAGTGAAATGGGGCTGGCTGCCTCCTTTGTTCTTGGAGAATCATCTTCCTCAAAACCGCATCTCAGGGAAGAGCTCCACGAAGAGGGGATAATCTCCCCACTGTGTACCCCAAGCATTCTTCAGATCTTTGTTTCCACTCCACCATCTGCCCCTAGGTTGTTTGCCTGCCTTCTCTCTAGGAGGAGGCAGCACCTTTAAGCCTTGTTGGTTCCAAGAACTCACAATCAGCCTCTCTTGTGTCCCAGCCAAAGGCAGTGGGGAGGTGTTCTTCGTGTGTGTATCCCCTGTGTGTCTCTCTCTCTGTGACCGGCATTCTCTCCCATCTGCAGCACCTTCAATCTTTTTCTCTGTCTCTGCATTTCCTACCTTCCTTGATGTGGCTTCTTCTCTCTCTTTAGTTTCAAATATTCACTCACATTATACTTTTTGTTCTGTTTCCTTTGTTCACTCTACTCTAAATAGCAGCCACTCTGGTAGTACCAGCTTCAAGCTCATGGCAGCTGGTAGGACTGATACTGGAAATCATGCTTTCCTGGTGTCAAAGTTGTTGCCAAGATTTCACCACAATCAACAGGGACAGGAAATAAGTGAAATGTAAATCTAGGGATGCCTGGGTGGCTCAGTCGGTTAAGAGGCTGCCTTCGGCTCAGGTCATGATCCCGGGTCCTGGGATTGAGTCCCGCATCAGGCTCCTTGCTCAGCAGGGAGCCTGCTTCTCTCTCTGTCTCTGCCTCCTGCTCTACCTGCTTGTGTTCTCCCCCCCCCCCGACAGACAAATAAATAAATAAAATCTTTTAAAAAATGTAAGTCTTATGATGTCTCTCCTTGTTTAAGTATTTCAGTAGGTTTCTATGGATTCAGGATGAAAAACATCTTTAGTGGGGTGGGTGGAGCCCAGCATAACTGCGCCTTGCCTGTACTTTTTATTCTTTCATGCTGCAGTCTGCCCATGTCCCTGCTCATTCCCTTGCCTACGTTCCTGGTGCAAGGTTTGCTTTCCGTTTTTGGTGTCACTATCCCATTCTGGGCTAGGACCATCAAAACATGATTTTGTCTCTATCTGATATGTTTATTCCACTTTTCAACTAATTCTTACTCCTCCTTTAAACCTATTGAAAATGCCTTTCCTTAAGGTGACCTTCCTTGTTTCTCCTGTTTCCTAACTGTCCTCCTCAATTTGTTCTCCCTCTGAAAACCCTATCCTTTCTTCATAGCTCTTTTTCTAAATTTTCTTTTAGGCATCAGAGTGGGATTTTTTCCCTCTTAGTGGGAACTTGTACCCAGTTTCTAAGATAAGAAATGAAATTGTTTACAAACTGATACCGGCTGGGGACACAGATGTGTCCTTAGAAAGATAAAGTGCAAGACAGCAATTCAAAGAAGTTCCTCTTCACAGCATAAAATCTGAAGTGTGTTTTTTGTCATCCTTCAAACTGACCAGCCCATCTTCCCTACCTCTGAACAGTTCCACCTGCCTCCGTTCTCCAAAGCTCTCGAGCTTAGTTTTCAATGGTCTGTTCATTGCACTCAGCTTTTTTGTGATCTATTTGCAGGGTCAAAGGAATTTTGTAACAACTGTATAATTCTGTTATCGTCTGATGTATAACCCCCAACCCCCTCTTAATTTCGATGCCAGTACATCTCCCTCCATAGTTACATAATTCTAAGTTATCATTTCTGAAAGTTTCTTTTTTTATCACTGAATTTCCTGTTATGTCAGGACATTTCTATACACCACACAGCAGCAAGGATGGGATCTACAGGCCAGCCAGGTGGTAAAGATCCAGTCTCCAATCCCTATTTTACTGCCTGATTTTGCAGACTACTTTGTGTACCATCTTTGCTAGTTTCTCTGGGAAGAAGACACTGAGATGGCGTCCCCCCAGGGAAGGAAGATACCTGGGAAAGAAAAAGGGTTGAAACAGTATTGTGTTGGATAAGCCCTTTGACTGGCACACAGGCCTGGAAGAGTCTTCTGCACACCCAACAGTGAGCTCTGGATTGTCCATTAGGGGCATCCTGTGTGGGTCAGAAGTGACAAGACCCCTGCTTGGTCATTGACTACGGCTTTCCCAGAAGAGTGGGGCCTGAATTGGAAGCTTAGTCTGACCATGAAGGAGCACACAGGAGTCAGATAATCATCTCCTTTGCATCTGGGCAGTAACTCTTTCTGGGAGAGGGATCTGAACAGCACACTTTCATGTCCACCACAATAGATCAACAAGTTTGATGTATAAATGATTTAAATTGCAAGAGAGAAATTATAAATTTCCAGTGATATACCAAGGCAAAACCACATGGAAATTACCACTACCTATGATGGATTTGGGCTGCAGTCAAAGAAGAAACAAAGGCATTTATTTTGGTGTTATATGCTTGTCAAAAGCATGTTTGAAGGATATAGTAGAAGGTTTGATGAGCTAGAAAATACAAGTATAAATTAAGTATATAATATTCATCTTTGCTAATTGCATATGTGTGAAATGTGATTGAAGGGAGAGGCAGCATGGCTTTGAGGAACCACCAGGAATACACAGTAAGAATGAAATTACCCTAGTTTCATATACTGGCTCTGCCATTTTCCATGTTTTGACAGCTACTTCTTCCTTCTGAATATTAGCCTCTTCACCATAAAAGCATGATGATGATAATAATACCATTTGAGATACTGTGAGGATCAGCTATAATAACAATAACAGCAATAGTAGTAACAGAAGAACAACAACAAAAGGATCATAAGCTGTAGCTTTTGTGTGCCAGGCATTGTGTCAAATGCCAATACTTGTCTCTCATTTAATCCTCACAACAACTTTATGGGCTAGATACTATTCATATACCTGATCCTTGAATGATTTCCTTAAGTAGTCTTTTACATCTACTACTAGAACTGATCAAACAATTCAGTGAGGTTGCAGGATATAAAATCAAAGTACGGAAATCTGTTACATTTTTTGCACTAATTATGAAGTAGACAAAAGAGAAATTAAGAAAACAATCCTATTTACAATTGCACCAAAAATAAGAAAATACTTATGAATAAACTTAACCAAGGAGGTGAAAGACCTGTACCCTGAAAACTGTAACACACTAATGAAAGAATTTGAAGAAGACACAAACAAATGGAAAGACATTCCATGCTCATGGATTGGAAGAACAAATACTGTTAAAATGTTCATAGTCCCCAAAGCAATCTACAGATTTAATGCAATCCCTTCAAAATACCAGCAGCATTTTTTATAGAACCATAACAAATAATCGAAAAATTAGTATGGAACCACAAAAGACACCAAATAGCCAAAGCAACCTTGAAAAAGAGGAAAAAATCTGGAGGTATCACAATCCCAGATTTCAAGATATATTTAAAAGCTGTAATAAAAACAATATGGTATTGGCACAAAAGCAGACACATAGATTCAGGGAATAGAAGAGAGAGCCCACAAGTAAACCCATGATTATATGGTCAAATAATTACTGAGGAAGAAGGAAAAAATTATGCAATAAGAAAAAGATAGTATCTTCAAAAGGTATTATGAAAACTGGATAACACATACACAAGAATGAAACTGAATCATTTTCTTACATCATACACAAAGGTAAACTCAAAATGGATTAAAGACCTAACCATGAGTCCTGAAACTATAAAAACCTAGAAGAGTGGATAGGCAGTAATTTCTCTCACATTGGTTATAGCAACGTTTTTCTAAATGGTCAATTAATCCTCGACAAAGTAAGAAAGAATATCCAATGGCAAAAAGATGGTCTCTTCAACAAATAGTATTGGGAAAACTGGATAGCAACTTGCAGAAGAATGAAACTGGGCCACTTTCTTACACCATACACAAAAGTAAAATCAACCCATTAAAATCCTAGAGGAGAATACAGGCAGTAATAATCTCTTTGACATTGGCTGTAGCAACTTCTTACTAGATATATCTCCTGAGGCAAAGGAAACAAAAAACAAAAATGAACTATTGAGACTACATCAAAATAAGAGGCTTCCGCACAGCATAGGAAACAATCAACAAAACGAAAAGACAACTGACTGAATGGGAGAAGATATTTGCAAATGACATAGCTAACAAAGGGGTTTGTATAAAAAATATATAAAAACTTACATGACACAACACCAAAAAATCCCATAATAATCGTTAAAAAATGGTCAGAGGACCTGAATAGACATTTTTCCAAAGAAGACATCCAGAGGGCCGAGAGACACGTGAAAAGATGCTCAACATCACTCATTTTCAAGAAAATGCAAATCAAAACTACAATAAGATACTATTACACACCATTCAGAAGGCTAAAATTAATACCACAAGAAACAACGAGTGTGGGAAAGGATACGGAGAAAGGAGAACCCACTTGCAATAATGGTGGGAATGTAAACTTGTAAATACACTCTGGAATATGGTGTGGAGGTTCCTCAAAAATTTGAGAATGGAACTGCCATACAATGCAGCAATTGTACTACTAGATATTTATACAAATGATAGAAGAATACTGATTCAAAAGTGCACAGGCACCCAGCTGTTTGTAGCAGCATTATCAAAAATAGCAAAATTATGGAAAGAGTCCAAATATCCATTGACTGATGAATGGATAAAGAAGATACGCTATATCTATCTATAAAACTACATATATATATAAAATTAGATATAGACATATAGTGAAAGAGATAAAGAAGATATGTTATCTATCTGTAGATCAAAATATAGATATAGATAGATGATAGACAGATGATAGATAGATAGATAGTGGAATATTATTCAGCCATAAAAGAATGAAATCTTGCCATTTTCAATGACATGGATGGAGCTAGAGAGTATTATGCTAAGCAAAATAAGTCAGTCAGAGAAAGACAAACACCATAGGATTTCAGTTATATGTGAAATTTAGGAAACAAAACAGATGAGCATAGGTGGCAAAAAAAGAGAGAGTCAAATGGCTTTATATACTTCTCATTCCAGTCTAATACACAGGGAAGAAAGTGTACAATTGTGACCCTACATCTTGATGAACACTCATAACATGTACATCACCTGTGTTACCATCACTGACACAAGAAACTGACCATATATGACAGAAGCTCCCATGGGAACTGTGGGGCATGAATCATAGAGAATACATATTAGGCAGCATTTCCCTGCCTGGGGCATGGGACTGATTCACGACGGGGTGTAATTCCACCATGGTGAATGACATGGGAGGGATCCCTGGGTTGGAATGTGGAAATGAAAATCCCTTTACCTCAAGATAATGGCTCTATGTCCCACTGGACACAGAGTAGAGAGAATGAATCCCTAAGTGTTGTTGGCAGCCTTGTTGCTGTGGGGGGAGGTGAGCTTCCTTGAGGAAGGAAAGTGCAGCAAGAAGTAGACAAAGGTAACCTGCATTCAGTCACAATGTCCAGTTCAGCACAGAGCCAAATCTGCAGAGTGATTCAGCTCTTCACTCTGTGGGGACTGAGCCAAATGGTCTCCTTGATTGTTCACCCAGTGTCGACTGATCTCTGAATCTCTTGATTTTCATATATATTCAATGAGATTCATCACATTATTTTATGGAGAAAGTTATAGAATCAGTAAAAGTTAAATGATTTGCTCAAATCTCACAACTAGTCCAGATCATTGGAGTCATAGTTTGAAAGCCCTTTCAATAAAATCAACTGTAATGATATTTTTCTCAAAAATTTCCAGTGGCTCTATATTTCTTCTACAAATGATCAGAAGTTCTTGGATGGTGGGAGTAAACATTCAGTTGTCTCCAACTAGGCTTCAATCTACTTGCCTTAGCTAGTTTCCCACCATTGCCCAAACTGTGCATTCCACGCAATCACCCTCTACCTGTAGCTCACCTGCCTTCCCTCACGCTCTCACACCACTGATCTCTTCTTTCCCAGCTTACAACTGTTAGTCAGCCTCTGTTTTCACCTCCTACTGGAGATGTCATGGTGAACTGAGTCCCTTGTGTGAAGAGGCACTTATCCCCATTAGGAATACAAAGGAGTGATGCTCCAGGGGTGTGCTTTTGAGGGTTCTCATGGGGGGGCCAAGGTCAAGCCTCTTTAGTCATCATGCAAAAATAGGAGAAGGTGTTTATGACATGATTCCACGTTCTCCAGGGAGGGACTCTACAGGGCATAGGATTCAGTGTCATATAATGTTCTAGAATCAGTGCCCTGAGGCACTGAATTGTATGTATGAGCAGGTGGCTTTTGAGTAGAGGTAAAACTTCTGATACAGTACCGAGAAATTTCAAGAGACAGAGTCAATAGGTAAGAAAGGGAGGATTCTGCTCTGTGTGTGTGTGTGTGTGTGTGTGTGTGTGTGTGCGCGGGTGGGTGGGTTTTCCATTTATAGTTCCTCTCCAACTGATCGTGGAGATGCTGTTGAAGTGATGTGTCCACGCTCAAGAATCACTGGACACAGCTGACACATTGCCATCAGTAGACTCCTTGGTTTTGATGCTGAAAATTTGATGAATTTTCTTTTCTCTTTTTTTCAGAGAAAAATTGATGCAATAATTAGAGGTATAAGTACTCTGCACACTTCAATCTCAAATCTTAGACTGTTGCAGCTGGAAGGGAACTTGGTAAATAAATGCCACTCCCACCTCCTCATCTGGAAAGATGAAACCTACTTAAGGAGTGCTCTGCCTAAATCTTTCTTTTCAGGAGTTCTGCAAGACAGCATTGGGCTTCTAAGTTCCAGAGTGAAGGTGCAGACAGGGAAGTCAGTGGCTTATTACCAGTCATGAATGGGTTTGGTTTTTTTTTCTCCATAAGATGCTTATAGTCCATTCTATAAAGTTTTTTAATTTTATTCACATTACACTTTAAGTTTTCCAATTTTCAAGATCTATCCACTTCTAAATATTTGGAACTAAATTCACTTTATTCTTTTTTTCTCATCAGAAATGGATTTTAGGTGTTTGATCCTGTAACTATAATTTACTGATTTCAGGAGACTTTTCAATATGCAAATGATAATTAGCATGGTTAGTATGGACATTTACTTAATGGATGATATGGTCAAACTTAGATATAAATCAAGCTGCCTTCTAATGTCTGCTAATGTCCTATTGGTCTTTACTCAAGATGACATGAGCTGTGTCCTGTTCTCTTGGGTTCCTCAGCTCCCACAGTGTATTTCTGCTGGTTTTCAAACATGACACAAAGGCCAGTAAGTCTTCATTGAAGTACTAGGGTGTCATCAAATACATGTTCTTTGAGCAAGATACCTTTCTTCCTTATGCCTTTCTCCTTCTACCTACTGTACCTTCCACTGGTGACATGCTATGATTGTATTTGCTCACACTCTCCCCATTCAGAAGTATTGAATCCCTCACAGAAACATTTCATAGCCCCCTTGGTATTATCTCTGCTTGCCAATTGTGTGTGGTTCCACTCTGCTTTTTCAACACTCTCTTCCTTAAAGGTAGAGTGGATTTTCACATTTTTTATTCCATCATTCATTAAACATTGGTTTAGTATCAATTATGGGCCAGGGACTGTTGTAGACATTGTGAATATAGCAATGAACAAAGCAAAATCTTGGATTCCTGGAGTTCATATTCAGTAAGGGAGTTAGACTTTATGTATCTATAATATATAAATATCATCATTAGGCAATATATACATATTTATACATGTAAAATGTAACTTCCTCACTTAAAGGTGTCAGCTGGAGATAATAGAGGAAAAACAGATCAAGATAGAAGAGATAGGAATTCGAGAACTGAGGTAACAGTGGAATGACATTTTATGTAGTATTTCAAGCTCTCTGTGGAGTGTGGAATCAATGTGTCCCTGTGATTACTGAGCCCAGAACATTGTAGGTGCTCAAACAGTATTTATTTAATAATTAATGATTAAATCAACTTTTTGATGAGAAAGGTAGTAGGAGAGGGAGAAAAGAAAGACAGAGACAGCAGAGAGAGCGGAAATGTTTAAATCACAGTTTCAGAATGATCAAAACTACATGATTCTATATCATTATGGTCGCAAAGATTAGTCATTGAGAAGTGGCTCTTAAAACTTCCCATGCAGGCCAGGGCACCTGGGTGGCTCAGTTGGTTAAGTGTCCAACTCTTGATTTTGGCTCAGGTCCTGATCTCAGGGTAGTGAGACTGAGCCCTGCTTGGGCTCTGCACTGGGCACATAGCTCAAGATTCTCTCTTTTCCTCTCTCCCCCAGCTCCTAGCGCATTTTCTCTCTCTTAAAAAAAAAATCATGCATGTCAATCTCAACAGAATTGGCCATGACAGCCTGCAAAACCAGTAAACCTAAAGGCATTCACACAATTTACAGATCACCTAAGACAAGTACATCCAAGTTCAAAGCCCTCTGTTCTGAGATTGCAGGAACCAAGTCACACACAGGCATTTTGAACATGATGAATATTCATAATAAGTTAATTGTCCTATAACTTTGAATTATTAGGTGGTTTGGCAACTTTTTGTGCATATCTTTTCCCATTTCTCTACCTTTTAATTCTTTGACTTTTGTAGTTTTAAAATTTTTACTTACATAAAATTGAGAAAAACAGATGATATTGATAGCAATGTTGTGGGAAATGGAACCTCAGTTATAAATATCAATGTTTGCTTTAAGGCCAGGTTTAATTTTCAAACTATTTAATGTACACGTCACAAAAACATTTTGATAATTTTTTGTGCTTTTCAGACAAGACTTATGAACCGGCATTCTTAACTTTCTCCTTTTTATTTGAAACGTTCATTATTCAGAGTGATTGGCCATTTCTAAAATCACCAAGATGAATTTAGTCAGGATGTGTTCCTCTTTACATCTTCAGCCAAGAATATCTGGGGGGGAATTGCAGATGCAGACTCTCAGCTATTAGACTGTGACTTCATAATTTGTATACAATGTCCCTGAAAACAAAATACTCTCCACCACTGAAATGAAAAGGCAAAATCAAAGCTCTGTGGCTGAATTCATCCTCCTGGGCTTTTCTAACTTTCCTGAACTCCAAGAGCAGCTCTTTGGGGTTTTCTTGGTTGTCTACCTGGTGACTCTGTTGGGAAATGTCATCATTATAGTCATCATCTCCTTGGAACAGAGCCTCCACGTGCCCATGTACCTGTTCCTCCAGAACTTGTCTGTGGTGGACGTGAGTTTCAGTGCAGTCATTATGCCTGAAATGCTGGTGGTCCTCTCCACTAAGAAAACATCAATTTCATTTATAAACTGTTTTGCACAGATGTATTTCATCCTTTTTTTTGGTGGCACTGAATGTTTTCTCCTGGGGGCGATGGCGTATGACCGATTTGCTGCAATCTGTCATCCTCTGAACTACCCAATGATTATGAACAAAAGGGTTTTCATGAAACTACTTATAATGTCATGGGCCTTAGGTTTCATGTTAGGTACTGTGCAGACATCATGGGTTTTCAGTTTTCCCTTCTGTGGTCCCAATGAAATCAATCATATCTCTTGTGAAACCCCAGCAGTGCTAGAACTTGCATGTGCAGATACCTTTCTGTTTGAAATCTATGCATTCACTGGCACTGTTTTGATTATCATTGTTCCTTTTGTGTTGATTCTCTTATCTTACATTCGGATTCTCTTTGCCATCCTGAAGATGCCATCAGCCACTGGGAGACAAAAGGCCTTTTCCACCTGTGCCTCCCACCTCACATCTGTGACCCTCTTCTATGGCACAGCCAGTATGACTTATTTACAACCGAAATCTGGCTACTCCCCAGAAACCAAGAAGCTGATGTCATTGTCTTACTCACTTCTTACACCTCTGCTGAATCCACTGATCTATAGCTTGAGAAACAGTGAGATGAAAAAAGCTTTGATGAAACTGTGGCGCAGAAAAGTGGATTCACACCCATTCTGATAGTACTGAGAAGACATGTGATATTTGGTCATTGTTTGACTGAACTCTATATAAATTTTAAAAATGGCCAAACATTCTATATTCCTCTGTATGAACATGTTTAATTTGATTTTTCCACATTCACTATTAGGGATACCCATCTTCGACAGCGTACTGCTGTTACTCATTTTTTATAGAACATAGAATACAACACTTGATCCATTCCTGTACTACAACATCCAGGGCATTGGTGGACTGTGTCATTAGAAGGACGTTTCAATAAAAACTTCAACCCTCCATTATATGTACTGATGTTTTATTTCTGATACATTCTTCAAAGTGATTCTGATGAGATCAAAGGTATGTGTCACATAAACATGACAGTAACATTCTTTGAAACCCGTTTCCTGTGATTGGCCAGACACAAGGACTCCATGTGGGATGTAAAAATGTAGACTTTCAACTCCCACCAAAGACTTCATGAATTCCAACTGCATATTAAAAGGATCCCAACTTTAAAGTGGGGGAAGCATTGGTGTATAGCACAGCTTGTATCCTTATAATAAAGATGAGTTTGTTGTTCCCTTACTACCTCTCTGCCATCAGATCATCAGAACTCACATTGCCCCATATTATCCTCCTAACAGACAGCTTCCAGAAACTGTGACATATTTGTGGGATCTTCTGATCATCCATGCCTACCTGCTTTTCCCTTGTGTCAGAGTAGGTCCAGGGAAGCCTTTGAGAACCCTAAGTTCTAGAGAACTCTTCTAGCTTTGTACAAATTGCCCCCATGGAATCCCCTCTGAGTTTTCATGAATCATGTTTTGACCCTCACTGTTTTTGACAACCCTTTTCTCATACTGTAATTTTGGATAAGACATGTAGCAGTTGCTTGGAATATGAATTTGAGGTTTATGTTCTCATTAGTATTGTCAATTTAGGGAAATTTCTAGGATGCTAATACCATCTCTACTCTGACTTTTATGCTGCTGCATTTCATGTTGTATTTTTAAATAGAAACCCTTCCTTTAATATTTTACAAAAGTACCAAATTTTTAAAATTCAAAGAGTACATAGATATATAAACCAATGCAAAAGTCTCTCAAAAATCCTCAACTCTCATTCCCGATTCCGTTGCTAGAGCGAATCACTCTAAATTATTTATGTCCAAGCTCTTGATTTTTCCTATGTATGTCCAAGGACTGGGTAGGTTTACATACAGTTCTTTTTATCAGAATAGGAGGAGAAGAGTTTACAGTCTATTTTCCAAGTCTTTCATTTCATGTCATTTTTCAAGGCTATCACTTTGTGTCTCTATGCAGATTGCTTTGTTCTTTTCAATAAGTGTATCATATTCTAAACAAGTAAGCATTGCATTGTGACCAATTTCCTCAAGAGAATATTTTACTTCCAACTTTTCACTATTATGAAACTGTTGATATGAATATCCTTCTACACACCTCCTCATGCATTCACTATGTATCAAAGTTTAGGAAATAGAATGCCAGATCAAAGGATGTCCTACTAGATTACTAATAAATGGTAGTATCTTAGATTTTCCTGCAGTAGGGCTTAACCAACCACATCTTCCAACAGAGTATGAGTGTCCCTCTGCAAAGTTCTTGCCAATTCTAGGTATTCTGTCCCACAATGCTTTGTTCATCTCATTTGCATGTTTAAATACTAGTAAGACACATTATTCAAAAACAAAATCAGATGCCAACCATTCTGATAATCACACTTGGAGCTCATTGTATTTCAGAGCTACTCTATGCAACTTTAATTCACATATTTCATTATGGACTTTTTCTACCCATTGATTCAGTAATTGGACTACTGGGTATTTACCCCCACGATACAAAACACTAATTCAAAGAGATACCTGGACCCTTACATTTATTTCAGCATTATTTACAATAACCAAATTATGGAAGGAGACCAAGTGTCCATGGATACATCAATGGATAAACAAGAAGTGGTATATATATATATATAATGGAATATTACTTAGCCACAAAAAAGAATGTAAGCTTGCCATTTGCAACAACATGGATGAGTGAGAGGATATAATGCTAAGTCAGACAAGTCAGTCAGAGAAAAATAGATACCATATGGTTTCACTCATATATGTAGAATATAAGAAAACAAACAAGCAAAGAGAAAAGGAGACAAACCAAAAAACCAAACTCTCTACTCAAGAGAACAAACAGGTGGTTACCGAGGGGAGGCAGATGGGGGTAGTGTGGGTGAACTAGGTGAAGGGGATCAAGAAGACAGTGTGATGAGCACTGAGTAAATATATAGTATTGTTGAATCACTCTATTTTACATCTGAAACTAGCGTAACACTATATGTTAATTATACTGGAATTAAAATATCAAAAAATCATAAGGAAGAGAAAAAAAGAATCTTTCCATCTTTAGGTACATCGATTATGCATGCATTGGATCTTTTTTGTTAGCTTTACAGATTTATGTTGTTTACCCTGATCATTTAAATTGAGTTCATTTTAGTGCCTTCTTAGTGCGGTAGGTAGTGCATTAGTCTCATAAATTGTGTTCATTTTATTTCATTTTGCTTGGTTAATCTTCTCTCAACTCCTATGTTTGGGCAGTGTCTATTTTGTTTTTCAATACTTCCAACATGGACATCATATCTGTGAATTTTTTGAAAAAAATTCAACGTCTTTCCTGAACACTGCCAACTAAAGTTTCATCAGTGTCTGTTGTTTTACTTTGTTTTCCCCGAGCATGTGTGATTTCTCCTTTGTGCTCGTCATTATAGGAGCAGTAACTTCCTAAATGGTAAACATTCCTGGCAATATTCTTGCTGACAAATTTTATCCACTTTATGGCTACACTTTCTAGTGAGTGTTTTATTCATCATTTGCTTTTCCTGTTCCATTCCTTCTTTTACCCTTTAGTTTCTGTGTGTTACACTGGTTCAGCATCTCTTTGATATCCCACAGTTGGAAGACAGTGTACTCCCTCTGGACCAGCCATTTGCAAAATGTTTGTCTGGAAATGTGCCAGGCCATATTTCACAAGTTCCCAGGAATTAGCCATAGTGAACACTAGCACTCTTTCGAAACCTGTTCCCCAATTATGGGTCAGACATAAGGGCTCCATGTGGGATGTAAAAACGTAGACTCTCTGCTCCCACCCAAGACTTAATGAATTTCAGTCTGCATATAAAAAGATCCACAGGGCCCGTGGGTGGCTCAGTCTGTTAAGCCTCCAACTCCTTGTTTCTGCTCAGGCCCTCATCTCAGGGATGTGGGATGGAGCCCAGAGCCCTGGGTTGGGCTCTATGCTCAGGGTGGAGTAGGCTTCAGATCACACACGCTCTCTCTCTCTCTCTCTCACAAATAAATAAATAAAATCTTAAAAAAAACAAAAACAAAAAATAAAATAGAAGGATACCCAGGTGACTTGGATGCACTTTGAAGTTGGAGTAACATTGGTGTACAGCGTGGCTTATATCTTTATAAGAAAGATGTGTTTGTTGTTCCTTTACTACTCCTCTGCCAACAGATAATCAGAGCTCACATTGCCCCTTATTATCCTCCTGACAGACAGCTTCCTGAAACTGTGGCGTATTTGTGGGATCCCCTGATAATTCATGTCTACCTGCTTTTCCTTTGTGCCAGAGCAGGTCCAGGGAAGCCTTTACCAACAGCATACCCACCCAGCTCTCTTTGTTGCAAACAGTGGGATGACTGTCCTGCCCTCTTGGTGTGCTGCTCACACTGATTCCCAGGTGTGGTTATGATGCACAGACTCACCTGGATGGAGATAAAGACACTGATTGCAGGCCCCACATAAGGGGTCTGTTTCAGTAGGTCAGTGATGGCCCCTGCTAAGTTGCACGTGGAGTAATTAATTCCCCAGGTGGTTCTGAAACTGTTGGTCTGTTGGTCCAGGGACTACACTTTGAGAACCCTAAGTTCTAGAGAACTCTTCTAGCTTTGTCCAAACTGCCCCTGTGGAATCCCCTCTGAGTTTTCATGAATCATGTTTTGACCCTCACCGTTTTTGACAACCCCTTTCACATACTGTAAATTTGGATAGGACATGTAGCAGTTGCTTGGAATATGAATTTGAGGTTTATGTTCTTATTCATATTGTCAATTTGGGTAAATTTCTAGGGTGTTAATGCTATCTCTACTCTGACTTTTTTGCTGCTGCATTTCATTTTGTATTTTTAAATAAAAACCTTGCTTTTAATATTTTACAAAAGTACCAACTTTTTAAAATTCAAAGAGTACATAGATATATAAACCAATGCAAAAGTTTCTCAAAAAATACCTCAACTCTCATTCCCGATTCCATTGCTAGAGCGAATCACTCTAAATTATTTATGTCCAAGCTCTTGATTTTTCCTATGTATGTCCAAGGACTGGGTAGGTTTACATACAGTTCTTTTTATCAGAATAGGAGGAGAAGAGTTTACAGTCTATTTTCCAAGTCTTCCATTTCATGTCATTTTTCAAGGTTATCACTTTGTGTCTCTATGCAGATTGCCTTGTTCTTTTCAATAAGTGCATCATATTCTAAGTGAGTAAACATCGCATTGTGACCAATTTCCTCAAGAGAATATTTTACTTCCAACTTTTCACTATTATGAAACTGTTGATATGAATATACTTCTACACATCTCCTCATGCATGCACTACACATCCAAGTTTAGGAAATAGAATGCCAGATCAAAGAATGTCCTACTAGATTACTAATAAATGGTAGTATCTTAGATTTTCCTGCAGTAGGGCTTAACCAACCAAATCCCCCAACAGAGTATGAGTGTCCCTTTGCAAAGTTCTTGCCAGTTCTAGGTATTCTGTCCCACAATGCTTTGTTCATCTCATTTGCATGTTTAATTACTAGTAAGACACATTATTCAAAAACAAAATCAGATGCCAACCACTCTGATAATCACACTTGGAGCTTGTTGTATTTCAGAGCTACTCTATGCAACCTTTAATTCACATACTTCATAATGGACTTTTCCATAGGATAGACTTTAGACAGCTTTTTTTTTTTTTAAAGATATATACTCAGAAGTCCTTGATTCTTTTGATTCTTAGATATATTTTTAAATTTCCACTTTCTAATATTTTTGCTTGTGCATAAACAACAATTTTGTAATAGTGATCTTGTCCTTTTTGGTTAGATTTATTAGTAACTTGATACTTCAGAAATTTTTAGACTCGATTTTATATCATTTGCTGCTGGTCTTTAGATATAAAATTTACTTTGGTTGTTGATTCCTTATCTAGAACACTTGTCAAACTCTGTTGTTAATAGCAATACATCATTCCAGGATCACTAAGGTGTTCTGTGCACACAATCATGAAATGAGCAGTCTTAGTTCCTTATTTCTAATCCTTACACTTGGAATTTTTCCTTTTGCCTTACAGGCTACAAGTTCTAGGGCAATACTGAGACAGCGAGAGTGGGGATCTTTCTTGTGTTTAGCATCTCAATGGGAACAAGATTTTAATTTTTCCCTATTAAAAGCCATTTTTGCTATAGTTTGTGGATATCCATAATCAGACTGAGGGACTTTTCCCACATTCCTAGTTTACCAAGAGTTTTTGTCAGGGATGGATGTTCAGATTTGCAAGATCTTTTCTGCATCAATTTTCACAATTAGGAGATTTTTCTCCTTCTATCCATAATGTGGTGAATTTGCTGATTGGTTTTCTTATACTTAACCAACTTTGCATTCCTGGGGTTAAGCAAACTTGGTCACGATGTATTACCATTTTATATGTATTCCAGGACTTAATTCACTAATGTCTCACTTAGGATTTCTGTACCCATGATCACGAAGAAGATTAGCCTGTGATTTTCCACTTGTGTAACTGTCCTTGCTGTCTTTTTTTTTTTTTTGCTCTGTTTTGACACTACAGTTATGTTGACCCCCCCCCAAAAGCTGGGAACTGTACCCTCTTTTTAATTTTCTGATAGATTTATGAAAGATTGAATTTATTTCTTCCATAAATGTTTGGCAACAAGTACTAACAAATCTATTAAGCATGGAGTTTACCTTTTTAACCTGTAAAGATTTAATTACCCATTTGATATCTTGAGTGGTTTTGGGTCTGTAGGTTTTCTATTCTTGTCTCAATTTGGATAAGCTCTATATTTCTGAGAAGTCACATGATCTAAATTTCATATTTATGGTGCAACAGATTGTCTGCATTGTTCCATGGTAATATCCTGTTTTAGAATGCCTGATAATGGTTATATTTCATTTTATCTTTTTTTAAAAAGATTTTATTTATTTATTTGACAGAGAGAGAAAGTACAAACAAATGGAGCAGCTGGCAGAGGGAGAAGCAGGCTCTCAGCTGAGCAGGGAGCCTGACATGGGACTCGATCCTAGGTCCCTGAGGTCATGACATGAGACAAAGGCAGACGCTTAACCGACTGAGCCATCCAGGCACCCCATTTTTGGCTCTTTTGATCCTCCCACTATATAGTTTACTTTCCATTTCATTAAGAGATGCTTCTTCACTAATAATCTTCCAAGTCTATGTCCTATGTTTTTTGCTTTTATCAAACATCTGGAAGTGCACACTAGGCTCACTGCTCTTCATGTTGACTTTAGGGCAATAGAAGCATTCTGTGCCTCATTCTTGTTTTGTGCAACATACTCTCTAATTTTCTTGCCTCCTCTTTCTTTCTCATGTGTTATGTAGACAAGCATTTCTCAGGTTCAAACATGTAGTTATTTCCCAGTTATATTCAATTCTAGAGTCTCAACAGAAGGTACTGCAATTGCACAAACTCCCATGGAGAGTGAATCCTTTAATGGTTGTTGATCATTGCTTTGTGGCCCAGGGTCCTGTCAGGTTCGTGAATACTGCACGTGACTGGAAACAACATGCTTTCTTCCCAGGGCTGAATACACCGTTCTCTATATGTGTACTAGACTAAGGTGTGGTGTGAGTATTTTCTTACAGGTTAGTTATTTCTTCTAAAGATTATGTAAAGAAACATGTTGGGTTCTCTGGCTATGACTGACAGTCCTTTAGGTTTCCTTGTGATTCTGTTGATATTTGCTTAATATTGTTGCCGCCATATTATTGCTTACTTGCAGGTTTCGAATTGTTATATCTTCTTGGAAAGATTTGCACCTTTGCTCATTACAAAGTGACTCTCCTTATCCCTAGTAACGTTTCTTCCTCTGAAGTCAGCTTCTTCTGATAATAATATAGTTGAATAAATTTCCCTTGATTAGCATCTTGGGCTATCTTTCTCCATCTTTTTATTTTTAACCTTCCCATGTCCTTCTTTAGATGCATCTCTGCTGAGGAATGCTGTGGAGAAAAATAAGTCAGGAGAGTAGAGTTGGGGTTGGAGTTGATTTTCACAAGCATTGACTTGGGAGGAGCTCCTGGAGGAGCGGTCCCTGGGGCCAAGAGACATAAGGGAGTTAGCATTTTGGGGAGTAATAGTTTATGTTCAGGGAAAAGCATGGAGAATGCTCTGAGAGGGGAACACAGCTGTCAGATTCGAGAACTGGGAAGGAGGCCAGCATGGCTGGATGAGAAGGGACAACAGGATGTAGTGGAGGTGAGCTCAGAGAGTAACAGGGAAATAGATCTTTAATATATGAATTTGGCTTCTCACCAGAAGGGATAGTGTGCTATCGGAGGGTTTTGAGCAGAGGCAAGGAAGGAAGAAGGGAGAAGCTGAGAGGCCATGGCAATCATCCAGTTGAGAGACAATAGTAGCTTGGACCAAGGTGATAGGTCAAGGAAAGGTAGAATGTTCAGTTTTTGGACACATTATCACATGAAAATGCAATAACTTCATTTGAAACTGTTATTTTAGTAGTCTGAATTTCATTTCCAACTTCCTGTTAGCTAGAGATACCTTCAGAGTATTTTGAAATTTCCAAGGCTCCAGTTTTCTTTTTTGCATTTGGCTGTGGTTCTGTTGTTTCATTTCACAGTATGTTATGTGTATTAACCCCAAATATTTGAATTTATTGCTATATCCTTCTTACCATCATATCATGACTTTTTCCCATATTTTATCCCATAAATATTTTGAAAGGAAAACATAAACATAACAGCATAAAAAGTGTTCGCTCTCATATTTACTGTTATTATCATCTGTTAGAGCAATATTTTATTATGATAACCTCATTTCAATATCTTTCTGGTATATTTCATCTGTCAATCATTGAGGGAGGTGTTTTTTTTACTTTTTTAATTTTTTTATAAACATATAATGTATTTTTAGCCTCAGGGGTACAGGTCTGTGAATTGCCCGGTTTACAAACTTCAAAGCACACTCACCATAGCACATACCCTCCCCAATGTCCATAACCCCACCACCCTCTCCCGACCCCCCTCCTCCCAGCAACCCTCAGTTTGTTTTGTGAGATTAAAAGTCTCTGATGGTTTGTCTCCCTCCCGATCCCATCTTATTTCATTTATTCTTTTCCTACCCCCCAAACCCCCTACGTTGCATCTCCACTTCCTCACATCAGGGAGATCATATGATAGTTGTCTTTCTCCAACTGACTTATTTCGCTAAGCACAATACCCTCTAGTTTCATCCACGTCGTTGCGAATGGCAAGATTACATTTCTTTTGATGGCTGCATAGTATTCCATTGTATATATACACCACCTCTTCTTTATCCATCCATGTGTTGATGGACATCTAGGTTCTTTCCATCATTTGGCTATTGTGGACATTGCTGTTATAAACATTCGGGTGCACGTGCCCCTTCGGATCACTATGTTTGTATTTAGGGTAAATACCCAGTAGTGCAATTGCTGGTCATAGGGTAGCTCTATTTTCAACTTTTTGAGGAACCTCCATGCTGTTTTCCAGAGTGGCTGCACCAGCTTGCATTCCCACCAACAGTGTAGGAGGGTTCTGAGGGAGGTGTTTTAATATCTCTACATTTTGATCTTTCTTTAATCTATTTAGTACTATTGACTATGACATTATAGTTTTATATTAACATAATTTCCTTTTTATCCCGCTTGCATGTATCTGAATTTTTTCCACACACTTTCATTCATGCCTAACATACATATATAAAGTGCACAGATCCTGACCCTACATCTTGATGAACACTCATAACATGTACATCACCTGTGTTACCATCACTGACACAAGAAACTGACCATATATGACAGAAGCTTCCATGGGAACTGTGGGGCATGAATCATAGAGAATACATATTAGGCAGCATTTCCCTGCCTGGGGCATGGGACTGATTCACGACGGGGTGTAATTCCACCATGGTGAATGACATGGGAGGGATCCCTGGGTTGGAATGTGGAAGTGAAAATCCCTTTACCTCAGGATAATGGCTCTATGTCGCACGGGACACAGAGTAGAGAGAATGAATCCCTAAGTGTTGTTGGCAGCCTTATATCTGCCGGGAGGAAGTGAGCTTCTTCGAGAATAGAACCTGCTTTAGGAAAGTGCAGCGAGAAGTAGACAAAGGTAACCTGCATTCAGTCACAATGTCTAGTTCAGCACAGAGCCAAATCTGCAGAGTGATTCAGCTCTTCACTCTGTGGGGACTGAGCCAAATGATCTCCTTGATTGTTCACCCAGTGTCGACTGATCTCTGAATCTCTTGATTTTCACATATATTCAGTGAGATTCATCATGTTATGTTTATTTTATGGAGAAAGTTATAGAATCAGTAAAAGTTAAATGATTTGCTCAAATCTCACAACTAGTCCAGATCATTGGAGTCATAGTTTGAAAGCCCTTTCAATAAAATCAACTGTAATGATATTTTTCTCAAAAATTTCCAGTGGCTCTATATTTCTTCTACAAATGATCAGAAGTTCTTGGATGGTGGGAGTAAACATTCAGTTGTCTCCAACTAGGCTTCAATCTACTTGCCTTAGCTAGTTTCCCACCATTGCCCAAACTGTGCATTCCACGCAATCACCCTCTACCTGTAGCTCACCTGCCTTCCCTCACGCTCTCACACCACTGATCTCTTCTTTCCCAGCTTACAACTGTTAGTCAGCCTCTGTTTTCACCTCCTACTGGAGATGTCATGGTGAACTGAGTCCCTTGTGTGAAGAGGCACTTATCCCCATTAGGAATACAAAGGAGTGATGCTCCAGGGGTGTGCTTTTGAGGGTTCTCATGGGGGGGCCAAGGTCAAGCCTCTTTAGTCATCATGCAAAAATAGGAGAAGGTGTTTATGACATGATTCCACGTTCTCCAGGGAGGGACTCTACAGGGCATAGGATTCAGTGTCGTATAATGTTCTAGAATCAGTGCCCTGAGGCACTGAATTGTATGTATGAGCAGGAGGCTTTTGAGTAGAGGTAAAACTTCTGATACAGTACCGAGAAATTTTAAGAGACAGAGTCAATAGGTAAGAAAGGGAGGATTTTGCTGTGTGTGTGTATGTGTGTGTGTGTGTTGGTGGGTTTTCCATTTATAGTTCCTCTCCAACTGATCGTGGAGATGCTGTTGAAGTGATGTGTCCATGCTCAGGAATCACTGGACACAGCTGACACATCGCCATCAGTAGACTCCTTGGTTTTGATGCTGGTGAATTTTCTTTTCTTTTTTTCAGAGATAAGTACTCTGTACATATTTTTTTAAAAGATTTTATTTATTTATTTGACAGACAGAGATCACAAGTAGGCGGAGAGGCAGGCAGAGAGAGAGAGGGGGAAGCAGGCTTCCCGCTGAGCAGAGAGCCCAATGGGGGCTTGATCCCAGGACCCCAAGATCATGACCTGAGCTGAAGGCAGAGGCTTAACCCACTGAGCCACCCAGGTGCCCCAGTACTCTGCATATATTAATCATCTTTGAATGATTCAACAATCATCTTTGAATGTTGCAGCTGGAAGGGAACTTGGTAAATAAGTGCCACTCCCACCTCCTCATCTGGAAAGATGAAACCTACTTAATGAGTGCTCTGTCTAAATCTTTCTGTTCAGGAGTTCTACAAGACGGCATTGGGGTCTCTAAGTTCCAGAGAAAAGGTGCAGCCAGGGAAGTCAGTGGCTTGTTACCGGTCATGAATGGGTTTTTTTTCCTCTATAAGATTCTTATAGTCCATTCTATAAAGTTTTTCTGTTTTATTTACATTACACTTTAAATTTTCCAATTTTCAAGATCTATCCACTTCTAAATATTTGGAACTAAATTCACTTTATTCTTTTTTCTCAAAAAACAATGAAACTGTAACGCTGCAAAGAAATAAAAAATTTTAAAAAAAGATGCTGTAAAGCATAAGTGGGAATTCCAATTTTAGGTCTTATCCAATTCGTGTCTCCCAATAATTTTTGCAAATTATTCAAGGTTGTAATTTTATCTCTACGGATTTGAACTTTTTGTGGTTTAACTGTGGTCCTGTCCATAATGAATCCCAAATATAAGAAAGGTGTGGTGACTTGTATTTTTTCTGGAGCTATAATTAGTTTGTATTTTTCAAATTGCAATTAAAGCATTTTGAATGCAAAAAAAAAAAAAAGAAATGGATTTTAAGTGTTTGATCCTGTGACCATAATTTACTGATTTCAGGAGACTTTTCGATATGCAAATGATAATTAGCATGGTTAGTATGGACATTTACTCTTAATGGATGATATGGACAAACTTAGAAATAAATCAAGCTGCCTTCTACTGTCTGCTAATGTCTTACTTGTCTTTACTCAAGGTGACATGAGCTGTGTCCTGTTCTCTTGGGTTCCTCAGCTCCCAGTGTACTTCTGCTGGTTTTCAAACATCACACAAAGGCCAGTAAGTCTCCATTGAAGTGCTAGGGTGTCATCAAATACATGTGCTTTGAGCAAGATACCCTTCTTCCTTTGCCTTTCTCCTTCCACCTACTGTACCTTCCACTGGTGACATGCTATGATTCGGTTATTCACACTCCTTCCACATTGAGAAGTATCAAATCCTTCACAGAAATATCTCATAGACCCCTGTTATTACCTCTGCTTGCCAACAGTGTTGTATGTTGGTTTCACTCTTCTTTTTGGCACTCTCTTTCTTAAAGCCAGCATGGATTTCCTCATTTTTTTATCCCATCATTCATCAAACATTGGTTTAGTATCAATTGTGGGTCAGGGACTATTGTAGACAGTGTGAATGTAGCAAAGAAAAAAACAAATTCTTGGATTCCTGGAGTTTATATTTATTGATGGAGTTAGATTTTGCTCATATGGAATCTGTAAATATTATAAACATACAATATATAAATTCTAACCCTTTTATTCTCTCTCTCTCACACACACACACACACACACAAATGTCAATTGCTGATAATGGAAAAACACAGAGCAAGGTATAATAGATAGAAACTGAAGTACTAGCATAACAGTGGAATGTTGTTTTATGTATTTTTTCCCACTTTCTGTTGAGCTGAGGATCCAATGTTTGCCTATGATTACTGAACCTAGAAAATGGTACTTGTTCAATCAGTGTTTGTTGAATAATTAATGATTAAATGAACTCCTGATAAGAAGGAAAATAGGAGGGAGAGAAAAGACAAGACAGACAGGAAATGTTTAAATCAGTTTAGAATGATCAGAATTGGATGATTCTTAAATATCATGGTCACAAGGATTAGTCGTAAAGAACTAGCTCTTAAAATTTCCATTGCAGGCCAATCTCCATATAATTGTCCATGACCAGTGTTTGCAAAATCAATAATCCTGAAGCAATTCACACTATTTACATATCACCTAAGATAATGAAATATGAGATATGAAAACTGTGCAGGAATCCACAACTGTGGTTGAACTTAGATATATTTTTCACATTTAATAAGCTTCATACTGGTATTTTGAAATGATAAATATTTATAATAAATATAAATCAACTGTGCTGTAACTTTGAGTCATTAGGTTGTCTTAAAATTTTTGTGGGTATCTTTTTCCTTTTGTCTACTTTTTATTGCTTTATTTTTATTTTTGGTAGTTTTAAACACAACTATTTATATAAAATTGAGAAAAACAGATAACTCTGACAGCAATGTTATGGGAACGGAACCTCAGTTATAAAATATCAATGTTTGTTTTAAGGCTAGGTTTAAAATAAAACTATATAACATGTAAATTACAAGAGCATTTTGATAATATCTTATACTTTTCAGAAAAGACTTCCAAACTGGCATTCTTCACTTTCTCCTTTTTATTTGAAACATTCATTATTCAGAGTGATTGGCCATTTCTAAAATCACCAAGATGAATTTGGTCAGGACGTGTTCCTCTTTACATCTTCAGCCAAGAATATCTGGGGGGAATTGCAGATGCAGACTCTCAGTTATTGGACTGTGACTTCATAATTTGTATACAATGTCCCTGAAAACAAAATACTCTCCACCACTGAAATGAAAAGGCAAAATCAAAGCTCTGTGGCTGAATTCATCCTCCTGGGTTTTTCTAACTTTCCTGAACTCCAAGAGCAGCTCTTTGGGGTTTTCTTGGTTGTCTACCTGGTGACTCTGTTGGGAAATGTCATCATTATAGTCATCATCTCCTTGGAACAGAGCCTCCACGTGCCCATGTACCTGTTCCTCCAGAACTTGTCTGTGGTAGAGGTGGGTTTCAGTGCAGTTATTATGCCTGAAATGCTGGTGGTCCTTTCCACTGAGAAAACATCGATTTCATTTATAAGCTGTTATGCACAGATGTATTTCATCCTTTTTTTTGGTGGCACTGAATGTTTTCTCCTGGGGGCGATGGCGTATGACCGATTTGCTGCAATCTGTCATCCTCTGAACTACCCAATGATTATGAACAAAAGGGTTTTCATGAAACTAATAATATTCTCCTGGGTCTCAGGGATCATGGTGGCTACTGTACAAACATCATGGGTTTTCAGTTTTCCCTTCTGTGGTCCCAATGAAATCAATCATATCTCTTGTGAAACCCCAGCAGTGCTAGAACTTGCATGTGCAGATACCTTTCTGTTTGAAATCTATGCATTCACTGGCACCATTTTGATTGTCATGGTTCCTTTTGTGTTGATTCTCTTGTCTTATGTTCGGATTCTCTTTGCCATCCTGAAGATGCCATCAGCCACTGGGAGGCAAAAGGCCTTTTCCACCTGTGCCTCCCACCTCACATCTGTGACCCTCTTCTATGGCACGGCCAATATGACTTATTTACAACCGAAATCTGGCTACTCCCCAGAAACCAAGAAGCTGATGTCATTGTCTTACTCACTTCTTACACCTCTGCTGAATCCACTGATCTACAGCTTGAGAAACAGTGAGATGAAAAAAGCTTTGATGAAACTGTGGCGCAGAAAAGTGGATTCACACTTACTCTGACTGCGCTGAGAAGCCATGTGATACTTGGTCACTATTTGACTGAACTCTACTTAATAAATGGTGGCAACAATTTGCATTTCTTGGTGTGTGATGCTTAACCTCTTGATGTCTACATATTAGTTATATATTTGAGACATCTTCATATATTCGTGTTTTATTTCTTTTTTTAAATAAATGTATGATGTTCATTAATATTGGATATAAAAGAGTCTTTAAAATTCATTTATTGGTGGCCATACAGGTGTTTACATTAGGTTTTGCCTCTTGCAGTATGGTAAATAAACTAGTTGTAAACACATAAATAAGGTGGCTTTAATTTCTGTAGGGTAGGTTTCACAACATGGGTTTAATGGGTCAAAGCAACTGTGAGTTTGCAAACTTTTATAAATATTACCAAATTACTTTTTAAAAATGATTTATTTATTTTAGAGACAGAGAGAAAGCGTGGGGCAGAGGGGAACAGAGGGACAGAGACCATCCTGAAGCAGGCCCCCGTTGAGTGCAGAGTCCAATGGAGGGCTCCATCCCAGGATCCTGAGATCATGACCTGAGTGGAAATCAAGAGTTGGCTGTTTAACTGATTGAGCCACCTGGGCGGCCCCCAAATTGCTTTTTTTAAATGTAATTCAGATTGGCTTTGAAGACCCACTGTGCCCCACTGACTGGATTGAGCACTAAGAAGACAATAAAGAGATGGTTTTTTTTTTTTTTTTTTGAGTGAAAATCTGTTCCATGTATGAGTTGAAAAGAGCAGTTCTTTACTGAAAGGATCATATGGCTCTATTCTGGGACCTACAGAAGTTATAGACCATATTTAGCTTTCGTCAGGTTATCTTAGAGCATATTCACCTAGGACGCCTGGGTGCCTCAGTTGGTTAAGCGGCTGCCTTTGGTTCAGGTCATGATCCCAGGGTCCTGGGATTGAGCCTCACATCGGGCTCCCTGCTCAGCGGGGAGTCTGTTTCTTCCTCTCACCCTGCCTGCTGCTCCCTTTGTTTGTGCTATCTCTCTCTGTCAAATAAATAAATTAATTAAATATTTGTTTTTTAAAAAAAGAATATTCACCTAGTGTGTGACTGGAAAGCAGCATGGGATTGTTTTTGAAGATCATTTATTTGTTTAACAATATTTGTTGAATGACTTCTATATATCAGAAACTGTACTAGGTCCTGAGAGCACAAAATTTAGTAAGATAGTCTCATGAGAGAGATAACTACCAAACAAATAGCCACACACTGAAAACGCAATTACAGTTGTGGTAACTGTTAAACAGGAAAAGCACAAGATACCCTGGGATCATCACAGGAAGGCTTTATCTGATTTGGAGTGGCTGTGAGGGAGAGCAGTGGCATTGGGAATGACTTTCTCAGGAACCTCCCTGAGAAAGTGACATTGAAACTGAGCCTCAGAGACAGGTAGGAGTTATCCTGGCTCAACTCCAGCATGAGGGGGTAGAGTCATCCAAGTGGAAAGAAGGATGTGTGTGATGGTCTGGATGGGAAGGAACTTAATGTCATTCCAGGAAAGGGAGGAGAGTGTGCAGCGAGGGAGGAATGAGATGATGATATGAAGAGGGGGGCATCAACCAGACCAAATTAAATCTTGTCGGTACAAGAACTCTGAACTCTCCTGCCAATAATAGGTGGCCAGTGAGTTAAGCAAAGCAGCAACACAGACATGTTTGTAGTTTAAATGTCTTTCTGGCTTATTATTGAGGAAAGAGGTTCAAGAGTGGAAACAGGCAGGAGAAGACAATTGCTACAGCCCAAGTGAGAGTGATTTGCTTGGGCTGGGGTGGCAGCAGTGAAGGTGAGCAGTGTGGATGATTCTACCCATACTTAAGAAATTAAACTGACATCACTTCATAAGGGATTGTATGGGGGAGAGGGTAGGAGAGAGAGGAGTGAAAGATGAACCCAGATTTCTGGTTGGAGCCAAAAGTGCATGGGGTTTCCATTTGTTGAGAGAGGGAACACTGGAAAGGAAGAATTTGGGGGGAGAAATCGAACTTTGGATGAGTAAATTTTGGGATGTCTGGGTGAAATCAAAGTCAAGTCGACTGCTGGGATATACAGGTCAGGCTCGGAATGGAGGTTCTGAATTAGGGGAACAGGGCCATAGGGCAACACCCAGATAGGGATGCATGATTCAGGAAAGGTCTTCTTAAGATGGAGAGACTCTAGAATGTGTGAAGTTACAAGGAAAGAATCCAAAAGAGAAGAAGAGGTGCTGAATCAGTGTGTCTCGGGCCTGGTGCTGAGATGATTCTACCTGACGAAAAGAGAGATACAAATGGACAAATTGTTGCGTGGATCCCAGAGGGAGGAAGACAGAACTGTGAAGTTTTGGGGATTCCAGGGACGAAAGAGCTAATAATAGGAGGCTGGGGGAAGAGTATCAGGAATAAAGGAAGTGGATCTGGAAAGAAGCTTCAGGATGGTGTCTCTAAACCTTAAATGAATGAAAGCTCCTGGAGGGATTTATGAACTCTGCCAAAAGATGGACTAAATTCTCACTGCTGTCTAGAGGCTCAAGCATGTAATTGCTCTAATCTCAGCGCTGAAAGCTCAGGGAGCTAAACCTGTTTGTGGCTCACCAATATCATCTCCGGTGAACTCAGAGAAAGTAATAGAAACAATCACATCAGTCCTGGGGTCAAAGAATGTGGGCAAATGACAAATGCAGTGGCACATTTCATGTCCTTAATAGGGTAGATGTACCTTTTTTGTCAGGCTTAGGAGCAGAAAGGCTGAGGGTCATATTCATTCTTCCCCTTTTCCCACCTCTTTTCTTTTGCCCTCCCCAACCATGACCATCCCCCCAACCTCTATCACTACCCCCTTCACCACCACCATCATCATCACCATAATCATTATCTCACGTCCCACACATTATACATTCACAATAGTGGGTTATGTCTGCAATCTCACTTGAATATCCATTCATAAAATCAAAACCATTTATTGGGTACCTAACACGTGTCCATTGCTGTGTGGGATGTTAGGCAAAACTTCTAGGAGATTACTTGAGTGATGAAGCAAATAAATGAACCCTTAACAACATTGTGTGGTGAGTGTTAGAACTGTGGTTAGCACTTCTGCTGTGAGACTTCACTGGGTAAGACTCTTAGGACTAGGAGTCCAGGAAGACTTCCTGGAGGAGAGGGTTGTGGTTATAGTTTGTAAAGACTGACAAGAGTTAGTTATATGGCAAAAACAAGAAAGAAAACTCTACACCTAGAGAAAGGCTGGTCTGAAAAGCATGGTGGATTTTAAGATCTTGAATGGAATTGTGTAACAGCTGCATAGAAGACTTGAAGAATAACAGAAAATAAATTCAGACTGCGAATGACTTTATGAGATAAACAAAGGCGTTTGAACTCAGTGTTGAAAGGTATGGGAGAGTCACTGAAGGATGTTCCATAGGGGAAAGACAAAAATCAAACTTGCATTTTAAAAAAAGTTAGTATTTATTGGACATTTTAAATATCTGGCTAAGCCCCTTATGTGGTTGAGCTCATTTTATTCTTCACAACAATACCATTTAACAGAGGAGGTGAGAACACTAAATAATTTGTCCAAGGATTCAAGATTATTTTGCGGCTGTGTGGAATGAGAACACATGTTTCTTCAATGTCTGTACTCGTGCTTTTGGACCATCAGCTGCTTTATTGTATCTTACATAATGGAATCAAAGGAAGTGAAAACACTCTCAAGTTGGGCTTACGTGTCCCAGGCATTTCTCCTATAGCCGCGCCCTGAGCTGTTATCCCAGTGTACATCCCAGGCCGGAGCATCCTCCTGGAGGGGGCCACACTGGCTAGCGCTGTAGTGCCAGAGCAGGTCATTAGCAGAGATTGTGGGCAGAATGGTTAAGATCAAATACAGTTTGTTTTTTTTTTGAGACTTTATTTATTTGACAGAGAGAGACACAGCGAGAGAGGGAACACAAGTACGGGGAGTGGGAGAGGGAGAAGCAGGCTTCCCGCTGAGCAGGGAGTCCAAAGCGGGGCTCAATCCCAGGACCCCGAGATCATGACCCGAGCTGAAGGCAGACGCTTAACAACTGAGCCACCCAGGTGCTCTCAAATACTGTTCTTGCAGGAGAGACAAGACCTGAGATCATCATGTGGTCCTCGTGCAACTCTCCTGACACTCCATATGAGCAATATGGGCACAAGAAATAGTTGCTTTGGGGTTCTAGACAAAGGCAATTCTTTTCAGAAACCTCACACCTCCCCTAATTTTTGACTTTTCCACCAGGCCTTAAGATGGGAAATCAGGCATTTGTTGCACACAAAAATTCTTTCAATCTCTGTTGTTACTGTTCCCCAGTATGACCTCCTTCTTTTGCCAACATTTTAGCCTTTGCTAATAAACTTTGCAGACTTGTGATATTGGGCAATTTATAGACTATCAAGTCAATGTTTCAAAATAAAAATATACCAAACTTGGTTTCTGTATTAGGGCTTCTAGATGGGCCATTTCTCTATTTTTCTGATTATCATCCAGAAACAGGAGCTGACCATCCCTGGTGCCATTATGACAACATCCCGGCAGTAGGCCAGATCTCCTTCTAGGTTGTGATGGTCAAAAACAGTGGAAATATCAAGAGTAGGGCACAGATACTTCCATCTTAGTAACTGCAACCTTTTTTCTTGCTCTATTTCTTTGTTTCATTTAGAAATGAACTATTCAGGGACCATATTTTATTGCAGTTTGTTTAGAACAGTGGTTCTCAAACTTAGTTTGAGGACCCCTGACAGACACTGAGACCCTTTTAAGAGTTCTGTGAGATAAAAATTACTTTAAAGATATTATTTGCCTTTTATCTCTCATTCTCTCAGAAATGTACAGTAGAGTTTGCCAGAAGCTACATGATATATCATATCACAACAGATTGAGAATTCGGCTATGTGCTATTAAGCCAGACATCAAAGAGATTTGCAAAATTGCCAAAACAATGCCCCTCTTCTAAATGCTTTTTGAAAACATGATTATTTTCCATCAAAATATGTCATTTCTGTTCATGTGGAATGGGTCACTATTGTTATTTTTAAAGGAGTTAAGTAAATATTTTAAAAATGTCTTTGTTTTCATTTCTAGTATAGTAAACATCAATTACTATAATCTGTATGAATAAAAGCTCTTTGAGGTTCTCTTTAAATTGTCAGAGGATAAAAAAGTCCTAAGACTACAAAGTTTGAGAATGGTAGTCCTGAGAATTCACTGTAGACAATTTCTCAACAATTTCAGAGGAGGCTATATCCCTTGATTTACTTGGCATCCCCCTTATGCTAAAGGAAAACAAAAGGCAGCAGAAATACACATGCTTACAACTTCCTGGTCTCCCGGTGTCAAACATGGCTCCCTGTACAGCTGATCTGTTTCCTTGGTAACTAAACTGTAGCTGCCATGTGCGGTCTACTAACAACCTCCCTTGGCTAGCTGGATTCCACGGGGTGATGGCTGTCTGGGAATAATTAGGGAACTTGGTAAGGAAGTTTCCTCAAGCAGGAAATTGGTTCCTGTGGAACTTGTTAAACATTAACTCTACAGTGAAATCATGAAAACATTTACTGAAATCAGTAATAGTGTTCAGGTCCTCTGGGAACACTTACCAAGGGCGAACGGTGTCAGGAACCAGGGATATGAGTTTATTCTTAAAGGTTTAGGTGTCAGTTTTAAGCTGTGATGAGGGAGCAATTAGGTTAAAATGACTCCTGCATTTCTAATGAAGCCACACTTTGAAGCCTTTTCCCAGAGTTAAAACCCTGGTCTAGAGTAGCGGTGTGCGATGTAATTAAAGTCTACTTAAATCCAGATGTTCCCGTTCACTGAGCCCCTTCTGCCACCACTGACAAGTCAGACTCACAAACGCTTGATCCTGGAGAAGTTGGCCAAACTTCGGGGAGCCTCAGTCAGTCATGAGTTTCCGACACCTTGGCCAATCTCAACTCCGAGGAAAGCAATAGAGTTTCCCTAGCTAACTCTTCCAGGCTTTCAGACTTGTCTAACACAAGCACATGAATCGAAAGTAAAAACAAAACAAATCTACAAGCAAAACACAGCTCTATATTCCCTAAAACAAAAACAAAAAAACAACCACTGAGAATACAACACAAGTGAGAAAAAAAAAAGACAAAGAGCAGAGCATAGAGACCCCCACCTCGGGGACACATTCTGTGAGCCCCTGAAGGAGTCCGTTCTGGGGCTGCAGCCTGTGAACCCCCGCTCTGCACCCCAGCCATGGTAGTGCTGTCATCTCCTGTCACTGGGTGTCATTCAAATGCTTTATAGATGGGCCCGAAATGGAAGTTTCAGGAGCACTTGAAAGATGAGCAAATCACGTTGAAAAGCATGTGAGCAAACAGGGAGAACATTTCAACATGAAGATTTTGCAACAATAGAAGAAGAAAAATAAAGAAGGATGAAAATATAATAAATCACACTTTGGAGTGCCTGCTAGGAGCTGGGCCTGCGGGGAGTGCTCTTGAGCCCTCTGTTAATACTCTTAACGATCCTGTGGCTTGGGCCCTACTGTGACCCTCCTTTTACACAGGAGGACATCTAGCTGTGGACAGCTTACAGATGCTGTCCAAGGATAAGGAGCAAAATTGGAAATAGAGGGTCTTTTCCTCTAATCCCAGGTTCCGAGGTTTTGACCACCGCCTATGCTCATCAGGTCCCACTGACTTTTTTTTTTTTTTAAGATTTTATTTATTTATTTGACAGAGAGAGATCACAAGTAGGCAGAGAAGTAGGCAGAGAGAGAGGAGGAAGCAGGCTATCTGCTGAGCAGACAGCCCTATGGGGGGCTCGATCCCAGAACCCTGGGATCATGACCTGAGCTGAAGGCAGAGGCCTTAACCCACTGAGCCACCCAGGCACCCCCCCGCTGACTTCTTTATTCAACTACTATGTACTCAGGCGTCCCTCTGTGTCAGACTCCAAAATATGGAGCCAAGATACAGTGTTCCTGCCCACGTGGAGCTCATGGTAAATCACAAAAGACGTAAATCAAATAATCACACAAATGAGCATATCGTTCCAAGTCAAGATGTGCTTGAAGGAATATATAATGCAAACCAAAGACCACACACACACACACGCATGTGTGCACATGCACACACACACACACACACACGCACTTCTTGCTGAAGAGGTCAAGAAAGACATCTATGAAAGTGATATTTGCATTATTATCTGAAGTTTAAGTAGGAAATCACAAGAAGAGGGCACGAGGTAGGAAGAGTGTTGGGAGCAGAAACAACAAATGCTCTGCAGAGCAGGCCGCCCATCCCAGCAAAAGAACCCAAGGAAGTCGAGTGTGGGATTCATGACTGGAGAGGTAGCGGGAGCCAGGCATGTAGGACCCTACTGGTGTGTTAAAGAAGCTACTGAAAACATTCTGTTGCTTTGCTTTGGTTTTGAGTTTGGTTTGGTTTGAGATGTTTTGGGCTGTTTTTCTCTTGTGAGAAATAGTTCATGTATGGAGTACAGAGAAGAATGTAAAGGCTGTTCACGGAACGACTACCAAATTAAGTGAAGCATTATCATTAGAGGATGCTTTGGCTAATATGACCTCAGCTCTAATTGAAGTCTCTTGTATACCCCAATGACACTGAAAAATTTAAAGCCAAGGGCAGGCATGAACTGACTGCGTTTTGAAAATGTCTTTGGGAAGTTGTGGAGTAGAGAGTGAATTACAAGGGAATCAGCGTGGATGCAGACATTCCCATCAGCTGACTGATGAGGCTATCCCAGTGAGTGGGGTGCTGGCAGAAGGGACAGGGATGACAGACTGGGGAGGAAATAGGATAATACTGGCACGACCGAAACTGAGGGATGGTGAAGAGGAATAAGGCGCTGGGATAGAGATGAAGAGAACTCCTGAAATGCTTTCTCATGAAATAAAGGGATATTTCTAGGAGGAGAGGTATCGGTTCTTAATGATGATCTCCAGAATTAAGAAAAAAAATACAATCAAATTAAAATAGACACAGAACAAATAAGGTGATTGTTGAAAGCATACAGTTAGATTATACATATTTTCAACTTTTCTAGATAATGGTTAACTATATTCCAAAGTGGCTGTACTAATTTGCATCCCAGTGTGAACTGGTGAGTTACGTTTTTGAACAAGTTAAATTCTTAAAACTTTCAACTTGGGCTTTAGATTGACCCATCATTCACCAACATCTCTATCTACCATATCCTTCTCCTTCAGTAAGATTAAAACCTTAGAACGCTCTTGTCTCCTTCCTCCCCAAACCCCTCCCTCACCCTGAATTATTATCTGCCATGTTGAGATTGCTTGCAGCACTGGTTACTTGGGTTGAGTTCTATGGTTTACTTGTCTCTTACTTAGCACTTTGGTGTGTGTGTGAGGGAGAGAGGCGTGGGGAGAGAGGGAAGGAGAGAGAGATCTTCCTTTAGTCAGGTATACCTGGAGTATATCTTTGAGTAGTCCTTTCAGGAAGATTCTGAGAACAATAAACTTTCTGAGTCCTTTATGTTTGAAAATGCTCTATTCTGTATCTCCACTATGTGCTATTTGGATGCAGAGTTTTAGGTTCAAAAGCAGCTTTCCTCAGATTTTTTTTGAGCATACTACTCTGCTGTGTTCTTGAAACAGATGTGTTGCTGAAGAACAATGTGGATTCTTTTTTCTTTTAGTTCTTCAGAGTGAAACTATATTTTCTCTCAAGAAAAATTTGTAGCATTCCCCTTTATTCTTGCTACTCTGGACTTTATCATGAGATCTGCATTTGAACCTCCATCCATCATGCTTACTATTCAGGGAGACTTTGTGACCTAAAGATTCTGTGTTTCTTCAGCTGTATGGGATTTTCTTAAAGTTTGACTGTTTCACCTCCTCCATTGTCTTCATTTGCTTTTCCCTGGAACTCCTCTCAATAAGGCCTTGGGTTTCTGGATATATCTTTCATATATCAACTTTTTTCATATGTTCTCCAAATCTTTTCCTTTTTTGAAAAAAAAATGTTTATTTAAGTAACCTCTGCACCGAAGTGGGGCTCGAATTCACAACCCCAGGATCAAGAGCTGCACACTCTGCTGAGAGAGCCAGGCAGGCACTCCCCCAAATCTTGTCTCCCTGTGTTGCTTTTGGGAGCAAATAACTTGACTTACTTTTCTAGCCCACCCATCCCTTCCTTGACTTTACTCACTTCTACCGTCAGCCCATTCTCTTTCTTCTCTAATAAGTTTTCTAATTTTTTTTCAATGGTTATAATTTAAAGTATTTCTCATTTAGTGGAAGCATGACTTTGTAAAACATGTATGATTGCATTAATTGAAATAATTTGTCCCCTCTTTTTTGTTTTGTGATGTTATTAGGTATTATCTCTTCTGTTTGTAAAATTGGGTTCCTCTTTTTCAAAGCAAAAGCTTTCCTCCAGTGCTTCATGTTTCTTGATTTTCATCTCACCTTGGGACTGAAAATTCCAATTTACTTATCTAGGGATATGGTTTCTTTTCTTTCTTTCTTTTTTTTAAACATGTAAGCACCACAAAGATGCAGACCATGCTTCTTTTTTTTTTTTTTAAATATTTTGTTTATTTGACAGAGAGAAATCACAACTAGGCAGAGAGGCAGGCAGAGAGAGAGGAGGAAGCAGGCTCCCCGCGGAGCAGAGAGCCCGATGCGGGGCTCGATCCCAGGACCCTGAGATCATGACCCGAGCCGAAGGCAGAGGTTTTAACCCACTGAGCCATCCAGGCGCCCCTGGGGATATGGTTTCTGATGAACTTCCCTTCATCTGTTTGGAGGAAAAGAACATGCTACTGCGTGGAGTTGGGCCAAAGGTTTTAAAATTTGTTTTGATTGTTAGTACATCCATCCATCATGGTTTTCTCACCCCACCTGGAAAACCATCCTGAGTCTCTTTTCCCCCTACCCACATAACTGCTTTTGTTTCACAGAAAATGAGATTTTGGCCTACTGTTCAGCAGAAGCAGAGGAAAAGGCATTGACCAACCACTGGTAATTCCTCATTAACCATTCTGATAATTAGCTCTAATGTCTCCTCCTCTTGCTTGTATGTATTGATTCTGAGTTTAGAGTTCCCTTGAATAAACCCCAAAGTTCTTTCTTGGGGTGCTTCCTATACTTTTCTCTGCCAACTTAGATAATAATATCTGAAAAACATGGTAATTTTGGTCATTTTGTTTCTTTCTTTAAGCATTTTCTTCCTTATTATCTCCCCTTACCCTCACCTTGGTACGTTGCATGGTCCAGGACTTCTAGAAGAGAGCTTCCAACTAGCTGACCATAAATATAGAGGTGCTGGGATGGCCAGAGTCATAATGCCTATTGTGTCCAGGAATGAATAAAATCCTTTTTTTTTTAAACAGCGTTATGACCTTAATATTATCATTTCCAAATATTCTATGATGTGAGAAAGTTTGGAAACTACTGCTCTAGAACAGTATGGACAATAACCCCCTTCATTTATATTTCTTAAATTATATATTACAAAATGGTACATAGCATCATATTGAATCTAGCAAATTATTTTTACCCCTGTGGTGATATATTTTTCCTCATTCAGATTTTGCATTTTCTCCTCTTTTTTCCTACATCTCCTTCTTTTCTTCTTCTTCTTCTTCTTCTTTTTTAAACTTCTTTAGACAGACTCGCCCAGGAGGTGCCAATTATTGGTCATTTCAAAGAAGTATTTTTTCCCCCTTTAAATCAAGTATACTGATTTTCTATAGTTTATCTAATTTGTACCTTTATATATATATATATATATCAGTTTATTCTTTTTTTACATTAGCAATAGTATTTTTATATTTTTCTAGCACTTTGAGCAAATGTTTCATTTTATAAATCACACTCATTTTTAAATAGTGTTAAGGCTAAAAATTATCTTCAGTTTACCACTTTGGACAAATAGTGATACACATTGCTTTCCTCAGAGGGTAATGACTCATTTTTAATTATGCCATAAAATGGAAACTATTTTTTAAAATTCAAGTCATTTATAAGAGGGGTATTTATTTCTAAGGGCTTAGAAACCTTTTTTTCCCCCCCACGTTTTCTATTACCAATTTTCAGCCTTAATTTCTTTTGGTGAAACACAGCACCATCTATACGATTTCTATCTTTTGAAATTTATTGAGATCATATTTGTAGTCTCATATGTGATCAATTTATGTAAGCGTGTCATTGGCATTTGAAAAGCATATGTATTCCTGTTGGAATCTCATGTTAAACACACACATTCATATACATGCGTCCGTATGTACATCTCGTTTTTCTCCTATCAGTTCACTTGATCGTTTGCCTGCTGCCCCCTGCTGGCCGGGCAGGAGCTCACCTGCCTTTGTGAGGCTTGGTGTGGATGTCGACCACCTCATGGTCCTAGCTGCCCACAGGGCCTCATCTAAGGTCACTGTTATTGTAGAGAGGCTTTGGCCTTGATTGCTGCTAGAACCAGGATAGTTTGGGCAATTCAAGACAAAAATAGAGTCTGGTGGAGAGATTCAAGTAATGTTCACTAAATTTGCTAAAATTAGTATTCTATAGGTCATGGGACATTAGGAAGAAGAATCAATAATGATATGTGATTTATGGCTATTATGGAACCAGGAAGCTTACATAGTTCTCGTTTTTGTTGATTATCTTGGATTTCACAGGAAAACAATGATAACTGGGTGTGCTTCTCTTCAGTATTGATAGACTTAGAAGTCTGATGGTGGCTGAATCATCAGAGACTTTTCTTGGTACGGACGAGTAAGAAAAACCCAGCTGAGATCTGAGTTGTAACGGCAAGCCCCTTCTGACTCCCAGTGCTTCCAGTGAGTAGGCATTAGTGAGAATTAGAACAATAGTTGAGTGCTATCCAGATAGAGCCAGAGTCCAATGATTCACTTCCTCTGACGTCACTTGAAGACGATAGGATTAGGGAGATAGGTTGCTTCCAGCAAGGATCATTCTGATTAGGAAGAATAACTCATCAAATCAACTCCGAGGAGATTGCAGTTCCTATATTGGAGGGGGTCATGGAGAGGACACAACCACCAGTTGACCTAAGAGTAGGATCCCAGGCCATCAGAGGCTCCTCACCCCCTTTCTTGTCCTTACAATGTGCCTTCTGCCCGCAGTTCCCACAATAACAACCAGTTTCAAGGACATGGCCTTGAAAGAGTAAGGTGTTGTTGAGACCAGCTGGGGTGGCATATGTAACAAAACCCAGTTAAGGCCCTATGAAAACTTTAAGATTCTGGTGGGTGGGTGCAGACATCTACTCATTGTGCAGCTGCCGAAAACAAGCCTTGAATGTAAGTTCCCATGCTTACTAAACCTGCCACCTACCAACGTCGAGTGGTCTGCTTCTCTTTTTAGGTCTTTCTACACGTACAGGAGCCAATTTGCAAACCAAGACTGTATCTGTCTATTTTCAATACCCCTGGTCCATCCACTCTCTAAGGGATTGCACAAAGAGAAGACACATTCATGGGGATTTGGAAGTGAATTTAATGAAGGTAGCATTCACCAAGGTACAGGCAGGCTTAAGGGGACCCATGAGGGATGGTGAAACACCCTGAAACTAGTAAAAGCATTACACCTCTAGGTAGGAAATGGAAAAAAAGAATGAGAGCTACCAGAGACGAGTGAAGGCTGGAGCTAAGGGCTGACCAGAGGGTTGCCTAACAGAAGAGCTAGTTGTAATGGGAATAGGCACAACCAGATCCATGATGCCAGGGCAGAGACAGAGTCTGAGAACACATATCCTGACCTCCTTCTCCCCCATCCTCTAATCTTCTGCTGGTGCCTTAGATGGGCTGGATCCAATGGGAAAGCAGAGGCGTAGGTGCCTGAGTGAGGCATGTGTGTGCGTAAGTGGGCATGTCATCCAGTCAAGCTGCCACATAAAATTAACCATCACACACTTGTAGGGCTTTATCCCTTAGAATAAATTTTTCATAGTACAATTTTTATGTGCAAGAAAATTGAATTTTTAACTTTGATAAATAGTGCAAGATGACTGGCCAGAAAATAAAAATGCCTTTTCCTCCATGGTCTCACCAGCACTGGGGATTTTTATTTAAAATTCTTAAAATGTTTATTTATTTTTTTACCTTTTTAGAGATTTTATGTATTTATTTTTGTGAGAGAGAGAGCACAAGCAGGGGGAGGCGAAGAGGGAGAAGCAGGATCCCCACTGAGAAGGGAGCCCGATGCATAGCTGGAACCCAGAACTCCAGGATCATGACCTGAGTCAAAGGCAGGCACTTAACTGGCCGAGCCACCCAATCGCCCCTATTTACAATTTTTAAGTCTTGGTCAACCTGGGGGGTGAGAATTAGTATCTCACTATTTTGTTGGCATTGTTCTGGTCTCAAATAATGTTGAGCTTCTTATCTTACATGTATTTTGTTTCTTTAAGCCATGTCTGTGTGTGTAGATACATACATTTATATACAGAAGAAGGACTTCTAAAAAAAAAGTTATTATTTATTTAGAGAGTGGGAGGAGAGGCAGAGAGAGAGAATCCCAAACAAGCTCAGTGCTCTGCACGGAACCCAATGTGGGGCCCGATCCAAGAACCCTGATATCATGATCTGAGCCGAAATCAAGAGTCAAATGCTCAACCAACTGAGCCACCGAGGCACCCCCAAGGACTTCCACTTTTATTCTCAATGTATTGTTGGAATATTTTAGTTTTTAAAACAATGTATTTGTTAATATAATTAAAAGAAATTGAAGAAGAAAAAGGCCCTGGAGGAAAACACATGACGGTTTGGTAGTGGTTAATTTCTAAGAAATGAGATTGTGGGAGGCTACAGTATTTATTTAATTTTAATATTTAATTTAATTTTATTTATTTATATTTAAGATTTTATTTATTTATTTGACAAAGATCACAAGCAGGCAGAGAGGCAGGCAGAGAGAGAGGAGGAAGCAGGCTCCCCGCGGAGCAGAGAGCCCGATGCGGGGCTCGATCCCAGGACCCTGGATCATGACCCGAGCTGAAGGCAGAGGCTTTAACCCACTGAGCCACCCAGGCGCCCCTAATTTTAATATTTTAAAGTAATAACCCTGTGTTACATTTGTTATGATTCATAAACTATAACAAAAATGTATTAGTAAGTTTTTTTTTTCTCATCTTAGGCAATAGGTAGCTTCTCCTGAATTGTATTATTTCTTACATTTTGGGAACACTTTCAGTGTCTCAATGATAATTAACATGTTGCTACTGTTTTTTCTCCCTTAGCATAGTTAATTATATTAACAGTTTTTATTCACATTTGACTTCTTGAAATAAACCTTACCTGATCATGGAGTTGATTGTTTAACACATTGTTGAATTAAAATGCCTCATATTGGACTTAGAACTTTGGCTCTGTATTCATAAGAGATTTACATAAAGTTTCATTTTTTGTGTGTGTCTGGTAAAATCATCAAGGTTATGTAACCTTCAAAGAATAAATTTGGAAATTATGTAAATAAAACTTCTACACCTCCCACACTTGTTATTTTTCATAGTGGGATAGGTTTATACACAGGTCAAAGGTCAAGTTCTATGTTCTCATATTCTTGTTAGACTCTTGGTACCTATTGAACAGTCTCTTTTATGTAATATTGTTTTTCAATTTTAACTATTTCCTTGATTAGATTTTTCTAGAGGCATTCCTATTTACCGAATTTTTAAATAAAAGAACCAACCTTATGGGGCGCCTGGGTGGTTCAGTGGATTAAGCCTCTGCCTTCAGCTCAGGTCATGATCTCGGGGTCCTGGAATCGAGCCTCACATTGGTCTCTCTGCTCAGCAGGGAGCCTGCTTCTGCCTCTCTCTTTCTGCCTGCCTCTCTGCATACTTGTGATCTCTGTCAAATAAATAAATAAATAATAAAATCTTTTAAAAAAACCTTTTTTGTGTATTGTCTTCCTGTCTGCAAACCATAGTTGACCCTTGAACAATACAGAGATTAGGATTACCAACCCTTCACACTGTTGAAAATCTCCATGTAACTTAGACTCCCCCAAAACTGAACTACTGATAACCTACTGCTACCCAGAAGCCTTACTGATAACATGGCCAACTAATATGTATTTTGTGTGCTGCATATATTATACATGGTATTCTTACAATAAAGTAGTCTAGAGAAAAGAGAATGTTAAGAAAATCATAAAGAAGATAAAATAGGGACACCTGGGTGGCTCAACTGATTAAGTATCTGACTCTTGATCTCAACTCAGGTCATGATCTCAGGGTCCTGAGATCAAGCCTCATGTCAGGCTGTGTGTTGGGTGTGGAGCCTGCTTAAGATTCTTTTTCTCCCCCTCCCTCTGCCCATCCTTCCTCATGCTCTCTTTCTCTCTCCCCTCTTAAAAAAAAAAAAAAAAGAGAGAGAGAGAGAGAGAAAATACACTTATGATACAATACTATAGTTATTTTCTTCTTTGATCATAACTCCTTACTTTTTATATATTTTATTCCTTTTTACTGTTTTGAGTTGAATGTGCAGTTAATTTTTTTATTTTCTAGGTTTTATAATAATAGTTGTAATAATAATAGCTTTAATAATCATGCAGATTTCTTAAGTACAACTCTGACCTGAGGGAGCCCTTATTTCCTTACTTGTCTCTGAGATTCAACTTTCACTTCATCTTGGTACAGGGGGGAGAACTAGAGTGTAAGTTTGAAATGCAACTTGTTTGACTTTTATGTTTATGACAGATTTATTTATTTAATTTAATTTATTTATTTGACTGAGAGAGACAGCGAGAGAAGGAACACAAGCAGGGGGAGCGGGAAAGGTTTAAGCAGGCTTCCTGCTAAGCAGGGAGCCCGATGCAGGGCTCGATCCCATAACACTGGGATCATGACCTGAGCGGAAGGCAGACACTTAGCAAAGCCACCCAGGCGCCCCTATGGCTGAATTATTTATTTAAATATTGCTTTTTCTCTGTTCTCCATATTGCGATTCTATTTTTCTATTTTGTTTATTTTCGATTCTATTTTATTTTCTTCGTATTGTACTGAATCTCCGAGATGAGATACATTAAAAAATCCTATCATTCTCTGACATGATATTATACATAGAAAGTCCTAAAGACTCCACCAAAAATTTTAGAAGTAATAAATGAATTCACTAAAGTTGCAGGATGCAAAGTTAATAGCCAGAAATTGGTAGTGTTTCTATACACTAATAACAAAGTAACAGAAAGAAATTAAGAAAACAATAACATTTACAATTGCACCCACAATAAGAAGGTACCTAGGAATAAATCTAACCAAAGAGGTTAAAGACCTGTACTTTGAAGACTAATAAAACTCGAAAGAAACTGAAGAGAACACAAAGAAATGGAAAGACATTCCATGCTCATGGATTGGAAGAATTAATGTTGTTAAAATGTCCATATTACCCAAAGCAATCTACAGATTCAATGCAATCCCTACCAACATACCAATTGCATTTCTCGCAAAACTAGAACAAATAATACTAAAATTTGTGTAGAGTCACAAAAGTCCCCAAGTACCCAAAGCAATCTTGAAAAAGAAAAAACAGAGATGGAGATTTCACAATCCCAGATTTCAAGATAAACTACAAAGCTGTAGTAATCAAAACGGGATGGTACTGGCATAACGACAGACACAAATCAATGGAACAGAACAGAGAGTCCAGAGATAAACCCATGATTATATGATCAATTAATCTATGATGAAAGTGGTAAGAATATACACTGAGGAAAAGACAGTCTCTTCAATAAATGCTACTGGGAAAACTGGACGGTTACATGCAGAAGAACAAAACTGGACCACTTTCTAACATCATACACAAAAATAAATCAAAATGGATTAGAGACCTAAATGTGAGACCTGAAATGATAAATATATCCTAAAAGATCGCACAGGCAGTAACTTCTTTGACATTGGCTATAGAAACATTTTTATAGCTATGTCTCCTAAGGCAAGGGAAACAAAAGCAAAAATAATCTATTGGGACTAACTATATTAAAATAAAAAACTTCTGTGTAGCGAAAAAAACCATTAACAAAACAAAAAGGCAAACTAGTGAATGGGGGATATTTGCATATTTACAAATGATGTATCTGATAAGGAGTTAATATCCAAAATGTATAAAGAATTTATCTGACTCCACACCAAAAAATCAAACAATCTAGTTAAAAAATGGACAGAGGACCTGAACAGACTTTTCTCCAAAGAAGACGTACAGATGGCTAACAGACACATGGAAAGATGCACAACATCACTCGGCATCAGAGAAATACAAACAAAACCATAATGAGATATCACCTCACACCTGTCAGAATGGCTAAAAAAAAAAACACAAGAAACCAAGTGTTGGAGAAGATGTGGAGGAAAAGGAACCCTTGTGCACTGTTGGTGGGAATGCAAACTGGTGCAGCCATTGTGGAAAACAGTATGGAGTTTCCTCAAAATATTAAAAATAGAAATACCATATGATCCAGTAATTCCACTACTAGGTATTTACCCAAAGAAAACAAAAACACTAATTCAAAAGATAAATGCACTCTTATGTTTATTGCAGCATTATTTACAATAGCCAAGGAATGGAAGCAACGTGTATCCATCCACAGATGAATGGATAAGGAAGATGTGGTGTACACACACACACACACACACACACACACACATACACAGTAGATTGCCGTGCCATAAAAGGCTGAGACTGTGTCATTTGAGACAACATGGAAGGACCTAGAGGGTATTACGCTGAGTGAAATAAGTCAGACTGAGGAAGACAAATATCATATGATTTCATTCATATGTGGAATCTAAAAAATTACATGAATAAGCAAAAAGGAGGATCAGACCTATAAATCCAGAGAACAAGCTGTTAGTTTCCAGAGGGAAAGAGTATGAGGGATGGGCAAAACAGGTGAAGGGGAGGGGAGATACGGATTTCCAGTTATGGGATGAATAAGTGACAGGAATAAAAGGCACAGCATATGGAATATAGTTAGTGACATCCTAACAGCGCCATACAGGGACAGACAGCAGCAACACTCGTGAGCACAGCATCAGGGGTAGAGAGGCTGGCAATGAAGTTAAACCAGTGAGATGGAGAAGGAGTCATGGGGCTTTGTGGCCACCAGTCATTACAAAGATGTAGAAATTATTAATCCAAAGAAGGTCAAAGAGTAGAAATCATGGAATATGGGACAGACATATAAAGCAGGTGGAAAAATAAGGGGGTCAGTAGTGGAAGGAGGTGGGATGAGTTGTACCAAGTAGCTGAGTCATGCCAGTGGCACCCACATGCCCACATACTGGACACCCCTTTGCTCAGAACTTTCCAGTGGTTTCTCGGCTCACTGAGAATCATTCCCAAGCCTACAAGGCCCGCCATGCCCTGCCCTCCTGCTGGGCCTCCATCTCATTTCCTGTGGCGCTCTTTCTTGCTAACTCCACTTACCCCCACCTACCCATCTTGCTGCTCCTCCAGCATGCCAGCACACTCCTGCTTCTGGGCCTGCGCACATTCTGTTCCTCCCGCTGCTTGGAACACTCTTTTTCTGGCTACTGTTGTGACTCACTTTGTTCAGAGTTCTCTTCAAAGGCCACCTCTTCAGAGACGTCTTCCCTAAACAATCACCCTGTTGGAGAGAGCGGCTTCCCCTCTGTCACATTCCAAAGATGCCCTGCTCATCTGTGGAGAATCCTTTCAGCTCATTGTATCTAATGTTGCACCCAGAGACAGCAATTTAATTTTCTGTTATTTACACACTTAAGGGGGAAAAAATGGAAGGAATTACCCAATATTATTTACAGTGCATGCTTCTGGGCTGATGAGATTAGAGGTCATTTATATCATTTAAAATATTTCCTGGTATTTCCAAGTATTTTCTAACGGGCACGGGTAACTGTTCCTATATGAAGCAGAACTCTGAGAAGTACACACAAAGGAGCATGGTGTAACTGAGGCTCGTGAGTGTGGTTGAAGATACAGGCTTCTCTGCAGCCCAGCTCACCACGCAGCTCCTTCCCTGTCACCTTTAGCCCCTCTCAGAATAAGTGTGGGTTCCTTTGCACCTTTCCTCTCTGTCTAGATGTTTCCCACTGTCACCTCGATTTCCTTTTTCTTTCTTTGATTCTTTTCTTATTTTTCCACTTTCACCCTGGTCCTTTCCTTACCTGCCATTACCCCTCTTCACTCCATTTTCCGACTGTAAAGAACCCCAGGCGGTGACATGGCAAGAAGCCCCTGCATTAAACTGTTTGACCTTGTGTTCTGTAATCTGCAGGGTCGCGAGGCCAGAGGCCCCCCTTCTGTGTACAGTGCACACTGACTGGGTGCTTTCCACGTGCCAGGCTCTGCCCTAAGTGCTTTACTCATGTTCTCTCACGGAATCCCCAGGACACCTATGCAGCTGGTACTACAGTTGGCCCCATGGTATGAAGTTGGAACAGAGAGATTATGTGAGTGGTGGCCCCAAGATTCAAACTCAGGCCACCTGACTCTAGGGCCTTTATCCACAGTGTAACCCAGTCCCTTATTCCAGTCAGGGAGCTGCTGACTCCTGGCCCCAGGCCTGCCTGGGTGCTGTGGCCTTCTTCTGCATTAGGGGAAAGAATTCTATGTTCTTATTTTGCTGGGTCCCCCATTCACTTAATAAAGGAGACACTTGAAAATATAAAGGCATTTGGAGACTCTAAAAATGTATTTATTATACATAAAAACTCTAAATGCTTTCTGAGCTTACTTAGCCTTTACACTCAGTCAGCCTTGTAAAAACATTATTTAGTCAATAAAACCAGTCAACCTCAAGGTTCCCTGATAATTTCAGTGGTTCCCTATGTTTTCTTTAGTGTCTTGTCCCCGTTGTCTCCTAATGAATGCTGTCCTAATCCTGAAGGATGTGTATGGGAAACACACCTTTCTCCCCAAGTGCAGACCGCTCCTCTCCCACGCCCAGGTAGAAGAGATGGTTCCCTTCTTTGGCTCCCACTGTGCCCGTGCAATCTTCCACTATAGCATACAGGGTGTATTTCCTCCATTTTTCATTCAAGAGACTCTCGCAGTCTGGGATCCTGTCCAATTCAGCCTATCCACTCAGGCTCGAGCATGGGCCTGAGGACATGCAAGAGAGAATAATTTTGGAGGTAGGTGTGTTATCCAGAAGGGGCCAGCTTGCAAATTCACTATCACCCCTGCATGGAAACTCTCTCTTTGTCCCAAATTTGATTGGTTTCAGGGATCCCGAATCATCCTAACAAAGCTCACAAAAGACTTATGGATAAGGTGGTCAAGTGCCACCTTACTCAATTACAATAAGAGAAATTAGACATCGGAGTTCAAGTGGTCTGGAAAACTTCCCCTCCCCTAAGCCTGGAATCAGGATGGGGGAGTTCTGCTAGTGATGTAGCATCAAATGTCAGGAGGTCCTGGTATCTTGAAGCATCCTTTCTCTAATCAGGAGGACCTGGTATTTGGGTTGGATCTACAGGGCCCCTCTCCCATGGTTGGTTTTTAGATGGTACTGTTCTTGGTTGCTCTGACAACTTTCTTGCTTCCACTGCTGACACAGTCTCCTGTTAAGTGGCACATGATTCTGTAGCACAAAGAATCCTGTGCAGTATTCAGTAAGCACTGGGGCCACCATACATGAGTGGTGGGTGAAGTGAACAGCAACACCAATGAGAGAAGTTGAGCATCCAGATGAGATTATGATCATTTCCTGTCCTCGAGGAGCTTATGGTCCAATGGGAGCAACAGATGTGTCAACATCCATTTCAACCTAGGTGGTAGGTGCAGTGGAGAAAACCCGGGCAGGAGGGACTGGGCTGTTTTCTTTTGGCCTGGCCTAACTTTTCACTTTTGTATTATTTCTGCAGGGCTGGTTTAAGCTGTCACTGCCTTTATAAGAAAGAAAGGCACACAAATAAAACCATTTACCAAAAGCAGAAATAACTTTCAACTTAATGTCGAGATTGCAAAGGCGATAAAGACAGGGCAGCATGGGTGACCACGACACTCCTGTTTTTCAAGAGGGTGCAAGTATGGGGCGCCTGGGTGGCTCAGTGGATTAAAGCCTCGGCCTTCCGCTCAGGTCATGATCCCAGGACCCTAGGATCGAGCCCCACATTGGGCTCTCTGCTCAGCAGGGAGCCTGCTTCCTCCTCTCTCTGCCTGCCTCTCTGCCTACTTGTGATCTCTGTCAAATAAATAAAATCTTTAAAAAAAAAAAAAAAGGGTGCAAGTGCTGTGACTTTCCTAATAATGTCCTCATAATTTTCTCAATAGCAGGATTAGTACCAAACCCCAGGGGAAGTTGCAAGAGCCCATTTTCTCAAGTTATTTAAAAGTCAGACTTGACAGACTCCCCCCCATTTATACCACAGTACGAACCTGGGGACCAGACCTCAAGGTATAGTGAGGGCATGCGTGTACGGGGCTGCTGGTGACAGTGCCTCAGGTGCTTTTTGAAAAGTTAATTTAAAATGAGAACTCAGAGGCAGTATATCAGGCTTCAAGAGGTTTAGAAAGTTAGACTTGAATGCATCAGAAGGCTGTGTAATATATCTGACAGTTCAGTTCAACTCAAATTTTAAATCAATATTTTAAAATATTTTTATCATATTGTACTTGAATTCTGCAAAGTTTTTAAGGTACGGTAACTGGGGACATTATTTTTTTTTAAGTGTTTTAAAGGCTCTTAATTAAAATGTTTCTTTTTCGTTCCTATTTATTCTTTCTGCGGGGGCTTACAAATTACTTGTTGCCGCTTTACTAAACAAGCAAAGATTTGTAAGGTCTTAGAGGCTGTTCCTTTCTTTTCTTTTCTTTTTTATTACAGAATTTTAGCAATTGTTCAGGGCTCATATATCACGCCTCAAAATTTGGTTTTCACTACAAAACCGAGAGGTTTAAATGGGATTTAAATTGTCAAAAAAATTGGGTTCACTCTAATGCTTTCTGAATCATGCCAGTAATTTGATCCTGTAGCTTCAGAAGATAGAGGATATGGAAGTGTAAGGAAGAATAGGGCTCAGACGCCTACTCTGAGGCAGTGATTTACCAGAACGGCGCACGAGAGGAGACCTACCTCTTGCCATAAACAGCCTGAAGTGAACATTCCTTGGAAGAGAATATGTAAAGCCTTCAAAAAAGCCTACAGATGTGTTTATTTTTTTTTAATTAAATTTAATTTTTTTCAGTGTTCCAAAATTCATTGTTTATGCACCATACCCAGTGCTCCATGCAATATGGGCCCTCCATAATACCCACCACCAGGCTCAGATGTGTTTATTTTTGTCTCTGAGAACCCTCTGGACAAAAACAAGCTACAGAGGGAAAGCTGTGCTTTGCGAGGGTAGCGGCTGAGAAGGGCCTCTAGCCAGGCTGGCAGGGCCTCCCCTCTCCTGGGTTCCCAGCGCTGGTCTTCCTGCCTGAGAGCAGTGCCTGGTGGGGGGGGGGGGGGGACAGGTCGGGGCCCAAACCCAGCCCCATCTTTCAGCTTTTGTGCTATATTCAGCTGCGGCTTCCATAACATGCCTGCCACATCACTATGTTTCTTATTTTGTTTTTCTTAAAAGGAAAGTGAAAATTTTAATGAATAAAGCTGTAAAACCTTTCAGGAGGGCCTCAGACCCGGAGCCTCTGTAAGTAAGAGCAGATGACCAGTCCTCCCCCACTTTAGAATCTGACCGCCATCGTCTGCACACTATGTGACCCAGGATATGTCCCTTCGCTTCTCTGGGTTCTGCTTTAGTTACACCGGCTGGCGTGAGGATGCAGGCAGGTATAAGCCCCTGTAGGCAGAGTGCTCAGCGCTGCCGGCAGGGCCTGGAGAGCCCAAGGACTGGTAAGTGCTGGGATTAAGACCCCTGAGAACGGGCTACCTCTTTGGGGCCAGTATACCTGGTATCCCGAGTAGGCTCCTCTGTGCCTTCTTCACAATAACGAAACTAAATACGTCAGTGGCAAGTTCAGACAAGAAGGGCAGAGACTTGTGATTTCCTAGGTGTCAGCGGAACCCTGAAAACTAGACAAGTGAGAACAGGAGGAAGGGACTTCTTTTTTTTTTCTTGAGATCTGGAAGTCATGGAAGACTTCTCTGAAAAAGTGGCATTGAAGTCCCAGTGCAGAACAAGAGGATCCCTAGGTGGAGGAAAGGGTGAGGTGACAGATAGCTAGCTGGTGGGTAAAACAGATCTCTTGGTTCCCATTTCAGTGTTTTCTTTACTGCCTCAAACTGCCTCTCTCAGTCTCTTCTTGGAATCTCCAGAAAATATCGCTGATAGAGTACTGACACATGAAACTATAATAAGGGTCACAGGGAACCATATTCATTCATTAAAGAAATGTTGGATTACTGCTATGTGCAAGGCTCTGTGTTGCATGTCTAAATACCCAGCATCTTCCTGCTAAACCATGTCCCTTTGGGCCAAGGGCCTCCCTGTCACACAGATGGGAAACCTCGCCATCTTCTTTCACTCCTCCTTGTCTCATTTCCCCCTTTCTGCTTCCCCTTACTCGCTGGACATCTAGAATGTGGCAGCACCCTTTAACTTGGCTCCCTGCTCTGGACTTCATACTGGGCACTAGGAAGGTAATTGGAATTAAAAATGTAGGATAGAATCTTGGCTAAATGTTTAAGACTATCTTGAATTCTTATTTTTTGTTTGTTTATTTATTTATTTAAGATTAAAAAAATTATTTGAGAAAGCGAGAGAGGGCATGAGCTGGAGGGGAGAGGAAGAGGGAGAAATAGCCTCCCTGCTGAGTTGGGAGCCTGGTGCAGGGATTGACCCCAGGACCCTGGGATCATGAACTGAGCCGAAAGCAGACACTTAACTGACTGAGCCACTCAGGTGCCTTGTTTATTTCTAAATAATCAGCAAAAAGCACCTGGGATTCTATCACCTAGAAATAACCAATACCAACCACTACTAACAATTTGTATATCTCTATATACTTTGTATAATTTTTAATTTAATTTTTTTTTAAAGATTTTATTTATTTGACAGAGAGAGACAGCGAGAGAGGGAACACAAGCAGGTGGAGAGGGAGAAGCCTGCTCCCCACTGAGCTGGAAGCCTGATGCGGGGTTTGATCTGAGGACCCTGGGATCAAGACCTGAGCTGAAAGCAGATGCTTAACCAACCAAGTCACTGAGGCGCCCCACTTCACATAATTTTTTAAAGATAAAATGATGTCATATGCAAAATTTAAAATCCTTTATACATATACCATGAGTATTTTAATGAAAATATATTCACGGGGCGCCTGGGTGGCTAAGTGGGTTAAAGCCTCTGCCTTCCCCTCAGGTCATTATCTCAGGGTCCTAGGATCGAGCCCTGCATCGGGCTCTCTGCTGAGTGGGGAGCCTGCTTCACTTCCTCTCTCTCTGCCTGCCTCTCTGCCTACTTGTAATCTGTCTGTCAAATAAATAAATAAAAATCTTAAAAAAAAAAAAAGAAAATATATTCACATTATTTTAATGGATGCATTATTATATGTTATTATATCACTATTGCTTTATTTAACCTTTCATTGATTTACCTTTATATTGCTACTAATATTTTACTGTTATAAACATTATTATTGTAAATTATAAAATGCACAGATTTTGTACGTTTCTTGGAGTGTTTTTATCAAATAAAGTCTCATATAAGAAGTTGCTATATCAAAAAGTTGTTTAAGACTTTTGGTGAATATTGTCAGACTGCTCTCTGGAAATTTTATACCAATTTGCACTCCCCAAAGTAGCCTACAAGCATGGCTTTTTTCCTACACTATCACCTGCTTATTGATATTCTTTAATATCTTTGCCAATCTGCTAGGTGACAAATGGTCTCATTATTGTATTAATTTGTATTTCCTTGAATACTAAGGAAACTAAACATCTTTTGCATATTTTAGGCTATTTATATTTTTTATTTTTTGAGTTTTCTATTCATATCCTATAACTATTTATTGATTTATCTTATTTGCCTGTATTAATTCTGTCATATATACATTATAAATATTTTCTTACTTGATGTTTGTTTGTGTTTATTGATTAGTGCAGCAGAAACTTAAAATTTTGGTTTCACCAAAACTGTCACACCTATATTTATAATTTCTGCCCTTAGTTCTTTTCTTGGAAAGGCTTTTCCTATTTCTAGACTAGCAAATATTCATCTATATTTTATTTGAGTTTTCTTTTTAAAAAAATTTTATTTATTTATTTGACAGAGAGAGAGAGATGACAAGTAGACAGAGAGTCAGGGAGAAGCAGGCTCCCTGCTGAGCAGAGAGCCCAATGCGGGGCTCCATCCCAGAACCCTGAGATCATGACCTGAGCCGAAGGCAGAGGCTTAACCCACTGAGCCACCCAGGCGCTCCTATTCAAGTATTTTTCAAGTTCCATTTATTATATTAAAATCAGCTTGATACTAAATTTATGTTAGTATAAGGCATAAGACAAAAAAGTATGTCTATGGCTTAATTTGCTCTCATTGGTTGATAAATCCATCATTTCCCCACTGGTCTGAAGTGCTGATAATATCACTCACTAAACTCACACATATGTAATCTACTGAGGATCTTTGAGGTAGGCTGTTAGAAGCAAAGCCATAGGGAGGTCCAGGTATAAAGTAGTGATAAGGGCAGTAATAAGAATGAAAGGAAGAGGATTAATGCAAGAAATCTTGTATTAATGCATAAACAGAGGTTGAATCTTGCTTCTTCTTTGAAATGTGAATAAAGAGAGGTCAAGAGTAACAATAATTTTTCTGAGCCAGGTAACTGGGGGAAAGTGCCATGCACAAAACTGTGAAAAGCAGAAGTTGGCTGTGAAGTAGAAGATGATGATGATTTGATCATGAAGATTTTGAGCTTGTGGTCCCCACAGAGCCTCTATGTGACGATGATGATGCTGGTGGTGGTGGTGGTGGTGTGTGTGTGTGTGTGCGCGCGCGCGCATGTGAGAGAGAGTGAGAAGGAGAGGAAGGGGGTGAGGGAGAGAGAGTAGATGAAATAAAAATTCAGCTAACTTTAACTGAGCATCTACTGTATTTCATAGGCAATACGGCTGTTTCCTGGATGGTTCGTCACTCCTTGGGAGATTTTGCTCTCTTCCTCAGAGAAGTAAAGCAACAGCCAGCGCCACCACGGAGTCTGAGAAGTGGCACATCGGTTGCTCCCTAGCGCTCCCCTCCTGCTCAGCCTTAGAGCCTCCCTGTCCCAGGTCCCTGATCACCCTCCACCTGGAAAAGAGATGGAATTCCCAGCCCGGCAGCCTACAGGGAAGGTAGGGACCACGGGAGGGAAACCTGTAGGGGAAGAGGCTTCTGCGGGATGGGAACTGTTTCCTCAAAACTTCTTCCAGGCCTACGGCTAGTCCAAGCAGGGGATGAGGGAAAGGAGCAGGAGAAAGTGAGTGAGGGCCCCAACCCTCCCCACCACACAGCCTGGCCTCCATCCCGCAGCTCACCTCTAGCTGTTCTTTCTGAGGCAGCAGCCCAGGGCAGTCACCGTCTTGGGCTGAGAATGCTGCCTTCCACAAAGTTAGCGGTCACAGGTAGTAGAGCAATTCCTACTGGCCCAATTTGGAACGTCAGACCTCTGTTCTATGGGAACACGTGACCTGGAGTGGTTCAGGGTCAATGAAATGTCAGTGGAGATTCATGATCAATTAAGAAGACTTTCATGGTCTGTTGCCACGTGCAACTGTGTTTCCATGGACAGGGTGTCCATGTTCCAAGACACTGACTTGAGAATAGACATTAGGGCTGAGGCTCTGGGAAATTGGAAATGGGCTGTACTAAGTTTTCCAATCAAGTAGATGAAATTAAAAAAAAAAAATCCATTATTGGATGCGTTGCAAACTTCCATGCTTTGTAGAGACATTTTTTACAGGTAAGAATTTTCCAAATACTTGTTTCAAATCAAAGATTCTTTAAGTTGAATACTATCAGAAGTGGGAGTCTGGTTATTAAAGATAAAAGCTTTATACTTTTAAATGTTTAAAATATACCTTAGCATATCCTGTACTATTTGGTTCCAGAGTAACCCTACAAGAGATGATTTTCCCCATTTTCTAGATGAAAGCCAAGTCTGGGATGGACCAACCCACTTGATCGATACTATGGTTCAGAGCAGATCTGGGGCTCAAGTGAGGACCTCGCATTCCATCTCTGTTCTCCTCCTTTCTACCCCACCAGAAATGCTAAAGGCTTTGAAGCTCTGCTTTTTTGAGAACACATTTCTTTTTTAAGATTTTATTTATTTATTTGAGTGAGAGAGAGAGAGAACACTAGTAGAGGCAGAGAGAGAGGGAGAAGCAAGCTCCCCTGCTGGGCAGGGAGCCTGGTACGGGGCTTGACCCCAGGCCCCTGAGATCATGACCTGAGTCAAAGGCAGGTGATAAGCAACTGAGCCACCCAGGCACCCCAAGACCACATTTTTGGGTTTTTTTTTTTTTTTGATAAGCATACATTTGTTTCAGGCCTCAGCATGATTTATTTTGTTTGGAATGCTGACAGGTGTCACCTATCCCCAAATGTGAATTTACACTGTGTGATCAGAAGTCCGTTACAGGTTTAGTGAAGTGATCACATAGACACAGCCTCCTTTTGATAAACTTAATAATTTAATGTCCTGGGAACATGAATAGGCCAGGATGGCAAAGCTTAGCAGACAGCCCTTTAACACCTAATCAGTTAAAGCGGAACAGAGTATTATACTCTTAGATTAAAGGCCACAGTGTTATTTTGTGCCTACGGACACCTTAGGAACTATTTGTGGTGTGTGGTAAATATAAGAAGGAAATATAGTCCAACGTTTGTGGAAGATATTTTAACATTTTTTATAAAAATGACTCCCCTCAACATAAATAGCATTAATTAGAATTTCTTTCCAAGTTGCTACATTATGACTACATTAATTTTACCATTAATTTTACATTATTACATTTGTAATTTTACCATTGCTGTATCACTTTTACCATTCATTTAGACTCTGCCTCTGAAAGATTTGTAAGGAAAGTTCCTCTCTAGTTTTGCTAAGGCAGATGATAAGGGAAGATACTATTTATGATACCAGCTTTCAGATGAAATAGGAGATGATAGCGACAAGGAGAGTTAAAAACGGGTTTAAGAGGAAAGACACTGAAGATGGAATAAAAACCTATGGAAATCCAGAGGTGAAACTAGGAGCTCTCTGTACTGTACTCTTGCCCACCCACGTATGAGAAACCTACAGGGGTGTGGCGCACCGAGCAGAAGTGACACAGAGCAGGGCTGGAGAGTGCGAGACTGGCCAGTTCCTTGTTCTAGTCCTTCTCCCTGTATCATGCCCCCTGTGGAGGGCAAACAGGACTGACTGAAAGGAGGGGCAGAAGCTGCAGTGGGCAACTGTCCAGGTGCCAAAGTGGTCCACGCAGCCAAGCAAAGCAAGGGAGCTGGTAGAAATAAAACATTTTCTTTCAGGACACAGACTCTCATTTTCTGAGAACTATTAGGACAGGTCAGCTGTTGTAAAGGTGTCAGAATTACTTGTTTTTTAAAAATAAAGATTACCTTTTCCTTGCTGCAATTTTCATGGTCTTACCAGAGATGGAAGTTCTTTTTAAAATGTTTGTATTTTTGTGGCAAAAAAAAAAAAAAGAAGAAGAAGAAGAGCTTGAAAGAATAGGGCTTAATCTGTCACCTTCCCAGGAGCCTCAACTCCCCAAGTTCTGACGTCAGTGGCTCCCTGTCTCTCTGGTGGATGGGCCCCTTAATTGTAGGCAGGCAGGAACTACTCTTGAGCTCTGAATTAACATCTTCCTACTCTACCTTATTCTCCAAAGAATGCTAGGATTGTACATCCAGGACAGAATTGAGTATTTGGGGACACACATATGAGATTTTAAAATTCTTCAGTTTTTGAAATACTTACTATATATCAAATAATACAAAAGAAAATGATCAGTATTTGCCTTCTGATCAACATCTAAAAAATGATCAACATCTAAAAAATCCTTTGGCCTATTTCTAAGCATGACAAATCAGTAGTGTACCAAATGAGAAATAAGGCATTTAAATTTAAGCTGATTAAAAATTCAGAATTGATATGCAAATGAGTATAAATTTATATTTATGCATTTTATTTATGGTTTAGTTACATATTACATTTGTTAATGGAAACTGTCTATGTGGTGAATGTTGCCAAATAACATCCATTTTTAGGATTACCATGAGGAAAATGGATTTACATTTTATTTATATGTGAGAACAGTTTTATTATTTTCACTTTCAATGAAATCTTAGACTCTGAAAATCCAATAAAAGTAAAACATTTTTATTTTGGTAACATTACATATTAAGATATTTGTTTATTTTATTATTTATTTATTTGGGGCTGAAAAATTAGTATAATTAAGATGAGTACTGATTAAAAGAGCCTCACTTTATAAGTGAACAAAGATGCATATTCATGTTGATTTCTCATATGGCTTAAATATTGTCATTTTAATACTATACACATGTATAGCATGCTATATATATATTTTTTAATGTCAGTAATTGATTGGATTCTGCACCTGAGACTTTTCTTTTCAACATTTGGGAAGGCATAATGGAGAAAGCATTATGACATATTGTCTTGAGTTCTCTCTAAAAAGAACTGAAGAACTGATGACACTCACCCTTAGACCAAGCAGTCCTTTGAAGACATAAGTATAATTCATTTGCCAAGAGACATGTATTAAAACATATATCTACTTACTATTTTTTTCTCTTTCTAAACTAAACTGACATGGAAGTAGTTCCAAAAATATTCAAGAAATGGGATATGGTGTGGGGCACCTGGGTGGCTCTATTTGGTAGTGTCCTCTTGATTTTGGCTCAGGTCATGATCTCAGGGTGGTGGGATGGAGCCCTGTGTCAGGCTCTGTGCTGAGTGTGGAGCCTGCTTAGGATTCTCTCTCTCCTTCTTCCTCTGCCCCTCCCCCCAATCTTACCCCCTATCCCCCCGACTCCCGCTCTGACCCTTCAGGTGCTCTCTTTCAAAAAAAAAAAAAAAAAAGTGTGCCAGAGAAAGAGAGAGAGGGAGAAAGAAAGAAAGAAAGAAATGGGTACGGCTTTTTATTGAAAACATAAATTTCTCATCTGAGTGTTGGTACTTGCTCATTTTCTTTATCTCAACTAATGGCAACCTCTTCCTATGGTAACCGTCCCTTGCCTGTCACAGTCGGTTGTCAACTCTAGCTATCACCATCTTCCCAATAGACCAACTTCCCCGATGCATCCTCTGTAATGGCCAGGTTTTGTTACATTTGTATGTGTTCCTGTCTTAAAGATGTTAGCCTCCTTTGTGGCACTTGAGTGGTACAGTCAGAAGAGCCACCAACCCCCAGTTTTCGATCAGGTTGTGATCTCTGGGTAATGAGATGGAGTCCCGAGTTGGGCTGCATGCTCAGTGCAGAGTCTGATTGGGACTCTCTCTCCCTCTGATTCTCTGCCCCTCCTCCCTCCTGCTCTCTCTCAAATAAATAAATAAATCTTTAAAAAAAAAAAAAGATATTAGCCTCTTGGGGGAGCGGGTGCGGATATTGAAGAATGGTGTTCCTGCCATGACTGCATTAACTCCCTTCCCTCTGTTACTTTCCAGCCACAGGACCATTGCTGGGCAGCATGTCCACCCACCCACGGGAATCAGGAATAAATGTAGAAGAGTTCGGTTTGGTTCAGCAGACAGAGCTGTGGTAGTTGTTGGGGTGCAAAGTGAACAGATCTTTTTAGTCTCCAGGAGCTCGTGCTTCAGTAATCTGTCTCATATTATCCTTCAGCATCATCCTGCCCATTCGCATGCTCCTCTTTTGTTCGTTGTTGTGCAAGCTCTCGAACGTCCTGGCCTTGGTGTGGAAGAAAGGTGTGAAACCTTTCCTCACTTTGTTCTTTAATTCTGGTACTAGCTTTCTTTTTAATCACAGCCAACACCCCATCCGCAAGTGTTTCAGAGAGCCTCCAATTTAAGTCTCCAGAAAGCTTTCTGAGCTAAGTAAAAGACATTCTAAACATTTAACTCTTTTTTATTTTTCTAAATTACTAGATCGTAAGCAGCAATAAAATAAAAGGTGGCATCACAGTATCTGAAGTGTTAATCTGGGGGCAACGGGAATCCCTTAGTTTCTTGAGTAATTTTAAATTTCTATGTAATTGATTGGTGATATATGTTCTTAGCTATTTAAAAAAACTCAAAACAATAATGACATTTGAAAACAACTTAGGGAGAAAATCTAATGGTTTATGGCAGATTTGTACATCTTAAGAATGATTTTGGATGAAATATTAAAATGGAGGCTTGGAAAGATCATAGAATGCTCCTATTCTTGCCTAAATAAAAAATTAAAGGAGATTTTTCTTGCTCCTCTCCTCAACAACAGCAAGAATTTATAGATTTATATAGATTTCTAAGAAAGTGGGACAGTCAGATCTGTGAAAATAGAAATAAAGAACATGGAAACTGTTGCAAAACGAAAGTATTTCTCTAGATCATTCAGATTATTTAAGACAATAATTTCATTTCTCAGAAACACGCATACTCTGGCCTGGTTATCTTCAGAGACTCTCCCTGTTTCCCTTTCTTGAGATCAGGTAGGACTCGCCCCTCCCCCATCCCTACTACACTGCACTGTAGCTGGGCTTCCCAGAGCCTAGAGAAAAATTAAACTCTGGTGGTTGAGTAAACGACCACTTTGTCTCTGAAAGTAGCCTAAACCTTATCACTTCTAATTAAACAAACAAAATCCCCCACATTTCACTGATTAATAGTTTTTCTATTTTTTCCTCCCCTTATTCTTGCTATAATACCATTATATCTACTGTTCATTTTAAACATGCAATATTTCAACTACATTTAGATTAACTAAGTTTCTCACGATCTGGTCTTGAAACTGAAGTACTATCTATCGTAGTACGTTATGAAGAAATATGTTTCAAGACGAACAAGTGATTTGCTATAATATAGGCCATTTTATGCAGGAAAATGTTTCTAATAACATAGACTTTCATGTGTGGGGTTTTGTACTCAGGTTCAGTAATTTATAGTTGCACCCAGAATGTTGCTTTTTGGGATCTTTTTAAAGTTTAGAACTCATATTATTACCCAATTGGTAGTCAGCCACTTCATTTTCAACATATGAAGGATGTAGCTGTTAACTATGTAGCTTGTAAATAGATTCTGATTAGTCCACGATAACTGGTTGGATTCAATATTACCACGTCAAGCAAGTGGCCTGGTACTTCTGGTCTTTACAGAAAATTCCCAACTGGCTGGACTGCATGGCAGCGGGCCTGCTAAATTTCAGTCAAGTTGGTTATACTGTGTCAGCATATCCTACTTCCCCAAAGCTACATCCTGCCAACTCACTCACTATGGCTGTTTGCCCTCTAGCATCTTTTTCAGGGTGTCCTTTACTTCCGTGTTCCTCAGGGTATAGATCAGGGGGTTGAGCAGGGGAATTACGAGACTATAAAACACAGAGACCACTTTGTTGGACTGCCATGAATCCCCTGCCTTGGGATGCTGCAGGTACATGAAAAACAGGGTCCCGTAGAAGATGATGACCACAGTGAGGTGGGAGGCGCAGGTAGAGAAGGCTTTGCACTTGCCTTCCGAAGACTGGATTTTTATAATGGAAAGGAGGATACAAATGTAGGAGATAAGAACCGTCAGGAGGGATCCAGTGAGGTTCACTGCTGAGAAGATCAAGAGCTGCTTCTCTTTGTTGCCGGTGTCTGAGCAGGAGAGGGCCAGGAGAGGGGGGTCAGCACAGTAGAAGTGGTGGATGATGTTGGAGTCGCAGAAGGACAACTGGAAAGTCAGAACTGTTTGTATTACAGAGTTCAGGAAGCCGTAGGTGTAGACCCCTATCACCAACTCCTTGCAGACCCGCTGAGTCATAATGGCTGTGTAGATCAGGGGGTTGCAGATAGCCATGTAGCGGTCATAGGCCATTGTGGCCAAGAGGAAGCATTCAGTGGTGGCAAAAGCACTGGAGAAGTACAGCTGGGCAAAGCAGCCTGAAAAGGAGATGGTTTTTTTCTTCACCAATAAATTCTGCAGCATCTTGGGCCCAATGGAAGATGAGTAACAAACATCGATGAATGCCAGGTGGCTGAGGAAATAGTACATGGGGGTGTGGAGCTTCAAGTCCACCTTGATGAGCAGGATCATGCCAAGATTTCCTACCAAGGTGATGAGATAAATTACCAAGAACACCACAAAGAGGGGAAGCTGGAGCTCTGGACGGTCAGTGAATCCCATAAGGAAAAATTCCGTCACTGTGGTCTGATTGCCTCTTGCCATTTTGTTCTCTCTCTTGTTGGAAAAAGAAGAAATATGGCTTCAAAATGATTAGACTGAAAATAAAAGCTTCTTACCTCCTTGTTCCAGTAGCAGATGACAGAAATGTGGCTTCACAATCCCAGCATTAAAGACTGTCATTAGCGACAGGGCTTTATTCTGCCAAAAGAGACTCAGGAGTCGGAGCCCATCCATTTTCTCTTCAGAGGGAGACTGACCGACTGACCTCCAGGTAAGCTGCACCAACTTACATGCCCAACAACATTGTACGAGAATACTGGTTTTCCCACAAAACCCAGATCTTATCAAATTTCAAACCTTTGCCACCATGATGGTGAATTCTGGGCAACTCGTGTCATCTTGATTTTTAAAAATGATGAGTAGGAGTTAATAACATTTTTCAAACAATTATTTGCATGTGTATTTCTTTTTCATGACTGCTCAGTTCGGTCCCTTTGATAATTTTCCCATTAGGTTGTGGGTCTTCTAAGCATTTTATTTACAGGGACTCTTTGTTTATTAAGGAAAGCAGCCATTTGTTTGATAACGTGTACTGCAAATTATTTCTTAGTTTGTCACTCAACATTGGTGTGTTATTTTTTTCTTTGTGCTATATGGTAAATTTTAAAGAGTTTGGTGTCAACTTTATCAATCTTTTTTTGAATTCTGATGTTTGTGACATAGTTAAATAAGCTTTCCTTGATAAAAAATATTTTAAAAATTATCTCTTGCTCTATTCTGAGCTTTATCGGATTTAATTTTTTCAATTAGCAATAATTGCACCTCGGATAAACCTCATTGACTATGATACTGCCACTGCGCAAAGCTATCGGATTTAATTTTTTGTTACAACCCTTGCTCTATCTGGAGTTTAATGTTGATATAAAGAATGAAGTAATCAACTCTTTTCACTTATTTGCCCAAATAGCTAACCAGGTGTTCTAATGCCATTTGTCAGTGTAACAATCTTCCAGTTGATTTTGTTGATTTAAAACTCCAGCCTTATCATAGAGTAAAACATTCATAAGTAATTGGGTTGATTTCTGATTCATTTTCTTTGTAGTCTCTTCTAGAACAAGGACCAAACATTTAAATGTAATACTGTAGAATTGATTTTAGTAACTGGTAATTGATTTTAGTAACAAAATTTCTGGCTATTTTCACATATATATTTTCCAGATGAACTTTGGCATTATTTTATCAAGTTCCAAAAAAAAAAAAAATAATCCTGTTTTCACTTAGAATCTGATTGCATTGAATTGGTGTGTTAATTTGCTGAGAATTGACAGCTTTGCATTCAAAATTTCTTTGAGTAAGATATGTATGCCATTTATCAATGAATTTCTTAAACAGAGTTTTAAAGTTTTCTTTAAACTTTACAGATAAACATTCTACATATTTCTTTGAAGTCTATTTACAAATGTATCTTTGTAAAGGAAGCTTTTTTTTTTCATTTTGTGGGTTTTTAGGGACTTTTTATATATAGAAAAGCTACCGATTTTTGTAAATCAATTTTATAACTATCTTCTCTACTATAGTTTCCTATCATTTAAAAATAGTTCGTAGTTGATTCTTTTGGGTTTTTCAAATACAGATTCATATAATAAGAAAAGGACACGAACTTCTTCCCTCACTTCTGTATAGGCTCTCTCATTCCTTTCTCATTTCAACTTGTATTGGCTAGTCCTTCCTGATTAATATTAAAAATAGTGACAAAGGTGGCATTTCTTACTTTTTTTTTTTTTAAGATTTTATGTATTTACTTGACAGAGAGAGCAAGAGAGCACAACAGGGGAAACAATAGAGGGAGAGGGAGAAGCAGGCTCCCTGCTGAGCAGAGTCCAATGCAGGGCTCAATCCCAGGACCCTGGGATCAAATTTTTACCTTCCAACATTGTAAAGAGTGCTTCAAAAGCACAAGGGAGCTCTCAGGCACATAGACCTACAGGATAGCCTGTACAACACAACTGGTGCTTGAGAAAGACAAGGCTTTCAATAACTGCCTATATTTGGTGTGGGTAAAATACAGGCTCCCTAGAAGCAAGCCTGCCTTTGACACTGGCAGGGCCCAGGGCAAGAATAACAAATGGGGGCCTACGTATCTATGCCTTAGTAAGTAAAAGCTAAAAGTAAAGATAACAAATTAATATGTTCTAGCTCTCCTCCTCAACAAATATACCTTTATAATAACCTGGAAGGTTATTATACCTTTATACCTTTATAATATAATATACCTTTATAATAACCGGGAAGGCAGAATCCTTGGAGTTCCATGCAGGGATGAGGTGGTGAGAGAACCTGCTTCTGGTTACCCGGCTACCCGGGTGCGAACATGCCAGCTCACATGATATACCTGTTCACACCCCTGCAAAGAGCCATCCCTTGGCTTTTCTTAAGCCTGAAGTATGTAAACATTAGCATTGTGGTTTACTCTTATAAAGGTGATCTGGGAAAGAGACTCTTGTAAACTCTGAGGGCCATCTGGGCAAGGGTCTTGGTACCTGAAAGATGGTCTAGAAGGGAAGGATAGGATGAACGGAGGTTTGGGGGGGCACATCTCTTTGGCCTTGTCCCATGGAATGTGGTACAGTAGGAAGAGGCTCAGGATTGCCCTGAAGAATGTGGCCAAGGCAGGGACCCTTTTGTTTGGCTCTAAGGGTAGTGTTGCCTATACGTAAATGCGCCTCTGGGCTAGATAATTGAGGGCCTCATCCATTCTGAGGAGTTTGGTCTGTACCCTAGATGGAGTAGGCAGCCTTTGGAATGAACTGGGATGGTCATGGAAGTTGGAAAGAACCTCAAAAAGTGAAAGATGGATTCAAAGAGAACATTTTAGTAAGGGATAGTTGAGCAAAGAGTTGATTCAGAGCAGCTCAGAGCGTGTTTAGGAGACCGTGAGCATCCTTTCTGTTAAGAGCAAGTACATCTGAAAGAGATGAGTGAGAAACAAACTGGATGGGGGTGGGGCTGCCATATTGTGTAGAACTTCCCACGTCAGGGAGATTTCAATAACTAGATCAGTAGTGAATGTGGACCCATTAAACATCAGAGCAATAGAATGATTTGACCAGAGTTAAGCTTTCAGGGAGTTACTCTGGGAGCATGGGCAGGGTGGATGGAAGGGAGGGAGGGAGCCATCAGTAAGGACACCAGCTAGGATGTTAGGGCAAAGAGATAACCCAAAGGCAGAGTCTGTGTCGCTTGACAATTGACTGAGATTCAAGTTTTAAGTCTGAGAGACCAGGGTAATGATAACCTGAGAATTGATAGTTCAATTAAATTTTACCTTGTCTCTTTCTCTTTCCTAAGGATGTGACACAATTTAAATACACACACGCACATGCACACACACACACGTGCGTGCGTACCAATAAAGTTGAGGACATACTGAGGAGAAGAAAAAGAAGCAGATTTCCCACTGTATTTATAACAAGTCACTGTGAGGTAATGCTTTTAGTAGAAACAGAACTTCTGGGCTAGGTAGTGGAGTAAGAGGGAAGGGTGTTGAATTCAGTCTGAGGGGATGGTGGATGACTACCACATAGGCACAGCTAGCAATATTGATTTGGGAGCCATTAATGGACAGAAGATGGTAAAAGTTGTGGGAATCCGTGAGACCAATCAGGGACAGAGAAATAGGTAACAGCAGGGGTTCAAGGACAGATCTTTGGGAAAATTATATCTTTAAGGTCTGGGGAGAGGAGTGGTTGTCTAAGGGGCTGGAAGATGTCCAGGCTAGCTCATATCAGGAAGTGGTAAGGAGCCTTTTAAATATGGACCTTCTAATACTCCTGGGTTACTCATGATAGACGTAGCCTATTTTGCTGTGGTCTTACTTGACTCAGTTATGACTTCCAGCAAAACCAAACATTGAGATCTTTAGGAGTGGCACATAAGCAATCTTACTCAGTAAAATTTTGTTCTGGATTCTGTGCCCTCTAAAGGCAAGAGGACATGTTTTTGTATTTATTTCTAGAATGGGTCAAGACTCCCTGCCTCCCTTCAAAGTATAATGGTTCTCACTTAACTGTGATGCAGAACAAGTTGGTAATTCTAGAAAGACCCAAAAAGCTAGTGGACCAACACTAGCTGTATTTATTAGCTCTTGCATGACAGAATATTTTTCCTATGTTAGTGATTATTGACATAATTGCACATTCGCCTGTTCAGGTTCTAAGACATGGTTAATGCATCCTAGTTTCTAGATTTTTTTAAAATATTTCTTTTGGAATAGCAAAATATTTATTCATCATTTATCCGATGGAAATGATTTTTTTTTTTTTGCATTCAAAAATCTTCTAATTGAAGGCTCTTTCTTAACAGTTTTCAACCCAGTATGGACTCTGATTGTCTTCATGGACAATTAAGCTTGAGGCTTACTGATAATATGAATGCTTAGTCTATTAGTTCTTAGAATATAACTAGGCCTGATGATAAATTCCAGGAAAAACAAAATAACAAATTTCTCATAATAAATATTTGACTTGTAATTTTCTACCTAAGAGACGACTTATGGTCCCTTTAAAAAATAAAATACTGAGCATTCTGATTGATGACTCTCAAACTTAGTGATAATAACCAGTGATTATTTAAATACTTCTAATGTGCCCAGATTCATTCATTCTACTTTATACATTATTTTATTTAATACATAATTACCATTTCCCCCATTTTCTCAATGAGGAAACTGAGACACAGAAATATTCAGTAGTTTTTGCCAAATTTACAAAGTAGAGAAAGCAGATGAGCCAGGATTTGAAACCAGGTGGGATGATTTTGGAGTCCTCAGCCTAAACTACACTGCTTCCCCATTATGATTCCTTTATGATATGATTTATATATATACGTATATATGTATGTGTGTGTATATACATATATTTTCAAATTTAGATTCCTCTGAGAAAATTTAAAATGGGTTCAGTAATATTTCTTTTTAGTTTGTTCAGGTACATTAAAATTTATTATGTTTAATATATTCAATGTTTGGTAGTTCGGAGTATTGGTTTGTGTTTGAACAATTCTAACAACTTTGTTGAATAACCTAAGAAATCTTCTTAACCTCTGGGAAGGGAGGGGCGCATGAACTACTTTGAGAATCTGGTAAAAACTAAGTATCTGTTTCTGAGAAAGTTTCACTTATTCAGCATTCTGCTCGGGATCTCAGAGATTTTGTGAGTTTATCAGGCTTGTGCTATGGTTTCCTAAGAGAATAACACACTGACAAAAAATCCCAGCTTTTCCAAGTAAAAGTCAATCAATCCTTCCCCATTTGCTTCTCAGGTGGAAGCCCAGCATGGTTGTCCTAACGCCCTGTCGTCTTCACAGTCCCAGACCTGAAACCCTTCTCTTGCCTGCCTTGTACTTTTTCCCATAGCAGCCTCGGAAATGAATAAAACTTACCAAGCACCTAGCGGGCAGTCAGTCAGGATTTCCAACGTTCTGGAAGCGTTCACTTCGAGTATTTCCAGAGAGACAAACAGACTTCTTCATGTCTGACTGGGAGACTTGGCTTCTGTGTTCCATACCGACAAACCTGTGAGTATTTATAAAACGTAATGAGTCTGTTATCTCTTGTTATTTCAGAGCTTCCTGGGTACCAAGGGAACAGTATATACAGAGTTTCTAGGAGATATTTTACATTTGATTTAAGCCACCCTTGGGAGTAAAATCCCTGCATCATCCTGGTGACTAATGATGGCTTGCATTCTGATGCTTTAGTGTGTGTACTCAGGACGACTCTCAAGTCCAGAACCTTTGGTGTGATAATTGGAACTGTCTTCTTGCCCTTAGCAGGGTGTATGCAGTGGGTGGCCTTGAAGTTGTGGCTGGGGCAAGTGCCCAGCAAATGCTTTATAGGAGACAGGGTAAGGTTATGCAAAGATTATGTGCCTAGGATGCACATATGGGACATTTTCATTTGCAAAGAAAAGGTGGCCTTGGCTAACATATTTATGACAACAGACAATGAAAGCGAAAAGCGTCTTCATTTACCCTCTGGCTATATATTTCCTGTTGAACCACATTAAGGAATAAAGTCATATTCAAAGCCAGGTCAGCAACTAAATGTTCTAATGGTTCCATAGGCTTCCTTCCCTTTCTCTCTCCCTTCCCCATTGCCCACCGGACTGAAATTGGGGAAATCAGTACACCCGATGTGTCCAGGGCAGTTCTCCAGTTTCTGGAACCTAGCCCTCTAGGCCATTAGTTGAAGTGATGTGACCCATCCCATAAAGCATGGCTGCAAAGAACACTGCCCTCAACACTGGCCTTCAAAGCAAGGGAGCTAAGGTGAGAATGGTCTCCAACCAGAAAGTGCATTTGCTGTCTCTCAGCATTTCCCAAATTCATTCCTTCACACCAAAGAGGAGGAAGCTAGGAGATATGTGCTTGTGACAGATGCAGAGACATGATTCCAGTGGCCTTTCCCAGTCAACTTTGCCCTTTTAAGTAACTTGTAGCAGGTAGATGTATGGCTTTTCATTCTGCTTGGAGGAGAGAGTTTCTAAGCCATAGATGGTATAGAGTAAAATGCAGGTTTGATTTCCAGAGCTGAAGAAGTCCATCGTTTTGCAAATGCCATATCTGATTGCAAGCAAGTTACCCTGACATTAAGCAACAGGACTTCTATTTTGAGAGTCCCTGGGACTGGAGGCCTGTCGTGAGGGCTGGAGTAAGGGACAGAGGCAGAGAGTCAGCTAAACCATTGCCCTTCCTGTCATACCTCGTATCTAGTCCCAGGTCAAATAATAATCAATGTGCCTTTTATTGAGAATTGGTTTTTCTATGGAAATTCTCATTCTCAAATGAGCTAGTTATAGGAATTAAATATCTGAGGGAGAGGAGGTGGGGGGACAGCTAGGCCTCCTAAAGTCTGTTCTTGCAGAAAGCAGATGACACATCTTGTCTGAGCAAGTGCCCGACAGGGGGGAGGTAAGGAGAGAAACTGATACCAGCACAGCTGAGGGAAACCAGCTATGGCACTTTGGGGCCAGAACTTACACTGTGCTCCATTCCTCAGCACAACCGGGAAAGAAGTTCTAGATCTAGGAGTGAGATTCTGAAGGGGAAGGTATTTTGAAGAATCCCTGGGTCATGAGATTTAATTGCAATTTTTAGGAAGGACTTGAGTTGAAGGAAGGTACACAATTCATTCATTTAGCTGGGGAAAATCTTTAAAAGCGAACATTCTCTGGGGCGGTGACTAGAGGCATATCTCAAAACCGCTAGTACTTTGTTCTCCCACAACCAAGAACTCAGTCAACTGTGAAGAACGGTGAGTTGGTGGGTGCTCTGAATTACCATGTTTGCCTTGGAGTCGCTGTTGCTTTTGGTTTGAGGCTTAATTACACATTTAGATTTTCCTTGGTGGAAAGTCCCCATCTTAATAGTGCAGAATAAGTTAAGCAACTGGGAATGTTCACTTATAATTCTGTCCTAATGTTGCCAAAATTTAAATAGGCCTGGAAGAAAGGTGGGTGTTATTGTCTGAGTGGAAAAGCTCAACCTGCAGAGTAAAGAAAGGCTTCTTCACTCTTGTATTTACCGTGTTTGTATTTGTGAGTCATATGCTCATGCTGTGACTTCCCATGAAACAGTTTCGCTGTCTGGCTTAAGGAAGGCCTCTTTATGATCTGAGAAAAGAGGTAATTTGGGCAGCGATTATACTAGGGGTATTGCATTTTGGATGCCGGATGGAGGGCATCTGTCCATGACTGATCTGAGTGACATCAACATACTGACCTGTAGGATTTGTTCAGTAACGTGCTATGAGAGAAAATTATTTTGCAGTAAAATGATACACCGAGTTCTTGGAAAGTAAAATTAATTTGATATGTATTTTCCTTCAGACAGCAAAGCCTGTGATGAGAGTAACTCGGATTTTTGCTGTTTACACCTACATAAGCTCCAAATAAACAAGGTATGTTACACAAACTGAGAAATGAATGCCTTCTGTGTTTACCATCCAGAGATCCCCACAGAAGGCAACAGAGAAAAAAGGAGCAGTATAAAGAAAATTTTTATTTGAGAAAACAATAAAGAACCACTAAACAAAATTTCTAATATGGACGGTTACTCTTGTTTTACATGAAACATTTTGATATCCTGCATTTGATAAATAATTATTTTTGTAATTCATATTATCCCAGTTTCTAAGGCATGTGGCACCAGTTCAACTTAATTATTAACAGCAAGAACTGCTTTCCTTTGAAGTCCATTCAACAGTCTTTTTCTTTGGTACTGTCTTTGGGAAATTCCTTCCCTAAGAATGCCTTGGGGCATGTGACAACTGATTCAAACATGCTCCTGCCCTTGGTCACCTGGTCCAAGTCAGGACAGGGCGTGAGCCAGTTTGTTTTGGAATTTCAAACAAGGAAGCTGGATGGACCCAGGAATGAGAAATGGAAAATGTAGCTTAAAAAAGGTTTCAGTGGGGAGAATCATTGGGACTAAATCCAGGTTAAGGGAGATGAAAACACTCCGAGTAGCCCTGGGGATCTTTACAGAGACATAACACAAAAAAGCTGGTTCTCTGTTGTGCCAAATCCCTAACATCCAAGAGCTAGAGTCCGTGTAGCTATGTAAGACAAGAGATGGATGATGGTCTCGTCAGTAAGCAGCAGTAGAGAGGCTACCATTACACGGGCCCTTGAACTCAAGGGAGTCCTGGCCAGCAAGTGATTTTGGATTTCTTTAGACACCATGATTGCACAGTTCATAAGGTGACCAGTGGATATGGATTCGCCATAGGATACTCTGGCCAAGAGACAATCATCGCTGGTGAGCAGAGCATGTAAGAAATTAATCTGTGTAAAGGTGCCCGTGGTGATAATGGTTATTTTCTGTAATGGGAGACTGTGTAGAATGCAGAGGGGAAGACAGCGCCCCCTGCAGCCTAAAATGTGCATGAGACGAAGGAAATTCCAACCAAATTGGGGTATCAGAATTGTCTCCTGTTTCCATGCCAGGATGATGACATCCAAAGCTAAGAAAAACACAAAAAGGGAACTCGGATGTTCTTGATCTTCTGGGAACTCATGAAGGAGGTGTTTGGGTCTGGTGCACTGAATTTCCTCAGTCATTTTTTTTGTTCTTGAATTTTTTTCTTCTGGAGAAAGGTGGGGAATGAGAAAACAGCAGACATTGAGGAAAACAATGAATAAACAGAGGGACTGAGTAGATGTAAATAGCATTCCTTTGGCACAGTTCTGGTGTCAGCTCCATACAGAGAACTCCCACAGTGTTAGTGTGTACGAACAACACGGAACATGATTTTTTTTAAAAATGACATTTGCTCCTATGGATCTTCTCTTTAAATCCTATTTTCTCTCACTCCTTCCTTGAATTACACCACGACAGGCATACCTTCTGATAACACTCCACCTACACTAGAGACCAACTGTAGCAATTGATTTCTGAAGAAGGAAAACGTCTGGGTAAAAGGATGGTCTAAAATGTTCAATGGAAGGAATTCTGATGCTATATTGTGATTTTTTATAATCTAAGAAGATATTAAAACATCAGTTACCCCGGGCGCCTGGGTGGCTCAGTGGGTTAAAGCCTCTGCCTTTGGTTCGCGTCATGATCTCAGGGTCCTGAGATCGAGCCCCACATGGGGCTCTCTGCTCAGCAGGGAGCCTGCTTCCCCTCCTTCTCTATCTGCCTGCCTCTCCACCTACTTGTGATCTCTCTCTGTCAAATAAATAAGTAAAAATCTTAAAAAAAAAATCAGTTACCCAGCTGAGTAAGTGAAAGAAGTCACACACCAAGTTATACCATTATAAAATTTCAAATCCTAAAAACTTTCTAGAAAGAGAGAGAGAGAGATTTTTAAAACGGTATTAGAAAGCACCAACATACCTCACAACAGCTCTGCTCAAAACCAGAAGACAATACGTGGGCTCAAAATACTCACGTAAAAGTATTTCTTTCCAGCCAAGAATTCTATAACTAGCCAAATCATTACGTGGTTGTGAAAGATAGAAGAAATATATTTTCAAACTTGAAAAAAAGATGTTAAGGCACAACTGGCATGGGCACTGTTGACATTTTCATATGACTTAAAGCATAATGTGAGATGAATAGAGACTGAATGAATCTGATAAGATGTTGGCATTTGGTACTCCAGGTGTATCCTCCTCCCCCATGGATAGACACTCAAAGCATATTCATTGCTAGACTGAACCCTCATATCCTTTTCTTTCTTACTCCTTTCAACACCAATTTATGTGGGAAACGTCCTTTATTGATCAACTGAATATCTACCACTAGAGCAGTAAGTAGCTAATTCATGCTTCCAAGCTGCTGTTACATACTCAGCTCTATAATCGTCTCCATTCTATTTTCAGAATCACTTTAGCTTATTCACAAACACATGGAGTTAAATAAGAAGACCTTTTTGCTTCAGTCCATGTACTTAGTTACGCACAATTTCAAGTTCCGCTTTTGCACATTGCATATTGCTTTTGCATTTGTGTTTGTACTGTTATTATGTGTTTGGATACTCCTCTCCCAAGTACTTAATCAGTAAATGCAGAAGCTTAAAATACACTTTGTGTGTAATTTGACAAGAAAAACAAAAATTGAAACACTCATCTCCTTAACTATTAGAATTCAGCTGAGAAAAGCAATCTGCTAAAATGGGACAGAGCAGGACATCTGTGACGACCGAATGTGAAGATGTCGATAATTGTTTTACTGTCCAACAACCTAGTAAGAGAGTCAGTATCTTTTTGGCCATGGGCTATTTCTACAAAGGTAATATTTTTATATGAGTTTAAAAATGTCTTCTTTAGCCTCATTTTTGCTCTTCTAGCTTCACTATAAGTCAGATTCTATTTGGTTGAAACCTAGATCCTACCCTTCCTAGAATATCGCTCATCCTTCACTTCGTCAATGTGTGTACATTTGCCAGAAAGCAGCAGACATGGGAGACTGTTTCCAAGCCTCTGTTGATTCCTGAATGAAACCTGCCCAGATGGCCCCTCTCAGTGGTGGGGCAAGCTTCAGATTCAGACAGTACTTACCAGTCATCCCTAAAACCATTAAGAGAGATTTTAGAATTTTTATTAAAAATGCCAGGTTTGTTTCATTTCAAAGAGCCAGGGAGTTTCAGGCCTCTAAGTGGGAGAAGATGAATTTCTCTAGTATTTGTAATTTCTGATTGAATACATATATATAGTTGAGAATGTATATATATACACATATATAGAGAGAGAAAGAGAGTTAACAATTAATGACATGCCTTGCTGTTCTAATGTCCCCATTATCGGGGGGAAGTGCTGTGCCTTGCAGATGTATTACCTTGAGCTGTTGGGGAGACAGAGATAGGCAGAGACAGAGTCTCACCAACTAGGTCTCTCGGGCTAGTCTTCAGTTCTGCACCTCAGCTTCAGTTCCAAATATAGGAGATGTGAATCCCTGAACGAATCCTCAGCCTTTCAGTGTGGTCTCTGAAATTGACTATGAGCAATGTCTGCCCTGCTCCCCGAGGAGTCATTAAAACCATCTACTCTGCGCCAACTAATCCAAACCCAAAGTCTAGTTTCAGGAAAACAACTTCCACATCAGAGGCAAGTAATTGTTCTAATGAGCTCACAAATGTCTTTGCTTATAATTGCAATAAGGTAAGAAAGCCTTGGCTTCAGAGCCACCATACTAGTAAGGACTGAATAATAATGATAATAAGAACTAAGAGTAGCATCATAGTAGTAGTAGCAGTATATTAATTCTAGTGCAAACATTCTTTCTTCCTGTCCTAGTGGAAAACAGTGAGTCATAGAAGCTTCTGTTATGGCTGGAGCAGTGAGGGGGCCAGGGTTCCAGAAGCAGAACAATGTCTATTTGATTTTTTTTTAGAGAGAGAGAGTGAGAAGGAGGGGCACAGGGAGAGAGAGAATCCCACCACATAGGTCTCCATCTCATGACCCTGAGATCATGACCTGAGCTGCAATCAAGAGTCTGACACTCAACCATCTGAGCCACCCAGGCGGCCCACAGTGCCCGTTTTAAACTGGGTTACTGGTGGGGTGCCTGGCTTGCTCAGTCAATAGAGCTTGCAACTCCTGACCTCAGGGTTGTGAGTTTGAGCCCCACACTGGGTGCAATATTACTTAAAAATAAAATCTTTTAAAAAATTGAGTTGTTTGTATTGAATTGTAAGTGCTATTTCTTTATGATTTGCTACAAGGCCCTAATCAGATATGACATGCAAATATTTTCTCCTATTCTTTGTGTTACTTCTCTGCTGATGGATAGTTGCTTTTGAAGTACAAAAGTTGTAACTTTAATGGAACAACTTTACCTATATTTTCTTTTGTTGCTCATGTTTTTGATATACCTAAGTATCCATTACTAAATCCAACATCATGAAAAATGGAAGGAGTGGAACATATATGAATGTGTGGATTAACATGAATGGTGGAGGTGTACAGTGTCAGTTGAGGACTACATAAGAATTTAGGGCCAATGAGAAAAATGGTACAAGCTGTAGAAATAAAAATTTTAACCACCAAGCTATTTAATTCAGCCTTGATTAGAGTTACAACCACAGGGCTTATATCAATAGCTGCAAATTTGAAGGATTAAGAAACTGCATTTTTAAGTAACAATTGACTTTGAGATGAAAATCAACTGAATTCGCCATTATATCTTTGTATAGATACGAGTAAAACATCGGAAAAATATTTTTCACATATATGTAATTAAAGGAACTAAGGACCTATTTTGAGGGGGTAAGATATGTATATATATTTAAAGATTTTATTTATTTAATTGACACAGAGAGAGACAGCAACAGAGGGAACACAAGCCGGGGGAGTGGGAGAAGGAGAAGCAGGCTCCCCACCAAGTGGGGAGCCTGATGCGGGGCTTGATCCCAGGACACTGGGATCATGACCTGAGCCAAAGGCAGATGCTTAATGACTGAGCCACCCAGGCACCCCAAGATTTATATTCCTTACTTAACTAGAATAAAGTTGAGATGCTTACTTTTAATAAACTTGCTGGTGAGATTCTGCTTTAGCTCTACTTGTTTATTGCTATATATCTTTCAAAGTTGATACTTGCTTGTCAGTTGTGAGAAATTATTAATTTTTGTTTTAACTTTGCAGAATATTGAACTAAATTTATTCTCTGCTTTGGTATCTCACCCTTGATTTTTCTTTTTTTAAAGATTTTATTGATTTATTAGACAGAGAGATCACAAGTAGGCAGAGAGGTAGGCAGAGAGAGAGGGGAAAGCAGGCTCCCTGCTGAGCAGAGAGCCTGATGCGGGGCTCGATCCCAGGACCCTGAGTTCATGACCTGAGCCGAAGGCAGAGGCTCAACCCACTGAGCCACCCAGGTGCCCCCCCTTTTGTTTTTTTTAAAGATCACCCTTGATTATTCTGTTCTGACCTTGTTATAATGAACTCAACCAGTAATATCTGAGGTAATTCTCAGACTTGGAAAAAACCACTGTTTTTCTCCTTATAACAATTATGTTCAAATTAAATAAATAGGGAAAATAGCAGTAAAGGTTCTGGTCATTAATTCCAGTGGGGGGGCGGGTAGGATCCTCCCCAGAACCACTAAGTAATTCTCTGGACATTGACTGAGTGTCATACAATTCAACTCAATTCTGACGCTATCTACCTGGAGATAATATTAGATCCTACACATTAAAGGTACAGTCCCACAAAACTCCCTCTCCTTCTTCCCCATGACCTAACTTCCACTGCCAGATATCACCTGCGTATCTGACCCACCAGCTATGGAGTAGAGGTTCCTACAACCCCTGCTTGTACTTCAGACAACAGTCACAAATCCAGGTGGTTACCTGTACTTCTGGCCGACTGATTCTAAGTTATAGGTTTCCACTACCCCTACCTCAGGTTTGATTAATTTGCTACAGCAGCTCCCACAACTCAGAGAAACACTTTACATATTACATTACTAATTTATTATGTAAGGATATAACTCAGGAACTGCCAGATGGAAGAGATGCATAGGGCATGAGGAAAGGGTGTAGAGCTTCCGTGCTCTCTGAGCACGCCACTTTCCCCAAATCTCCATGAGTTCACCAATCTGGAAGCTCTCCCAGCCCCTCCCTTTGGGGTTTTATGGAAGCTTCATTACCTGGGCCTGACTGTTTACAGTGGCTGATTCAATACCCAGCCTCTCTCTCCTCCCCAGAAGTCAGGGGGTGGACTTGGAAGTTTCACTCCTCTAATCGCATGGTTGTTCCCCCACCCCCACTCCCAACACAGAACCCATCCCAACAAGCAATCCCAGAGTCACTCCATTAACACAACAAAAGGCTCCTTGGTTGCTCTCACCACTTAGGAAATTCTGAAGGTTTTAAGAACTCCGTGCTAGAAACTAAGACCAAGACCAAACATACATTTCTTATTATTCATCACAATATCACAAGCAAAACACAGAGAGAAATCCAAATTTTTCTTTTTTTTTTTAAATTTTTTTATTTTAATAAACATATAATGTATTTTTATCCCCAGGGGTACAGGTCTGTGAATCGTCAGGTTTACACATTTCACAGCACTCATCATAGCCCATACCCTCCCCAATGTCCATTTCCCCACCACCCTCTCCCGTCCCCCCTCCCCCCAGCAACCCTCAGTCTGTTTCTTGAGATTGAGTCTTTTATGGTTTGTCTCCTTCCCAATCCCATCTTTTCATTTTTTCTTTTCCTACCTCCCCCCAACCCCCCCCGCCTTGCATCTCCACTTCCTCATATCAAAGAGATCATATGATCGTTGTCTTTCTCCGATTGACTTATTTCGCTAAGCATGATACCCTCTAGTTCCATCCACGTCGTCGCAAATGGCAAGATTTCATGTCTTTTGATGGCTGCATAGTATTCCATTGTGTATATATACCACCTCTTCTTTATCCATTCATCTGTTGATGGACATCTAGGCTCTTTCCACAGTTTGGCTATTGTGGACATTGCTGCTATAAACATTCGGGTGCACGTGCCCCTTCGGAGCACCACGTTTGTATCTTTAGGATATATACCCAGGAGTGCAATTGCTGGGTCATAGGGTAGCTCTATTTTCAGTTTTTTGAGGAACCTCCACGCTGTTTTCCAGAGTGGTTGCACCAGCTTGCATTCCCACCAGCAGTGTAGGAGGGTTCCCCTCTCTCCGCATCCTCGCCAGCATCTGTCATTTCTTGACTTGTTAATTTTAGCCATTCTGACTGGTGTGAGGTGGTATCTCATTGTGGTATTGATTTGTATTTCCCTGATGCCGAGTGATGTGGAGCATTTTTTCATGTGTCTGTTGGCCATCTGGATGTCTTCTTTGCAGAAATGTCTGTTCATGTCCTCTGCCCATTTCTTGACTGGATTATTTGTTCTTTGGGTATTGAGTTTGATAAGCTCTTTATAGATTTTGGATACTAGCCCTTTATCTGATATGTCGTTTGCAAATATCTTCTCCCATTCTGTCAGTTGTCTTTTGGTTTTGTTCCAAATTTTTCTTTAGGAAAACATATTATTTACAGACACTGGGGTATCTTAAACATGAGCTAGTTTAAAGAGTCAAAAGTGTTTCTCTGCTAGAAGTTGGAATTTGGATTTGTGAAGAACTGGCCAGTGGGCCATTGTTTTCTTTATGAGCCACTTTAACTAAGGGTGCAATTATTTGATAGTGCAAAAAATGAATAATATTAAATCCTTTTAATAAATAATTCCCTCTGGTTGTTGTGCAGAAAGGCAAATGTGCTTTTAGGAAAAGCAATAAAGGGGCGCCTGGGTGGCTCAGTGGGTTAAAGCCTCTGCCTTCAACTCAGGTCGTGATCTCAGCATCCTGGGATCAAGCCCCACATCGGGCTCTCTGATCAGCGGGGAGCCTGCTTCCTCCTCCCTCTCTGCCTGCCTCTCTGCCTGCTTGTGATCTGTCTGTCAAATAAATAAATTTTTAAAAAAAACGAAAAGCAATAAGGACAACTACTGCATACTGATGATGTAGGAAAGACCTTAGGGTTTGAAGCTGACAGCCAAGAAAGAATTCTTGAGATGTCTTTGGTGCAAAATGATGGTTTTATTAAAGCATGGGGACGGACCTGTGGATGGAAAGAGCTGCAGTAGGGTCAGGGGGAATAGCCCATTATAAACTTTCAAGTTGGGAGGGAGTCAGGGAGAGCATAAGTCTCTGAAGAATTTTGGAAGCAAGGTTTCCAGGACCCTGAGGGGGCTAGCTGTTGTTGGGAAAAGGTCATTTATTACCGTCTAATGAAACTTTAGTCATGATTTTAAGGACCTATTTTATATTTGTATATTTTAGCAAGAGGCTTTCATTGAGGTTAAACAAAAACCGTGTTGTTTAACCCTTAAACTGTCCCTGCTCCCCTTCCCCCAGGGGACTTACTTAAAAATAAGTCCCGGAAACCAGCTCCAGGTAACAAAACCCAGATACAAGGGTGGGTCAGGCCAGGTGGAGACATCAGATCAGTGGGGGGTTGCATACTGTCTCCCTAGCTACCAAGGAGTATGGGCCCCCGCCCTTTGGGAACCTTTTTGGCGCCAATCCTAATCAAGGTGTGATAGGCTGGTTCAAATGTCTACTATAGGGTAAATTGTAATTCAATTGGTCACCTAGCATCACTGTGGAGTTTCCTGTGTGTGTTACAACCTCATTGGTCACCTGTGCGTGGCCAGGCCCGACCGCATGGCCTTTGCCCTTAAAAGCTAGACTGTGAAACAGAGAAGGGTTGCCCTCTCTTGTAAGAGGTGCGTCCCCGAACGTTCCATTAGATTCTTGATGCTTGGCATGAAATAAAGCTTTGCTTGACCTTCGCTTTATATCAGTCTCTCTCCTTTAATCATGGACCCATTATTGGGGCATAACAATGATGACGAGGGAGCAGAAGGTAGCTGAAGACAAAGCAGAAGCTGGCACCCTACACCCCATCTCCCCACCCCCCATGTGATATGTGGGACATTCCTCAAGCACTCCTGGCTGCCCTAAAGGAAGAACAAATGGTTAACTGACAGAGATCCCAGTCCTGCAGGCCAGGAGTCTCCCCCAGTTTGCAACTGTCTCAGGGATTTACAAGGAAAAAGCTTTCTTACCAATAGCCTAACTTTCAAAGACCCGTAACTCAGTTTCCTGGAGCCCTAAAATCACCCTCCCCTCCATGAAATTGAGGGAGGCTGAGGCAGAAGAAAATGTAAATAAAATTGCATTTCTTTTGAACCTGTAGCCCACTGACAAGGACTGTGATAGGAGGAATGTAACACTCCTCTAGGAAGCTCCCAACTGTCTTCATGTTGGTGCCTCACTAGAGGGAAAAGCAGCCTTGGCTTGACAATATCCAGGCCCCCAGTATCCTGAGTCTTCTTTAGCATATGACAGTCCTTCTGGACACCTCCTTTGTTCTCACTTCCCCAACTCCTGAGTAATAATCAGCCACTCCTCCAGACCGCAGTGCAGCAGCTCTTTCTGCCCACCTGGTCCTGTCCCTGTGCTTTAATAAAACCACCATTTTGCACCAAAGACGTCTCAAGAATTCTTTCTTGGTCTTTGGCTCTGGGTCTCACCCCACCCAACCTCACCTATATTCCCAAACCCCATCAGTGAGACCCTTCAGATGTATATCGGTGGGCCACAGGCTGGGGAGATGATTGCCAACACGTATCTTAGGGTGCTTAGAGATAAAGGAAATTTCTGAAGGAATTTTTATATGTTAAAGTAGACTTACAAATCTTGGGGTTTGGGTGAAGATTGCCTTTTGCCCTTAGCAAAGTATTAACACTGAGGCAGCTGAGTTCTTGGAGGAATGTCATGCTACCTATTTTAAGGACTTGTCAGGGGGATGTAGGTAGGAAGGAAATTTAAAATTTTTTTCTTCTGCCTTGTTTTCCACATCATTGAGATGCAAAGAAGTGGATACATTTGATAGGAACTTAGGAGGTAAAATCAACAAGAGCTGGTTATTGATGAACACAGTGATGAGGTGGCAGAAGGTTAGTTAAGGACAAAGCACAAGCTGCCACCCTGCAAACCCTCCCACCCCCACCTCGTGGGTGGGACATATGTGATATGCCTCCAGGAAGCTCCCAGCTGTCTTCATGTTAATGTCTTGTTAGAGGGAAAAGCAACCTTAACTAGACAATGGCAAAACCTCTAGTATCCTGCGAGTCTTTAACAAATGAAAATCCTTTTGAGACCTCCCTTTTCCTTACCTCCCCCAACTCCCAAGTACATAATCAGCCATCCATCACAACCCCGGGGCAGCAGCTCTTTCTGCCCATGGGTCCCATCCCTGTGCTTCAGTAAAACCACTTTCATCATCATTAACCATCAGAGAAATTGAAATCAAACCCACATTGAGATACCACCTTACACCAGTTAGAATGGCAAAGATTAACAAGGCAAGAAACCACAAATGTTGGAGAGACTGTGTAGAAAGGGGAACCCTCTTACACTGTGGGTGGGAATGCAAGTTGGTACAGCCACTCTGGAAAACAGTGTGGAGATTCCTCAAAAAGAAAAATAGAGCTACCCTGTGACCCTGCAATTGCACTACTGGGTATTTACCACAAAGATACAGATGTAGTGAAAAGAAGGGCCATCTGTACCCCAACATTCATAGCAGCAATGGCCATAGTCACCAAACTGTGGAAAGAACCAAGATGCCCTTCAACAGATGAATGGATAAAGATGCGGTCCACATATACAAGGGAATATTACTCAGCCAATGGAAAGGATGAAAACCCAACTTTTGTATCACCATGGATAGGACTGGAGGAGATTATGCTGAGTGAAATAAGTCAAGCAGCGAGAGTCAATTATCATATCCGTTCACTTACTTGTAGAGCGTAAGGAATAACATGGAGGACATTAGGAGAAGGAAAGGAAAACTGAATTGGGGGAAATCAGAGGGGGAGACGACCCGTGAGAGACTGTGGACTCTGAGAAACAAACTGAGGGTTTTAGAGGGAAGGGAGTAGGGGGATGAGTGAGCCTGGTGGTGGGTATTAAGGAGGGCACATATCGCATGGAACACTGATTGTTATACACAAAAAATGAATCACGGAACACTACATCAAAAACTAATGATGTATTTTATGGTGACTAACATAACACAATTAAAAAAATTGTAAAAAAAAATTAAACAAGTTACAAACCATTAAACAAAACAAAACAAAACACCAAAACCCCCCACCTTTTTGCATGAAAGATGTCTCAAGGACACTTTCTTGGTCATTGGTTCTGGACCCCACACCATTGAACCTCACCTATATTCCTAAACCACATCAACAGGACCAGAAATTAGGATCCCAAGTACTGGCCTGGTGTTCAGTGATGTGGGAAATAAAGGCAGAGGAAATGTAGATAAAATAAATGTCCTTATTACCTGCAGCCCATTGACAAAGAGGAAGTTCCCAATTGTCTTAATGTTAATGCCTTGCTAGAAGGGAAAACCATCTTAGTTGGACGATAGCAAGGCTTCCAGTATCCTGTGAGTCTTCTCTAGCATATGAAAGTCCTTTTGGAACTTCCCTTCCCTTTACTTCCCTGGACCTCAAAGTATATAATCAGTGCTCCTCACAATCCAGGGCAGCAGTGTTTTCTGCCCAGGGGTCCTGTCCCCAAGCTTTCATTAAAACCATCATTTCGCACTAAATATGTCTCAAAAACTCTTTCTTGGCTTTCGGCTTCAGACCCCACCAACCTCACCAACATTCTAAAAACTCCATCACTCAGGACCTGACCGTGGGCCCCACCAGTTTTAGGGAATTAGGCAGTGTTAAGGGGAGAAAGAAAACTGAATCAAGGACTGGCTGGAGCTAGTGGTCATCACGGAGTCACTCAAGTCTTGAAGTTGACTGGATGGCAGTTCCAGTTAAGAGCACACCTTCTAGCATGTAGTCCGACCTGAATTTTGAACCAGGATTTAGTTTTACCATTTGAGCACATTTGGACGAGTGGCTTAATCTAAGCTGTAGTTCTGTCTTGGTAAAGTTAAAGTAATGGAAATACTTTGTTCACCAAATTATTGTGAGGATTAAAAGAGAAAATGTAAGTAAAAAATCAAGCACAGTGCTCAGTAAGGAGTCAAGTCTGAATGAAGGTTGGCTAGTATTATTACTGGAAAATCCATCAGGGGTGCATCAGGAAAGTAAGATAGGACTTTCTACAATTTGGTTTAGCAAGGGAATTCGATTGAGTGTTCAGGTTGAAGACAGCTGTTTCTACCATCATCCTTCTAGTCGGATAAGCCCCTAGCCAGTCAGTAGTCATCCCTTTGAGGCATGCAGGCTAAGTCTGATCAGAAAGTCATCCCAAACATGTTTTTACTTCATAGTTCCCTATGTATACACAGTTTTAAAGATACTCATTTAAAACTTTTTGCTAGAAAAGAATGTACACTTGTTTAAAAATTATGTTATTTATAATTCGGCTTTACATTACCTTACCCTTCCCCATTACCCCAGGTATCTAATGGAGTGCCTTATCTATATCATTATAAAATACTCAGAAAATGAATACATTCTGAATGAATGGAGCTCAAGTTGTATAGTTTTAGCATTCCTTAACCTGAAATATCAAAGTATACTTAGAGCCAATATTTAACCATAATTTATATTACACTTCCAATAATTATCAAACAAAAGTGCACCAATACCTAGACAAAAAGAAAAAAATAAAGAGATCACTTGAGAATTGACAGAACCCTTAAAGTTTAGTTGTGTCTGTGTGAAGGGAACTGCTCAATATTTACTGAAGAATGTGATAATGATCCCTGGTGCTTTTAAATTCACATTTCAATCTCTAGAATCTTCAGAGATTTATTCCCAAAGACAAACAATAATATAAGATAGCACGACTGCCAAATAACCACGACTGAATTTCTCGCTCTAGGATGAATGAATTCTTATTTCAAGAGGTAGGATTTTGGCTTCTGTGACTTCATATGATTCTCTAAAGTTGTATCTGTACTCTCAAGTTGTCGTGAAGAAACAGAGCAAGTGTAACCCAGCAGTAAGCTAACAAGGGACCTGAGCTGAATTAACCCATGGTCTATTTAGTGCATAAAAACAGGCATACTTCCAGGTACCAGGATTCATCATTTATCCACTCTAGGACCGGAAACGCACGTGGTCATCTTACACCATCTAAACCTGGAACTCAGCAATAATGCTAATAAATTCACTAGCCTTGAGAGGCTTTGGGGACTTGCTGATAGTAAATATCTTGTGGAAAGTCTTCCTTATGGTTCTGAATGTTTTAGCTGACAGACAAGCAGATACCATGGACAAAGTCTAGAATATAAAGCCAGAAAACATGGAGATGAGATTCCATCTGGCCACTCACTGGTTGGACATGGGTAAACTTCTTAATTTCTCAGGCAGGAAGTTCATTCAGCTGTACACCATATCAAATAAAATTATTTTATTCTAGAATTCTCCAATGAGAAAGCATTGCTACATTAGAAAATGATTTTGTTTGAATAAATGTAGTTTAATTATGTCCTAGATATTAATAATGTTTTGCCTAGTAGATTGACATCAATCTCCTTGATAAGACAATATTTTAATTGTAAATATTACATGTACATAATAAATTTACAGTAGGTGACTTTTCATTTATAACCTTAATTTGAAATTCCTTTTTATTTCTTCCTTGTCCTATCAAGAAAATTGTATTTTTCCTTTTTAAGAAATGGTCTTGTTTTACAGATTTTGTAAACTTTGTGATTAACTAGTACCTTTTTTTATATGTTAGCTACCCTCAAGTAGAAAGGTTAATTCGTTATCCACCCATTTCCAAGAGACTGCTTCATCTTAAGTATTATTTAATTTTGTTTACAGCATAGTCACCAAAGGAATGAACTAGATTCAAACTGTCTGGGATTCATATCTTGATTCTACCATGTGCTATGTAAACTTAGATAAATTACTTAATATTTTTAAGGTCAGTTTCTTCATCTATAAATCACATAAAAATGCTTAATATTAGTTCATAGAAATTAAGGAACTGTATATACAAAATTCTTAACCCTGTGCCTACCACTTAGTAAGCATTCAATAACGTTAGCTATTACTCAAGACTCCATTAAAATGTTTAAATATAGGCTATTATCACATTTTTATCCTTTCTGTTAGGCTTACCATTCTATTTGTTCTTTTTGTAAGTCTTATGTTTTTAACCTTTAGCTTTAAAGCTACTTTAAATACATTTTATAAATAATATAAAGAGAAAAGGGTATCTTATTTGAAGTTTTCCTAGTTTCTGTTGAAAACAATTCTTAAAATACAGAATACTCATATAAACACATTTTTTACTCTAAAACTTTATGTAAAATATATAAATTTTTTAAAGTTAAAAAAAATAGTCCAAACTTAGTTTAAATATTTGCTTGTTTATAATAACGTCTTTGTGTATTAACGAAAATGAAGCCATCAAATTTATAACTCCCATAATGTTTTCACCACAGGTTCATTTGGGGAGCTGCTCCATTGTCTCATGGATTCCTTGGGGAGTGGGAACCATACTGCAGTGACAGGGTTCATTTTACTGGGCCTAACCGATGACCCTATCCTTCAAGTTGTCCTCCTCCCGACCATCCTCTGCATCTACCTGGTGACCATATCTGGTAACCTTGGCACAATCATTCTGATCAGAATCTCCTCGCAGCTTCACCACCCTATGTATTTTTTTCTGAGCCACTTGGCCTTGGCTGACATAGGCTATTCATCTGCTGTCACACCCAACATGCTTGTAAACTTCCTGGTGGAGAGAAATACCATCTCCTATCTTGGATGTGCCATCCAGCTGGGTTCAGTTGTTTTCTTTGGGTCAAGTGAGTGCTTTCTGCTGGCTGCCATGGCATATGATCGCTTCATGGCAATCTGCAACCCGCTGCTTTATTCAACCAAAATGTGCACACAAATTTGTGTTCGCCTACTCGCAGTGACTTACATAGGTAGTTTTCTCAATGCTTCCTCTTTTACTATTTGTTTCTCATTTTTACTCTTCTGTGGACCAAATCAAGTCAACCATTTTTTCTGTGATTTTGCTCCTTTAGTTAAGCTTTCCTGTTCTGATAGCAGTATCCCTGCCGTTGTCCCCTCATTTACGGCTGGCTCCATCATCATGGTCACTGTGTGTGTCATAGCAGTCTCCTACATCTGTATTCTCGTCACAGTCCTGAAGATGTGCTCCACCGAGGGACGCCGCAAGGCCTTCTCCACTTGCACGTCCCACCTCACAGCAGTCACTCTGTTCTATGGGACTATCACATTCATCTATGTGATGCCCAAGTCCTGCTACTCAACTGACCAGAACAAGGTGGTGTCTGTGTTCTACCTGATAGTGGTCCCCATGTTGAACCCCCTCATCTATAGCCTCAGGAATAGTGAGATGAAGGGGGCGCTGAAGAGGGAGCTTGCCAGAAAAATATTTTCTTAGTGAAGCTTTTATATAGTATTTGATAAAATGCCATAAATATAATAATAAAATATATTCTTTTATTTTATAGTATTTGATAAAATACCATAAATATAATAATAAAAATTATATTTATGTGGTCTAAGTATGTCTAAAAATTATATATATGTGGTCTAAATATGTCAGTCCGTATGTCAGTCAGCATGGAGGTTTTAAAGTGGGGGGGGGTGGATTTTCTGATACCAATTTGTAAATCAGGCTTATAGTAAGTTACCTTCAACAAAATTAATTTAAATTACAAACACAAATTGGTTCACATGAAAACATACCTAATCAACTGAAAATCCTTCATAACTTTTCTTCTTATTTTTTCAAAAGCAGCTCTCTGCATTAGTTAAGGTTATTGTACCTCCATACCTTTAAGACTAAGTCCGTTTCAAGAGAAGTTAACCTGAAATGAGCATAATTATTATGACTGAATACATTTTGAGGGGGAAATGACCAAGTGGAACCAGACAGTAAAACGATTGGAAACATTTTTTGCAGTAAAGTTATCTGCTGGGAATGGATTCTGTGGACCCAGAAATGTTGGCATGTGTTCCCCATCCCTGGTTCCAGCCTCGTTGTAGGGGACCTCATAAAAGAACAGGACAGGATGTTCCTAACCTGTGAATGCTTCCATCAGGTCAAATAGGTGACTTCTCTGTGGGAGTGAGCATGACTCCTGAACTCCTCAGGGACTGAGGGAACAAACAACTCTTGAAGTGACTTGTTCATGGGCAGACTCACATCCTGTGAAGGAAGTTAGAGGGGACTGGATTGTGTTTCCTCCATGAAGCTTAACTTATCTTTATGTACTGACTACCACACTTATTTCTCTTCCCCAGTCCTCTCTTTAATGTTTTAAACAAAAGTGCTTTTGTCTAATGAAACTCAAGGACAGATCATCTCAAACAGAGGTATCATTTCCTACTCCAAATTCCTCCCTCCAATATTCTGCATCCCAGCAAGAGGCCCCTCATTCAGTTTATGGATTCTGAATCCTGAGAGAAATTGATTTCTCTTCCCCCTTCACAGTCCTGCATCCAGTTACAAAATGTCATACATTCAGAGTCTAAATATTTACTTCCTACTTCTTTTCATTTTCATTGTCAACACTTGCATTTCAAACTACCACCTTATACATTTATTTTGCAGTAGAACTCCTGTGATAGCTCATTCTATGTGTTGACTAGGCTATGGTGATCAGTTGTTTGGTCAAACAGCAGTCTTGGCTGTGAAGGTATTTTTAGATGTGACTAATATTTAATTGCTGGGCTTTGAGTAAAGTACATTACTCTCCATAATGTGGGGAGTGCTTGTTCAATCAGTTGAAAGCCTGAAGGGAAAAAAACTGAGGTCCTCTGAAAAAGAGGGATAATGCCTTTGAAGTCAAGGCTACAACATCAACTCTTATGGAATTTTCAGTCTGCTGGACTGCACTGTGGATTTTGAAATTGCCAACTGCAACAATTATATAAGCCACTTCCTTAAAATCTCTCCTTATATGTATTTATATATTCATATATACATTTCTTTATTGGTTCTGTATCTCTGGAGAATCCTAATACAACCCTAACCAGCTTTCCTCTACCCTCTTTTACTCTTCCAATTCATTCTCTATACAACAACCACGACCGTAAATCTAAATAGATTTCTTCTTTCATTAATATCTCCCAAAGAGTTTAGAAAAAAGGCAAATTTTATTTAATTTTAACTCCAGTATAGTTAACATACAGTGCTATATTAGTTTCAAGTGTATAATAAAGTGATTCAACAATTCCATGCACCACACTGCGCCTATCACAACAAGTGCACTCCTTACTCCCCATCACCTATTTCACTCAGCCCTCCAACCACCTCCCTTCTGGCAACCATCAGGTTGTTCTCTAGGACTAAGAGTCTGTTTGTTGCTTTGTTTATCTTTTTTCCTTTGCTCCTTTGTTTTATTTCTTAAATTCCACATATGAGTGAGATCATATGATAGTTATCTTTCTCCATTGATTTATTTCACTTAGCATGATATTCTCTAGCTCCATTCATGTTATTGCAAATGGCAAGATTTCATTCTTTTCATGGCTGAGTAATATTCCAACAAATATCTGTATGTTGGAACGTATACATTTCTTGTTTACCCATTCATGTATTGATGGACACTTGAGCTGCTTCCATAATTTGGCTATTATAAATAATACTGCTTTAAACATAGGGATGCATGCATCCTTTTGAATTAGTGCATTTGTATTTTGGGGGTCAATACTTAGTAGTGCAATTACTGGATCATAGGGTAGTTCTATTTTTAACTATTGAGGAATGCCCTTACTGTTTTCTACAGTGGTCACATCAGTGTGCCTGCCCACCAACAGTGCACGAGAGTTCCTTTTTCTCCACATCCTCACCAATGCTTGTTGTTTCTTGTGTTTTTTATTTTAGTCATTCTGACAGGTGTGAGGTGATATCTCATTGTAGTTTTGATTTGCATTTCCCTCATGATGAGTGATGTTGAGCATCTTTTCATATGGCTCTTGGCCATCTGGATGTCTTCTTTGGAGATATGTCTGTTCATGTCTTCTGCCCACTTCTTAATTGGATTATTTAATTTCTGGGTATTGTTTTATAAGTTCTTTATGTGTTTTGGAAACTAACCCTTTATCAGGTATGTCATTTGCAAATATCTTCTCTCATTCAGTAGGTTGTCTTTTCGTTTTGTTGATTTTTTTCTTTGCTGTGCAGAGGCTTTTTCTTTTGATGTAGTCCCAATGGTTCATTTTTGCTTTTGTTCGCCTTGTCTGAAGAGACATCCAGAAAAATATAGCTATGGCTGAGGTCAGAGAAATTATTGCCTGTGCTCTCTTCTAAGATTTTTATGGTTTTAGGTCTCATATTTAGGTCTTTAATCCATTTTTTTAAATCCATTTTGAATTTATTTTTGTATATGGTGTAAGAGAGTGGTCTAGTTTCATTCTTTTGCATGTAGCTGTCCTGTTTTCCCAGTACCATTGTTGAAGAGACTGTCTTTTTCCCACTGGATCTTCTTTCCTGCTGTGTTGAGGATTAACTGACCCTATAATTGTGGGTTTATTTCTGTGTTTTCTGTTCTGTTCAATTGACCTATGTGTCTATACTGTTTCGATTACTACAATTTTTGTAATATACCTTGAAGCCTGGAATTGTGATAGCTCCGGCTTTGCTTTTCTTTTTCAAGATTTCTTTTGTTATTCAGAGTCTTTCATGGTTCCATATAAATTTTAGGAATTTTTTGTTCTAGTTCTGTGAAAAATGCTGTTGTTATTCTCATAGAGATTGCTTTGGTAGTGTAAGTATAGATATATTAACATTTGTTCATCTAATCCATGAGCATGGAATGTCTTCCCATTTCTTTGTGTTGTCTTCAATTTCTTTCATCAGTGTTTTATAGTATTCAGAGTACGGATCTCTGAACTGTTTGGTTAAGTTTATTCCTGGGTATCTTATTTTCAGTGCAATTATTTTTTTTTAAGATTTTTATTTATTTATTTGAGAGAGAGAGAGAGCGAGAGCTTGAGAGGGAGAAGCAGACCCCGCATGGAACTGGGAGCCTGATGTGGGACTTGATCCCTGGACGCTGGGATCATGACCCGAGTCAAAGGCAGTTGCCCAACCAACTGAGCCACCGAGGTGCCCTTTTGGTGCAATTATAAATGGAATTGTTTTCATTTCTCTTTTTTAAATTTTGTTTTTAAGATTTTTTTTATGTATTTGACAGAGAGAGATCACAAGTAGGCAGAGAGGCAGGCAGAGAGAGGAGGAAGCAGGCTCCCTGCTGAGCAGAGATCCTGATGCGGGGCTGGATCCCAGGACTCTGGGATCATGACCTGAGATGAAGGCAGAGGCTTTAACCCACTGAGCCACCCAGGTGCCCCTTCATTTCTCTTTCTGCTGCTTCATTATTAGTGTATAGAAATGCAATGGATTTCTGCACATTTATTTTGTACCCTATGACTTTACTGAATTCATTTGTCAGTTCTAGTAGGTTTTTTCTTTTTTTTTTTTGCTATGGTCTTTAGAGTTTTCATATGTAGTATCATGTCACCTGCAAATAATGAAAGTTTTACTTCCTCCTTACTAATTTGGATGCCTTTTATTTCTTTTTGTTGTCTAATTGCTGTGGCTAGGACTTCCAGTACTATGTTGAATAAAAGTGGTGAGAGTGGACATCCTTGCCTTGTTCCTGATCTTAGGAGGAAAGCTGTCATTTTTCCCCCACTGAGTATGATGTTTGCTTGGATTTTTCATATATGGCATTTATTATATTGAGGTATGTTCCCTCTAAACCTACTTTTATCATGAATGGATGTTGTACTTTGTCAAATGCTTTTTCTGCATCTATTGAGATGATCATGTGGTTTTTATACTTTCTCTTACTGATGTGATGTATCATGTGGATTGATATGCAAATATTGAACTGCCCTTGCATCCTGGGAATAAATCCCACTTAATTGTGGTGAATGACTTTTTTAATGTATTGTTGGATTCTGTTTGCTAGTATTTTGTTGAGGATTTTTGCATCATTTTCATCAGAGATATTGGCCTGTAGTTCTCCCTTTTTGTGGTACCTTTGGTTTTGGTATCAGGGTGATACTGTCCTCATGGAATGAATTTGGAACTTTCCTTCTTCTATATTTTGAATAGTTTGAGTAGAATAGTTATTAATTTTTCTCCAAATGTTTGGTATCATTCAAAAAGAGAGCAATTCTTAAAATGACTCAGAGTCCTGAATACAGCCCTTGCTCTATTTCTGTCTTTTGCCGGTCTTCCCTTGGTCTCCAAATAACTTCTTTTAAATCCTTAAACATGTCCGTAGTCTTTGCTGTCTCAGGACCCTCTCACATGCAGTGAGAGTACCTCTCCCTGAATTCATTACCCCCTTACCTTGCTAACATCTTATGTTATATCTTATGCTAATCATAAGCTAATATCTTATGTTATAGATACCAACCTGAGTTATCTATAATACCTCAGATACTGAGGTATCTATAATCCCTATATATCTGGGAAAGCCTTCTTGAGGCTCCAGAACCAATGAAGTACACCTACAGAACTCTGTTTTCTTCAGAACATTCAGTGCACTTATAGACTTAATATTTGTTTTCTCCACAGTGCTGAAAGCTTTCCATAGCTACCACTTTGTCTTTGCTCTTTCCCCATGCATCTAATGGACACACAATAAGCATAAATGCGTATTTAAAATGAATGAATGAGAAATGAATAAGGGAATGGATGACTGGATGAGTTTTTGCTCTGGTATGAACCACTGTCTGCCGCCATAGAATCCTGGTCACTGATCTGCTGAATGCTTCAGCCTGACTCAAGTGACCGAGTGTTCGGGTCAGAACCTGCTCCAGTTGTGACAGGCTTTTATACAAACTGATGCTCAGCACAGCTCCACCACTGCCTCCACACTGGTTCGCAGATCGACAACTAGGATCCCAGCCTCATTTAGTAAAAGTACTGTAATCACCTTCTGCTGAATAATGTCTCCCTCATGTATTTTCCTGGCTGGAGAGTTAGAAGATCTAGAAATCAAATGTTAGTGAAAGGACTAGTACCAGTACTACCAGTGTGAGTGATAGGAGCTAACACTGTGACAGTGTTTACTGCATTCCAGGTACTGTTCTCAGGGATTTACACATATTAGCCCAATTAGTCCTCAGAATAACATTATGATGGGTTTTTTTCCTTTAACTATATTTTATAGAGGATGTGACTGAGGCACATAAGGGTTCGGTGAAAGCTCAAGGTCCCAAATATCCTATTAATATTTTGCCCTCTTTTAAGGCATAGACTCTCTGATAGGCTGGACTGAGGGGCTCTTGGGAGACAGCTTCACCACTAGAGAATTTCATCCATCCTGGACACATTCCTTTCCAGTCAACCCTTACTGTTCAGAGTTCAGGGTAGAGATTTCTCTTTTGGAGATATCAGGCTAGCTTGGTCTAATGACCAAATTTCTTGTACAAAATAAATTAGAATGTAGAAAAATATCTCTAAATTTTTGAAAGCATAGACTTCTGGTCCCACTGATAATGAAGTAGCTCCATTCCTCTCAGGCCCTCCCCTCTTGTTTTACACACACACACACACACACACACACACACACACACACGCCAAACACAAAAAATCCATTATAGATAAAATAATTAAGCATAGGAAGATTCTAAAGGTAGAAAGAAGAAGGCATCCTCCTAGGGACTTTGGGACCTGAATAACAACACAGTAGTCAGTCCCTGGGTTTCCCTATATCCTGGACAGGGACCATCAAGAATCAACAAGGGACACAGACAAAAAGAACTCTAGGAAAATCCTGTTTCTCCTAGCCGAAGAACTGGAAAAGAGTGGCCTCAACAGAACAGAAATGCTTTTGGCCATACCCACCTTACTCCGGACAAATACCTACAGAAAATCATACCTGCCACCCACCCCCAGCTTTCAGTGGGGCCAAGCAGGTTGCTTATGTTCACCCCACCCACTCTCTGATTCCCTTGCCCGGGTGATGTCAGTCAGATCCAGCAGGGAAATGAGCCTCCACTGTCACCTGGCAGCACGAGACTTAATGAGGGAGTATGAGGTGGGGCTAATGGTACTCAGCTCCCCCTGCCTCCAACCCTACTTGGGAAAGCACCCACAGAGCTGAGCTTTCACCCACGCCCTGCAAGGACAGGGCAGGGTGAACTAGCTCTCTACTACCCCCTTCCCTAGTGGCAGTGGAGCCCAACAAGGAGCTGAGCTTATTTGGAGGCAAGAAGGCATGTAGCCAGGGTGACATTATCACTAAGAGCCATCAGGGCAGACTGGGCAGCTGGACTTCCATCTCAACCATCTGCAGGGAGCATTTTGCTGGAGTTGTGTCCATAGCACTCAACAGGAAGCTGAACACACACACTGACATGCGGCCTGCAGCTACAGCTCAACAGCTCATCCACCCAACCTACAGAACTTCCTTAGACACGTTCAGAAAACTAACGTGAGCCTACAGTTGGACAAAACCATCTGATGCAAAATCATCTTATAATAAAGTGCTGACTATCTCAGGTAACTTACTGACTACTGTACTGAAAGTGAAAAGCAGAATGGTTGTGTATGTACAGAACAGTTGTGTGTGCATCAGTTATTAGCTGTCCTGGTTGCGTGGCTGACGGGGAGTTGTGGCTCCACGCTGCTGCCCAGCATCATGAGTGACGGGAAGAGATCCAAATTCAAAATCTGAGGTATGGTTTCTACTAAATGCATATTGCTGTCACACAATTGTAAAGTCAAAAAATCACAAGTCGAAACCATCATAAGTGGGGGTGCCTGGGTGGCTCAGTTGTTAAGCATCTGCCTTGGGCTCAGGTCATGATCTCAGGGGCCTGGGATCAAGCCCCACATCAGGCTCTTTGCTCAGTGGGAAGCCTGCTTCTCCCTCTTCCACTCCCCCTGCTTGTGTTCCCTCTCTCATTGTCTCTGTCAAATAAATAAATAAAATCTTAAAAAAAATCATAAGTGAGGGACTGTCTGTACCAAAAGCAAAGACAAGTCAAATGTAAATCTATGACTGGCAAAATGTAGCCTTCAGAAATGGAGTAATGAAGACATTTCAGATGAAAGAAAGCTATGAAAATTTGCTCTTAACAGAGCTACCTTAAGTAATTGCTAAAGGAAGTTCTGTAAACAGAAACTAAATGATAAAAAAAAAAAAGACCTGGGACTTCAGTTTTTATACATACAACAGATGAAAATAAAAAGCAAGATATAAAAACATGTGAGATTCAGGTAATGCAGTGCCGAGAGGGAAATTTACAGCACTAAATGCTTACATTACTAAAAAGGAAAGGTCCTAGAATATGAAAAATCATTTTAAGAGACAAGAATAAGGTGGGAAGTATCACTTTACACGATATTAAGGCTTATTACTTGCTGTAGTATCAGGACAGGGTGGTACTGGTGGAAGATTAGACACACAAACCACAGAGGCTGCCTAGAGAACCCAGAGAAAGATCTACACAAGTGTGCCCAACTGATTTTTCTAAAAAGGTACAAAGGCAATCCAGCGAAAGAAGGAAGGCCCTTCAACAAACGGCACCGAGCAATGGGACACCCATGGAGGGCAGAAGCACCTCAGCATAAACCTCACACCTTCCATAGGATTAACACAAAATAAAATATGGACCTAGATGTAAAGGGTACAATTATAAACTATAAACCTTTAGAAAAAAGTAGGAGAAAATATTCAAGATATAGGGCTAGTCAGAAAGTTCTTAGAAAGAACACCAGACACCTATCATGAAAATCCTGTGTTAGAAAACATGTTTGGATTCTTTGAGCATGCTCGTATGTATATATGTGTATACCACACACATATATTTATACACATTTTAAAACTATACACTCTGTTCTGGAAAAATGGTGATGTCAGAATATATCAGGTAATTAGTTAATACTTTATTTATTTTTTTTTTTTTAGTTTTTTTTTTTTTTTTTTTAGTTAATACTTTAAATGCTTTGTACACAAAGTGATGATTTCATTGGAAATACTCCACTTTTTCCACTTTAATTTATCAGCACTTTTTATTATATGTGCTGCCGAAGCGAGCACTTATCAGCACTTTTTAAGTGTCCAATGTTCTTTTATTCACCATCTGAGGGATGAGCCTATCTGTCTTGTCTAGTACCTTCCTTAGGGCCGTCTGCATTTCTTTGTTTCTGAGACTATACACGATGGGGTTAAGCAGAGGTGTCAGCACTGTGTATGTGACAGCCATCAGCATGTCCTCACGGAACGAGTCCCTGTCCTTGGGCCTCAGATAGACAAAGCCAGCGAATCCATAGTGTATGCACACCACGGTGAGGTGAGAGGAGCACGTGGAGAAGGCCTTATACCTCCCCTGGGCAGAGGGCATCTTCACAACTGTGGACACAATGAAGACGTAGGACATCACGATAAAGACAAAGCTGCCAACCAACACAAAGGCAGACAGCACAAAAATAGCCATTTCCTGACGGGAGGTGTAGTCACACGCAAGGCAGACCACGGGTGAGATGTCACAGAAGAAGTGCTCGATGATGTTGGAGTCACAGAAAGACAAGTTGAATACAATGATGACGATGCACAGAGAAACCAGAAACCCAAGCATCCAGGAGGCCGTAATGAACCGAAAGCAGATTTTATGGGTCATCAAGATGGGGTAGTGCAGTGGGTTGTGAATGGCAATATAGCGGTCATAGGACATGGCAGCCATGATGAAGCAGTTATTTGCGGCTAAGCCAAAGAAGAAAAACATCTGCGTGGCACACTCAGGAAGAGAAATGGTCTTGCTGTCAGACAGCAAGTCCGCTAACATGCGAGGGATGATTGCCATGGTGGTACAGGTTTCTGAAAAGGACAGGGCACAGAGGAAAAAATACATGGGGGTGTGAAGGTTGTGACTGAGTTTGATGGCCACCATTATGGACACATTTGCAGCTAGAATGGTCATATGAGAGAAGAAGATCATTGCAAAGAGGGGACCCTGCAGGTCTGGGGAACTGGAAAACCCCCACAGAAGGAAGGAGCTCACTGTGGTGTGATTACCCATCTTCTGGATGCAGGCAGCAACCGTCTTCCAAACTCGCAGAGCTTCTTGAGGCTAAAACTCTGAGATGATTGTAAAGAGCTGCCACAGCACAGATGTCACCTAGACTTTAGTTAAGGGAACTGGGGCAAGTTTCAGGCAACATTTCATGGGAGAACCTGAGAAAGGGGCGTTTTGGATCCACCTAACGGAAGTCAAGTTGAAGAGTCAGCATGATGAGAATAATGCTAGTATGAGAATCTGTATAAATGACCAAATATCTTCTTGGATTCTACTCATGAAAGCACTCTTATCTATCTTCCAGTCAGGATCTACATGTAAGCAGAAAAACACAAATAACATTGTTTTGTTTTCAGCCCCTGGATTTTGTGATGCTACATTTTCAAATGCTTTTTGAGATCTACTGGTAACCTGGTACTTAGGAGTGCTTAATAAAGTACAGATTAAATAAGCAATATAATCTAATCATTTAAATTCTTTAAGATGAATATGACATTTAAAAAATTTAGGGAAGTCAATGCAATTCTTTTTCATTAGTGATTCAGCACAAAGCAACTCCAAAAGTAATAACTGTAGGAATGACTAGACCATAAAAAGGAATGTGACATATAACTTCTGCTAGGTTCCTATCCATGGCAGTATTTGGAGCTTGAGATATATAATGTCATTAGTTCTTGATACATATCAATAATTTTCAAGTTCTTAAGAATTTCTCATTGGAATTTTTTCCAGATGTCTAATATAATGGTCTAGTTTGAAGTCAAAATGATTTTGAAGGTACTGCCTCATTCTAGAATGGCATATTCTGGTCATAATGCTCTAGTCAACTTTTGAGTTTTTAGCAAAACATCCAGGACATTTTCTAGCAGGTATCCTCGTTATGTGGTTTACTTGGAAGTGCCGATCTGAATAGAATCAACTCAAATTCTTCAGATCAGTTTGGCAAACCATATTTCTATTTAGATTGACCATTCAGCATCTGATCTTGTAAGAGGTGAGGACGGAAAAGTGATAGGAAGACACTCAACAGAATTTTAATTTTAATTTCAGTCACTGTTAAAGCTGAAAGGAAAGAAAAATAGTAAATAATCAGCAGTGGAAACTGAAAGAGTGTACAAGAGAAAGAGAGAAACCCTGACTGGAAATTATTCTGTAGGAATCACGAAGATTAAAAATAAAAGAAGACAAGAGGAAAACAAACACATTGAGGGCTGAAGAGTCACTGTTTTCTATTTGCATTGTAATTTGGGCAAAGAATACAAGAGGAGGCAGGCCAGATAACCAGCACCCCCTTAATACCTGTAATGTGCTGGGGTTCAATAGAGCTGTCTTGTGTAATCTTCACAAGTCTATGTGGAATTGTCATCCTGATTTCTAAAAAGATGACAAGGTACAGAAGGGTTAAGTGGCCATGCAAACCATGAATTCATTCAGTACATACTGACTAAATGCACATGACGTGCCAGACGTTTTTATACATGGGAAACATGGAACCAGACACATAGGATCTCTGTGATGGGAGAGTGAATGACTGCTTGTGTCTGTGAAGTAAGAGAAGGCCCCTCTCTGAGAAGGTGGCATGCTTACATGGAGACTAGAATGTCAATACAGCATCAGTAGGTGAAGATCAGGGGAGAGGACTGTATGGCGGACAGCTCACAGCCAACACGAAGATCCTACCTGGCAAACTCATCCACCTGCTCAATCTTCAACTTAGATCCGTATGGGTTGTCTTTGAGACCATATCATGCTCCTTTTCCTCTGAAGGTTTCCCTGTCTATCCACCTCTAAAGGAAATGTTTTCCATTCTTAGCTACCACTTACCTTGTATGACTCTCTAATTTCTGCTACTACCAAAAACGAATCTCCAATATCCTCTGGTGCATTTCCATGGCCAGAGTCTCAGGCAAGTGTTGAATGCAAGATTTGTGGAACAGACCTGACCATACATCCCCAAATGTCAGAGTTTCCTCTTGTATTTCCAGATCACGTCATACACATCAGAGAGCCATCATAGACCCATTTTGACTCCTTCCTCATCTTTACCAATAAATCACTTCCAAAATTCCAGATGTCTGTTTGCCCTCATCTTTCGTTTTTTTGTTTGTTTTTACTTTTATTTCCCCTGCTATTGGCCTGGACCTTTCCCACAGGGTGAATATGGTACGTGTGTAGTTGTGCATTAGTCACAAATCTGTTGCATTTTCATTTCATTCACCAGCCCATCATCAGATGATAGATTCCTAAACACAGGATATGTTAAGTCACTGACTGTCAAAAATAGTGAAGAGCTATACACTGTATATAGGACGGAATCCAATATCCCCCAGCATGATGTCCAGCCCTCATCACAACTTGTCCCTAAATACTGCTCCCAGTTCAGTTCTGTCATCTCCTACACACCCAGCCGGGCAGCCATACCCTCCCTTTCCCGCGCATATCCTGGTCCACACGCTGCTGTGCCTTTTCACGTGGTGTTCCCTCTGTCTCAGTTTCCCCTGCACCAGTTTATTTCCTATCAGACTTCTCATTTTTCAGGCCCTTGCTTAGATTAATTGGGTTCCTCCTTCTTGTTGTCTGCATTTTCTAGATTCTAGGATCCTAACTAAAAAAATCTCCTGCATTCTCTTCTACCTCTCATTTGAATTTCTGTAACAGCCCCACCTTTTCTTCTTCTTCATGTGCCACCAGCTTGTCTTTTCCAAAGATTGATTTCATTACTTTTTTAAGATTTTTTTAAAAGATTTTATTTATTTTTTTGATAGAGATCACAAGTAGGCAGAGAGGCAGGCGGAGAGAGAGAGAGAGAGAGGAGGAAGCAGGCTCCCTGCAGAGCAGAGAGCCCGATGTGGGACTTGATCCCAGGACCCTGAGATCATGACCTGAGCTGAAGGCAGAGGCTTAACCCATTGAGCCACCCAGGCGCCCTTTAAGATTTTATTTATTTGAGAAAGAGAGAGAGCATGAGTGGGGGTAGGCAGAGGGGGAGGATGAAGCAGGCTCTCTGCTGAGCAGGGAGCCCCACACAGGGCTCCATCCCAGGACTGCAAGTTCAATACCTGAGCCAAAGACAGCTGCTTAATCGACTGAACCACCCAGGCAGCCCTATTTGAAAGAGAGAGCGAGCACACACGGCGGGGGGGTGGGGCTAGAGGAAAAGGAAGAGAGAGAATTTTAAGCAGACTTCCCATTGAGCTTGGAGCCCAATGTGGGGCTTGATCTCAGGACCCTGAGATCATGACCTGAGCCAAAACCAAGAGTCAGACACGCAACTGACTGAGTAACCCAGGCACCCCCTACCACCAGCTTTTCTATGTCCTGTCTATAATCATGCTACATCTCTTCAGTGTAGACTTTTAGATCCCCTTTGCTTACACACCAGAAAATTCCAATAACTTCTATTCTTTATTGCATGAGTCAGTTATGTAATCTCCTACATCCTCACAGCTATCCTAAGAATTAAGTACTATTATTATAACCATGTTTATAGGGAGGAAACTATCGCTTAGCGAGTTACTTGGTTTGCTGAGGGTGATACAGCTCTTGGTGTGCACACACAGCATATTTATAGCAAGGCAGGAAGAGTCTGGAGATCTACTTGCTTGATGATAATAAAGGCTAGTTGATCATCAAGCCTCTCTCACTGAAAGTGCCCAAGCATGGCATCCAAGGTCTTACCTGTCCAGCCTCATTTCCTGCTGTCAGCCTTCCCTTGATGGGGAACATCCCACTGTTTCCAAAAAATAATATGTCCTTCAAAGCTCTTCTACTTTGCACATGTTGTTTTCTATCACTTACAAGGTTCTTCCTGTCCTCCTATGCCCACTGAAAACATAGGTCTCATGAACAAATGATTCAATACCTCTTCCCTCTGAAGCCTCTCCAGACCTCCCTGCCTATGTTGGTCATTTCTTTTTTTAGATTTACATCCATTTTATTGTGATGACAGGAAGGTCTGTTTTAAATTTTAAATAAAAAAATGTTTTAGCTTGACTCCTAAATTAGGGCAGAGGTTTATTTTAAAATTTTATGTCTCCCAACCTATAGCATAAGCCTCATGAATGCATAGTTTTTACTAAGATTAGTTCAAAATCTGAAGGAAAAAATGGAACAGTATGTTCTCTGGAAAGCCTCCATGATTATTACTTTCAGTGTATTCATCAACATACTACGTGATCAATTTAGTATTTATTTTGTTTGGACAGGTACTGAAGATGGTTTGTTGCTCACTACACAGATATTAAGAATAATGTCACCTGTTGCAGGGCACCTGGGTGGCTCAGTTGGTTAAGCATTCAACTCTTGATTTCAGCTCAGGTCATGATTTCAGGGTCCTGAGATAGAGCCCTGTATTGAGCTCCATGCTCAGTAGGGAGTCTGAGGATTCTCTCTTTCTATTCCTCTGTCCCCACCCCCCACAGCTTGCATGCACACATTCTCCAATAATTTTTTTTTTCAAATAATAATGTTACCTAGTAGTGTGAAGACAGTATAGATGCTTTCCACATTCTTGATTGTTTTAATTTACAAGAGGTGAACAACAAAAAATTTCTCTGAACTCTAACAAGTAGTTGCTGAAAGTCTAGGAGAAAGAAACTACCATTTGTGAACTCTAGACATGATCTCTATTTACTGTAATATTGAATCACATTTGACCAGCATATGTGGTCATCTGCTAAGGGGCATGCCGTATCGCTAGAGAAGGCTTATGAAAACAGCCCATCTCTGCTCAAACTCACTCCAAGTTTTTTGCAAGCCTCTCTGAGAAATGTCCAGGATGTGAGTGCATATGTACTCTGCACAACGTTTCTCATCATTTTGGGTTGAAAATATTTGGCTTTCACAATACTTTTTCATATATGTTGATGGTAAATTCTGTTTTTTTTTTCATTCTATTCTAGTACAGTAGTGATCAATTATGGCAATATGACATTATTTCCATTCTTCCTGAATACCCTGGTAGGCAATGGAAAGCAAGATGCCTGTCCATTTTTTCAGTCCTTCTTTTGTTTTTCCCAAGCCTTACCCTCTTTATTAACCTGGATTTTATCTAGAGTTTACTATCCTATTCTTTTTTTTTTTCAGTCCTTTGAATCTTCCCCTGCGTAGTTTTTTGAATTCCATCTCTACCAGGAGTAGGGAGTTGACAACATTCTAAATTTCCAGCTTCTCCGAGGCCGCAGTTTAATACCTTCTAACAGGCTATTAACACCGTGGATACGTAATTATTAGAGAATATGGAAAAATGTTCATTGTAAGGAGTAAAGCAACTCTAAAATTCCTACCTTCCACGGAAGGAAGATCACCTCCCAGTCCTTAAAAATTGTAAGGTATTAAGCTGGAGGAAGAATGTACAGGTATGGTTTTCTGCAGTCCTTCCTATGTGTTCATTTATCCCCTAATTCAGGGATAAGTTTTCAAGTGATTGTCCCCTTTGACATTAGAGTCTCCTATCACATAAAAGGCTGTGTCTTCTCTATTCCTTAAGGATAGCACTCAGTACCACGAAGATTTTAATGAGAGTTCTTGTGCCACTGGAGACCATTACCTGGAGACCACTGCTTTAGACACGGGAAGTCTTGCGCTCTGTGGATCTAAGACCCAGTATGATGTTCTCAAAAAGGCTTTTAAATCTTGACCTACCATACAGACTTTCCAGTGATGTTTGTACTTCTTCTTCTTCGACAATCAAAATGACAGAAACTCAACTTGTTAAAAAATATATCTTGGGATGTAGATACCCCCCCAAGGGGAAGTCACTTTACAGGAAGTAAAATATCATTATTTTATAATTCTGAAAATGCGCCAAGTCCCTCAGATCTCCTCTGCCCCGAACACAGGGCAAGGGAATGGCAGGTCTTGAGAAACTACTGCCCAGGGAAATGTTCAGAAGAAGGTGAGTAGGAAGACAATGTACATGCAGCATTGACACTGCGATTTCTTTCCCCGAGGCCACTCAGCTGGGGAGGACCTTGCTGTAAAAGAAAATCCCTAGTCACTGCGCTGACATTCAGGAGATTCACAATGGCTCCTAGTGCCTCTCTCATTGGCGTGGCCTCCACCAACTGTACTATTTTCCACCTAATGTGCTGTCAAGTCCTCTCCGATGTTTACTGTCTTAACCCTCAGTAATTGTGGCAAGCCAGTCAGTACACTGTCTCCCAATTAAAAGCTACACTTTCCTTATTCTGAAGTCTATTCTTTCTGAAAATCCCTTTTCCTGAGCTTACCTATTCAAACTCTCACCATTCTTCAAGGTTCGGAACAAATGTCACCTATCCAGGAAGACCTTTGTTTGTCTAAGGTTAAAACCCAAGAGAAAAATTAAGGTCATTCAAGAAAGAATTCTATTAGGGGAGGCACTTACTTTGGACATCCTTCAATGCGTTCCAGAACTTCAATGCTAACAGATGTGACCTAACAGTCTAGCAAGCTGTAGATAATAGTAATAGGGGACCCTTAAAGCTGGACAGACACTTCTATGCCTTTCCTAGATCTCTCTCGCCAAGCCAGTGAACGGCTTCTCTGAGAGCTAACTGCTGACGCTCCCAGCCATGCTCTTTTGAAAACTGCTCTCCACTGGGGGAACATAACCGACTGGAATTGTCAGGGAGTGCGTGTCCTTACTCCCTGGGGTGACCAGTAGCCAACAATGGAAGGAAACAGTGATTTAGGAACAATAGCGACAAACACACGCTACTGGGGCAGGGTAGGACACCTCTGTAGTGTCATTCCAGGCTCCAGTGCTGCCTGTGGGATCAGAAAGAAGCCACCCTTCAGCAGAGCCCACAGCTTTATCTGGCTTCTCCTGCTTCTCTCTCATCCTTGTAAGTTTTCCCTGGAGACCACGTCTCACTAAACCACTTGCAGAAAAATTGCTGTCTAAGGCTCTGCTTGTGGAGAACTTGTCGTAAGATAGTCCCAATGCAGGAATGAGAACTGTATGTACTTTGCTATGCATGCTCGAAATTAAACATAAATCACATATAAACCTCAGGTTCTGATTGCTGCCGCAGATTCCTCCTTCCTGGGGGACTAGTTATAACCCCAACCCATCGTGCCCGTCACGGAGATGGACAGTCTTGTCTATGGGTCCTTTTGCACTTGCTCCTCACACTGCTGGGGTTCCATTTCCTACTCGCTCGTTCTGATTAGTAGAGATTAGACTTAATCAAGTCAACCATATTCTCTGTGATTTTGCTCCTTCAGTTAAGCTCTCCTGTTCTGATAGCAGTTTGCCCGCCATTGTCCCCTCATTTACGGCTGGCTCCATCATCATGGTCATGGTGTGTGTCATAGTGGTCTCCTACACCTGTCTTCTCGTCACCATCCTCAGGATGTGCTCCACTGAGGGACGCCACAAGGCCTTCTCCTCCTGCATGTCCTACCTCACAGGGGTCACTCTATTTTTCTTTCTTAAAGGTTTTATTTATTTATTTGATAGAGAGAGAGCAAGAGAGCACGCAAGAGAGTACCAACTGGGGAAGGGGCAGAGGGAGAGGTGTTCTCCCTAATAAGCAGAGAGCCCTATGTGGGGTTGGATCCCAGGACTCTGGGGTCACGACCTGAGCTGGGGACAGATGCTTAACTGACTGAGCCATCTACATGCCCCCAGTCACCCTGTTCTATGGGACCATGACATGGTGGTGATTCCCATGCTGAACCCCCTCATCTATAGCCTCAAGAACAGTGAAATGAAGGGGGCTCTGAAGAGAGAGCTTGGCAGGAAAATAATTTCTTAATGAAATCTGTTATTATTTGGATATAATAATATACCATAATAATAAAAGGAAATATTATCCATGGTCTAAATACATAGGTCCATACACCATTAGCCCATGCAAAGCTTTCTAGTAAATGAAGAGGGTGGTTTTTTTTATATCAAATTATAAGTTAGAGGGCAATAGTGAGTTACTTTAATGAAATTCATAATTAGAAATACATATTGATTCACATGAAGAAATACCTTATCAGTTGAAAGCCTTTTAAAATTTAATTCACATATTTTCTTTACAAATGTTGTTCTCTGGCATAAGTTAGGGTTATTGTACCTCCAAACCTTTTAGACTCTTCATTTTGAATAACATTTTATCCTGTAATGAGTGTGATAACTCTAGGTGTGACTGAGTACCTGTGAGAAGAAATGACAAAACAAAACCAGACAGAAAAGGTGGAATGATTTTTCCTGCAGGAAGGTTAACTGCTGAGGGTGGGCTTTGTGGACCCATGCAATTCTAGCCTGTGCACTTAATCTCTTCTCCTCTGGGTACCAAGTGGAGGTACCCAGAGGAGAAGACGATGGGATGGCCCTGACTGACCTGTGAATTATGTCAGGTTAAAACAGGTGGCTTCTTTGTGGAAATGAGCAGGGTTCATGGCTTCCTTAGGGACAAGGAGTGAATAAAATCTTGAAAGTGAGTTCATGGTCAAGCCCATTCTGGTCAGGAAATTGGAGGGGACTGGATTGTCTCTCTTCTGAATTTTTGACTGCACCCTGTAGAGACTTAACCATCTTTATAGGCTGACAACAAACACATTTACTTTTCGTGCCCCCTCTGTGGTGTTTCAGACACAATATCTATCGTTTTGCTGACAAAACTCATAGGGCATTCATCACTTGTTCTATCACGCAATCAAAAATTGTAATGAATGATCTTATATTCCAGGGATTGTCCTAGGCTATGGGGAATGTAAGAGACAAATATGCAGAGAAACCTGCCCTCGTGGAATTTTCTTATATCATGGGAGATGCAATGACACAAACAAGTGTAATTCAGATTATTAGGAGAGCCATGCAGACTAAGAGAGCAGACTAAGGAAGACTAATATGTCAGGGGCTGGGAGGAGTCAATGTTATTGTCTCAGTGGGAAGATAACATTGGAGCAAAGACTTAGAGGAGGTGAGGATGTTTCTTGTCTTGTCAGGTAGTATTGTTCCCTGTGTACATATGTGCAAGCTTAATCTCCCACTCATATGCATATAATCTATCTTTGGGGCAAGGTCAGCCTTAATCATTGTAACCAATCCAATGGTGAGCACAATGAAAACAGATGATAAAAATGTTAAATAGTTCTTAAATACCACACTAGAGGATAGTAAGAAATTGCCTCACCAGAAACTGAGAACCCAGAGAAGTAAACTTAACACTCAAAAATGCTTTTTGGGGTGCCTGGCTGGCTCAGTCAGTGGAGCACGTGACTCTTGATCTCAGGGTTGTAAATTTTAGCCCCATGTTGGGTGCGGATATTAAGAGTTAAAAATATTTTTTAAGATCCTTATTTTAAAAATGTTTTTTGCGGGGCACCTAGGTGGCTCAGGGGGTTAAAGCCTCTGCTTTCGACTCAGGTCATGTTCCCAGGGTCCTGGGATGGAGCCCCACATCGGGCTCTCTGCTCAGCGGAGAGCCTGCTTCCTCCTCTCTCTCTCTGCCTGCCTCTCTGCCTACTTGTGATCTCTATCTGTCAGATAAATAAACAAAATCTTTAAAAAAAAAATGTTTTTTGCCATGAGACAATGTGAGAAGTCAGAAGGAAGTATTACCAACTCAGGCGGAGGATTTAGTGTTCTTTTGGGATGAGATGGTAAGTGCAAACCTAGCACGTGTTCAGGTGACTGTTGTAAATGATACAACTCACATATACCCTCAGGACACGGGGAAATCTGAAATAACTATGTGTCCTGCAGATTTGCAGCCCTGGAGATATAGTCTCAAGCCTTGCACTTGGATATAAGATGGTCAAGGACAGTTGGTACCTCAGGGTGAACTGAATAAGCAAACAACTCAAGCCACAATGATTCTGATCAACAATTATTCAAATACACTGACTAGCACACTGTGAAAGATACTGACTAGCAAGAAAGGAAACAAAGTAGCAGGCGTGGGAGCCAGTGCAAACAATGAACAACAGAAACCAAACCACTAAGATTGCAGATATGGAAATTAATAGAAACAGATTGTAATAGTACTTTGTTTACAAAAAGATAAAGAAGATTATAGCAATGTCAACAGCAATATCGTACTATAGTTTTGCAAGATGTCCCCATTAGGAATCAATGGGCTGAGAGTACAGAAGAACCCTGTATTATGCATGTTCATCTGCATATGAAGGGACAATGATCTCAAAAAGTATAATTCAAGGCCCATGGGTGGCTCAGATTTTAAGTCTCTGTCTCTGGCTCATGTTTTGATTCCAGGACACACCTGGGGCTCCCTGCTCAGGGGGTAGTCTGCTTCTCCCTCTCCCTACTCCCCCTGCTTGTGTTCCTTCTCCAGCTGTCTCTGTCAAATAAATAAAATCGTTAAAGAAAAAAAGTGTAATTCAAAAAGGGGAAGCATGCAAAGGAAGACACCGGCACCAGGGCATTCTGAAAAGCCATTCCTGCTGATACCTATGGCTGCACTCAGCCAGATATTAGTCACAATGTATCTATCCATAAAGTTCAGAATATTAGTTGCTTCATGAATGCTCATAAACAAGAATTTCAAGGAGAATTATAACCAAAGGAAGTTTGTGCTAAAAGTTCACACTGGGAGAGCTCTCTTGGGAGGGGTAGGAAATGGACAGTGTCCTCCTTAAAAACGTTTAGGCATACAAGAGCTGCAAAAGCAAAAATAGCTTGAGTGTCCATGATCCTGGAAAGAAAAAACAAAAACAAAAACCCTTACTGGGAGCTCACCATTCTGTATCACTTTTCATCTTGAGGAATTTGCTAAATGAAAACTAATGTCTGAAGGACTAAAAAGCATATAACCCAGATTACTTGCTGATAAACCAAACAGATTTTTGAAGCTGTGAGAGGCTGGGGAAATTGTACTTCCGGGTCAAACAAGGAAGGAAGGTCCTAGTAAAAGTCCTCAGCTTTCAAATGGAACACTCAAAAGAAGAGGAAGCCAAATCATCACAAAGACTGAAACCCGGTTTCCAGTAACCTCAATACTATTTTGGGTTAAGGTGATCTGCCTCGCCCAAAATGCCTGCCTAAAGCAAAAATAAATAATCTCTGAAGGAAATTTAAATCATCCATATTCCCAGGTTTTCTCTAGGATTTGTTTTCAGCACTGAGGTATAATTAACACATAGGAATTGTGTATATTTAAAGTTGATTACATTATGCTTTCACATACATTGTGAAATAATCTCTGTAAATCAAGTTAATTAATATACCCATCACCTCCTATAGTAAGTCACACAGAGGTAAGTCTTCGTAATTTTTTTCCTGATTTTCCTTCCTCTTCTCAGGTTTCATTTCTCCTTCCTTGGTTCCTTCTCTCAGCCCTCCGTTTTTCCTCACTCCTTCCTTCTTTCCTCCATCCCTCTTTTCTTGTATTGCCAACTGATAGAAAAATCATTAACAATGAACAGTGATTTTATAAGAACCACCTTTCGGGGCACCTGGATGCCTCAGTCAGTTAAGCAGGTGATTCTTGATTTTGGCTGGGGTCATGGTCTTGGAGTCCTGGGATCAAGCCCCACCTTAGGCTCTGCACTCAGCAGGGAGTCTGCTTCAGGATTCTCTCTGTCCCTCTGCCCCTTACTGCCCGCCCCCTACCCCCCGAACTCCTATGTGCTTTGTTTCTGAAATGGATAAATAAATCTTAGAAACAGAAAAAATAAGTACCATCTTTCAAAGTTCTCTGTATAAAACCCTTGATCTTGTACCCTGCAACTTACTGAATTTATCAGTTCTAATAATTCTTTGGTGGTCTTTAGGATTTTCTATATGTAAGATGTTAACTAAAAACAGTGACAGTAAAACTGTCATGTGCAGTAGTAAAACTTCTTCCCTTCTGATTTGGATGACTTTTATTTCTTTTATTATCTATTTAAGATATATTTATGTTAGAGAGAGTACACATGCAAACAGGTGAGGGGCAGAGGGAGAGAGAGAGAGAATCCCAAGCAGATTCTACGTTGAGCATGGAGCCCCATGTGGCACTCGATTCCATGACCCTAAGGATCATGACCTGAGCTGAAATCAAGAGCTGGATGCTTAATTAACTGAAACACTCAGGCACCCCTGGATGCATTTTATTTCTTTATCTTGCCTAATTGCTCTGGCTAGGATTGCCAGTACTATGTTGAACAAGGAGTACTAAGAGTGGGCATCTTGGTCTTATTCCTATTCCTGGTGGAAAGTTTTCAATCTTTAATCATTGAGTATGATTTTAGCTAGGGTCTTGTCATTTTCATTTATGGCCTTTGTTATGTTGAGGTACATTCCTTCTATTCCCAATTTGCAGGAAGTCTTATTATGAAACTGTGTTGAATTTTATAGATGCTTTTTCTGCATCTATTGAGGTGATGAGATTTTTTTTCATTCATTAATGTGGTATATCAAATTTATGATCTATATATGTTGAGCCATTCTTATATGCCAGGGATAAATTCCACTTTATCCTGGGATGTAATGATTTTAACATGCTGTTGAACCGGGTTTCTTTTCTGTAGTGTCCTCACCTGGCTTTGGTGTCAGAGTAATGTGGGCCTCATAAAATGAGTTTGGGACTGTTCTCTTCATTTTGAGGGAAGAGTTTGAGAAGGACTGGTGTTAACTCTTCTTTAAATGTTTGGTGGAATTCATCAGTGAAACCATATGGTTCTCAGTTTTTCTTAGCTGTAAGGTTTTGATTATTGCTTCATTCTCCTTAGTCATTATTGGTGTTGAGATTTTCTGTTTCTTCCTGTTCAGTCTTGGAAGGTTGTATATTTTTTTGGAATTCATGCATTTCTTCTAGGTTCTCCAATTTGTTGGTGTTCAGTTGTTCATAGTAGTCTCTCTCTTATGTCTTATGTCTGTGGTATCAGCTGTGCTGTGTCCTTTTTCATTTCTAATTTTGAGTCTTCTCTCTTTTTGTTTTAGTTACTCAAAGATTTATCAAGTTTGTTTCTCTTTTCAAAGAATCAGATCCTAGTTTTATTGATCTTTTCTATTGTTTTTCTGGTCTCTATTTTGTTTATTTCTGCTCTTATCATGGTTATTTCCTTCCTTCCTCTTAACTTTGGGTTTCGTTTGTTCTTTTTCTAGTTCCTCTAGGTGTAATGTTAGTTTTTTCCATTTTCTTAGTTATTTTTTATGGAGATAATTAACATATAATGTTACATTAGTTTCAGGTATACAACATAATGATTCGATATATGTATATATGGTGAGATGATCATCACAATAAGTCTAGTTAATATTGAGCATCACAGTTATATATACTTTTCTCTTGTAATGAGAACTTTCAAGATTTACTCTTAGCAAATTTCAAGTATACAATATGTTATTTTTAACGATAGTCACCATGTTGTACATTAACTAACTATAAGTTTGTACTCTATGACTAATATCATCCCATTTCTACTACTCCTTAACCCCTGGCAACCACTATTCTACTTTTGGTTTCACAAGTTCAACTTTCTAGACTCCACAGAGATAGCATATAATATTTGTCTTTCTGTCTTTGGCTTATCTCACTAAGCATTATGTCCTCCAAGTTCATACATAGTACTGCAAATGGTAGGATTTCCCTTTTTTGAAGGCTGAATAATATTCCATTATGTAGATATGTGAGTTTGTTCATTTATCAGTGGACCCTTAGGTTGTTTTCATATCTTAGCTATTGTGAATAATGTGGCAATGAACATGGGTGTGCAGATACTTGAGATATTAATTTCTTTTCCTTCAGATATATATCCAGAAGTGAGACTCTGGTTTATATAGTAGTTCTATTTTAATTTTTTGTGGAACCTCTGTATTGTTTTCTATAATGGCTATACTAATTTATATTCCTTTCAACTATGTACAAGGATTCCCGTTCCTCTGCATCCTAACACTTGTTATTTCTTGTCTTTTTGAGAACATTCATTCTAACAGGAGTGAGGTGATAGCTCATTGTGGCTTTGATTCACATGCCCCTGTTGATTAGGGATGTTGAACACTTTTTCATAAACCTATCGGCTGTTTGTAGGTCATCTTGGAGAAATGTCTATTCCGTTCCTTTAACCATTTTTCATCAGTTTTTTTTTTTTTTTGCTATTGATTTAGGAGTACCTTATATGTTTGGATATTAATCCCTTATCAGATATATGGTTGGCAAATATTTTCTTCCACTCCATAGGTTGCCTTTTCATTTGATAATCTGAACCACTACACTAAAATAATGGAGGATAAAAATGATAAGATTGCCTCAATAGAAGCAGAACTAGCATTTGACAAAATTCAATATTCTTTTTTTTTAAGATTTTATTTATTTATTTGGCAGAAAGAGAGATCACAAGTAGGCAGAGGCAGGCAGAGAGAGAGGGGGAAGCAGGCTCCCCGCTGAGCAGAGAGCCTGACGTGGGGCTCAATCCCAGGACCCTGAGACCGTGAGGACCCTGAGACCCGAGCCAGAGGCAGAGGCTCAACCCACTGAGCCACCCAGGTGCCCCAATATCCTTTTATAATACAAAATCTCTCAACATTATAAAGACCATGTATGATAAGCCCACAGCTAATGTGATACTTAATAACGAAACAGAAACAAGTTGGAGATATCTAATCTTGAAACTTCAACACAGTTCTGGAAGTCCTATCCAGAACAATTAAGCAATTTAAAAAGAAAATAAAGGGCACTAGAACTGGAAAAAAAATATATAAAACAGTCTGTTTTTAGATAACATGATCTTATATACAGAAAATCCTGAAGACTCTACAAAAAAAAAACTGTTAGGACAAACAAATGAACTCAGTAAAGTTGCAGGATACAAAAATCAACATAGGAAAATTCATTGCATTTGTATATACTAAAAAAAGAAAGCCATGAAATTTTACCCAAAAAAGGGTGTAAGGGTTGGTTACAGTTGTGTGAAGTTCTAGAACCAGAATTCTAGAAGCCATGGTGAAAGAATAACCAGGACATGGGTGTCTCTATAAGGAGGAGCTAGGACTCACTGGGAAGGGGGATAGGAGAAGTTCCCAGGCTGATGCTCATATCCATATAATGAGAGGTGTTTGAGTTATGTATGATGTATGTATGTATGATGCATTTGTCAGTTCACAGTGATTGTACATTTAAGATTTGTATATTTCACCTTACATAAATTTCCATAAAGTTGCACAGAATAAACCATGTAAGAAGTATTGAACTCTAGTTACTGATGTATGTGTAAAGTATTGAGGAAGTATACTGATGTCTGCAATTCCCTTTGACATATATCTCAGGATGGATTAATAGAAGTATCGATAAAGTACAAAAATATATGTGATGAAGCAAATATAGTAAACTCTTAATGTGTGGTGTAAGATGTTTTCCAAAAATGATGGCAGCAATAATTCCACTCCCACATGCTCTTCTAGAACTTTGTCACTGTCCCATCAAGTGTTGTAATTTCTTTTCATCTTCTAGAACCCAGGTGTTACTTTAAGGCCGTCTGAATGAAAAGAATGCAGTACCAGTGAGGTAGGGCCCAAGAGTTGATTCAGCATCCACTTGGCTATCCCAGAATGCCCACCCATAGACCCCAGTCACCATGCACATGCCAAAAAGTCTGCATTCTGATTCAAGGTCTCAGACAACAGCTAACTGTCAACACCCGGATTAGAGTGAACAAGATGTTCAGTGTGTCTATTATCTCTATGGAGCCCAGTCTATAGGAATTCAGTTAAATCCACTATGATTTGGGATTGTTTATGATACAAGAGTATATACTCAGAGCCATGTAGGTCCTGGAGACACAGATGCTGACAAGATAATTGTTGCAGCATGGTTTTAAACGTTTCATGAAATACTGGGAAAAAAAATTTGAGTGCCAATGCAGTCAATGGAGGTTTTGATTACAGGGCATTTTCCTCTTTGGCAAGGCCTTCTACAGAAGAGCTACTTCATGAGGAAGCACTCGCAACAATCATTCTGTCTTCAACGTCTTCCCTACCTTTCTTCTGACTGATTCCCTAGACAACAGCCTGTATGACAGGCTCTCTCCCTAGCCCTGCATACAGGACGGAAGACCTCCGGGACTTGGCATATTGTCAAAACTATGGGAACGATGTTAGTGAGTAGCAAGTAAAATACCTGAGGGAATCATTCATATTCCAAAATGTATCTGGACAAGTTAAATTTCAAATACTTAATTTTTCTCACATAAATAAGAGTGAACTTCTCTGAATAATCACTATGCTATATCAAAATATCAAGGTTTTGTTTTGACATTCACATCGCAATGAGCTCTAGGTCCACAGAGAACAAGCCTCCCGGTATCCACTGGGAAGCAAGAAACTCCAAGTCGTTTCAAGGGGTAATGGTCTCAGGTGACCACAGAGCTCTCTGTGGAATATGCATGGAAAACTCAGCTCCAACCATAAGGCGTTGAGAAGGTGCTACCCTGTGGTCATAAGAGACCTTGTAATTTCAGACCAAGTGAACTTGTCACAGTCATTCAAAGGGCAAATTGCGGGGTGCATGGGTGGCTCAGTGCGTTAAAGCCTCTGCCTTCGGCTCAGGTCATGATCTCAGGGTCCTGGGATCGAGCCCCGCATCAGGCTCTCTGCTCATCAGGGAGCCTGCTTCCTCTTCTCTCTCTGCCTGCCTCTCTGCCTACTTGTGATCTTTGTCTGTCAAGTAAGTAAATAAAATCTAAAAAAAAAAAAAAAAAACCCTCTTAAGAGACTTTTGGGCACCTGGGTGGCTCAGTGGATTAAGCCTCTGCCTTCAGCTCAGGTCATGATCTCAGGGTCCTGGGATCGAGGCCCGCATCAGGCTCTCTGCTCAGCAGGGAGCCTGCTTCCTCCTCTCTCTCTCTGCCTGCCTCTCTGCCAACTAGTGATCTCTCTCTGTCAAATAAATAAATGAAATCTTAAAAAAAAATTAAAAAAAATTTCAAAGGGCAAATTGCCTTAAACACGTATTCCTAAATGACATGAGAGAAGGAAATGTAGAAAACTGCAGGAACCTAAGTTACTCATACGGCTTACTGTTTTCTTCTTTTTGAGAGTTTGGAAGAGACTCCTCTTCGACATAAGGTAGGAATTTTATTTTGTATTTCTATTTATCGTGAACATTGCATTCTACCCACTAATAACAAAGTAGCTGTGAGGGTTAATTGGCAGTTAAAAGCTACTGAATATACTAAAGGTACAACTGGATGGGGAATAAATGCTGTTGTTTTCCTATTCCTGACATAATTAGCACACAGATGAAGCAAGGAGAAGCTAGAAAGCTGCAGAGAAGAGGGCTGCAAACTCCACCCTAAGGCAAGTGTGCAGCCCGAAGGGACGACTTCATACTGCAGCTTATGCAGAAGAGCAGGGACAGTGTCACAGGTAACCTGTGCGCCCGTGTTGCTGAGCCCCTGCTGGGAAAGCTGTCTCTACACCACATGATGTTTTAGCAAATGGGAAAGGAACTAGCAGGTACTGGGCACTTATCTGATAAGTGTACAGGCTTAGCGCTGTAACCCCTCAAGGAGGTAGATTTAGGGCCGTGCTATAGAGGAGAAAAGTGGTTAGTTGCACATATGAATGCAATAGAAGCAGAATTTGCATTTGAACACAGGTCCCTCTAATTCTGCTCAATCCCCTCTCCCATTACAAAGTAGACTCCAGGATAATTCTGGGTCTCATTTCAAGGCTAATTTGTTGATTTTATTGTATCAAAGGAATTAAGCAGGAAAAAAGTAAAGAAAAACATTTATAAAGTCTTGCAATTTCCACATTTTGCCCATTAGTTAATTGTACATTTCCCTGTACACCATTGGCAGTTTGATTCTTTGTGTGTCCCCCGTAACCTACACACCTTTTTCCCTTTGACCTCATGGTGTGACCATTTGGCTTCATATTTAACAGCTGTGATTTTTAAAAACAAGTCTTTCTTGGGCACCTGGGTGGCTCAGTTGGTTAGGCAACTGCCTTCAGCTCAGGTCATGATTCTGGAGTCCTGGGATCAAGTCCCACATCAGGCTCCCTGCTCAGCAGGGAGTCTGCTTCTCCCACTGACCTCTCTCCTCTCATGCTCTCTCTCAAATAAATAAATAAAATCTTCAAAAAGAATTTAAAAAACAAAACAAAAAAACAAGTTTTTCTTTGGTGGACCTAATATATATACACACCCACAAATTTAGTTCTTTTGGTGACACTATACACACACACACACACACACACACACACACACAAGAGAAAACATAAACCTATGAACCTCTAATTTATGTAAATCTTATTAAATTTCCTATCAGAATTAGTACCTATAAGTCAATAAAACACTCCTTTATTTTCCCATTAAAAATATCAGGATCTTCTCTGAAAATTATAGAAAACCAGACTCAAAGCTGACTTTTATTCTGATTGGGTTGGAAGAAAATTGAATGCACTTTTCTGAACACTTGGTTATAAATATTTACCTTTGAACATTGCCCCATGGGCACAAATTAAGTGTAGCTGACAGAAAAATTCTCGTTTCGGCTGGTGGGGAGTGATGAGTGACATAGTGGTCTCAGCACTCCCCAGACTGGTCATGGTTTGGAGGTACATCTTAGGAGGTAGGTTGGTTTAGAGTATCCACAGTGCAGGGTTTTGACATGGTCTGGGACAAAAGAGTCTTCCAGGTGGTTTATGTCAAGAAATAGCCTCAAATTCTTATAGGTCTCGCCACTAACTCAGAGCAATTAGGCATCTGAAATCCACCAGAGCTCTAGCAAGGATGGGGCATGAATAAACCAGGAAAGGGGTTTTTAGGAAAAGAAGTCAATTAGTCCCTTTCAGTCTGCAGAAGTGGTACAGCACAAAGAAGGTGAATGGATCACAAAACCCTGGGCCAGAAAACATCTCCTTCAAATTCTGCCCTTGGAGAGTGACTGGAAGTAATGGGTGTGATGCCGTATTGACATGCTCTCAATCCCTAGTTCCCTTGAGTATTAGGAGGAAAGAAGGATTCATAATCAACACAAATGAAAAAAGAAAGTAATAGAATCACAGTCAGAATTTAAAAATCTACACATGTGAACTTTTCCTGATGTTTTTCTTTTCTCCTTTTAGAAACACCTGCCAGAAATTTGGGATGAATGCTAATGAGGATATGGAACTCTCAAGAATGCTCCCCTGGTGACCCAGATATCCTATCACAGGAGCAGTTATGGCAATTGTCTGTTCTTTGATCAAATATTTGTGGAATTAATGTATTGGCTTTGGATAGCCAGTTAAGCAACCTGTACCTTAGTGTCAATTTTTTATAGCATCAGAATCAACATACCTACCACAGAGAGTTGTTGGGAGAAATTTGGAGAGAAAATTCTATCAAATGCATGGCATATAGACCAGCATATTTCAGATGCTGAGTTAATGCTGGTTGCCTGATCTGCCTCCCTGTAATTTTTTGGCCCAGTAGTTCAGTACATAAAGAGCATACACACTTCTCAGCTGAAGGTATATTTTCTTTCTTTCTTTTTTTTCCATCAAGCTTTGTGGATCCTACAAAATGTGTGTCTCTACCATTCTTTCCCCAACCTTCAACTTCACACTGATGTCTTCTCAATGTTTTCCTTTCCTTCCTGGACAATAGTGCCTAAAAACCAAACCCCACGTCATATGGGAAGTCCCTGGGTTCCTTTCGTCCTGTCATCTTGCACCCAGTGTGGATAGGTTAAGAAGTGATGAGAACAACCTGAGGAACTTGAGTTTTAATAAGAGTGGTGCTGCAAAGCAGCCTTTCATCCAGTGTATCAGTTAGAAAATGTCCTGAAAGTCTTCTTGAAAGCTAAAGAATTCACTAGGACATCATGGGCACAAATGAGCCATCCAGGATGGGACAGTCTCTCCCTAACCATTTCGCCTCTAAGATCTGCCTGAATGGGAGACAGTTATTGAACACTTCTAGTCTCAACTTAATGTCATAAATAGGAAACCAGTACAAATCTCAAAATGGTAATTTCATTTATTAAGTCTACTCATTGGCATAATTGTTAGCCAAGCAGCCAGTGTCTTCTGGGGACAACTCTAGAGATCCCAAGAATGTTTGGAAACCATTCAAAATCTTCTACTTCTTAAAGTTGTATTGATTCAGTCAATGTTGTTCGGTACTTCTGTGTGCTAAGCTAGGATTAAATCATACATGCACTTTATACCTGTTAGTTCTCATACTCCTATAGGTGAGAAAACAGGCATTTTTTCTTTCCTATTTCCCTCTTCCTTGCAGGTTCTGATTGTAGAAGACAGAAATAGGTGGTAAATGCAGGGATTTCCAGAATCTATTTCCACCACTCTAGGGCATTTATGCAGATTCTTCTACTAGAATCTTTCTTCTCATCACTCTGACCTCGAATTCAGTCAGGTGCATTTACCTCCCATTTCTCAGGCTCTCTCATTAAGAGTTGTCTTGTTGTTGCCCAAGAGCCATTGACTAAAGGCCAGGAGACCTCAGTGTTTTTTACAATCTTGAGTCTTGACCTCAAGAATGTTGACATCTGTGGGAGAAATTTACTGAGCCTATTGAATGATGGGCAATCACACCACAGTGAGGACCTTCCTTCTGTGGGGGTTTTCCAGTTTCCCAGACTTGCAGGGTCCTCTCTTTGCGATGATCTTCTTCTCCCATATGACCATTCTAGCTGCAAATGTGTCCATAATGGTGGCCATCAAACTCAGTCACAACCTTCACACCCCCATGTATTTTTTCCTCTGTGCCCTGTCCTTTTCAGAAACGTGTACCACCATGGCAATCATCCCTCGCATGTTAACGGACTTGCTATCTGACAGCAAGACCATTTCTCTTCCTGGGTGTGCCATGCAGATGTTTTTCTTCTTTGGCTTGGGAGGCAATAACTGCTTCATCATGGCTGCCATGTCCTATGATCGTTATACTGCCATTCACAGCCCACTGCACTACCCCATCTTGATGACCCATAAAATCTGCTTTCGGTTCATCATGGCCTCCTGGATGCTTGGGTTTCTGGTTTCTCTGTGCATCGTCATCATTGTATTCAACTTGTCTTTCTGTGACTCCAACATCATCGAGCACTTCTTCTGTGACATCTCACCCGTGGTCTGCCTTGCGTGTGACTACACCTCCCGTCAGGAAATGGCTATTTTTGTGCTGTCTGCCTTTGTGTTGGCGGGCAGCTTTGTCTTTATCGTGATGTCCTATGTCCTCATTGTGTCCACAGTTGTGAAGATGCCCTCTGCCCAGGGGAGGTATAAGGCCTTCTCCACGTGCTCCTCTCACCTCACCGTGGTGTGCATACACTATGGATTCGCTGGCTTTGTCTATCTGAGGCCCAAGGACAGGGACTCGTTCCGTGAGGACATGCTGATGGCTGTCACATATACAGTGCTGACACCTCTGCTTAACCCCATCGTGTACAGTCTCAGAAACAAAGAAATGCAGATGGCCCTAAAGAAGGTATTAGGCAAGTCAAATAGGCTCATCCCTCAGATGGTGAATAAAAGAATGGACACTTAAAAATGTGCAGATTGCTAATAAGTAAAAGTGGGGAAAAGTGGAGTATTTCCAATGAAATAGTCACTTTGTGTACAAAGCAATTAAAGTTCATCCTAATTGCCTGATATACCCTGGTCACACTCCTTTCCTACTACAAAACCAGACGTAGTTTTAAAATTTTTTAAATGAGAAAAATATTTTAAAATGTTATTACACATACATATACATATACACATATACATGCATATATACACATGCGTATATGTGTATGTGTATACATATCGAAAAACAGTTTGGAAAACTATTTTCATAACCTTTGTTGCCTCTGGAAGGAAAAAATTCTACCAAAATGGAAAAGGAGAAAAAATGAAAGGGAGGGAAAGTGAGCCAACAAGAGAGAAGGAAAATCACTAATTTACTTTAAAAAGGAAAAACTATGAAGTCTTAAAGTTGAAATGAATGAAAGACCACAATATAGAGAAATTTCAAGGAATTTTAAGAAAGACCTTGTTCAGCTCTATTCAAAGACATAAAGAAACTTAGATCAGAATGGGTGAATTTCTGGGAAAAAAAAAAACCAGATGAAAATTACTGCAAAGGAGATATTTTTAACTTATCAGATTTCAGGAATAATATAGAAAAGTCTGTCAGAGAGCTCTTCCTTCTATGCCCCAGCAAAGGAGTAGGCTAGATGGTTTCACAATTAACTGAGTCCTCAAAAAGCAATGAATTCAAATGCTATTTGAGTTAGAGTATACAAATCAAAGCTTCTAATTTTTGAAAGTCACAGAAGTGGAAGGTGCTATGTATAACTGGAGAATCTAATTGAGGCCATTTCAGTAAGGTTCCCATGTGAACTGTGCAAGATGTTAGCTGCTGCAAGGAGTCTAGGTATTTTGAGGTCATACTGTCCAATGGCATAGCCACATGGTGTGAAGTTGCCAATGTTGGAGGACTGAGTGACGGAGATGGGAAAAAGATCGAGAGGCTGGTGGCAATTTGCTACTAAGTGAGAAGAAATTGGATTATCAGTAAACAACCAAGGACAATAGTACAGTTCACCCCTGAACACCACAAATTTGAACTGCATGGGTCCACTTATATAGGGATTTTTTCAATAAATATAGTACAGTACTGTAAATGTATTTTCTTCCCTTATTAATTTAACATTTTCTATTCTCTACTCTACTTTGTCATAAGAATACAGTATATAATACATATAACATACAAAATAGTGTTAATTGACTTTTTAAAAAAAGATTTTATTTGTTTATTAGAGAGAGAGAGAAAGAGTACGTGCTTGTACACATATGGGAAGGGGAGGGGGCAGAGGAAGAGGGAAGGAGAGAAGCAGACTTCCCACTGAGCAAGGAGTGTGGGGTCCCTTGTGGGGTTCTGAGTGGGGCTAGATCCCAGGACCCTGAGATCCCGACCTGAGTGGAAGTCAGACACTTTACCAACTGAGCCACCCAGGCGCCCCAATTAGGTTTTAGGGGAAGTCAAAAGTTACATGTGGTTTTTGACTATGTGGAGGTCAGTACCCCTAATCCCTGCCTTGTTCAAGGGTCAACTGTATACTGTTTCATAGCTGGATAGGATCGGTGTCAATGAGAAAAATATTTTATCATAAATGTTCAAACAAATGACTTAGAAATACAGTAAGAAGCTAGGAGAATATCAGCTCATTGCTGGTGTGTGCAGAATAGGAAGTGAGCAACTTCGTTTCAACAGAGCTGAGAAACAATTGTGCCCTTCTCAGCCAACAAGGTTTAGTTAAAATGAAGAAGTAGAGAACAAACTGTAAAGCTGATGGGTGGAGTGAAGATTCCAGAATGGCAGCAAAGCATCTTGGGAGAGAACCCTGCAAGGAAGAATCTCAAGAGAGGAAGCATGGGGTTGTGCTAGAGTGAAAGGTGAGGAGAGCTCCTGAAGGGCTTGTAACTGGGATTCACATCACAGCTTCATTGATTATAGGTGGTGTCAGAGCCTATTGGGTCTCTGGATCCCATTTTTTGTTTAACACCGAATTAAAATTTGGCTAGAAGTTCACTGACTAGCTATTCACAAACGTCACCATTCCATTTTCACAAATGTCCCCTAGTTAACATGAAAGTCTCTATTTCCTCATATAATCTCTTAAACTTTTTCATCTCCTTGTTTCAGTCTCAATTTTGACTAAGTGGGATAAAGTGCAAGTTTGTTTTAACATATGCAAACCAATCAGTGTGATAGACCACATTAACAGAATGAAAGATAAAAACCACACAATCATGTCAATAGATGTGGTATTTATACTTGTGGAATATTATGCAGCCATAAAAAGAAGGAAATCCTGCCAGTAGTTACCAGGGTTGGGGAGGTAGCAGAAATGGGGAGACATTACTCAGAGTACAAAGTTGCCATTATGTAGAATAAGTATGTTGTAGATATGTAAAATACAGCATTATATGTTAATAGTTAATTGTGTATTTTATACTGGAAATTTGCTAAGAGAGTAAATTTCAGTTGTTTTCACTGTAAGGGCCTACTTAGCCAGAGGGAGCCATTTTGTTGTTTATGCAGTAAACTTAGATTAATCCTGCCCCTCCCATAGGAACTTACTTGCAAAGCCCAGATACAAGGGCAAGTCAGGCCAGGTGGAGACATCCAATCAGTGGAGCGCGCATACCAGGGAGAGTGGGCCCCGCCTTTCGGGTGCCAATTCTGACCAAGGTGATAGGCTAGTTCAAATATCTACTAGGGTAAATTGTAATCTCATTGGCCACCTGTGTGTAGCCAGGCTCAATCACATGGCCTTTGCTCTATAAAAGTTAGTCTGTGAGGCGGGGAAGGGTCACCTCTTTGTAAGAGACTGCCCTGACTGGTCAGTTTGATTCTCAATGCTTGGCATGAAATAAAGCTTTGCTTGACCATTGCTTTGTATCAATCTTGTTCCTTTGATTAGGGACCCAACATTCACCACACCCAAAAAGGTGTGAGGTGATGGATATGTTAATTAGCTTGACTGCATTAATCATTTCACATGTATATTTATGTCAGAAATCATGTTGTACACCTTAAATATATAAAGAATTTTAAAACCTTAAAAAAATTTAAAGTTTAAAAAAATGGCAACTAGCACTTTATTCTTACTATGTGGATAGAAACCATTGATTTTTAAGAAACATTTCATTGCGAACTTCTTGAAAGAAAAGCGCATGATGCATTCAACTTCCTTTCCTCAGTTCATAATCTAGTGTGAGGAATAAAGAGACCAAATAAATATTCATTGAATTAGAATTAATATTTAACCAACAGATATTTGTTAAATGCTTGCTGTGTACCAGACCCTGTACTTTGAGCTAAAGATAATTAGTTCAACCTCCCACATCTCTCCTTTCACCCACCTGTTTCTGCAACTGCATTTCCAGCTAGCAATGATCACCTTACTCCCATGTTCCTTTATGCTTTAGTTTAATGTCATTTCCTCAGTAACTTCTTCCTGGAGCCTCACAAATAAAAGCATTTGCCAAATGATATCAACAGGAACGGAGACTGAGCAAAAAGCTACAGCCTGGGGTTTTGGGCACAGGGCAGGCAACCGAAGACAGAAGAGACTTGAGCCTGAAATTCTATGTGTAATTTCTCTTTAAGGAAATTGACAACTTCCAAGTTGCTTGTGAGAGATCAAAACACCAGGTGGCAATCTGCCTGGGGGAGGCTGAAGATCTCAGCAGATACTGGCATTTGGCAGGGCTGATAGACAGCCCGTTTAAAGGTAGAGAAAACCTGTCACACCTTATGCTTCTAATTGGGAGTCCTGAAAGACCAGATGTGAGGAGTAATTACTGTATCCGAGAAATAAGGCCAAACCAGAAATAGATCATCCCCAACACAGCACAGCACCTAACCGAGACTGTTTTACCAGGAGTTATACTGTACTAGGAGACACGGAGTTGTTTTGTTACATGAATGACCCCTTTGGGGACTAAAATTCCATTTCTTCAAAGAGATTCATCCAGTGCTTTATCTGCCTTCTAGAAGAAAATTGAATACATTTTGAGGAAGATAATCTCATTTTTATCCTCTACAACTTTTTATCCATATTGCCCATCATTCAAAAAACAAAAGTACACAGTATGCCAATAATTTGCCAGGATTAAATGCATAAAAGCCAGGTAATTCAAAATAAATATTAAAACTATGTCTAAGAAAAAGAGAGGAATAAAATGAAGACTCACATCAGAGAACTGAATACAAAAACATTTTTTTAAAAAAACAAAAAGTACCAAGTTTGAATCTGAGAAACGGAAAATAAATTAGGAATTCAGTAGATGAATTCGTATTAGATTGGACACAGCAGAAAAGAGGATAAGTAAACTGAAAGATAGGTCAGTAGAGAACATACATGTTACTGGATGGAGAAAAAAAATACAAAAAGAATGAGAGCTATACAGGAAATTGTGAAAAGATTTAATACATGTGCAATTGAAGTCCAAGCAAAGGAGAAGTAGAAGAACTTTCTGAAGAAATATTCAGTGATAATATTCCAGACATGAAAGACCATGAGCTACAAATTCAAGAAACCCTGCATCTTCCAAACACGGTAAGTAGAACAACTGCACTTTGGGAAATCATAACAAGACCACAAGAAGCCAAAAGCAAACATTAAAAACTTCTGGGGTGTTGGCTTGCGACCTTCTCCTGGAGCTTCCCATGTATGATCTGAAACCAGCCCTCTTACACACAGGGCAGGGAAAAACCAAAAAGTGAGGTGCCACTCCAGGTTGGAAGGTGGCAGTTTTAATAGCAAAGGGAACTTACATTCAAGGCTTGTCTTGGGCAGCAGCAAGACGGCGAATGCATCCCCCCACCTACCAGCCAAAACTTTAAAGCTTGTAAAGAGGCCTTAACTGGGTGCAGCCATGCGGATCATGCAGGCCACGAAGACCACGCAGGTGTTTTCACTACCAGTTGCCGTCTCAAGGCTGCGTCCTTGGAGCAGGCTCAGGGAGCAGGAGAGGCAACAGGAACATTCCAAGGACGGGGGAGGAGGCCAGGAGCTGCTGAATGCCTGGGTCCAGCTCTTGGGTTCATGGGTAGTCACATCTTTTCGATGATTTCCCCAACAAGGGCGACATACAAGACATATTCCTTTTGAAAAAGAAGACGAGAGAGGGAAGAAGACTGATGGCTGAATTTTTGAGAGAAATGATAGAAACAAGAAAACAATTGCATCTTAAAAGTGCTCCAAGGTTTATAACTGGTAACCTAGAATTCTACCCCAAACAGACTTATCTTCAAGAATGAAGGTGCACAGGGTGCCTGGGTGGCTCAGTCGTTAAGCCTCTGGTCATGATCAGGTCAGGACCTGACCTCAGGCTCAGGTCATGATCCCAGGGTCCTGGGATCGAGTCCCACACGGGGCTCTCCACTTTGAGGGAAGCCTGCTTCTCCCTCTCCCACTCCTCCTGTTTGTGTTCCCTCTCTCTCTCTGTGTCTCTCTCTGTCAAATAAAGAAATAAAATCTTTAAAAAAAAATAATGAAGGTGCACAGAACTATGCTAATACATTGTTTCGGCGTCCGTTTCTTGGTTTTTGTTCTGATTCATTAGTAACCTGGGGTGAAGCTGCATCAAGGGTACACAGGCCCTCTTTGTACTATCACTGCAGCTCCTTGAATCTATAATTATTTCAAAATAAAAGCATGTAAAAAGTGAAAAAAATGAAGATTTTTTTTGTGACTCTTGTTGACCAAAGACTCTTTGTGACCAAAAATAAATGAACCTACCCCAAACTTTAAATTCATCACCAGCAAATGTGTAAAAAAAGAAGAAATAATGGAATTTTTTTAAGCAGAAAGAAAGTCAGTGCTGGTATAGGCACAGTGTTGAAGAAAGGCGTGAAAGGAACAAAAAAGAATAAATATCTGGGAAACTAGAGGAGGTACAACAGGTGGGGGAACAGCTTTGATAACTAATTAAGAAATAGCGTTGGCCTCCATTTCTAGGTAGATGGTAATCCTGTTGCCACTGCCTGTAGCCTCAGATTAAAATGAGAAAGAAAGGAGAACTCTCTTCTAGAATCTTCTAAAATAGCAACTTTATTAAAGTATAATTTACATACACACGATTTAAATATATAGGTAGATAACTTTTGACAAATGTAAACGCTTGTATAACCACCATCCTAATCACGGTATGCAATGATTTCCTCACCCCCAAATTACCTCTCACCCCTTTGCCTACAATCTGCTCTAATACTCTGCTACAGGTAAGGTTCACGGAATATGAAGAATGTCAATGACTTCCTAAGTCCCAATCCACTCCAAAAGAAGAAAATTTTCCTGAAATTTATATAGACTAAAAATCTTTTAACAACCCAACAGCTCAAGATCTTTAAAATCTTCTCCTGGTTCATAGCTCTGCCTTCTAAGTAACAATCTACAGTCTACAATCATTAGGAAACTTCAAAAAAAAAAAATTCTTACAAAAGGAGTTTTTGATTATTTGCACAGGGATAGTCTTGATCTTTATTTTTTGATGGCTCTTTGGGGAAAATGCTTTTTCCCATTCCTAGTATTCTCTGTCGCCCTTTGGAAGAGCTATCCATTAGCATAATACACCTTTCTTAGCCTTCACTCCCTTCTCCCCAAGAAGTAGTAAATTAGCCGATGGTCAGTTTGGAGGGGAAAACTAGATATGTAGTTAGTTGTATTAGCTTGTGAGAGCAGTTATAACAATGCACCATGAACTGAGTGGCTTAGACAACAAAAAGTGATTGTCTCCCAGTTCCGGAGGCTAGGAGACCAAGATCAAAGTGTCAGCAGGGTTGGTTCCTTCTGAGGGCTGTGAGATCTGTTCTAGCTCTCTCACTTAGCTTCTGATGATTTGTGGGCTATCTTTGGAGTTTCTTGGCTTATAGAAGCATAACCTATTTCTCTGTCTTTATTTTCACATGAGGTTCTCCCTGTGTGTTGTCTGTGTCCAAATTCCTTTTTTTCTTTTGTAAGTAAGGATATTAGTCATATTGGATTAGAAGCCCATCCTACTCCAATATGACTTTATCTTAACTACTTACATCTGTAACATCCGTATCTATTCCCAGATGAGGTCACGTTGAAATACTGGTGGTTAGGACTACAACATACGAATTTTTGAAGGACACAATTCAAGCAGAAGAACAAGCCCAGCCTTTCCCCTTCCTCGTTTCTCTTGGGAGCAAGCTTGAACTCAGTGCTCTGGGCTACTCTTGGCCATGTTGTAAACAGACGGGGAAAGACCCAGTCTCACTGGGGAGAACTGAGTGTTTCCAATACTGCCAGGGACAGAGAGTAGAGTGTCAAGTTCTAGGATTTAGAACATGAAAACACCTGTGTCCACAAATATGTGATATTCAAATATGAAGATATTCTAATATCTTCATTAGCACAGGTTAATATTTTACTCTCCTACATGCCTTCTCCTACGTGCCATTTCCTCATTTAGAATTTGGGAGGGAAAAAAATAGGTGCCAAAGTGTATCCTCTCCCATAAAAGAGGTGACAATGCTACACACCACACCACCTACATCTGCGGGATTGCATTATTGAATAGGAAGGAAAAACCTCTGCGTGAACTTACCATAATCAACTGGAGAGTCTTTAAGCGCCTAGAAAGGAGAGACTTGGATGAGGAAGTGGTCCGTACGCAACATGTCTTCCCTCTGACAGAAGGAACGGGGGTGAAGGTAGGCAGACTATTTTGATGGGTGTGCAGGGATGGTCACCCCAGATCTCTTGCAGTACGAGGCCTTACAAAGAGATGCCACTTATCGAGAAAGGACCAGAGGAGAAAGAATAGTTTTGTGAGATGTCTGATAAATTCAAGTCGGGACACACTGAGTTTGAGAGTCTTGGGAGAAAAGGGAAAGGTCGGTGAAGAAGTTCATCTGTACTCCAAGGAAGGGTGTGTAGGGATTCTGTTACCATCCAGGGGGCAGCTGAGCTCATGGGAGAAGATAAGATCACCCAAGGGGATTATGGGGAGGGGGAGTAGAGCAGAGGGCTGAGGATGTACCCTGGTGGAAAGCAAAGTATAAGAGGAAAGATGAAGACAAAGACTTCCAGAAACAGCGAAAAAAAACTTCAACCACCAGAGTGCAGAGCTCCCACTATGACTCCCAGGATGCCTTTCCAAGACTGAAGTTACACCTTTGGGGGCCCTCTCTTTGCAAAAGGGCATGCCTATGCTGATGCGAGCCCCCAAATTATTGCAGGGCTGGGCTTACAGGCCCCATAACTGGTGCAAGTAAATTTGAGGCATAAATGGAGAAATAGGACCAGAGAAATTTCAGAGTGGCTTCCAAGCAGAAAAGGAGGAGGTTTCCTTGATCTGATCCGTGAAGAACTCAGGTCAGCTTGTAAAGTGGTCCCTCCAACCTGTCACAGAATTTGTTTGTCTGACATTATTCCTATGCTGATAATAAAATACGTTAGCTAGAATATTAATCATAAATCATTGTGAAAGGAGTACAGGAGGCAGGGAATTGATTTAGAGGCAGTTGACATACCAGACTGGACCATAAGCCCCTTCAAAAAGGTCAGTGAAAGAAGCAGTGACAGGAGACACCTCCCTGAGAGACATTACAAAATGTGTGGCAAACGTATTATTCGCTTGAACCATAATCTCATGCCTCCTATCTATCAATTATAATCCCAATATCCCAGTCTCCCCCTCCAAAGAAACTTCAGTTTTTGAAGTCCTACTCTAGAATCATCTGGTAAGACTCACATTGCAAAAAGAGTCCACAAGATGTGTATGAAGTTCCTTCTGTGTTATCTGGGTTGGATCTCTTAATGGCCACACGGAAGAATCATGATCTTTGCTTTGGCTTAAATGAAGTGAAAATAGAAGCTTTTTGGAGACACCAACATCAGTGTTTCCAAAAGTTTAAATGTTCATTGCTGAAGGCAGGGCAGTACCTTTAAAGGAAGTGACCTGAACAGTCTGATTTGTCAATATTACCATTAGCTGGGGACAAGTTTTCTCTCTCTCTCTCTTTTTTTTTTTTTTGCCAAATGTTATTTAACAAGATGGAATTCAATCAAGTTTGATCTTTGATGAAAATAGCTCTCTTTATTTAAATAGGACTCACAACTGATGAATGGAACTATTTTGCAAAGGTATTCTTACCTTGTAAAGTTCATACTTAATTTGAATGAAGCAGATTTCCATGTTAGTCACATATTTCACTTTCTATATGACAGTCAGCATTGGCTTTTTATATTTATAGGAGTTCTTTACTATCAAAGTGATAAAGTTAATGATAAATATCATCAAAGTATCCAGCACAAATTTTTCCCCAAAGCATTGGTTTGTTATTTATGGATTCATATCCGACGTAATTCAGGAGAAACAGTGTGTTTTAGCCATTAGTTTTCTCATGGCCCCTTTCACCTCCTTGTTCCTCAGGCTGTAGATGAGGGGGTTCAACATGGGGACCACCACTGTATAGATCACAGATGCCACTTTGACCTGATCAGCTGAGTAACTCGACTTGGGCATCACATAAACGAACAAAACTGTCCCATAAAACAAAGTGACCGCAGTGAGGTGGGAAGTGCAGGTAGAGAAAGCCTTCTTCCTCCCCTCAGTAGAGCGCATGTTCAGGATTGAGTGGAGAATGTAGCTGTAGGACACAATTATGGTAAACAGTGTGCTGATGAGGACGGATGCAGAAGAGATGGCAGGAGATATTTCGGCGATATAAACATGGCCACAAGAAAGCCTCAAGAGTGGGAAGAGGTCACAGAAAAAATGGTTGATTTTATTTGGTCCACAGAAGGATAGGTTCATCAGACAGCCTGTGAATGATGAAGCATTCATGCATCCACCCAGGTAGGAAGCCCCCAAAAGGAGGAAGCAGACCACTGGGGACATCTGGGTGGAGTAGAGCAAGGGAGAGCAGATGGCCACATAGCGATCATAGGCCATGGTAGCCAGCAGGAAGCACTCTGTAGTCCCAAAGGTGACATCAGAGCCAAGCTGGGCTATACAGCCAGTCACAGGGATGGTCGTTTTCTCTCTTAAGAAACTCATGAGCATGATTGGCGTGACTGACGTGGAGTACCCAATGTCCACAAAGGCCAAATGGCTGAGGAAAAGGTACATCGGGGTGTGAAGCTGTGGGCTGCTTCGGATTAAGATGATTATACTGATATTTCCCACTATGGTAACTATGTAAACTCCCAGGAAAATCACAAAGAAGATGGCACATAGTGTAGGGTTATCTGTCAACCCCAGAATAATGAACTCCGTCACTGCTGTAAGGTTTTCAGTCTCCATCTACCCATTTAATGGTGCCTATTGAAATCAGAACCAGAGGAGGTTAAACAGGTTGAAATTACCCCACATTTAACGTAGATATTTAACAGAACTATACAATTATAATTTTTGAATGGTAATTCTGCCTCACTTGTAGAGTACTTTGTGCACATGAATTTTCTTCTCAAATTCCATGAAAATATTACAATTGAAGAGTCAACGATCTTGGAATTCAGCTATTTTATTCCTATTTGTATACCACAGAGCAAGTCTTCCCCATGTGTACCAGAAGCATGTAAAAGGGTGTTATGCCAATACTGGTGGTAATAACATAAACTGTAAATCACCAAAATGATGAGGGAAAGGCAAGCTCTTAATTTTCCACCCCCATCCCAAATGTGTCTCTGCCCTAGGAGTCTCTTTTTTTAGTAGATATTATCACCATTTATCCAATTATTGGACAAAAACATGGAGTTGACTTTGACATCTCTTTCTTACCTGATCATTTTCCTGGAATGAAAAAATTGCATCCTTAGTTACAATTGATACTAAGGGCTGGAACGTGTCTATGTCCAAGATGAAAGGGCCAAATAGAAATTTTACTATTGTTATGAGTTAAATCCTGGATATTCTGCAAAATCTTCCAGAACTTGGAGCTCCTGGGTGGCTCAGTGGGTTAAAGCCTCTGCCTTCAGCTCAGGTCATGATCTCAGGGTCCTGGGATCGAGTCCCGCATCGGGCTCTCTGCTCAGCAGGGAGCCTGCTTCCTCCTCTCTCTCTGCCTGCCTCTCTGCCTACTTGTGATCTCTGCCTGTCAAATGAATAAATAAAATCTTTAAAAAAAAATCTTCCAGAACTTATCTCTTATGCCACACTTTTTCATCCTTCTGAGATTACATGAAGCAATAAGAAGTATCCAGGTATTTTCATGGACTGGATTAATTGGAAAGTGAACTGAAGCATTTGGAGACCTGCAGTAGTAAGTTTTGGTTTCATCAGTTCTATCAAGCAACTATAAGGAAATAGGAAGTAGGAGCATATGATGGTGATGGGAGGAGAGGGTAGTTAGAGAGATATGGATGCACGTAGCCAGCTAGGAAGCCTCGGAAATTGGATTGAAAGAAAGATTAACATTTCAGAATAATATTCCCTTATTTCAAATTAGAGCACATGATCAAGGGCAAGGGAGAATATATTAGTTACATTCAGTCATCTCCATGGCTCTTCTAGTTTAAAGACCAACACTTTCTTCTGAATAATTTGCTTTTTCCTGAAGAGCTTCTATCTGATGAAGAATTAAGGAAACATACATACGTAACTACCAGCAACGATGCACCTTTTACTCAATGTTACATGTGAATCATGGCAATGACATCCTACAGTATGAACAGTACTAGGGTTATGTGTCTGAATTCTCATATTCTGGCATTTTTAATAAGACAAAGCCTCAACCTGAAATAAATTTATTGAGAAAAAAATAAATGGATGAAAGACACAAATGTTTCCAAAGTTGGATATGAATGACATCAGGGAAGACAAAGGGACGTGCAGAAACACCTTGGATTTTGCAGCCACACAAACCTGGGATCGGTTTCTAGCTCCACCTCTTGCTGTCTATGGAATCAGAGTCACGTTATAAGAAGTTGTAGATCTTTTGTTTCCTCACCTATAAAAAGGAAATAATGATACATACCTCATGTGGTTCTTGTGTTAAAAATGATACGATTTGAATGAAAAGACCCAGCACTGTGTATATGACAAACAAATGCTCAGTTACTAATAGTGTACTCGAAATAATCAATTCACAACTTCTTGTACATATAAGAGATCAAATATTTCTGTGTCCTTAAAAAGGAGCAAGGATAAAGTAGTGACACATCCACCGCAACATTAGGGATAGGCTCCAAGGATTGGTCACTGAACGGCAGAGCCATATTTAAGTGAGGCTTGTGTCATTTGAGATAAGGCCCAAATCACTTACTTCACTGAATGTAATTACAAATTAATTGGTTTACTTGTTTTGGAAAACTACATTGAGAATCCATTGGGATAGAAATTACGTGTGTACCTCTACTGGGACTGAGAAATAACACGTAAACATGATTATATAAAAGTATATGAGTGCAACACATACTCTGTGTTTCCACTTATTTTTTAAATGAAAAAATTAAACATTCAACTCAATTAAATTGAAAATAATTATAACATTTTACTATCATTGCGGTTGATTATTAGATCAAGATGACTAATGTGGCTGTGACATTTTGTGGCATTTCTGAAATGTGACTACGTTGAGTGGCCCAGGTTTTCATGTTACCTATGTTTAGAGATAATTTGGGTTTGCTACTAACTGTTCAATTTACAAACATGAATCCACTGGAATTGTAATATTATTTTCAACATAAGTGATGTACATTTTTTTAAAATCACATATATTTTTCTCATGTAATATGGATCTGTCCTAGGACACTTGACACACATTTGTGTGTCACACATGTGGCACACATGTGGCAGACATTTCTTACACACATGCTCTTCCCTCTCCCCTTTGCTAAATTTGATCCACCAACATGTAAGCTTTCTAATAAAACAATGAAGCTCACCCTAACATTTTTCTTAGGACTCTGCCATCTACAACTGCCACATAGACTGGCAGGTTGTCAAAGATACACGGTTGCAATCTACTCTGGCTCTATTCTTGAACCATGGCCACAAAGCAGAATGTTCTCTAAGGTTGAAAGTCAGGTTTCTTTGATTCTGGGAACGAATCCATCAATCAATGACCTTCAGAACAAAGCTAAACCTGATAATCCACATTAGGAGGGTCTAACAGCTCAACCACCTCAAATCCAGCAAATTAGGAGATGGACATGCTGTGAGACTCCCTCTGTCCTAGAAAGATACTATTCCTTTAGGTTTTAAGGAAGCCCGACTATGGCTGATGAATGATATAAACAGGTACCACTGATTCCACAAAAACATTCCAGAGCCTATCTGGGAGAATTAAAGTCCCTTCATTCCTGTCCATCTCCCAACATTCCGTTCACATCACTTGATTAGTACCATTACAGGTGGAAGATCTTGTTCTTTCCCTGGTATGAAAGTGCAGTGTTTATGACTAATGATTTTGCATCCCTCTTAAATGGTGTAATGCTGGCAATATAGGACTAAATAGATGTTTGCTGAATTAGTGTTAAACAATTTTTAGAAAATCTATGCATTAGATGCTATGCTAAAACCTAAAAGTAGACACACTTCTATCTCTATCTTTACCCAACTACAAACCATTTTATGATGGTATTCACCACTCCACACCCTTCCAATGGAAGACTAATTCTTAGTCATCTTAGATCTCAGGTTTAAATATATTTCACCCTTGAAGAGTCCTCTGACACCCTGGACTAAGTCACAGTGTCACGGTGAGTAGTTTCAGAGAACCCTGAAATATGTTCTGCACTTGTTACAGCTTTACTTATGTAGACACTAGTGTAAGTCATTGCTCAATGTCTTTTTTTTTTTTTTTTTTTTGCCTGCTTTCTTACATTTCCATGAGGGAGGGATCATGTCTGCCTTGTTCCACACTTTCTTCTTAGAACATTGCATAGAAGGGGCGCCTGGATGGCTCAGTCGGTTAAGCATCTGCTTTCAGCTCAGGTCATGATCCCAGGGTCCTGGGATTGAGCCCCGCATCGGGACTCAAGGGAGCCTGCTTCTCCCTCTCCCTCTGTCTCCTGCTCCCCCTGCTTCTGCTCTCTCTCTCTCTCTGTCAAATAAATAAATAAAATCTTCAAAAAACAAACAAACAAACAAAGATTGCATAGTACCTCATACATAGCAGTTTTAAACAAATGAATGAGTGAATAAATGAGTGACCTACTTTTTAAGATTTTTATTTTACTGTGGTATACCTGATATGAGACGTCCTCTTAACAGGCTTCTGTGTGCACACTACAGTACCGTTAACTACAGTATAATGTTCTACAGCAGATCTCTAGGACTTACTCATCTTGCTTAACTGCAACCCTGTGCCTGTTGATTAGCAACTCCCCATTTCGCTCCAACTCCAGCTTCTGACGACCGTCATTCCATTCTTGAGTCTGTGAGTGACTATCTTAGGTACACCATAAAGTGGAGTCCTACAGTATTAGACCTTCTGTGACTGGCTTATTTCACTTAGCATAACGTCTTCCAGGTTCATCCACGCTGTCACATATTACAGAATTTCCTTTTTTAAAAGACTAAATAATATTCCATTGTATGTATAGACACCAACCTTTCTTTATGCATTTATCTGTCAGTGGATGTTTAGGTTGCTTTCACATCTTGGCTCTTGTAAACAATGCCGGAGTGAACGCGAGAGCGCTAATATCTCTGAGATACTGACTTCAGTTCTTTTAGATCAATATCTAGAGGTGGAACTACTGGATGATATGGTAGTTCTGTTGTTGACTGAGGAACCTTCATACTGTTTTTCGTAGCAGCTGCATTCCCAGCAACAATGTTCAAAAGTTTGCTCTTTCTCCATATCCTCACCTACACTTGGTTTTTTTTCTTTTTTTTTTTCTTTTTTTTTTTTAGCCAGCTTGATGCATGTGAGGTAATATCTCATCATGGTCTTGATTTGCATCTACATGAAGATTAGTGATGCTGAGCATCTTTCTTTGTACCTCTTGGCCATTTTTATGTCTTCTTTGAAGAAATGTCCGTTCAAGTCTTTAGGCCATTTTTAAATCGAGCTACTAGTGTTTTTGCTATTGACTTGTTTTTATTCGATTGTTCCTTACATATTTTAGAAATTAACCTCTTACCAGATATATGGTTTGCAAATATTTTCTCTCATTCTGTAGTTGCCTTTTCACTTTGGTGATTGTTTTCATTGCTGTGCAGAAATTTTTTAAAAATTAATTTATTTATTGTTTAATTTTTTTATTATTTTAAAAGGTTTATTTGTTTGTTTGACAGAGAGACACACAGTGAGAGAGGGAACACAAGCAGGGGAAGTGGGAGAGGGAGAAGCAGGCTTCTGCTGAGCAGGGAGGCCGATGTGGGGCTCGATCCCAGGACCTTGGGATCATGACCCGAGCCGAAGGCAGCCGCTTAACGGCTGAACCACTCAGGTGCCCCAGTGCAGAAGCTTTTTAGTTTGATGTAGTCCTTATCTATTTTTGTCTTTGTTGCCTGTGTGATTTCGATGTCATACCAAAAAAATTATTGCCAAGACCAACGACAAGAAACTTTTCCTCTATGTTCTCCTCCAGGGCTTTTCTTCTTGGAGTTTTAGTTCTTAAATGTAAGTCTTTAATTCATTTAAGTTGATTCTTGTGTGTAGTGTAAGGTGAGAGTTCCATTTCATTCTTTTGCATGTGGATATCCAGTTTTCCCAACACCATTTATTGACGGACTATCTGTCCTTTCCTCACTGTGTATTCTTGGTGCCCTTGTTGAGAATGACTTGACTGTACCTGTACGTGTTTATTTTTGGTTCTCTGTTTTATTCATTGCTCTGTATGTCTGTCTTTATGTCAGTACCATACTGTTTTGATTATTGTAGCTTTGCAATATTGTTTGAATCAGAAAGTGTGATGCCTACAGTTTTTTCTTCCTTCTTAAGATTATCTTGGCTGTTTGGGGGTCCTCTGTGGCCCTTTGTTCATCGAAAGACACAATTAAGAGAGCCAAAAGGCAAACCAGAATGGAAGTGTAACTTCAAAATGTACAAATCTGACAAAGGACTTGTAAACAGATTATAGTAAGAACAAATCAATAAGAAAAGTACAATATGAGAGTAAAATTGACAAAAGACTAGAAGAGACATTACACAAAAGAAGATGTACAAGTCACTGATAAATATATATTTTTTAAATGCAGAACATAAGAGGTCCAGAGAGATGAGAGGGACACTGCCTGATTACTTCGTTGTAAAATCTGTGGATTCTCTGGCGTTATCTTTTTTAAAAACTGTGGGTAAATAACTTCATCCACCAGAGAGCCGAGTTGCCAGGACTTCTTCAGGCTAGCTCCTTCTGTAACGGTCTTTATATCCCTATTTGCAAAGAGTTATACTGCCACCAATTTATTTGTCAGGAACATTGAACTGGGGGGAATCAGAATCTACTCTTGCTCTAGGACTCATTTGATACACGCCACTTTGGTAATAATTAGGAAACACTATTTTACTCTTGAAACAGGATTAATCGGAAGTCATAGGGAAGGTTCTGGAGGCAGGGAGGTAATTAAGGAGGCTGAAAACTATCCAGGCTCAATCATGAGCACCTGAAATAAAGCCATGACAGAATTGTGGCTATGAACACCTTGGGAGATGTCACAAAGAAGGATTGATGGTATATTTCATGCCTGCAGCAGCCTGGATGTCTTAATCCATAATTTTATACCCTGGAAATACCAACTGGCTTGCCGAAAGAAAGCTCCACTGGGCCTTAGCCCCCTCCCCAGCACCACTCCCAGGCAGTTCTTCCTACTATTCAAAGGCTTGTCAGCAAATGTTCAAAGACAAGTGTCTGCACACAAGCCTTTGAGAAATATGAAAAACTCCTGGGACTTCTCGAAGGAGCTCTCAGAGACTCTGCCTTCAGAGTTCCTTCTGTGTTACCAGGATTGCGCTGTCTTGGTGACAAAAATATGGAATAAATTCTTTAGGTCTGTCTTATTTTAGGTGGGAATAAAATTTTTCAAGACTCCAGCATAACTATTTCAAAAGATTATGATAACCCAGTATAAGACAGACCAAATCTCCCCAAGAAAGTGACCCGGACTGGCAACACTACCATCATTTGCATTTCCATTGAGTACATGATGCTTTCTAAGATGTTAATTTACAAGATGCTATTTTAAAAATATAGAACCTAACAGAATAAAAAGAAAACACTCTCTAATCATGGACTGTAAACAATGAACAAAGGAGAGAAAAAGTGAAATTATATTTCCCAAGTCTCCTAACCCTGAAAGGTACATATTTAATTTGAACCCAGCCAAATTTCATGAAATGTTCTGTGACTCCAGAAAATTATAAATTAAGGTTGGCATTAGTTAACATACTAGTACTGTGTATTTAAGATAGTTCTTCACATAAAGTGATACGGCTAACAGAAAACATAAACATTTATCACATATGTTCTAAAAATGATCATTTTTCAATTTCTGGAATCACACTGAATATTTTTCAAAATAACCGATGTCTTCCAGCCATCAATTTTCTCACGGCCTCTTTCACCTCCTTGTTTCTCAGACTGTAGAACAAGGGGCTCAACATGGGGATGACCACTGTGAAGAACACAGACACCACTTTAACGTGGTCAGATGAGTGACCTGACTTTGGTATGACATAGACAAATGTGACTGTCCCATAAAACAAAGTGACCGCACTGAGGTGAGAAGTACAAATAGAGAAGGCCTTGTGTCCTCCCTTGGGGGAGTGCATATGTAGAACCAAGTGCAGAATGTATAGATATGAAACAGCTATGATGACCAGTGTGATTACAATGACTGCCCCAGCTGAGACGGCAGGAGATACTTCAGCAACATAGATATGGGTACAAGAAAGCTTTGCTAATGGTGGGAGGTCACAGAAGAAATGGTTGATTTTATTTGACCCACAGAAAGTCAAGCTCAATAAATAGCCAGTAAATGATGACACATTCACACATCCCCCCAGATAGGGAACAGCCAATAGGATGATACAGACTCTGGAAGGCAGAGGGTAGAGTAGAGAAGGGGAGAATAGATGCCCACATAGCGATCACGGGTCATGGTGGCCAGCAGGAAGCACTCTGCCGTTCCAAAGATAACATCAGAGCCAAGCTGAGCTACGCAGCCAGCGACAGGAAACTCACGATCATACTGGGCGTGACTGACATGGAACACCCAGCGTCCACAAAGGCCAAATGGCTGAGGAAAAGGTACATCGGGGTGTGAAGCTGAGGGCTTCTGCAGATTAACATGATTATGCTGATATTGCCCAGTGTGGTAGCAACATAGATTCCTAGAAAAACCACAAAGAAGACAGAACAAAGTGTAGGATCCTCTGTTAACCCCAAGATAATGAACTCCATCACTATTGTGTGGTTTTCGGTCTCCATCTTATTTGTAATGATGCCTATTGAAATAAAAACCAGTGTGTATTAAGGATAAATTAAATGATCTCACAGGTGACATATTTACTTTACTATTCACCTTATTAAAAAATTAAAGTCGGGACGCCTGGCTGACTCAGTCAGAAGAGCGTGAGGCTCTTGATTTTGGGGGTAGGCATTTGAGCCCCTATGTTGTATGTAGAAATTAAATAAACAAACTTCAAAAAAATCAAAACACAGATCCCTTTCGTCTAGTTTACACTCTACAAAACGTTTGCAAACATATTTACATTATGCATGATTTGAGAATATTAATGTCCATTCCTTTAAGGCCAAAGATACAAAGAGACTAGTGACTCAGATCAGAGCACAGTTAACACTCACATTTCCATCATTTGATTAGTTCAGGTTGTTGAGTGAACACTTAAATCTGATGAGAACCAGAAAAGTCAGCCTGATTGACCTTAAGCTAGTGTTTAGCAATATCCAATTTGCTCCTATCTCGTTCACCTCAGAGACCACACTTCCCAGCCCCTTTGTGGTTTAGGTGTGACTGTGAATAGTACATGCAAATGGGCTAGCTCAGGAAATGCAGTACGCCTCTCCTAGATCAAATTAAGTTACCGGTGGACAATGTTCTCTTCCTCTTCCACAGTGATATATTCTACATAATACAACTAGAAGGTAGAGGTACCTCCCACCAGCCTGGGATTTGAAGGAATGTGGAAAACAGAGGATAACTGGAAATACGCTAGAAGGGAAAAAATAAATCTGTGCTATGTTAGACTACACTGAGTTTCCAGGGTTGATTTGTTAGAAGAACGTAACACCACTTTACCTGGTGCGTATAATTATAGACTGGCTGTAAATGGAAGCTGTGTGTAGGGTTTAATCCTGAGAGCAGCAAGAGAAATAAATCCACTTTGGATTATTAATTGTCCCTCAGGTACTCTACAGACCTAACAAAAAGATACATTTCCTAATCCTATATGAATAACACACATAGAACATGTGGACGCAATGCTTCCATGCTTATATTATGCCAGCAATGTGAGAGCAAGACAGTCATACATACATGTAAGGAATATTAAAGATCGGTGCACCTAACAAAATTAATGAGTGGGTTTAATCATAAGAATGCAAAAATTAAAATTAAAGCAGACTTTCATTTTAAGCAACACTGTGAACATGAAATATCCGAAAACACTCTCAACAAAATACTGGGGGTAAACTGCTAACTTCCATATTCAGAAACATGCAGAAGTGAGATTTCATGTAAAATAGGAAATCTCAACCAACCAAAAATGATGGGAGAGTTGGTAATCAGCACAATGAGCTGAAGCAGGACTGCAACTGTCTAGGGGCGCCCGTGGCTCAGTCGGTTAAGCGTCTGCCTTCAGCTCAGGTCATGATCCCGAGGTCCTGGAATCGAGTACCCTATCAGACTGCTTGCTCAGTGGGGAGCCTGCATCTCCCTCTGCCTGCCACTGCCCTCTGCTTGTGTGCGCTCTTGCTCTCAGGTGCTCTGACAAATAAATCAATAAAATCTTAAAAAAAAAAAAAGGAGCTGCAACCCTCTAGACCTTCGCCAATCTCCACAACCAAGGACCTTGTGCTTTAATAGCTGTGCGGGCCCTGGAGAGAAGGGTTGGATACGCTGCAGAGTAGAAAGTGAGGCTCTCAGGCCCTCCCCACATACTTCTTCATAATTCACTCTCCGAGTATCCCACAAACCACCACTATAATCATTCCCATGGTCACACCTCCATTTCCTTGTTGCTCTTTTTTGCCCTCATCTAACAAAAGTGACTTCTGGCTAAATGCAATTTTCAGCTCACTCTACACCTACCCTCTTAGACCAAACTGTGTCTGGGGAAAAACATACAAATGCATTGATGGGTCTCACTTAAGTTGTGACCACAAACTTCAAGTGAGCCTACATTGATGCCCCATTATACTATATTTTCTTAGTACATTCACTCTCTTGTCCTTCCATTCCAACTTCATCTCTGATAAGGAGTGGGTAAATTGTGGCCCACAGAGACTAGAAAATTTTATTATCATACACATTATTGATAACTAAGCTTAAAACTAGACCCTATATTTTGTTTCCTAATTGATGACTATCAGTTGAATAGTACATAGGATTCAGGCAATTGTCCAAGGAAGAAAATCAAATATCAGAGTATTTGATATCCACTATATCTGGAAAATATCTAAAAAGCACAAATTATTTTTTCATTCAAAAATATTTATCGAGGGGCACCTGGGTGGCTCAGTGGGTTAAGCCTCTGCCTTCAGCCCAGGTCATGATCTCAGGGTTCTGGCATCCAGTCCCACATCCGGCTCTCTGCTCCGCGGGGAGCCTGCTTCCCCCTCTTTCTCTGCCAGCTGCTCTGCCTACTCATGATCTTTCTGCCAAATAAATAAATAAAATCTTTTTAAAAAATTAAAAAAAATATTTTCGAGCACTTTCTATTTATCAAAGACTTCCAGGTATGTGTGAATTTCTGCTAAATAACAAAAAGACACGCCCTCATGTGTCATACATTCTATTGTGGAGGGCAGACAAATCAAAAAGAAAGGAAAAAAGAAAAGTAAATAAGTAAGATAATTACTGACGATGGTAAGTACTGTGCAGAGAGTTAATCTAAGCTGATTTGATAGTGTTTTGCTGGCTCATTTAAAACTCACCAGGAGGTGCCTGGGTGGCTCAGTCAGTTAAGCGTCTGACTCTTGGTTTCAGCCCAGGTCCTGATGGAGCCCACATTGGGCTCCATACTCAGTGCAAAGTCTGTTTGAGATTCTGCCTTTCTCCTTCCCCCTCTGCCCTTCCTCCCACTCACACACTCTCTGTCTCTCAAATAAATACATAAATAAAATCTTTAAATTGGTCTGGAGGAACCTCTCTGTGGAGGAGATATTTTAAATGATGCATAAACAATACAAGCAAACCAGCCATGCTAAGATAGAGTAGAAGAGCATCGCAGTGCGAACTGCAAATTGCAAGGGCCCCGAAGTGAGAGCTTTGCACTTTGGAAGAACAGCCAAGCCCATGTGGTGGGTAGAGTGATACAAGATTAACCCAAGAACTAGGCGGAAGTCAGATCACCTGTGACTTTGTGAGTCATAATGAGTTTAAACATTATTCTCAGTGCAATGGGAAGACAGTGCAAAATTTGAAAGAGAATGTCATGATCGAATTTGCATAATGACAGGATAACTCTGGCTACTTTAAGGGGACTAACGTAGAGGAGTGAGAGAATGAACAGAAAGGCCTTTCAGAATACTGTAGGAGTCTTGGTGCAATGTGGTGCTGGCTTGCGGGGCCGTGGTAAAGATCGAGCATAGTGGACAGAATAGGGAAATATTTGGTTAGGTTACAGGGGAATCTGTAGCTGAGTCCAAGGAAATGGGAAGATGATACCAACACAGGATTTTTTTTTTTTTAAGGGAAGATCAACTAACCTGCAGCTACTTCCAGTTTTTTTTTTTTTTAAAGATTTTATTTATTTATTTGTCAGAGAGAGAGAGAGAGCGAGCGAGCACAGGCAGACAGAGAAGCAGGCAGAGGGAGAAGCAGGCTCCCTGCCGAGCAAGGAGCCTGATGTGGGACTCGATCCCAGGATGCTGGGATGATGACCTGAGCTGAAGGCAGCGGCTTAACCAACTGAGCCACCCAGGCGTCCCGCTACTTCCAGTTTTGAGGTCATCCCAGCATCCCAGCATCCCAGGAACCCAGCATCCCAGCATCCCTGCGTCCCAGCATCCCTGCGTCCCAGGTTCCCAGCAAGAAATAAGCCAGGCCACCGAAAAAGCAAGTGACAAACAATGAAAAGAATTGGCAAGTAGTATCGAAAATATTGCCAAATATCAAATAATATTTTGGAAGTATTATTAAATATGAGAAGTCCGCTCCTTGAGAGAGAAGAAATGTAATTGTTTTTGAAAGGAACACAGTTCACCCTGTATAGTCCTCTGAATTTCCAAATGGAGTATTTGTTACTTTAAAAAAACCCAACGTAATTTTTTTTTACAAAATATACAGGTAAATAACTATCAGTACCTTATTCTTAGTCAATTTTACTATGAAAAACTGTACCCTCTGCAGTGATGATTAAACCAATGTGATTTGATCAGTTTTTCAGATGAATTAGCTTGATCCAGTATTATAAGAATGCTAAATCTCTAGCTTCATTAACTAGTCCTACGATTGTGTCAGAAGTTTAAATGACACAAATCTAAAACAAACCTTATATTTTTTAAAGAAAATCTATACATGAAAGACTCAAATAAGTTCAAAATAGGATATGGAAAACATGACGTACTGTTGCTGCAATGAAAATAAGATTTCAGAACAAAAATCTCTGGGGATAAATTTAAGCTATGCTACTTATGAGCCAGATGATCTTGAAAAAGTTAAGTAACCCTTTTGAGACTCAATATCCTTATTTTTTAAAAAAATTATTTATTTATTTATTTGAGAGAGAGAGAGAGAGAATGAGAGCGAGTGAGCATGAGAGGGGGAAGGTCAAAGGGAGAAGCAGACCCCCTGCTGAGCAGGGAGCCTGACTCCTGACTCCATCCTGGGACTCCAGGACCACGACCTGAGCCAAAGGCAGTCGCTCAACCAACTGAGCCACCCAGGCGCCCTCAATATCCTTATTTTTAAAATTAAGATAATATTTAACTCACAATGGTTGCTGTGTTAAAGGAAGATAGTGCATGCTAATACACCTAGCAAAAGGTGGTAGTAAACAAATAATCCATAAGTGAGAATCTACTTCAAACAATAACACTATTAGCTTCTACGAGAAATGCAGAGCATGTTTACAAATCAATAACAAGAATGAATGTTACCTGCTGGTCAAATATAATGACAGGGACAAATTCTAGGAGTCATTTCTGAATGGCAGGGCTGATTTATGCAGCAGTTAGGACTGTATATAGTATGATACCTTGACCTCGGTATCAGATACCCACAAGTTTGTAAACATCCCACTGAAAATCCAGTGGGAGAAAATCCAAGGAGATTGAGAAAATGAGATGTGTTTAGGTCTGCCTACACCATTATGCAGGCTGAGATACTCACTGAGGTCTCAGGGGCTTCACTTATGCTTCTCATTGTTGGTGTATAGGTATTACAATGACAAACACCTAATTAGTTTTGAAACTTGATTTGGGCCAACACAATTAATGTGTGCTATCCTTTGGTCATCTGTGATATTTCTAAGAGCCACGATGAGGTGCCTAGAACTATTTTCTTGAATACTGTCCTGTAGTTCATGGTTAGTCATACCTCAGGGAGCTGCAACAAAAGCCAGGGTGCTTTTCTCTGTGTGAAACTGACCTATGATCTATTTCAGCATTGGCATTTCCCACTTATCCCATAGATGCCCCCACCAAATCCCCAGACTCCTGAAATAGACAGAAATGAAATCACTGAAGATACTTCTTCCCCTCCCTACCTCATATTTATCTCTATCCCCATCCTGCCTTGGATAACCAAGAATCTCTTTCTTGTTCCTGATTTCCATATGGTTTTTCATAAGCGATGTTACTGTTTGTATTGTTCTGAAATTGCTTTCCTGTACTCAAAAAATTCCTTGTGAGTATGTATTAATCTCCTTCACTCTCTGTAAAGATTCATGGTATTCAAGTATTTAATTAGTATTTATTTAGCTATACTCTGTAAATGCTTCATTGTGCTTATACACCAGTTCTCTTGGATGTACTCTAAGAAGTGGAATTACTGGGTCAAAAGCTTTGCCCAATTTAAATTCGATATATACTGCCAAATTGTACTTCTTCATTCTTTGTATCTGTATGTGTATATATAAAAATGTGTGTGTGTGTGAGAGAGAGAGAGAGAGAGAGAGAGATATTCTGGGCAATTCCTAAGAGCTATATTCCAGCTAATTAATTCTTTCTTCAGTTATGTATAATCTGCTGTTTAATCTCTTTTTTTCTGAGTACACTTCTTTAAAAGATTTTATTTATTTGTTTGACAGAGATCACAAGTAGGCAGAGAAGCAGGCAGAGAGAGAGGGGAAAGCAGGCTCCCTGCTGAGCAGAGATCCCTATGTGGGGCCCAGGACCCTGAGATCATGACCTGAGCCAAAGACAGAGGCTTAACCACTGAGCCACCCAGGTGCCCCTTCTGAGTACATTTTTGATTTCTAGACTGTTTCTTTGTTTTTTGTTTATTTTTTTTTCAAATTTCTATGCTCTTTTCTAAAACAAAAACCCTTCTGAGGTTTCTTATTCTATTCCTTCAAAAATATTAACCAATATTTTATAATGTCTGTTAGATCATTCTATTACCTGAAGTTCTTGATGGTATAAATCTGCTCTGTGATGTGTCTGCACATACTCTTATTTTTTTCTGTTTTTGCGTTTGCTCTTTTATAATTTCAAATTTTGAGCACATCTTTTTTTAGTGGGGCTGGTCTGTGTTACTCTTATCTAGGCTGGGTTGATAGTACTCTGCCCAAATAAGTTTCGTTTTCTATTTCCGCTAGCTCTCTTTTGTATCACTGGCTCAGGATAAACTGTGGTGCTGTTTTCTTAACTTGAAGGTCTACAGAAGAGGAACACAGTAAAATCTGAACCCCAAAGGCATATGTGGTACAGATTTTGTCCTAAAATTCCGAAGAGAGATATTTTTTCCTTCCAGAAGAAGGAAACCACAGTATCATGGTTAAAAAATTGATTTTATACTACCAGGCCAAGCAATACCTCAGTGTATCCCTTTCTGCAGGTAACTACAATGTGCAGTTATTATAATCCCTGGAACGCCAGGAGGCTTAGGGACCGAGCTTTATAGAAATTTAGTATTCCGGACCTGACACCATCTCCCTAAAGATAAAAATTTTAGCAGCAAGGGGTCAGAGTTTACACTTTCAAGAGATTGGATTAAAAACTTTTAACAGCCAGGTTCACGTTGGGAAACAATCTGTTGCTAACACTGATAATTGTGATATGTGTTGAATATATGGATACGAGAACTTAAAAGTCTTCTCCTGAATTGAAGGAAAAAGCAAGAGTCCATGACATTTCTGTGTGCGCCACTCTCATGGGCAAGGGAGATCTCATCATTTTTCATTTTAGAGTCAATTTTTTTTATTCTGTGATGCTAGAAATTGACAGGAGGTTGAAAGCTCAAAAGGCTCTGAGGTGTAGGGGAGCCTCCATACCTATTTGGGGCTCATCAACCCTGGTGCCTCCCAGGCAAATCTAAGTCTTCCTGCAACTTTTACATGAGTAGTACACAATGAACAGACAAAATATAATGACTTAAAGTCAAGAAGGCCATATTCCTAGTAAAAGTGCCCTGGAAAGTGATTGATAAAATATAATAGGAACTGCAAGATCCCTTGTTGTCAAAAAAAAGATGGAGATTTTGATTTTTGTTTAGACTTTGATTGATTACCTCTTATGGTTGATACAAGTCCCCAAACCAATGGCCAAAATTTTCCAGCTTCAAGATTAGAGTATTTGTGAAAATGCCTCAGTTGGAGGTTTGCATGTCCTTCCTTTTTTGTTCTGCATTTATTTTATTTGCATGCAATGTATTTTCTAAAGATTTATTTATTTATATGAGAGAGAGAGAGAGCATGAGCAGGGGGAGGGGCAGAGGAAGAGAGAGTCCCAAGCAGACTGCCCCCTCTATTTAGAGCTCATGGGGCTCAATCTCATGACCCCGTGATCATGACCTGAGTCGAAACCAAGAGTCAGATGCTTAACCCACTGTGCCACCAAGGTGCCCCTGCACGTGATGTATTTTTACCGATTTATTTTGTACAAGGACAAAAGTTGTCACAAGGAAGTTAAAGGCTTCTGGTTTGACATTTGCTCTTTTGGGCAGATAATTTGAAAAGTTGGCAGAAAAATCTCATGTTCCTCTGTGGGCATAGATGGCATTCGTGAATCCACACATGTTTCTCCCACACTGACCATGTGCCAAGAACTCAGCCAAAGAAGGGAAAGACTCACACATAATCAGAGCCACCTCCCTGTGTCACGTTGTCTACCAAGTGTAGAGGTGAAGGGGATTTAGTGTTTGCCTTCTATAAATATAAGAAAAATGATGAGAAAATGTAGATTCGCAAATGCCCCTATAGACAGTATCCTAAATGATTATCTGATAGCTTGATTTCCTGAGTGTGCTATCAAATTCTTCCTTCTCCTCCCCTCTCCTTCCCTAACACATGGCTATAACCACCCATTTACAATTGGAAAATAAGAGAAACAAAAATGTTTTCCCATATTCTGATGGGTTGTTGGCAAGCATGCAGTATAACCTTGTAAACAAGGACAACTTTGATATTCAGTCCTCTTGCAGACAGTGGTAACCTATGTACTAAGAGGCAAGTAATATTTGCAGATGAAACTTTAGACACCAACTACTTGGCTAGCCAATATACTTTGAGGGAAGCAACATACTGATGTGGGTGTAATGGGACATGTAATATTGCTCAATCAAGATTATGCTTCTGTGGTTGACTCCCCCGTTTTGCAGAGATTTTCGCAAGAAACCGCATTCAGAAACATCATATGGACATGGTTGAAAGACTCAAGTCTTAGTTAATAAATGACTTTCTTTTAAATCGGCTTCTTACCAGTCTCACAGGTTTTCTATGTGGTTTTTTCTTTAGTCTAAAAGTTCTAGGAAAAACTCCGAGTCTCAAAATGCCTCTGAACAAGAATAAGCTGTTTTTACTACTTGGAATGCTCTGTTTGGAACAAGGTAAACCTGCAAGTCTCCCTCTCCCCAAAGGTAAGTTCCAAATGAACTCTGTAACTACCTTCATCAGAAGGAATAACATTTATCGGCAACGGGCATCGTTACTCTCTTCAATGTGCCTTTGGGAAAACAGAAGCAGACATATTTTGGGGATCTGTTTTTCATGTAATTATTTTGGACTTGTCTCCTGCAATCGGCATGTGAAACTGCATAAAACGTTCATGGAATGAACAACTTGCACAGATGGCATTGATCTGGAGAAAATTGGGGTTATTCACTCATGAGGACACATTACACAATTCTTTTGCATGAGCAAAGTCTGGAAATCAACATATATTTGAAAGCATTTGTCATCTTTTGGAAAATGATCTTACTGGGAAATATGCAGTATGTTTACTGTGGTGTATTATGAATGGTCTTTTTTTCCCTCAAGTAACATAAGGTGAGAACAGTCCTTGGCAGGCTTCTCCGTAGTAGGAGTTGTGTCGGCCCCAAGAACCATCCTGTTTTCTATTTTTGCTTCAATGAGTTTGGGAAATTGTAAGTTTTGTGTCTAATTTATTTATGATTCATTCAACTGAAACTGCTAGAAAATAAGCTTTTGATTCCATCAAAAGGCCCAGTGTCATATCCATCCTTTGCCGTTCATTAGCTGTGCGTTTCTTCGATTCTTCATTTTCTCATCTGTAGTGCAGGGGCAACAGTGTTTGATTCAGAGGCAAAGAAGGAGGATTAAATGAGAAGTTATTTGTAAGAGCTTTGTGTATTTTAACATATGAATCTAAATAGCTATGCTCTCCAGGGTATGTTCTCAAAAAAAAAAAAAAATCGTTCATCCGTCCAACTTTTCTAAGTGTCTACTATATGCTAGGAATTATCCAAAACCTTGGAAATACAGAGATGAATAAAACATAAGGTATTTTTTCCCCTTGTGTAGTATAGAGGCAGACAAACTACTCATTATCACAATGCTGCATGGCACAAGCTATAAAAGCAGGGAGGAAGGAGCACTACACAGTACAGGAGAGACACTTAACCAGCCTGAGGAAATCAAGGAAGACTTCTCAGTTGAGGTGATGCCTAAGCTGAGGGATAAGGATGAGAGGATCCAGCTAGGTCAAGAAGTGGGTGATCATGAGGCAGGGATTTCTAGGCCCTCCTTGAAGACTGGTTGAAAAGAATGATCTGCAGAAGGGACAGAAGGGGTGCCATCCTCGAATTACCAGGCAGTCCTAAACATCTTTAATCCAGCTCATCTGCTAGTTGAGGAGTCAAAAAAACCACTGAGGTTAAATAAGTAAAAGCAACTGCTTCAGGGATAGAGTCCTCTCCACAAAAAGGAGAGGCCCGTTGCCTGGCCAAGTACAGGCCTGGTGTGTGAGTCAAGGCACGGTCTTCTCTCCACTCCACTGTTCTTGAGCAACCTGCCACTTTCTACTTCCACAGAGAATGAATATCTGACCGTGTGCCGGGTAGCATGGACCATGGCCTCAGATTCAGTCCTCTGGGCGGAGCAGAGAAGATGGACACACAGTCACAGTCCAAGGCGGAGTGTGGCATCACCTGCTTCACCGATTAACCGAGCAGCTTTTATGCATCATGGACTGTTCTTGATATTTTGAATTTAGATATTTCTGGGATTAAGTTCCTATCTCTGAGAAGCCCACAGTCTAGTTGGGTGGAAAGACACAGAAATAACCACAAAGGCACATGATAAATGCCATAAAAATACAGAGAGAAGCCCCTAAGGGACCGGATGGCTCAGAATTAAAGGGGCTACATTCCTGCTGACCCAGTGGAGATCTACCTCTGAGGCTCTTAATCTTTATATTGGAAAAGTAGAAAGACTTTGTGATATGCCTGTTCTTCGTCACAAAAGCCAAACGAACCCATGTTCTACAAATCACAGCAAATCCCATAGTTAACACAAAGCTGTATTGTAATCTTTTCACATGTGCCACGTCCTGCAGGGTTTTTTGTGCTCAGGAAAGTTTCCTGTATCCCTCAGTTCTAGGAGCTACCTAATTACTAAATTTTTGTCTTCTCTCATTCCCAGCTCCCACTTGTGGGCGGAGTTTGGTGAAGGCACAGCCTTGGAATTACCTTAGCATTTTCAGTCGCATTGTTGGGGGAAGCAAAGTAGAAAAGGGTTCCTACCCCTGGCAGGTGAGTCTCAGGGAACATTCTCTGGTGGGTAGACTATGAGCTTTCTCAGGAATGGATGCCCCAGAAACACATGTTACTCATTAGTATACCCCTTTCTGCCTAACTCATCAGCAGAGATCTCATGAGTGTGCCAGGATCCAAGTCCCTCATGATGTCCCTCCATTGAGTTCCAGAAAACATATACTCAGGATAGTTACATGCACTTTTGACTTGCCGCCCAAACTGGAAATGCCACCCCAAACTTTCAGCCCTTAAGACAAAAATCCCACTTCAATAAACTAAAAAACTCTTAAATTTACAACAACAACAACAAAAAACAGTTCTCTGATTCAACAAATATAATAACCTCATTATAGTTAAAGATGACCAGGAAAGTCAAAGGTGTCATATCCATACATCTACTTTCTGTTTGGAGGTTTATACCTGTACCATAGGACCTCTTAGGCAATCGTGAAGAATACTGCCTCCTTAGAAGCTGATATCCTAAGAATTTTCTCTCAATCTAACCTCCTGGTCTTCACATGTCATCAGAATGCCTTTGTGCATCTCTCCCTAGCCTATGGTGGTCCCATTTACTGTCTTTTAAATTCTCCCAACTTTCTGTATCCTGAGAGCCAAGTTGTTTTCTTGACTCTTAATTTTGTGAATAATAGCTCCTTACTTTTACTTTAAATCAGTCACATTAATTTTTGGTCAGTGGATATTTAGTAATGGCTGGTTGATTGAATTTATGTTTAGTAGTTTGACTCAGTGGTTGAGTCATTGCTATTTGATTGACTGATGAATTAATTACTTGGTTGAAGAATTAATTGATCAGTTGCTTATTTGGTCAACTGGTTGACTAATCAATTTAGAAGTTCATATTCAAGTCGGAGTCAGTAATTTTACTTTTACTTACTTTTTCTCTTTATTAAATTTTTTTCAATTGTTCATTGAATAATTTTTGGTCAAAAAGTGACAATTCTAATAAATGTCTTCTTTTCTAATTCTGACAAGGGAATCGAAAGCATTTACTTGTACCTTGAAAGCATTTTAGAGTCAAATATAATGAACAGGATAAACCAGAGATAGAAAGTAATTGGTAGGGACACCTGGGTAGCTCAGTTGGTTGGGCGGCTGCCTTCGGCTCAGGCTCTGATCCCGGGGTCCTGGGATTGAGGCGCATGTGGGCTCCCTGCTCAGTGGAGCGTCTGCTTCTCCCTCTCCCTCTGCCCGACAATCCCCCTGCTGTTCTCTCTCTCTCTCTTTCTCTCTCTCTGTCAAATAAATAAATAAAATCTTTAAAAAAAAAGTAAAAAAGAAAGTAATTGGTAGAAGCAGATTAAAAATAGGCTTGAAGCAGAGGTCAAATAGTTAAGAGCCTGAGAAAATTATAGGTACTATTTCTCTAAGAGGCTTCGAGGAATTGGAGCATGTGTGGAAAGATTTCCTCAGGCTTCTGCTGTTTTTCTCCCAAACCTGTTTTTCTGGACTCTGCTATATCTTATACTTCCCTTTCTTTCTCTTCATTCAGAGAAATTGTTTATATTGCTAGCATACAGTCTGGGTCAATAGTTTTATGAAAATAAATAAATACCAACAGTTTTTACTATCAACTCTATTAAACCCTCATAGCCAACCGTCTCAAATTAACCACCTCTCCTACAGACCGGGGTTGGGAATGTTTTGGTTCCCACACAGCTCTTCCTTCTGCGCTGTCATGGGATGGGTTTTACTCCTTCACAGTCCACAATTTCTAATTATTTGTAAGATATCTGGGTCTATTTTCCAGAATATGTTCAGTTTCCAGGTTTGGCGGGGGGGAGGGTGGTCCCAAGGCATTTACTTGCTCCCACTTAGGCTCTTTGCAATTCAGGTGTCCCTGAAACGAAGGCAGAAGCACATCTGTGGTGGGACCATCATCTCTGCACAGTGGGTGATCACGGCTGCTCACTGCGTTGCAAACAGGTAGGGAAGGCCTAGCTCATGGATGCATGCCAGACTACCCTCTGTCTCCTTTGCAGTCAGCAGCAATAACTCTATTAAAACATGAAAATGTGTGATGTATACTTTAGCACAGGAACATAACAGAAATGCATAACACAAACAGGGCTCAGTGACATGACCAAAGGATTCTCAACTCAATAGAAAACATACTTTGTTTGCAGGAGTAGAATATTTTGTTTACTTAAATATGACTGGAAGTAATTAAAGAATAATATCTAAGTGAAAACGAGTGTGACAAAGATACACTTGTGAAAATTCTCTCTTAAATTTCAGTGAAAAAAATCTGTTTCATTATACATCTTTAAAAAATTGATAAAAGAACTGAATTCTACTCCTGAAACCAATATTATACTCTATGTTAGCTAACTAGAATTTAGATAAAAATTTGGAGAAAAAAATGATAAAAGAAAACACAGGGAGGCCAGTAAAATGAGAAGTAGGCTCCCACGCCTGCTTTCCTACTGGTCCTGCCTTGCTGGGCTTCAATCTAACAACTTGCATCCTTTATCCAATTTCCTGTGTGCTCTAAACATTCTACTGTTAGTGTTCTTGATAGTCACTAGGCTGCAATCAAGATCATGTTCCATATTTGCCCTCTTTCATCTCAAGTCTGCAAACATTCCCTGGGTATTTACTTGGTGCTAGACACTTTGGTAGGTGCCAAAGATACAAAGATAAGTAAGATGTCATTCCTGCCCCCTGCAGAGAGTTAACAGTCCATAGAAGAGTCAGCTGATAATTTCACTGCAGTGTGCCAAGGGATTAGGCTAAGGAGATGCTGTGTATTAGGTTAGGTACCCAATGTAGCCAATAGTCAGGGAAATATACCAACAAAAAAGGATGCCCTTTCTAGTTCTGTATAAAATCATCACTTTGGGGAATGAAGGGTCGGTCCCCAAAGAGAGTAAACTCCAAGTTCTTAATCCACCTCAATGCATCCTACCAAGTTCCTTTCAGATAACTTTGCTACAGGATGAAGGGAAATAGAGTGGTCTTTCCCATCTCACAGCACATTTCTATATTACAAAGGTAAAGTAGGTAAGGAGAAGATCCCTACCTCTCATTGTTTTAATCAGTCCCAAGCCTTGAGTGTGCATGATCTCTGACATATTAGAGTTATGAGGCCATTATGTTTTTCATAATATACATTAAGCATTAGATCTCTGACACTAAAGTAGCCTACTTAGGAGGGATCACAAATCATTCTCAGAGAATCACTGATACTGAGACCTGGCCAACCACCTAGGGTAGCTGAATAAAATCCATTATAGCTGAGTGACCCCTGAGTTACAATATATGTGCATTTTCAGATGTTTTATGGATAACACTGCAAAGTATTTGATTTATCATATTCTTGGTTCCATTTGAGGCCAATCTTGATTAGCCCGCCACTTAAATTGGGAACCTTCGCATTTTTATTAGTAGTGATGGAATCATTCTCACTTTCTCTGTTCAGCATCCTCACATCCACATTATCCATCCATGTCATTTTAAAGAGGCCAGACTGTCAACCATTACAAGAGTTCTCAGAGGCTAAATGAAATTTATCCATTTTACTGCTTCCTATTCATAGAAATAGTGCAACAACTTTGAATGTCACTGCTGGAGAATATGACTTGAGCCATATAGAGCCAGGGGAGCAAACCCTCACCATCGAAACCATCATCATACACCCCTATTTCTCCATCAAGAAGCCAATGGACTATGACATTGCTCTTTTGAAGATGGATGGTGCCTTCCATTTCGGTAAACATTTGAGGCTCACTGTGTATCATCTATCCCGTGTACCCTATAACTTCTGCTCCATAACACATTCCCTACAACGTATGTTATGTAACGTTATATCCAACAGTTCTGGGTCATGCACTTCAAGACAGGGATTTGGGGTGGAGGGTCCCCTATGTGAAATCCTTTTTTTTTTTTTTTTAATTTTTAAAAGATTTTATTTATTTATTTGACAGACAGAGATCACAAGTAGGCAGAGAGGCAAGCAGAAAGAGAGGGGGAACCAGGCTCCCTGCTGAACAGAGAGCCCGACCCAGGGCTTGATCTCAGGACCCTGAGATCATGACCTGAGTCAAAGGCAGAGGCTCAACCCACTGAGCCACCCAGGCACCCCTGTGAAATCCTTTTTGTTTGTGGCTTCAGATATAGGATTATGTGGAGTCAGGAGAGAGTCTGTCTTTGTGTGACAAGTGACCCCTGGAGGTGTAAGGCACAGATAACACAACTCTCACGAGATCTTTGGGGAACCACCTAGATGTCAATTGGCGAGTGGCTTACGGTGCCCTGTCCTTTGTGGATGCGACAAGCCCTGCCTGCTCTTTCTCTTCAGGCCAGTTTGTGGGGCCTATGTGTCTTCCAGAGCCGAAGGAACGATTTGAGGCTGGATTTATTTGTACAACTGCAGGCTGGGGCCACTCGGCTGAAGGTAAGCACTTCTATGCCACTTCTCTTAATCAGATGTTAGAACTTTCCGGTGGGTAATCAGAAAATACAGTTTTCATCTATTTTCTAAACAACAATTGTGTAAACATTTTAAAAGAGAGTGTCCACTGTCCTTAGAATTTCAGGTCTTTCCGAAGGATACAAACCTGCATGGGGCATCTTCAACTCAGGAAGGGCGAGGGTGCCTTGCTGGTCCTCTCACCTCTGTGTTTTCTAGATGGCGTTCTCTCGCAAGTCTTACAGGAAGTCAACCTGCCTATTTTGACCCAGGACGAGTGTATGGCAGCTCTGTTAACCCTAAAGAAACCTGTCAGTGGGCGGACCTTTCTCTGCACAGGTTTCCCAGATGGTGGGGGAGATGCCTGTCAGGTAGGTGGGAGTGGAAATGTCCCAGGAAGGGCTTCCCTCAGCTTTGTCATCAGGGGACAGGATAAAAGGAGGCTGTAAGTAACACTGGACTCTAGAAAGAAGGGTAAGGAGCGACAAGGGAAGTCAAGTCAAAATAAGGAACAGTTTATACAACCTGTTTTTACCAGGGAGTGTGGACTCAGAGGAGGTCTTCTATTTTTCCCAAAAGACCAGATAATAAGAGATAATGCCAACATGAGCTTGGGGTTCTGTATCCCTGAAGGCTGGCTGGCTTTTTCCCTTTTAGAGGTTTCTAATCTGTGGATAATGGGGACTTTCCTTTCCATTCCTCTTGCTGAGCAAGATCTGAGGTCAGTTTTACCACTGGGCAAGGCTTTTCTGAGTCTGTAGGATGAGACAGGAGTAGGAAGAAAGTCTGATGTTTGATGAAACAAACATCCCCCGAGGATGGGGAAGAAAGAGGGGGAACTGGTGGGCTCCAGGGATATTTGAGGATTTAATGTGAATTGTGCTTGGCTATTCTCCTGGGCCCCTGAGCCCTAATCATTAGAAGTGAGGAGGTATCATTGATCTTCATCTAGCATCTTTGTAGGGGAAAGAGTGAGCACAGACCGGACAGTGATGATAAGAGAGGCTTTTCCCCCTTCCAGGGAGATTCCGGAGGCTCCCTCATGTGCCGGAACAAGGAGGGGACTTGGACTCTGGCCGGTGTGACTTCCTGGGGTTTAGGCTGTGGCCGTGGCTGGAGGAACAACATGCGGAAAGATGACCAAGGATCCCCTGGGATCTTCACAGATCTTAGAAAAGTGCTTCCCTGGATCCACAAACACATCCGAACGGGTAATAACGCCAGCACAGGAGGTCGGGAAGCCCGGGGCTGGTGAGAAGGTCAGCAGACCAGGCAAGTCAGGACCACTGAACAGACAGGCCCTGCTTCTGCACTTAGTGCGGCATGTAAGAACCGTGATGTTTACAAGATTTAAAACGGGTAGAATATAGTGCACAGTGTAGCAGACACTTATTCAAAGAAACACGAATCCGTCCATCCTAGGCTTAGTCAAATTTGCCTTTAGTTGAAACTATCAGTTGGTGATGTGTTTTCCATCACTTCTCAACTGTGCTAGCAAGATTTAGCAAGCAATGAACCAGTGGAAATTCTGGCGTCCCAGAGGACAATGGAGACATTTTGGGTTGTCACCATGGGGGGAGGGGTGCCACTGGCATCTGATAGGTAGGAGCTAGGGCTGTTGCTAAGTGTCCACAACGCACAGAATGGCACTCATGACAGAGAACGATCCAGTCCAAAATGTGAGTAATGCCATGGTTGAGAAGGCCTGGCACAGATCTGGGTTCCATGAGTCTGAGAAGGTCAGGGTCTGTATACACCCTTCTACTAGACTGACCAGGGAGTTAACTGAAACTTCCTTTCTGCCTCCAAAGCCAACTTCATTGTTTTCTAAATGGTAGCTTTCAGCATCAATAGGGCTTCTATTCTGTCCCAAAGGAGTTAATGCAAATTCATTCAGTAAGAACTTGGGTCTGTTTTCAAGGGTATGGTCCTATGGCGGGCTTCCAAGCCCTCCGGTTGTAGGTCCACCAGCAACTCTCTCATGGTTCTGGGTCACTTATTTCCATCTCCAGCCTCCCTTCTCATGAACAAGGAGAGAAGTAGACCAGAGAACCTCTTGCTCTGTATAACCTCCAAGCTAATCGTGGCCTGTTTTTTAATCAGCACACTTAATAAACAGAGCGAAATTTCATTAAAACACCAAGGCCACTGTCCTGCTTTGTCAAATCACCCCTTCTGTTTTTTCTGCAGACTAGATTTTCTTCAGTTGCATATTGACTTAAAAATGCCTGTACTTTGGAGCCAGGCATTTTGATAACTTCTTGAAATGCTGTGCAGGATACCACACACAGACCCTGACCAGCATCTCTCTTTTTCGTCCCTAGGGAAGCGGAGAAAGAGCTCCAGAGGTGGGTATCGCTCACAACCTGCTCCACGAGGAGCAGGAGGTAATATCTAGTATTTCTGAATATAGGCTCCCTTTATAATCAAAAGTCTTTGCTAGAGCTCTCTCTGCTCACTGGGTATAAAGCTACCCACACTCGGGGCACTCACAGTCATTCCCTGCCAGTTGGGGCAGGTCATCGCCCAGAAGGAGCCTTGGTTCCCTCCCATTTCACTTCTTGAGAGCTGCATCTCAACTCAGCAAACATTTGCCAGATCCTAGCTTTGCATCAGGGGCTCTGGGGCAGGGAAGTGAGGTGGTGCAGGTGTGCCCAGTGAGCTACACACCTTACCTGGAAAGTGTCCACATGGATACAGGAGAGTCTCCCCCAGGGTTACGTGGCAAGTCTGCAATAAATCTGCTCTGTAACTTTGGGAAAGCTCCTTCCTACCTCTGGACCTCAGTTTCCTCATCCATCAAGAGAAGACTCTGGACCAGAGTGTCTCTAAGGCAGCTTTAGCTCAAATCTTCAGTGGTTCTGTGAGTCTGTGGAACCACCTACAAAGAACCATGGAGGGGGAAGTACCCCGAGAACTAGAGGAGTGAGTGGCTGGGGATAAAAGCCAGAGGTGGCTTTGGAGCACAGACACCTTTTAAGCTAAATCATACACAAGCAAACAAAACAAAACGAAACACCCCACAAAGAACAAGTAGAATATTGTTAGGTGGAAACAGGATACACATAAAGAAAAATATTGCAGCTCAAGGAATCATCTTTGTGGAAAGACAATACTAAAGGACGAAGATCTGCAAATGTAGGGGGTAAAAGACACCAGTGCCTCAGTCAGAGCAGCGGAAGTGGGGGTGTGTGTGATGGGGTTCGATGACGGAGATTCGAAAACAAATTGAGACCAAGTGGTGGAAACTTTCGATGCCTGTCAAAAAAGTCTGGATTTACTCAGCAATAGGAAGTTGAGGAATTAGAGAACTAGATCAGGGCAATACGCTGGTGGTACAAGAACAGCAGGTAGGGGGCAGGATGGCTGGGCCTTCTGAGATGACACACGGGTGCCAGAGACCTAGGGCAAGGGCCAGAGGATGAAAGATGGGAATAGAAACAAGAGGAAGGGGAACCTGGTAGTCACTTCGTTGAAGGGTGAGGAGAGACAGGGAGGAACCAAGGATGGTACCAAAGTTTCGAGCATGAGGGATAAAGCAAAGGGCATATGAAAGTAATCTAATCAGGGGGCACCTGGGTGGCTCAGTGGGTTAAGCCTCTGCCTTCGGCTCAGGTCATGATCCGAGGGTCCTGGGATCAAGCCCTGCATTGGGCTCTCTGCTCAGCAGGTAGCCTGCTTCCCCCTCTCTCTCTGCCTAGCTCTCTGCCTACTTGTGATCTCTGTCTGTCAAATAAATAAATCAAATCTTTAAAAATAAAAAAAGAGGTAATCTAATGAGGAGGCACTTGGGCGGTTCCACCTGGTTGAGCATCAACTCTTGATTTCAGCTCAGGGGGTAATCTCAGAGTTGGAATCCACTTGAGTTTCTCTCTCGCTCCCTCTACCCCTCCCCCTGCTCACACACACTGTCTCTCTAAAATAAAAAAAATCTCTCTTTTTTTAAAGTAATCTAATCAGAAGGGGAAGCAGATTTGCAGACCATTTGTAGCAAGTTAAGAGGATATCTAGGAGATGGTTGAAAAACCACATCTGAAGCTCAGGAAAGTAGAATAATGGCTGAAACTCGGGGTAGGAATGAGACCCATCAGAGGGCTTGTGTAGAGAGAGATGAAAGCAAAGGAAAGAACCTGGGAAATACATGTATGTACAGAATCGAGTTATGATGCCAGAGAAAGAATAGTGAAGGAGAAGAAATCATCAAATCTGAAGGTTAAGCAGGATCTAAAAAGACCAGAAGGAATAAGGCATGGCAGAAGCCACGGCAGGGAAAGATTTCACAAAAGAGGAAGCATATGCATCGAAGAACCAGGCAGTGCCAATGTCTGCACGGGTTCTGGAAGGCTAGCCCCCACTGTCACCCTGCTTCTCACGGCTCTCTCTCCCAGCCCCATGCAACGAGCAGGGTCCTGTGCTCCGTGAGTCTGAGGGCGAGCTGCACTTCCCGGAAAGCCCCTTCCTGTATTATGAGAGCCAGCAGTAAGTAGCCCCCTGCCATCCCTCCCCCAACTGCCGCCTCCAGTCTGACTGTGCCCTTTCACTGGACCGTGACAGCCACCTTCTCTCTAGAAATGACACTCTTCATGGATCTGTCTGCAGACCGTGTGTCTGGACCCTGCTGGCCCCAGAGAAAATGCATGTGCTGCTCGGTGTTTCCCACTTGGATGCAGAGTCTTGTCACCACAGTTACCTCTCCATCTCTTCCACAGACGACAGACTTATCGGTGAGCAGATTTTCGCGTTGTCCAATGGACGCTTGTGCTGGGAGGGCTTCATGGGGCCGGCATGCCGTACGTCTGGCCCCGAGGCATTTCTAAACACCACGCTGCCCATCTGCCAAGTCTGAGACGTGGGATGGACAGTGGAAAGGGACTGAAGCTGAGCCAGTTCATTTGCTGCATCTGCTTTCCGTGGAAGTGGCCTTCCTAGATTCATGTGCCATGCCTGGAGCCCCTCAGGGGTAAAATACAGACACATCACAGGGAGAATGTTCCTTTCCTAGGCATGCAAATGACCTGGACTGCATCGTCCAGCTAAGAAGGAAAGTACCAATGGGAAACCATGCGTAGGGGCAAATGTCACTAAGGCAAGAAAGAGAGGTGGAGGAGATTTCTGTGGTTCCTGACGGGAGGGGATTTTGCTCCCCAGGAGATACTTGGCAACGTCTCAGAGCATTTCTGGTCGTCATGACTAGATGGAGTATTACTGGCATCTGGCGAGCAGAGACCAGGGGAGCTGTGAAACCTCCCATAATGCACAACACAGTCTGAACACCAAGAATGTTCTAGTTCAAGGATGTCAGTGGTACTAAGGTTGAGAAACCCTGGCTTAGACAATCCAGTCCTACCATGACAAGTCCAGGTCTCCTTGAGTCCCCTAATGGGTGGTGTTTTCTAGACTCTGAACCAAGACTCTAGCTTCTTGTGTTGCAGGGAAGTTCTGTGGGAAGAGCCTCGCTTCGTCCATTCTTGTCGGCTCCAACTCCCTACGGCTGAATTTCATCTCTGATGCCACAGATCAGGCAGCTGGGTTTAACCTCACCTATAAAGCTCTGAAACCAAACTACCTGCCTGGTAAGACCACTTACTTTTATCCCACACTATCCAGGCCATCTAGAGAGGTCTGAGACCCTGCAGGAATTAGGAGCGGGGACCCTGAGGCCAGGGAGAGCTCCTTCCACAGTCCTGCTAACTCGTGTTTGTCGCACATGAGCTGGGAGGGCTGAATGAGTCCTGGAAAGTCAGCTCACAGATATCTTCCTTCAAGCTGGCTCTGCCTGAGAGGGTCAGCGGCTGCGTCATTTTGTGGGAGACAGGAGGGAGCATGGAGAGGATTCCTCTTTGCTTGAGTCATGCCGTCATTGGGACGTTTCCCCTTGTGTTTCAGATTCAGGTTGCAGTTCCTTTACTGTCCTTTTTGAAGAAGGCCTCATACAGAGTCTCCACTATCCTGAAGACTATAGTGACATGGCCAGCTGTAACTGGGTTTTTCAAGCCCCCAAACGCTACCTAATTAAGGTACTGACTCTGGTTACCCTTGACTTTGCTCTGGCATCCCCATAGAAATCACGAGGGAAGAGGTTTGTTGTGTTTGTGCGTGTTTTTGTGGGTTGCCTGTGTGTTTTTAAATCGGGTTTATTCACTGCTATATCCCTGGTCCGGGCCATACAAGGCTCCCTATTACAGGCATTGAATACAGACCAGCCCATTCTCCCTGTAACTACCCATATTTACCACTAGATGGCAAGAGCGTGCTTTACTTTCCGTTGGTGGGCGTCTTTCGTCTGTACCCGGTAACAGGTTTAATCATTTTCTAGTCCCTTCTAGAAACAAGCATTTCTTCTTTATTCAGTAAACTGCTAACAAAACGCTTTGTAAGTAATGGCTAACAAAAGTCAATGCCAGTAAAGCCCCAAACATCAAGCTTTCCATGCATAGGTACCAGAGCAAGCACGGAGGAGCCAGTGTAGACCAGGTTGAGGGACGGGCAGGTGTCAGAGGGGCCGTAGAAGGTGAGGCTGAGCTCCAAGAACAGAGAGTTTTCAATGTCAGGAGGCAGAGTTTACTCCGCATTTGGTTAGTAGCGTTTGCGGCCACTTGTTTGTTCATTAAGCCCAGGCGGGCCATCGGCAGAGACGACGCCACCTGGTGCTTGAAGGTAAGACTGCAATCAGGATGAGGCTCGACATAGACCTTGATTGAGAATTCTTTCTCTTAAAATGATCATTGAAAGCATGAGAGGATATGAAGGAGAGAAAAGGTAGATAATAAAGGGGGAGGAGCAAGGATGGACAAGACCTCCAGTTTCTCATATATTTAAAAGGCAAACAGAAGCCTGAGGCTCAGGAGCAGGTGTGGAGTTAGGACAGTCCAGAGAATGGAGGCTTTCGTTTAGAACACAAAACAAGCAAACATGCAGAGGTGTGGCCCACAGTTTGGATTCCCCGCAGAAAGTGAGTTTAAGGAGGAGGACTCAGCATTTTAACATTTACTGAGCAGCAGCTCATCCCCCAGCAAAAAGGTAAAATACTTGGGTTGACAGTTGAGCGATGGAGGGCAGGTGGGAGAGGAAGCACCTGGAAAAGCCAGCCTGATGTTCGGAGCAGGAATAAGATCTCGCAGGTTTTACTGATGAGTAGGAGAAGACACAGAGGAAAGAAACGTGTAGATCTCCTCTTTCTCAAAGCTTCTGGAACCCAAACAGTCAAAACAGAAAATTTCAGGAGGAAGCAGAATTAAGGGAAGCTTTGTGATGAGTGATGGAGCAAAGAAGTTGAGCTATGAGTGGATTTCTGGAAGGAGGAAGAAGACAAAATGTCATTGAAAATCTGAACGTGTCAGAGCTAGAAGGGATTCAAGACCACCCATTCGATCCGTGTGTACTGATCAGTGAAGTGATCAGTGACAGCATCGTCCTGCAGGACCCCTCCAAGAGGAATTGGCAAATTAGGACTACAAGTAGTAACTATGTACATACCATCTGACCATTTGGAGGGAAAAGAGCCTATTTCCAGAAAGCATCGCAGTAAGGGTTTCAAAATGTTTGAATGAACCCTGTTTCTGACCCTTTCCTTCCCCTTTGCCCACATTTGCCACTAGTGACCGTTTACCTCCACGTTGTCCCCTCCACACAGCTCTCTGTGTCTCTTGCCAAGTGTTCAAGCTCCATTGAATCCCTAGCATCTGTGTGTTTAAAATCTAAATTCCTACCTCATCAGCCCTATCTTCCACGGCTCCTCCCTTCAGTCAATTGAAGGCCCCAGATGCTAGCACATTTTTCAGATTGTTCTTTACTGTTTGTTTGCTCCTCGTAGGAGGGGGCTAGGGAGCTCAAATATTTACGCTTTTCCCCACCCTTTATATATATATATATATATATATATTTTTTTTTTTTTTTTTTTTTTTTTTTTTTTTTGAGATAGAGTATACAAGAGGGGGTAGAGTCAGAGGGAGAAGCAGATTCCTCACTGAGCAGGGAGCCTGATGTAGGACTTAATCCCAGGACTCCTGGATCATGACCTGAGCCAAAGGCAGCCGCTCAACCAACTGAGCCACCCAGATGTCCTTTTCCCCCACCCTTGTGTCGGCCTGGCCCGTATTTGGTAGCTGAGATGTGCCTGGAGTGGAGCAGTCTGTACTATAGCCTATTTTCCTAAGTAATTTAACCTACTCATGAAAGCCCCATTCCCATCCCAAAGCAAGTTGAGCAATCCAAATTTGTCTGCTTACCCAAAATCAGGTCATTCGCTCATATAATTTGCTCTGGATGTAACACAGAGTCTTGTCAGCTTTCCTTTCAGAGTCTGGAAGTAGAGGAAAGTGGGGACTGCACTTCTGACTACGTGACCGTGCACAGGGATGTGGAAGGGCAGGAGGAAATAGGTCTGTGCCCCCGGGAGCTGAGGCTCCCCTGGTTTGCATTTTGGACCCAGTTTCTTTGGACAAATCCTTTTTGGGAATAAAAAGGATGTGGCTTCAGCTTCCTTCATTGTCCTGTGCCCCCTCCCCTTTCTCCCAGGTCAGGGGCCAGAAGAGCGGGAGGGAGGACCCAAGAGCCATCTAGGGGTCAGGAGGGGCAAGCGCCACTGAAAAATGCCCCGTGGCTCAAACCAGTTCCCAGCGGGAGTGTGGGGGAGACAAACAGAACTGAGACATTGCTGGACTTGAATACCTATTAAAAAGAAGAACACTGCCCTTCTATTTTGAAAACGAATTGGGACACCCACCAAAAAAGTTATTCCTAAAGTTATTACCTAAAGGACAACCTTTTTTTCTCTCCTATGCCACGTCTGTCTGCTGGGCCCTGGACCTCACCTTGCCTGGGCTGGGCTTTTCCAGCTCGGTTGTGTGGCTTTGTTGCTCCTGACCCCGTGCTGAGCTCCTCTGGGGTAATGCTCATCAGCTTCCAGTCGGATGAAAATGTGACCTTCAAAGGCTTTCAGGCTACAGTGTCTTTCATCCCTGAAACAGGTAAGAAGACTGAGACATCGGTGCTTGGGTCCCAGTTCCCATCCTCATAATGTGGTAGGAAAGGGCCGCCTCTGTGGACAGGAGTGGATACAGCAGGTTCTGGGTATTGGCAGGAGCTTGGCTCTATAAAGTCACCGGGAATCCCACATTAGTACGACTGAACCACGGCTCTGAGGGGACGTATGGGGTTAAGTTCCTGGGAGGCTCTGGTTTTATGGGTGTTTCTGTTTGAAGTCGCCTTCTTCAATATGTCTCCTTGATTGATTCACACTGAACTCACAGCTAGGATCCCTATAGCTCGGCCAGAACAAAGCTGGTCTATCCGGCATATTTTCTCCACAAAGCACATCACGGCCTCCTTGCACTCACGAACGCCAGATGGCACCTCAGACCTGTGTTACATTTAGGGCCATTTCAAACCACAAAACCACCAACAAAAAGCTCAGAAATGCAAAAACAAACAAACAAACAACCCCCCCATGGCACTCAAAAGACCACGGAAAGGACACTTGCTTATAGGATAAGCGCTAAACCAAGAAGGCAGAGCGTCGCCTCGTTTGACCTCACCTGGGGACATGTGCTTCGGGAGACTCAAATTTTTCACTGCTCTGCATATGTCATTGAATGATCATGAAAACACCAGTCCTTCTGAGTTAGAAGTAAATGTTGTGCAGTGGGTGAATTTGCAAATGTGGAATCCACAAAGAACAAGGACTGACACTATGTCTGAATTATGGCCTGTCCTTATTAGATGTGTGATCTGAGAGTCATCTGAGAATCATTTTCTTCGCCTTACCCTGGGAGAAGAATACATGCCTTGTTAGAATATAGGGAGGATTAATCAGATCAGGTGTGCGTGGCCACAAGCAAGTGTATAACACATGACAGAGGCCTGGAAATGTGAAATGTCTTCACCAACCCGCAGTCCTTAGGCACACAGACAACACAACTCCCCTCCAGGTCCTCACATCCATGAGCATTCTGCCCAAATCCTACAAAGCCAGGTGTCCGTCCCTCAAGTTGTTCATTCTTGTTAGACAAGCAGCTGCTTCTGGCAAATTCAGGTTACAGTTAAAATATTGTACTTTTGGGGTGCCTGGGTGGCTCAGTGGGTTAAAGCCTCTGCCTTTGGCTCAGGTCATGATCCCAGGATCCTGGGATCAAGCCCCACATCAGGCTCTCTGCTCAGCAGGGAACCTGCTTCCTCCCCTTTCTCTCTCTGCCTGCCTCTCTGCTTACTTGAGATCTCTGTCTGTCAAATAAATAAATAAAATCTTTAAAAAAAAGATTCTGCACTTTTCAGTGAAAATACCCATAGTCCAGCTGACTGAGATGCCCTAGAACCCTAACAATGATAATTTTCTGGTAAGTCCCAAATGCTGGCCCTGTGTGCATGATCTGAGCAACTGTGTATGCTTACACTCAGATTTAAACATCTCCAGCTCAGAGGACGAGTCGATGTTTTTGGAGACATGGAATGTACTACCTAAAGACCACAGTGCTTCTGGTAAGCTGTTTTGGGGAATGTGACTCAGAAATACCCACAGAGCCTATCAGCCAGGGTTCAACCAGAGAATCCCAAAAAGATATGTTGGAATCCTAACCTCCATACCCCAGAATGTGACTTTATTTGGAGCAAAAGTCTTTACTGAGGTAATCAATCAGTCAATTAAAATGGAATCCTTAGTGTGGGCCTTAACCCACTACGACTGGTGTCCTTATAAAAGGGGAAACTTGGATGTGGAGAGAGACAACCACACAGAGAGAAAGTCAAATGAACAGGAAGGTGGAGACTGGGTGACACATCGTCTACAAGACAAGGAGCACCAGTGGTCACCAGCAAACCACCGGACGCTGGGGGAGAGGCGCCATCACCAGCCTCAGAAGGAACCAATCCTGACAACACTTCCATCTCAGACCAACAGCCTTCCGAACATGACCCAATAAATGTCTGTTCTTCTAAACCATCTGGTGTGTGATACTTTGTTACAGCAGGGCTAGCAAACGAATGCACCAGAAACTAATACGGCTGAATGGGGGGTGACCAAGCAATTAAATCCATCTGGCAGGCAGTCAGAAAGCAAAGGTCACAGGACACTGGAACTCTACAGGCACAGGCTGAAGGTACTATCCCTCGGGGCAGACTTGCTTTTCTTCCTCCAAGGAAGTGTCAGCTCTTTTTTTTTTTTTTTTTTTTTAAGATTTTATGTATTTATTTGACAGAGAGACACAGCGAGAGAGGAAACACAAGCAGGGGTAATGGGAGGAGGAGAAGCAGGCTTCCTGCTGAGCAGGGAGACTGATGAGGGACTCGATCCCAGGACGCTGGGATCAGGACCTGAGCTGAAGGCAGACACTTAATGATTGAGCCACCCAGGCCCCCCTCAGCGCTGTTCTTAAGGCCTTTCCAACTAATTAAGTCAGGCCCAACCAAGGTATCCAGGATGATCTTCTTTACCTAAAGTTAACAGATTAGGGACTTCTATTACATCTGCAAAATCCCTTTGCAGCAACACCTAGACTGGCATTTAACAGAATAACCCAAGGCTGTGGCTTAGCCCAGCTGACACATCCAAAAAGCCATCATACAGAGCTGCATGGGGCGGATGTCATTGTCATTTTGCTCAAAGCAACACCAAAATATTTCCAGTCACAAGAAGCAAGACCCCCATCTAAATCAATTCATTTAGTGGAAATGGCTAACTTGTGTGCCGCGTTGCGGTGTGACTCATGAGATCTGTCCCCTAAGAAAAGTGAGTATCCCGCTCTGTGTGAACACCAGTGAGCGTCGAGAAGCGCTGGGCCTTCTCTTCCCCGTGTTTGTTCCGTGACATCCACTGACAACCACGTGCCACAGCCTGGTCCACATGGAAAACATGATGACCAGAGTGAGCAGAGGAGGGGCAGGGAGACTTGTATCATTTGTCATTTTGATAGTTTGTCAAGAGAAAATGCGAGCGCCTTATCTTTTTTTTTTTTTAAGTTTTATAAACTGACACAGTTCTCTAATGAGAAGGAATGAAAGCAATCTGAGTCTTTTGTTCTGGCTTCTTGGACCCCATGATGCACGGATGCCTTAGGTAGAACATCTTTGTAAAGTGTGGCTGCAGGGGCTCCTTCTCTTGACCCCGGGGGGTGCACTCAGCAGAGCCATGTTTCCCAGCTGAAACCAGGTACAGTGGTTTCTAAGGAGTCTCATTACAATGCTCTGCAAGACTTACTCATCATTCTGTGCCCAGCACCTACTACAGTGCTCAGAACACAGCAGGTGCCAAATAAGTGTTCAGTGAATAAAGCAAAATAATCCACAGGTAGCCCCTGAAGTAAGACCTCAATAAAAGAGACTTTCCTTCTGTCACTGAACTCACCCATTAGGGCCTTTTCCTTTATACATAAAAATTTAAGAAGGACAAGAAAAAGAGTTTACATGTGCCCTGTTTGTTTGGTTTTTTTAAGATTTTATTTATTTATTTGACAGAGAGAGATCACAAGTAGGCAGAGAGGCAGGCAGAGAGAGAGGAAGGGAAGCAGGTTCCCTGCCGAGCAGAGAGAGCCGGATGCAGGGCTCAATCCCAGGACACTAAGACCATGACCTGAGCCAAAGGCAGGGGCTTTGCCCCACATGTGCCCTGTTTTAAACAGCACATGTAAGGGATGCCTGGGTGACTCAGTTGGTTAAACATCTGCCTTCAGCTCAGGTTATGTCCGCAGGATCCTGGGATCGAGTCCCGCATTAAGCTCCTTGCTTAGCAGGGAGCCTGCTTCTCCCTCTGCCTGCCGCTCCACCTGCTTGTGCTCGCATGCACGCTCTCTGACAAATAAATAAAATCTTTATAAAAAAATAAATAGCACATCCAACCCAGATTATTTAAATCATTCAGTAAGCAATTTTGTCCTTCAGGTTTGTCTTTTTTTTTTTTTGAAATGTCTCAAATCTACACATGAAAGAATAATACAGTGAATAATACAGAATAATACAGTGAATTCCTGGGGATCCCTCACTTATATTCGATCACTGTCGCCATCCTGTCACATTGGCTTATTTCTCACCTGATGCCTTCTCTGTACAAATCTCCATACCAGAGCCCAGGGCACAGGGGAGGAGGTGCAAACAGGAACAAGACATAGCTCCTATCTTCAAGTAATTTATATCCTAATAATGAAAATTATGTGTATGAATTAGGCACACAAGTCAAGAGCAGATACTGTATGATTTCCATTTACGTGAATTAAAATTGCTCAAGATTACTATATGGTAGTAGACGTCAGGAAAGCAGTCACCCTTTGGGGGAGCTCAATATTTTACTCTTGGGTGAAATACCCACTTCTGGTAACATATGTATTTTTTTCTCTCTCTAGAATACAATCAGCATTTCTCATCACTCCCAGGTGTCTGTTAAAGTGCCTGGCACAAGATAGATGCTCAGAGCTTACAGTCTGGGCTTGATGGTGAGGAGGAGCCATGGGTAATACGGATGGGTTTCCTTGGCTCCTTCCCAGGTGGCCTTTGCAGAGGTGCTTCCCCCAACCCTTCCAGGTTTCTTTCCAGCCAGACTGTAGGAGGCAAGCAGAGAGGTCAGCCTGCAGACTGTCACCAGGCATTTCTGCAAAGGAACCATCTTTGGGAAGACCTGGGTAGTCACTGGTGCCCGCTGCTGCACCAGGATGTAAGTATACCTAGACCATGGAGCATGTTGGGAGCTGATGGTTTAAGTTGGCTGATCATTAATCCTTCAGCCACCACCACTGACATCCATCAGGGTCTGCTCCCAGTCCTTCTACCAGCATCATGGGCAATCCACCTCCCCAGGCAGAACTGGAGCTCCTGAATGTTCAGGAAAGTTCTGCCCTTTCATACTGTGCTTCTAGCTTATTTTAATTAAACATGAGGCTGGCAACTACAGACATTTTATCATGGCCCTCCCAAGGATTTTCTGATCCAGAAAAGGTATTAAATTTTGTGAAATACTTTTTAGCATCTTTCAAGGTGATTAAATGGTTTCTCCTTTGATTAGTATCTTAAATCCTTAATTAGTAGATCTTCTAATATTCCTACATTCCTGAAACGAATCCCACTTGAGCATGGTACATTCATCTTCAAGATACTGCTGGGTTCTGTTTAATATTCCACTTAGATTTTTGTATCCACATCCATAATTGAAGTTGATTGATAGTGGAGGCTCTTAAAATGTGACCTTTAGATATCTGGGGAACTCCAAGATCCTTTTAGGGGGTTTGTGAGGTCAAAACTACTTTCACGGTCATACTAAGACATCATTCTTCCTGTCTACTCTCATTCTCTCACAGTGTGCGGTGTTTCCAGGGGCCACACACCATGTGGTAACTCCACAGACTGAATATAAAAAGCAGATAGGCGGTGCCTGGGTGACTCAGTTGCTTAAGTGTTTGACTCTTGATTTCTGCTCAGGTGATGATCTCAGGGTCCTGGGATCGAGCCCCGCATGGGGCTCCTGGCTCAGCTGGGAGTCTGCTTCTCCCTCTCCCTCTGCCCCGCTATCCCCAATCATACCCCCTCATATAGATAAATAAATAAAATATTTTTTAAAAAAGGCAGATAGGACATCTTGCCTGTCTTCTATTTAGCCAGACATTAAACAGTTTTAAAAATATGTGAGACAATGTGAATCTTATTTAGAGTTTCTCTTTTGGAAAATGTAGTTATTTGAATAAACATGGTATTTATGCTATTGCCTAATGTTTTTATTATGGCTATCTTAAATAAATTAGCAAATACATAATTTTTAAAGTTTCTGCTTTAATTTTTAATAGTTAACTGTTGATAAATATAACACATAAACAAAAGCTCTTTAGGGTTCTCAGTGATTTTCTTTCAAAGTGTAAAGGTGTCCTGTGGCCAACACGTTTAAGAACTCTGACCTATAGCTTTCTTTTTATTGTCTGCCTTTGTCAGAATCTGATATCAGTGTTCTTCATCCAGAAAAGAACTGGGGAACTTTCCTTCTTGTTCTAAGCTTTGCATACGATTTATAACAAAAGAATGATTATAATGATGTCATACAATTACATATACTAAGCATCCATTCCTTGAAGCCTTAAAGGAAACTTTCTCACAATTTCCTTCATTCTTATTGGCTTTTAGGTTTAAAATTTCTCTTTCAGTCAATTTTGATAATTTTTTGATAATCTCCTACTAATAGCTATAACATTCAGATTTTCCTACTACTTGCTTTGAGTTGTACAAAACATTTCCTTAATAATTAATACCTTCTGGATTTGCATGATTTTCTAGTTTCCTAATTTTGTATATTGCTTACGTTTTTTTTAAAGATTTTATTTGTTTGACAGAGAGACAGTGAGAGAGGGAACATAAGCAGGGGGAGTGGGAAGGGGAGAAGCAGGTTTCCCGCTGAGCAGGGAGCCCGATGTGGGGCTCGATCCCAGAACCCTGGGATCATAACCTGAGCTGAAGGCAGACGCTTAATGACTGAGCCACCCAGGCACCCCTGCTTAAATTTTTTTTATAAAAGATTTTATTTATTTATTTATTTATTTATTTGAGAGAAAGAGAGAGCGTGGGGGGAGGGGAGCCCAAGGCATGGGGGAGAGGGAGAGAAGCAGAGGAGCAGGGTGGGGGACAAGCAGATGCTATGTTGAGCAGAGCCAGACTCGGGGCTTGAGCCCAGGACCCCGAGATCATGACCTGAGCCGAAATCAAGATCCGGCTGCTTAACAAGTGAGCCACCCAGGCGCCCCTGCTCCTTGCTTAAATCTTTTTTTTTTTTTCTTTTTTTTTAAATAAACTATCTAGTGTTTGGCCATTTTACAGAGGTCTTGTTTTTATTTTAGAAGACAGATACCTTATTTTACTGCACCTATGTCCTCTGCACCCTGCGGAGTCACTTCAGCTGACCTGGACAGGCCAGCTGATTGGGGCCAGGGACCGTGCCTCGGAGACAGTTCCTGCAGATGACTGACAGGCACAGTCTGGGCTGACATTACAGATGTCATGAATTCTTGATTACATTATCAAGCAGCTGCAAGACTTGATTATGTTCCCATGAGAACTCTTAACTCATCACGTGACGTCACATAGAGTGCTTCATATTTCTGAGCCCTAGAATCCTTCACATACATAGAAGAGAGAACATTCTCTAGAGCCTTGCTGTACTGCTGAAAGGGTTGGCTGTTGCTCTCAGTGCGATGGCCAAAATGGTGACCTTGCTATCCCTCTCATCCCAGGGCCCCTTGGAGAGCCACCTCCTAAATAAACCCACGTGTTTTGATGAGGCCATAACTGAGATTCCTTTTCCTCTGATTTTCCAGGGAACAGCATGCCACTGTGTGGGTGGTGAATGCAAGAATTGTGATTGGGCCAAAGTCTCCCCTCAGTACGAGCCCTGGGAGCCTCCCTTCTGTCCAGCCAGCCTGGCCACTAGCATGTCACTGTGACTGTCGCAGCCCCACTCCATCTTCAGGATTACAGTGCTCGCCAGCGTTGGCCATAGAAAGTTTTGGGCATGGAGTATGGGATCTGGACTGAATTTTCTTTCCCTTTATAGAGAAATAAAGATAGGATTCAAGAGCCATTGCCAAGTTTGTCCCTTGTGTCTAACTTCACAATGGAGGCTCTCTTCTTTTCCTGGAAACCTACAGATTTGTCTTTCCTTGTTCCCAGCCCCAATAAGACTGCAGAATGAATAACAGTGACTTAGGAAATCCTCCCTGAGGCCACGTCCACCCGGTTCCATGCCGGGCACTTGAAACCCAAGGGTGAGTCAGACACCATCCCACGTGGCGATCAGTTACCCCAACTTCCAACTTCAGGTTGTCTTCCCTGGAGGGGAGTTCAACCACCCGAGCTCCATGTGCCCCCCTTCTTCACTGGGTCTACTTAAGGCTCCTTTCGTCCGACAGAACAGGTCCATCAAGCACACTGTACTCCCCTCTGCCTCCTACTCATCACCATAGAACACAATTTGCCACCAGGCAGCCCCTCAGTCGGCTTCAGTTTGGCCACTGTGTCTGTCGGCCTGTCGCCTGAGAGAGGCCCAGGGCTGTCTGCCTCCAGAGTGAGCACAGCCACGGGGTGGGGACTGTCATCCGGGTCTGTGATGAACCCTCACCTGGGGTCCCTGGAAGATGACGGCTCTGCGGTCCTCACGCACCTTCTGTCAGCTGCTTCTCACACTGCCCGTGTGGCACGAAAGACAAGGACGCTTACCCCATGCTCAGAAATAGAAACTGAGGCTTACAAAATCGAAGTGACAGAGTCACACAACTGCTAAGTGAGGCAGAGCCTGCACCTCATTCAAGTAAGCCTGGAGATTGCCCCCCTGCCCCCACGTGGCCCATCCTGGAGAACCAGGGCTGGTTCCACCCCACTCTGGTGCGGGGCCGCCCTTCCCTACCGTATGATCCATCACTTGTTTCACTCATGCTTTCATATGCTCACACACAAGTCGTCACTGAGCACCATCCTCTCACCAGACTTGCAGTTAGGCTTTGGGCTTGCGAAAGCAATTAACACCCAGTCCCTGGTTTCTCGCGTAGGATTTGGGAGGCCTGTTCAGCTGCCTCAGGACAAGGGGGGAGATACTGTAACAGACACGAGCGTTAGTGTCAAGGGAGCACAGAGAAGTCCCAGTGACTTCTAGGAGTATCAGGGAAGGCTTAGCTAAGGATTAGACACTTATGCTGGGTCTTACAAGAATCAGAAGTTTTTCAGGTGAACAGAGAAGGGAAAGCATTCCATTGAGGGAAACCGGCATGAACAAAAGATCAAAAAGACTAAGCAGAGGGATATTCAGGGTGAAAAGTATAGTTCTGTGTGGCTGGGGCTTTGACAGGGGGAACTGAAGGGAAATTATTTAAAATTACAGCCTAGGTCCCACTCGTGAAGGGACTTATTTTGCTAGAAAGAATGTTAGACTCTGTCTTGTAGCCGGAGGATGGGGATGATTGACATTTGAGCGCAGAGGAGGAAAAAATCAGACTTGTGTTAAAGAGAAGTTCATCTGGCAGAAGTCAACAGGGTGGATGGATAAAGGGAAAGAGCCGGAGGCCGGAAACAGCTGAGGAGACGCACAGACGCAGGAGCCCCAATAAGCTCCGCTGGGGGACTGCGAGTGACAGGAGGAAAAACAGAATCAGCAAGCTCAGGGGACCAATTATGTTTGAAATGGAGGAAAGGAAAAATCACACATACAAAAAATGACTCCCAGGTCCCTAACTCTAGCGACTGCAATAGGGAAAAGCTGGTAAGTGTTAGCATTTTTATTTAATCTAGGCCAAACCCTTTATACACATTATTTCCTGCAATCCTCTCAGCAAACCTGAGAGATAAGTAGTATTATTGACCCTAATTTTACAGATGAAGACACTGAAGCTCAGTGACCAAGTCGTCTGCCCGGATGGGTGGTGAAGTCAGGCTCTCTGATTTCCTTTTCTCAGACTCCTTGCATACATATATCATGGTAATACTGTCTCTTTGTAGGACAGACTATAACACAACGGCTTAGGCCACAGATTTCTCAACCCTGTGGCTGAGAAATGGGATAGCCCTCCACCGAATCCTGCACCCTAAACAATGCGCCCCCACTCACGTGTTCCCCACTGGCCTCAATCACGCATTTGTAAAGAACGCCCGGGGCTGTAAGGAGGTCCGCCTCGTGTCTGCACCTAGTAGACACTGTGTGTCTCCGGAAGTTGGTGAGGGATCAATGTCCTGGCTGTGTTCAAATGGGAGAAGGGCATGCCTCTCTTCATGTCTTGGTTTTGGACATTTTCTGACCCTGTCCCCGCCCCTCCACTCCCAAAGGCCTGCCTTTCCTCTATATTACAGGTCTGAGGCTCCCAGTCCCACCCCCTCTGAGCAGGTGGATCCCTGCCCTAGAAACTACATTTGCTGTCCCATGTACTCCTGGTCGTCCCCGCAGTCCAGGCTGGTGAACTGGTGCTGTCTAGAGGCTCTAACCCAGCCCCTGCCACGACAGAGGCCATTTGGGAAGAGTGGAGCCACTGCTGTAAACAGGGCAGAGGGACTTCAATAGCATTGCTGGTCAGGGGGCTCCCCTGGGTGCCAGTGGGGCAATGGGCAGAGGACTCTGCAAGCTGTTCTTTTGACTCTTCCCAAAGACATTGTTTCTGGCAAATTCTGCTCATTCCCCATGTCTCAAGACTCTTACAGAAGGTGGAGGGATGGGGTAGCCAGGTGACGGGCATCAAGGAGGGCATGTGATGTGATGAGCACTGGGTGTTACACGCAACTAATGAATCACTGAACACTACATCAACGACTAATGATGTACTCTATGTTGGCTAATTGACTAATAAAAAAAAGACTCTTACCTTTATATAGTCTTACTCCATCAGGCCCATGTCTGCCCCTGATTACCAAGTGTGTGCAAGGTTTCCCATGACATATTTGTGTTATACAAATCGAAGTCGAAGACAGGCCACAAAGCAAGGTGTTACTCTCGTTCTCCGCCCACCTGCAGGACACAGTGGGGAATTCCGCTCAGGTGGTATCAATTCCCTTTCACTTAAAATCCTTGAAGAAGGAAACTTCCAATTCAAGTCAGATTTTTACCTTGGTCACGGCATTGGCTGCTGGAGTGGGTGAGGTGTTCCATCAGTGTTCTTTCATTAAGCTCAGCCCAGTCAAGCTGAGGACAATCCCCAAGCCCGAGCTGGGCTGCTGGGACCCTTTGTTCAGGATGACATTTGTGCACAAGGCACAAAGGACAGTCTAGAGCCAGGGTGAGAAGGGAGGGGTGGAGTGGATGGGCCGCTCGTGGGGCCCGGCAGAGAGGACAAGCTGAGGACACAGCCAGCAGCAGGAGGTGGCGGCTGAAGGAGGTGGTTTGCAGGAGAAAGGGGCCACACAGTCAGAGCAACAAGAGCTTGGACGCCAGAGGGGAGGAGCACTTCCTGGCTCTTCTGATCCAAATCCCAGGAAAGCTGTTTCTGGAATAAATCCAAGTATAAATAAATAAGCCCAATGAGAAAAAAATAATAGTTCATTTAGTATACCAGTTTCCCATTGCTGCTATCATGAATTACCACAACTTTGCTGTCTTTAAACAGCACAAATGTGTTGGTCTCTGACATTTTTGGAAGCCGGAAGTATGAAATCAGTTTCACAGGGCTAAAGGCAAGGTATTGCCAGGGCTGGTCCCTTCCAGAGGCTCTCGGGAGAAATCCTTTCTCTCGCCACTTTCCTGCTTCTAGTGGCTGCCTGCATTCCTTGGTTTGTGGGCACATCATATGGCCTTCTTGTCTCCTCCTGCATCCCTCTTATATGGACTATTGTCCAGACAATCCAGGATAGTGTTCCCACTTCAAAATCTTTAGGTTAATCAGAGCAACAAAGCCCCTTTTGCCATATAAGCCAGCATTCATGGGTTCTGGGATTTAGGATGTGGGCCTATTTGGGGAAGGTCATTATCCAACCTCCCACAATGTAGGCTTAATAGCTAGGACCTCAGAGGTGGTCATCTGTTCAGGGGAAAATGGAAATAAATCACTTTTAAGGTAAAAAAGAAGCTAATGAAAAGCCCACAGCAACTCAGACACTGTAAAGGCTCAGAGAGCTTTGACTTGGCCACAGCATCAATCCCCGCTAGGGAAGTCTCAGCAGTGAAGGCAGCCGGTCCCCTCACTTGAGAAACTGTCTTGTGGGGCAGAGTCTCATACATCCTAAAACAGTGACAACACACATTCATTGTTTCTTTTTTCAGCAAACTCTTGCTGAGTGCCTCCTCTCTGCCAATTACCAAGCTGCAGATGTAGGGAGTGAGACATGCGCTCACAGTCTATTTCAGAGAGTAGTAAAACATGAGCCAAATCAGGCAGAACATGGGCATGCAAGGGGCACATGAGGAGAGAGGGGAAGCCCTGCCTTCTTAGAATCGGTGAGAGCCCAGACAGATGCCTGCCTCTTATCCTGCTCCAAGGATAACAAAGGGAGATGTGTCGCTGCCTCTCTGGTCACACGGAGGGAAAAAAAGAGAGAGGGGAATGGGGGGGTAGAGGCAACTGTTAAGAGCCACAGGAAAAATGGAGATGCCCAATGCTTCCAAAGCCAAAAAGAAAAAGTTGATTGAACCAGAGGGAGAAAATTAAGTTCGTTCTTCGTTCACTCATTCATTCAGAAAATATTTATTAAGCATCTACCAATTGCTAGGCACTGTTCTGAGGCCTGGGAAACAACAGGAGTTAAAACAAAGTGAGTCCTGGGGCGCCCGGGTGCCTCAGTCGGTTAAGTATCTGCCTTTGGCTCAGGTCATGATCCCTGCATCCTGGGATCGAGCCCCTTGTCAGGATCCCTGCTCAGCAGGGAGCCTGCTTCTCCCTCTCCCTCTGCTGCTCCTCCTGCTGTGCTCTCTGGCTCTCTGTCAACTAAATAAATAAAATCCTTTTTAAAAGGCCGGGGAGGGAGGAGCAAATCCTGGCCTCATGTAGCTTACATTGCAGTAGAGGGAGAGAAGGAGTAAGCAAGTAGTTAAGAAACGTAGTATGTCATCTGATGACATGTCTTATGGAGACAGATTAAGCAAAATGGGGGACACTGACGGAAAGGACTGTTCTTCTCCTGAGCATTTCTGGAGCAGCTAATGTGTGCCAGGCAGTGTGCTAAATGAGGCAGGGCACAGAGAAATTCACTCCTCCTTCATCTGTTACCTATTTGTCTTCCTTGTGATAGTCACTGTGCTCAGCCCTGGAGAAACACCTCTGCCACAATGGACCATCTAGGCTAATGTGAGAGTTAACCGTTAAACAATTAAATAGACAGGATGTATAATCACAAACTGAAGTAAAAGCCATGAAGAGAATTTAATGTGTGCATATATTTAAATTGGGGGATTGGATCAGGCATCTCTAAGGAAGAAGTGATATTTGAACTGAGACCCCAAGAAGGTATGAGAGGGAAGATATAAAGTCCTAATAAACAACTGTAATTAGAGCAACATGGTATTGCAGAGGGGTTGGGAAGGGAGATCAAGAGAGCAGGGAGACCAGAAGCAGACTCAGCCATACATGAAGGGTGGTACAGGACAGCGGTGATATTGTAGGTTAGTGACCAGGTGAGCAAGTTGACACATATTACTGAGACAACAGATCATCCACATGGAAAAAATTAAGGTGGATCCCTGCTTTGCATCATATACAGAAATCAGTTCCAGGTGGCTGAGAGACTTAAATGTTAAAGGAAAAACTTTAAGTCTTGTCGGGAAAAACAGAGAGTATCTTTATGATCCTGCATACAAACAGACAATAATGATAAAGGCAAAAGACTGGAGATTGATACATTTGACTACATTGCAATTACAAACTGCTGTTCATCAAGACAGAGAGAGAGAGAAAGGAGAGAGAGACAGAGAGGAGAGAGAGAGAGAAGAGAAGAGAGAGAAGGGGAGGAACGGAGGGAGGAAGTAAGGAGGCAAGGAAGGAAGGGAGGAAGGGAGGGAGAGAGGAAGTTGCATACCAGGAGAAAATAATCTGTAACTGATCTAACTGGCAAATAAGTGGTCTCTAATATATACAAGACTCCTAAAAATTAGTAAGAAAAAGTCAACTCCTGAGAAAACAGGCAAAAGTCGTGAGCAGACACTTTTTTTTCCCAGGGGGGGAAAAAAAACCACCATGGGACATAAGCATATGAAGGATGTTCAACCTCCTCAGCACTATCAGGTAATGATACTATGTTCACAAGCTATCATTTTACATTTATTAGCCTGTCAATAATTAAGATAGCTTACAATAATACCCTGGTACCTGCAAGTACTAGGGCAAGTGTTCACTAAGTACGTGCCAGTGCTGGTGTGGATATGGGGGCTGGGGATGGCTGGCTATCTCTTGGCCTCTCTCAGGCCCAGGGGCAGGGATTTACCTTTGCCACTCTCAAGGGGAGAACTGATGGGGGGCAGAGGACTATCAGGGTTCTGAAATGTGCTGCGAAGAACCCCCATAACCGTTGATGCCTGCCATTCTGCCTCCCGTTGGTCTAGTGTTGGGTACCTGTCGTCTCTCTCTCCCAATAGAGAATGAATGAGTGAATGAGCGCTCTGAACGAACGTCTTTTCTCCATGACACCCCTACCTGGGCAAACACCCGGCGCTGGACCAGGCCCACAGTAGGAGCTCCTTATGCGCGCTGAAGGAATATATTCATGTGCTCTCGGACTTGGCCTAAATTCCCATTTCTCTCACCAGCATCCCCTCCTCCCACCAGGACGCACCTCCCTTTCTCCCACCTTTGGACCACGTGCGGAGAGGAAGCTCTCCATCGGGCTGCTCCGAGAGTGCTGGGAGAGGGCACGATGGAGAGGGGGCCACGAATAAACAAGAGATGGCCGCTAGGAACGGGGACCCCGCAGCAGTGTCACCCCGCAGGCAGGGCGCGGCAGGGCGCGAGGGGCGTGGGAGTGGAACTCTGCGGGCCGCGTGGGCGGGCAGCGGGGCGCAGGGAGGAGTTACGGGGGGTGGGGGAGCGGGTGTGCGGGAGCGGCCGGGCGCGCGTTGCCGTTCTAGCGCCTTTCCCGGCGTCCGCGGCTTCCCGGTCCGCCAGGCGGAGCTGAGGGCGCGCCTGCGAGTCGGCCCGACGCGCCCCGGCCCTGCAGCCAGCGGCACTTCGACGACATGTTCGGCGTCTCGTTGCGGGTGGGTGCCCGGCGTGCGGCGGGGAAAGGCCGCGGGAGTCCGACGGGGTCCGGGGCCGGCTGGGGCCTCGAGGGGCGGGGAGCGGGGCGGCCCGAGCGGCGACCCGGCAGGCGTGGCGCCGCGGCGAGCGGGGCCCGGTGGCCCTCGTCCGGTCCCGCCCGGGAGGTCTCGGGTCCGGCCAGGGGCGGGCGGAGCGGGCCGCGGGGCAGTGTTGGGGGAGGGGTTGGGGGAGTGGTTGGGGGAAGGGGCGATAGCCCGCCCGAGTTGCTGCAAGTGAGTGGCCGAGCCACTTTCGCCTGCCTTGGAAGGTGCTGGTGTGTCCTGAGGCGCGAAGGTAATGGAGCACCCGGAAGCCGGAGGTACTCACCCCACCCCAACCCGGCCGAACCTGGTTGGGGGAATCGTGGGGTTGGTGAGCCCCATCCCCTGCCTAGCGGTCAGCAGCAACAAGCTGCTGGGGGACACAGCGCCTATCCCCCTCTCTAGCTCTGCCTTTGGGGACTGGGACATTCATCTTAGATTGTGGGTTAGAAGCAGTGCCATCAGGGGGGCCTGGGTAGCTCAGTTGGTTAAGCTTCCAACACGATCCCAAGACCCTGAGATCCAGCCCCACAACAGACTCAGGCAGTGGAACCTGCTTCGAATTCTTTCTCTCCCTCCCCACCCTCACCCCATCTCTCTCTCTCTCTGTCTCTCTCAAAAAAATAAAATAAAAAGCCGCAGCAGCACCATCACCTCAAGGACGGGACTCCCAGGACTGGTACCCTTGCACTCCTGGATGTACCAGGTTAGAGGCAGATGGGTAGGAAGGGCCTGGTGACATTAATTCTGCTTGGCCTTGTCTGATCTGCAGCTCACTCCTCCCTATCCTCCAGGTCCACCATACGGTCAGCCTGCATTCTGTTTTATGTTTTTTTTTTTTTTTAAGATTTTATTTATTTATTTGAGAGAGCCTGCACATGGGGGTGGAGGAGAAGCAGGTTCCCCACTGAGCAGGGAGCCTCACATGGGTCTCCACCCCAGGAGCCTGAGATCATGACCTGAGCTGAAGGCAGACGCCCAGCTGATGGACCCATCCAGGCACCCTGGGTTCTGTTTTATTACCTTTCCCTTTGTCTGGTTTCTTCTGGGCACAGCCCAGCTTCTTCTGTGCCCGAGCACCATCCTGCCCTGGGCATACGGGACCTGAGGTGCTCTGCTCACTTTGTGTCTGGCCAGGACTCGACCCTGCTCCTTGCCATCACCATCGTTGGAGTCACAGTGGTCCTGTTGGCCCTGCGGAACATGAACTTACGGAGAAGACATACCACCTTACGGGACTCTGAAACCAAGTACCCACTGCCCCTGATTGAGAAAGAGGTAGTGGGGTCAGCCCACCCCTTCCACCGTCAGCCTGTGAGAGAGGAGACAAGAGTGGTGGGGAATGTGCTGGTGGGAAGGCAGGGCAGTGGGAGAGGCATTGCCTAGCCTCCAGTTTGCATCCTTCTGCGTGCGTGTGTGTGTGTGTGTGTGTGTGTGTGCTGGGACCAAATAGAGTTCCTTTGCCAGGCATTGCAGCTTCTGGAAAGCTGACAGAGCCTGCCTCTGTTTTCTGTTTTATAGCAAATCACCCACAACACGCGGAGGTTCCGCTTTGGACTGCCCTCGCCAGATCATGTCTTGGGGCTTCCTGTAGGTGAGTGGGGTTTGGGGTCATCACCAGGACTGGGCCTTGCAGGCACTCGGCTCCTCTCAGAAACTCAGCTGGGGTGTGGAGGTTGCCCTGATACCCTTCCTGAGACAGGTAAGCTCAGAGATGTAGAGAGACGGGCTTGGGGGCAGTCCATTTCCTTTGTCATTGCTTGATTTGGGCCGACACAGAAGTGATGTCTTAGTGAGCACTGAAAAGAAGTGAAATCTAGAATCAGCAGGCCTAAGATCTCATCACAGGCTCCCTGCTGGGCAACTTTAGGCAAGTCCTTCAACCTCTCTGAGCCTTGGTCTATGAAATGGGAGTTTCCCAGACCTGCCTGCCACTTAGGTTGTTGTGAAGGTAAAGTGACTGATGGGTGTGAAAAATGAGAAAGTGCAAAGTGCTGTGTACAAGTGAGGGATGGAAGGAACTGATGTCCTCTACAGTCAGGAGAAAGGGCCACAACGTGTGGAGAAGCAGGAGTGTCATCCAGTACAGGGTGTCTTTTCAGCAGGGACCTCAGACCCACACAAGGAAGGACCCAGTGTGAAAACCAGCCCTAGTGGGCCTAGAGTTCCAAGTTATCACATTTCTAATCTGCAGACACCAGCAGACCCAAGTCCGTCTTAGTGAGGTGGAAAACCTCTGCTAGGTCCACAGCCTGGGGATTCAGAGCTTTGAACAGACTGATAGTGCTGCTTGCCAGGCTGGTGGAGACCCTAATCCATGCCTACTTGTCCTGTGTGCGTAGGACAACACCTTGACCTCTCCTCTGGCAGGTCATGAAACTACTCACCAGGCAGCCCCCCTGGCCCTGAACCTCCTTGCTGCTTCCTCTTCCTGTGTCCATCCACAGGAGCTCAGTGCCAGCCTGCCTTCCAGCCCTCTGCCTGGCCTGTGGGGGCAGCCCTGTTGGCAAGAAGGCTAAAAGAATGCAAAATGATGAGAAATAGAATTTCTGAGACTCTGCCATGACCCAGTCTCTCCTTCTCCCTGGTATAGGCAGAGTTAGTGGGACAGCTAGTTTAGAGGCTTCTGGAAGAGTCTGCTGTGAGGGCCTCCCAGCTCAGCTGAATCGAAGCAGGTGAGAAACGGGGCCCGCCAGGGCAGCCCAATTTTCTCCAGGAAGGATACGGCCAGGCCAGGCCCAGGTTGGCTGCATCTGAAAGAGCCTTTCTGAGGTCTCCAGGTTCACATCTGTCCGCAGGAGGAAGCTGCCTCAGGCATTTATTTCTGAGTGTCCCTGATAGGCTAGGCAGCCGGGACATAGCCAGAGTCGCTGAGCCTGTCCTTTCTTCTTTCCCTTCCCTTCAGTTTAATTCCAGTAGAGAGTCTGTGCTTTCTTAACCCTGAGTGTTTGCATCTCAGGCTTCAGGGCCTCCTCAGAGGCCCTGAGGACTTGCAGGGCTTTTACTCCAAAGCAACTAGAAGGACCCACTCCTCCAGCGCCGCCCTTCCTCCTCTCCTCCCTGCCCTTCCCCCTTCTCCTTCTTTCTGTCTCTCCCAGGTCTCCCCCACTATCTGCATATCCAGCCCATCTTTCCTGCATATGGTTTCTATTCCCTTGGATGGTCCAGAGCTTCCTTTTGCCTCTGTGTCCTAGCAGCTCCTGCAGGCAGCTCCTGCCCACACCACTATTCTTGTAGTCACCAAACTGTCTCACTTTAGATCCAGGAGTGACCTTAGCGACCCCACCCACCCCATGATACTGGGATTTAGTCCTGATCCATATAGGTCTGTGGCCATACCTGGTCCATTCGGTTCTACCCTGGAGGGGCAGAATTCCACGGCCCAGAACTTGACTCTTCCTCAAGCAGAGCCATGGGCCAGGAAGACACAATAGCCCTTCTAGAACTCCTGGTCCGTGGTGTCCAAATCCCAGGACCCAGCGTGCCCATGAGCTGGGGGCTGGCCCTGTGCCAGGCACCAGGAGGCAGGCGAGGGGGCTGTGGTTCATTCACTGGACCCCAGTGATCCACCCCATTCAGGAAGAAACGACTTTGTGAAGGTGACATATTTTTCCTTGAAAGGGAAGCATACCTTTCTGTTATTTTTACTACTCAGCCTCCAACTTGAATGAGTTCTTCTTGTGGCACGGAGGACTCTGACACAGGAGGCAGACGCTCCCGTGAAGCTCCCAGCTCCACTGGGATGGAGGCAGGGCAGGCATATCATCCCCACTCACCCAGAGAGGTGAAACGACTTGCCCAGGGTAGTACACAGAGTGCCAAGGGCAGGCCTAGGCCCCAGGCATCCCTGCCTTGCCCTGCTGCTGAGCACCCTGCCACACTGGGCACTTGCCTCCCTGAAGCTCAGTCCTTTATGGGAACCCCGTGTCCTGTTTCAGCTGGCTGTGCTCACACTGAACTTTCTCTATAGGGAACTATGTCCATCTCTTGGCCAAGATTGATGGCGTTCTGGTGGTCAGGGCTTATACGCCGGTGTCCAGCGATGATGACCGAGGCTTTGTGGACTTGATTATAAAGGTAAGTGGTGCCCACTGCGTCCAGCTGCTTCTCCCTACCAGGCCTAGGAAAGGTGGTCAGGTAGAGAAGGAATCCGTGTCCTGGGAAGGGCTTCCCAGCAGGGTCATGTAACAGTGAAGCTGTGGGGAAGTCTTCAGGGGTCTTTAGAGCAACTGTGAGTGCAGAGGACTTTCGCTGCAAGGCTTCCAGTAGCAAATGGAATTTCGAGTTGTTCTCAGCTGTGGCCTCACGTCTGAGAGGTACGAACCAGGCTGCCTTCTTTTTCAGATCTACTTCAAAAATGTGCACCCCAATTATCCAGAAGGGGGAAAGATGACTCAGTACTTGGAGAACATGAAAATTGGGGACACCATCCTTTTTCGAGGGCCAAACGGTCGCCTGTTCTACCCCGAGCCAGGTACTCGCGCTGGAAGAAGATTCCTGTGGTTGCTCCTGTTGTGGGACTCCTCTGGGGGGTGGGTCCCGTGGACTTGTCCTTAAAGCACCCACTCCACACACGCACCTGACGAGACTGTAAGCTTCATCAAGGTAGGGGAGTGCTGGGGTGCCTCTTCATGGAAACCGGCTCTCCACGATGCCCGATGCAGAAAGGGCGCCTGCTAAGGCTGGGCAGTGGAAGGATGGATGGATGGCCGGGTGGATGGCTGGCAGCCACTCTCGTCCTTGCCACGTACTCCTCACTGCCTCGCTCGTTCAGGCTGTGGCTGAGAGTGCTCTGCGAGGCTCCATTGAACTCCACGGTGCTTCCCTCCCCGCTCAGAAGAAAAGGTCCAGCGAGTCCTCCGCTTGGTTTCCACTTTGTGCACCAAGGCCCCGGGGCTGGTGGAGGGGGCTGCCCTGACCCGCTTCTCTGGTTGAGAACGGTGCGGCCCCTTCCTCGGGTGGCCTTGCCTCCTGGGAGTCCCAAGGAAAGCCCGTGATCTCTCACAAGCTCTGAGGCAAGAGCCGCAGAAGTCAGAGGGGTTCTCTGTTTCTAGGGCACTTTTCAGTCAAGGCATACAAAACAAGTAAGCCTGAAAAGAAGCTGGTCAGTCACCTGGGAATGATCGCTGGGGGCACAGGTGAGCAGCTTCCGGGGCTTCATCCAAGTAGGGGGAGGGCGAGACCCTTCTCACTTTGGAGTCCTCTGACCCTAGAGGAGAACCTTCCACGGCTGTTTTAGATGGGAGTGCGGGATTGATGACAGGCCTGGAAATGGACCCCGTGTGCCCTCCTCCCCTGACCCAACATGCCAGCGAACATGGAAGAGTCTAGAGACTGAGCTGAGCAGGTCCACACATGGTCCCCCAAGGGCTCCTGGATCCAAGCCCAGTGCTCCCCATCCCTTGAAAATGAATGTCTGGAAGAAGAGAACAGATGTGTAAGGACACCTACAATGTGCCAGGCGCCATCACAGGCGCTTGTAAAATGATCACACTTACTTGTCATTCTGTTGTACACATGGGGACATCGAAGAGCTCAGACTCACCCTGCTCAGAGAGCAAGCTGGGGCGGTGGGGGCTGGGTGGGAAACCAGACAGTTCAGAGCCAGGGCTCCTTTGGTCTTGCCCCGTGAACATGAGAAAGGGCTTTCGATTTATTGTTGCTTTAGAAGGGAAAACCGAAATGAAGGGCGGTTTTCCACTTTTGAGTTTGGGGGCGGGCGTGAGAAAAGTAGGCCTGGGGCTGAGGCAGACCGCTGAGGGGGCTGCAGACCAGGGGTCGTGTGCATCGGAGAGGGATGGAGCGCCACTAGCTGCGTCCCACCTTCTCCTGTCCCAGGGATTACGCCCATGCTGCAGCTCATTCGCCACATCACCAAGAACCCCAGCGACAGGACCAGGATGTCCCTCATCTTTGCTAACCAGGTCAGTTCTGCCGAGTCGGCCTTGGACTTGAAGGGGTAGGAAACATGTTTGCTGAATGGGGTGTCTGCCTTCATGCCTCCGTGACTGAACTCTCGCTGCCTCTGCTGCGGGTGGAGCACATGCTCAGCAGAGGTGTGGGGTGGCGGGGGGGATTGCCCAAGGAGCGAAGTCCAGGCCTGGTTTTCCACTTGCTTCTGTTTTTATTTCTGCCTCCCCAGCCTTGTTTTGAACTAAGCTCTCCTTCTTTCATATGTAATTCTGTTTTTCTGAGTATAAAGTCTTAGATGCTCTCAGTAGAAATTTCAGAAAACACAGAAGTTTATAAATACTTCTTTTCTTTCTTCTGTACATGCCATGTATTTGCAATTACCTTTATATACTTTTTTTTTTGCTCAGCATTACCACATGAGCATTTTCTTCTCATCAAACTTATTTATAAATATTTTCATCAGTCTGTATCAAGTTGTACTATAATTCACTGTACTTTCTGCATTCAGACTGTTTTCAGTTTTCACAGTTGTAAAGGATAAAATGAATGATAATCCTAGGCTTGATGCTTTTTAGATTATTTTCTTAAATAGGATCCCAGAAGTAAAATTTCTGGCATAAGAATCATGAAGAGTTTTAAGATCAAGGTCCTCTCTGCGGTACCTCTGAGCTTATGACGAGTTCCTTTTGGCTTTGGTTCCCTTTCCCCAAATGAAGCTCCAGCCCTTGCTTTCCTCCGCTTTAGCTCTCCGGTGCTCTTACGTTAGGTGGTACCTCATACATTACTGCCTTCACCCCTTGCTCTCCCTGCACAAGACCCTGGGCCCACACTCAGCTCCTTCCGGCTGGGTTAGCCCTGCCTGGTGCTCAGTGTGGATAGGGGCAGGAGGGTGGGCTGGGACCTCTGAGTGAGGCCAGCCTGCCTGGACTCTGGGTGGCCTTCCAGCTGGAAGGCAGTCACCACCTCTGCTGGAGCCTCCCCTGTCCTCCGCCCACAAGAGGGAGGGCTAGTAGTGTGGGAGCTGAAGCAGAACCTTTGTTTTCCCCAGGAGCCCGCTTGAGAGTACTCCTGCCTGAGTGGGGGACAGCTCAGGAAGAAATGTGCTGACCCATGCGCTCAGGGTGGCAACCAAGCAGGACATTCCTGGAGGGGCTTTGCTCATGTTGCTTCTTTTCTAGACAGAGGAGGATATCTTGGTGAGAAAGGAGCTTGAAGAAGTTGCCAGAACACACCCGGAGCAGTTCGACATATGGTACACCCTGGACAGGCCTCCTGTCGGTACGATCCCCATGGTGCCCACTGTGGGTTAGCTCCAACCCTTGACCCACCTCAGGAACTAGTCCAAGTTTGTTTGCTTTTTAAAACTGTGCTTGGGAGCTGAGACCTTCAGGTCTGTCCCTGCATGGGAAATAGAGGAACTTGAGGGAGAGAGGACTGGGGGGGACGGCCTGCTTTTAAGAGCTGTCACGGGCAGGTGTCTGATATCTTAGCAGCAGTCCGTAAGTGCACTGACCTCAGGAGGGACTCCGAGGGACACCCAATCACTGGGTCACCCTGAGCACCCACCCCACACTACATTTGACAGAGCATCCTGCAGAGACATCATACACGTGGCCATGGACCCCTTGTCCCCCTTACCACCCAAACTCTCCTAGACAGCAGTCGTCACATGGCGAGCCCCAAGCAGCTACCGCAACCCTGGCCAGCACCCAGCCACCGCCCGCACCTTGCCTCTTCATGCTGCCTCTCTTACAGCACCAGGCGGTGCCTACCTTGTCATGTAGCTCACTGCCCAGCAGAGGGCGCCCCCCAACAGGACCACAAACCCCAGACCTGCTCCACCCTGCCCAGCCCCAGCTCCCTGTTGTGTTCTCCATCCCTGCCCCTGCTTGCCACATCAGCCTGCGGCTGGGGGCCTCAGAGTCCCAGCAGTGAGCCTGGGATCCCGGGTCAATATTGAAGGCAGCTTCCTGGGTCTCCCATGTCCTTGACTTTCCGGCTTCTTTGTAGGGAACAGCAGAGCAGATTTCTAAGCCTTGGAGAGCAGCCTTGCCTCCCTCTTTGAGGGGGGATGCAGTAGGAGGCTTGGGGTTTGGGGATCCACCCAGCAGCCTCACAGCTTTTTTCTCCTTCTGCTTAATCTCAGGCTGGAAGTACAGCTCAGGCTACATCACCGCCAACATGATCAAGGAGCACCTCCCTCCTCCTGGGCAGTCCACGCTCATCCTGGTGTGTGGCCCGCTGCCCCTGATCCAGACAGCTGCTCACCCTAACCTGGAGAAACTGGGTTATACCAAGGATATGATTTTCACTTACTAATACCTCCCTTGCTTCTAGCACATTTGCCCGTTCCCTTTCATCTGTTTCAGATTGAGTTCCGCCTCACCACATTAAACCGGGATGTGTTTACAAGTGCCTTATTATGCATCCTCGGGCACATGGCTCCTTGTTCTGCTCTGGGCCTAAGATGGGTTCAAGGGGCTGGAGGCAGACTGGTTTCTGAGGCCTCCTGGCTTGGGAGGCTCAAGGGAATTCTGTTGTAGTGTCCTGCCCCATAGTTTAATAAAATAAACTTCAGGATGAAGCAGATAGCTTAGGAGATGGGGCTCTGTGGGGGCCTGCTAGACCAGCCCTCCATGTGAATGGTTTTCTGGGTGCCCAAGGGAGGTCAGAACTGGCAGGAGTGCAGGGGCAGAATTCCGGAAGAATCCAAGTGGGGTCATATAAACTCCCAGTAATCTCTTGAACTTCCCTTACCAGAGTGTTCTGTTTTTAAAGGTCAGACGGACTAGAGGGCCCAGGAACCCTCCATGTGCACTCTTCCTTCTTGTAGGAAGATGCTTGAAGTGGAAATGGTGTTAAAAGGCATGAGGGCAGTTGCAAATCCACTGGAGTAGGCAGGCTCCAGCCATGCTAGGCTCCCCGTGCTTTGCACAGCAGGAGGAGGAAAGGGCCCTGGTTTTCTCTGCGTCTTGTAAATGCCAGGCCGCATTCCGGTGTGGCGGGGTGGGGGTGTTTAGCACAGTAGCTTCTGAATGTGCAGATGGGCTGAGCTTCCAGGAGGTACTCCTGAACTCCTTCCCACTGCTCCCCCCAAGTGATGCATGCGAACACCCAGCCTTGGCTGTCCACGCCTGGCTGATACCTGGGGCTGGGTAGAACCCGTCCTGCACTTCAGTTCACATCATTCTCGTAACAAGCCAGAGATTCCGTGGGGATTTTGTTCTCCTGAGTTATGGATGAGGAGAATGAGGCTCTTAGACAAAGTTATTATCCTCAGGTCCTTTCAACAGGAGGCAGGGAAGCTGGGCCTCAGACCTGGGTGCTTAATTCCAAGTTCTTCCCTTTCTGCAAAAAACTGGCATCGTAGCATTGTTGTTGCAATGAGTGACACTGGGGGTGTGTGTGTGTCTGTGTGTGAGGGGTACAGGAGAGGGTAAGACAGCTCTAGAGAACTCACCAAAGTGCAGCTGTGCCCTGCCTAGGGACGGTCTCACAGAAGGCAGGTAGGGGTGTGGTGGGTGGGGGGCTTACGGGGTAGAGGCTAGGAGCCTTCACCCATGTGTGTGTTCAGTACACCCTCAGCGGATTCCCACTTGGAGAAGATTCTTCAATGGGCGCAGTATGAGGAGTACGAGCTCACCCTTGTACTCCTCTCTAACACAGATCTTACCAGCCCTTTCCCCTCTGGCACACTTGGGGAACCGGAATCTCTGAAATCCAAGTAGCACCACTTCCTTGAAGCCTTTCCCATCGCTGCTCCAGCCCTCTACTAAAAAGGACAACTAGTTTCTATCGGAGCAGCTGTACCTTTCAGCACACCCGTGTTTGAAAGAGGTGTCTCCCCCACTAGACCATCAGCACCCTCAGACAAACACCTTGACATTCGTGCCTAGATCCCCAGCCCTTCTCAGTCTGGCATGGAACATGCTTAACCCACACGTACGAAGGGGCAAGTGGATGGAGCACGGCATCACAGCACGTGTGCAGTCCCCAAGCGGTGTGGGGTCCAGGGCCGGCTCTTGCTCTGGTCTGTACGGGAGAGTGCTCAGAACGTTTGTGCTGAGCATGGCTATGGGAAGGGAGAAAGACACACAACAGGGGGAGCCAGGAGGGCTCTGGCTCAAGGACTGACAGCACAGTGGGTTGCAGGAAATGCCAACGCATCAGTGAAGGCTTCCTGAAAGAAGCAGTGGCTTGCTGGCTCTGAGCTCAGCCTTGTGAAGGGGACCAGGGGGAAACATCTCACAGTGAGGGAAAGGCAATGGCACAGGCTACAGAGTGAGTTTGTGAGGCTGAAGATTCAGAAGGGATGTGGGGGCTGGCTAAGGCTTTTGAACTCCTTTCGATTCTGGAACTCAGGAGTTCTTAGCAGAAAGTAACGGGATGAACACAGTGCTTTGGGAAGGCCACTCTGGGACAGGGGAGAGAACTTCTGGAGAGGACCAACTGGGGAGGAGGTGGACCAAGGAGGAGACCAGCTCTGGAAAGCAGAGGGGAGGCCTGAGCTGTCACAGGGAGGAAGAGTATGGCTGGGGGCACGTGGGGCCTCTCCCTAAGGTGGGAGAAACCACAGGGAACAGGCTATGTGGGGAGGTGGCCAGGGCTAGTGGAAACGTTTGGGGTGTGTCAGGACCGTCCACTAGGGTGAGCTGTTTGATCAGACACCAGCACTTGGGAGCCTGCGCTTGCTGGTCAGCTAAGGTGAGGGTGCCCCTGTGCTTATGTGCATGTTGCAGACACCTCTGCTCAGACCTGAGGCAGCCCAGCAGCACTGACAACCTGACACCCTGTTGCAGAGGAGGGTAGGAGGAGGGCAGTCAGGGCCGCCACGGGAGGAGTCCCACTGCTCCTTCCCGGTGCTCACCTGGCCCTGTGAAGGGAAGTACCCCCACCTCCCACCCCCCACCATGTGGAAACAGCCAGGAGGGACTCCCTGTCATTTCAGTGAGCTCAGACACTACAGGACAGTCAGAATATTTTTTCCAGAATTTTCTTCCAGCAGAGCTTTTATGAACTCCTTGCCTTTCCCCTTTGGTGTTAAGAACCTCCCAAAAGTCACCAGGAAGAGCATGAGCCATTGAGTCTGTGCCGACATCTCACCACCCTCCCCACAGAAGTGGGGTGCAGTCCACGTATAAAAGTACAAAAGGTATAAAAGCTACGGTGAAGAGCACAGCACGGCTGAAAACACAGGGCCCCCAGGACCATCTCCCAGACATCCGTTCACCGCTCTGCTCACTCCTGTCAGTACGCACGTCCCAGGTGTCCTGCTAGCCTGGCTGGGCTTTGCAGGTGGCCATGCCAGCTCCCCCTTGACACAAAGACTTGAGACGCCCACACGTGCCTCTCTGGGCTCTCGGCCACGAAGAACGTCATCTCCAGTCCTCAGAGCCGGGAGCGGCCAGGTGAGAGTCGTTCAGCAGCTGGTCCTGGCTCAGCAGAGTCTGAAAGGACACAGCCCAAGGGGCAGTTGAATAGGGTTTTGGTCAAGGCTGCCCTGCGGCAGCTGCATGGGAAGCAGTGGGACACTGGGTGTGGTCCTGACACTGGCACCCTCTAAGTACACAGGGTACCAGGGACCCCACATACGGAATCAGAACAGACTGCACCAGCACTCATATCTTAGTGAAGGTGAAGCTACAGTTTCGAGACCACCCAAGGCCTATTAGTGGTGATGAGGGCAAGGTTGGGTGCATTCACTTCCGTGTGTGAGCCAAGGGAAAAAAAAAAAGAATAAAAATGATCCCATTTCAATTCAGGGAGTCCCCCCCCCCCATTTCCATATTGTCCTTGGATACGGCCTTCTTAGTGTCCCTCAACAGATCAGTGAGCGAAGGACAGTGATGGGGGCCTCAACGTGGACAGATGCCACAGCCAGTGGGCTGTGATGGGACCATCCAGAAGTAATGGGAACTGGAAGGTACAAGGCCTCCACACTGCAAATCTTCTCTGTGGCTGGTCTTTTATTGCCAGTTCTCACCTGTCTCTAAGTGCCCCGCTTCACAGGTAACTAAGCTGGGGCTCGGAGAGAGAATGACTCGCCTGGAGTCCCAGAATTAGTAAGAGGCAGAGCAGCACTTTGAACCAGATTGGCCTTACTCCAAAATGGCTTCTTTCTCTGACACCATTCTGTCCCTTCGTGATAGTCTGTCCCCATGAGGATGACAGGATGTGTCTACATGCCCACGATATCCGTGAAGTCGGAGGCATGGCATGAAATGCGTGTGTCTCACGGACAGAGAGCACAGTGCGATGCGCACCAGGTCAGAGAGGAGGCCCAGGCATCGGGCTGAGGAAGCAGGTGACCCAGAACTGCTAAGCATCTTGGTTCTCAGATGAACTCACTAGCTCGGAGCCTGGGAAGAAGACTGAGACTTGCCATGCTTTAGCTGATTTTGGCTCCTGGCCCGTGACCCTCCTTAGGGCCCCTAGCAGCTCAAGGCCCAGCAGCAGACCAGCTCTGGCTCCAGCTCCGGCCACGGTGCTCAGCACCACCCTTCGAATCCCTAGCAGAGGCTAGGACACAGACTTGGGATTGGGGGTGTGTGGGGGGGGGTTGTCTCCGGCCGTGGGTATCACAATGTCAGACTCATGGGGCCACAATGGCACCTGGCCTACTGTGGAGAGAAGGTCAGAATCCTACCGTGAGGCGGTGAATGTCTTGGGAGAGGAGCCCTATCTGCGTCACAGCGCCTTCCGAAGGGGCCATCTGTAAAACGGGCAGCAGCCTGGTCAGCACATGTGGACAGAGTCCGCTTGTGATCACAGGGACGGCATGCAAGTCCTGTCCTGGGGGAGTGGGCAAGGAGGGGGCCCAGGCCCTGAGGAGTGACAGCTGGGCAGGGCACATGCTGTCTGTGTCCCTGGGAAGGCCAGAGCTTCCAGTATCCCACGCAGTCATGTGCACACTCTCCCAAGGCCTGTCCTGGCACCAACACTGAGGGTGCAAGAGACACGGGACACGGGCACCCACACATGCGCAGGGCTGAAGGCCTCAGCGTACTGAATAAACCAACAATTTCCAGGGACAACAGGGCCCCATGTGCCAATGCCCCAGTAGAGATCTGGGCATCCTTGGGGAGCTGCTGGGAGCCTCCCTCTTCCTCGCCTCCCCTCCTACCCTCAGGTAATGCTGGTCTGCTCCCTCTTCCCTAAGCCTATGTAGACATTCAAGCATTAGAAGCATCCTCTGAGGGCTTCAAATATCATCCCACATTTTCCAGGTGTGAAAAACAGGTCCACAAAGGGACACAGGCCTTGCTTGGGGCTGCACAGAAATGCAGTGATACTAATTCCATGCAGGGTTTGAAAACAGGTGCATGCAGAGACACTCTCCCCAGGACACTCTAGGAAATCAGGGACAAAGCCAGCTCAATGACAGCCATGTCCAGTGACCAGTCCTGAGGAGCACCTGCTGTTCAGTGTCCCAGGTACTGGGATCAAGCACCAGCCATGCCAACTAGAGACCTTATCCTATTCTCACTGGCTGACTTCAGGGAGGCTCAGGAGGTCATGGTCTGGGGTTACCAGCTGTCCCTGGGGCTGCTGGTAGTTTAAGAAGCAAATCAGAGCGCTGCCAGCATCTGGGACAGAATCAGAGTGTCCTGAAGGGGGCCAGCAAGCCCTGCTCCTACCCGCCAGACGGTTACGAGGCAGCTATTACCCTGCAGATGAGGCCCGGGGGACCCAGCAGGCCAAACCCTGCCCCGGGGAAACCGGAATCTCATGAGCAGGAACCCAGACTGGCAAGATATGTCCAGACAAGGCCCATCTGGAAGAGCCATCATCAGCTAGCCAGCCTCTAAATCAGGAGGCAGGACTGTTCCCATTCTGCCAACAGACGGAACAGCCCCCGCGACGGTTAAGGGCCCAGCCAGGTCAACAGCAGAGAGGCTGACAAACCACACAGAAGAACAGAGGCAACTTCCACGGGGCCGTTTTCTTGTACTCCCTCTGCCCCCCAGGAGGTTCACGTCGCTGAAACGGAAACCGACTCTGGGGTCTGTATGACAGATGACCAACGGTCACTGAGCACCAGCTTCCCCACGGCTTCACAGAGGGAGGTGGAGCCTGAAACGAAGAGGCCCCACACCTCCTCTGAAGGACATGGGGTCCCTCCGTGCTTCAGCCCCTTGTCCATGACACCTGGCAGATGCCAAGTGGGCCCCTGGCCAAGGACTGGCTCAGGGCCACCTGCTGTCACAGGACTCCATCTCCAGTTTTGCCCAGCTCTCTTCCCCACCCAGTGAGGTTAAAGATATGCAGTGCTATTGGCTTTCTACATAAATACTGTCTTTATTACCAGAAAGAAGCGACCACCCATGTGGGTAAGGCACAACACAGTGATGCAGTCACTGCTGTCCCTGGGGTCTCAGCCACGACTCTGTGGCCACAGGCCTAAGGCACTTGACACTGCCCCCCAATGGAAGCCCAGCAGAGCGGCCCAAGAGCCGAGCCTCTGGGGATCATCCGTGGTCTCTGGACCCGTGTCCAGGGTCGTGTGTTTCCACCACTGCTGAAGATGGCCACTAAGAGTTACTACAAATGTACAAGTATCTTTGTGTCTTTCCTCCCGAGTCCATTTTGGCAAGAGTCCCCAAAGCCGGGCCCCTTAGCAAAAGTGCCACTCCATTACCCTGGCCACCCCCCAGAGTTCTGAGAGACACTGGCCGGGGGTACACAGCAGCCGGAATGTTCTCTGTGAGGCATGCATGCGGTGGGGGGTGAGGTGCAGCTCGGTGGGGACACACGCGATGTTACGGTGAAGCTCTCAGGGTGCACAGACAGGGCCGTAACAAGGCCATCAGCGAATCTGTCCCACCTGGTCCAGCCCATCCAGTTCAGGGCCATCGAGGGGGCTGAGGCCCCGGTAGCCACTGTAGGCCCTGTGACTGTCACCAGCACCATCAGTGGGCTCCATGGGGCAAATGTAGTCCGTCGACTCATCGAATTTCTTTTTTCTTATGTTTCCAAAATGCGAAAATCCTAGTTTCCTTGGCTAAAACACAATAAATGCATGATCAGGAGAAGGGGATTATCAAGTCAGGGTGCAGACAGGACTCACAATATCAGGAGGAAAGGAAGAAGCTAAACAACTTCTGGAAAAATTCTCAACAAAGCAGAGCTCCTGGCTAGGGAGAGGCCAGCAGGTAAATAATCTTGAGCAAGGAGAGAGAATCTTACTCCTCCAAGACTGTGTGACTTGAGAGACTCAAGTCCTGCTGGCCCACGACTGACCTTCTACCTTCCCCAGGGGGAACTGGAGGAAGTGCCTCACACAGAGGCAGCCTCTATGGCTTGCAGTGCCTCGTGCCCTGGGGAGGCCGCACTGGACAGCCCTAGGCAGCCCCTCCTGCTTGTTCTAGCTTCCTGTGGCACCCTATCTGATGGTCTCCCCCAGACACATGTGTGGCCCTGCTCCCTTGGAGACGGCAGTCCATGCATGAACTGTAGCTAGACCTGGGCATCACCGTGCTGCTGGGGACATGCCCTCCAGAGGTGCAGGCCTGCAGTCTGAGGAGGACATGGTCTGAGGACAGTGTGGCTCAGGCAGTTTCTCACAGGCTCTGTGGGATTCAGAGAGCCCCAGGGTGTGCTGCTGGTGCTTGTATGACCTTGGGACCCCTGGACAGCTGCGTACGGGCCATGTTCCCAGCACAAGGCCATCAGAGCACTGTGCTGGCAGGACAGTTCTAAGGAAGACACCTCCCTGCACCCCTGGCCATGACACTGGCCCAGAGATGAGCCTGACTGAACGGAACGCAGAATCATGAACTCATCTGCTTGCAAGATGAGTCAAGGCATCCCTGGGATTGAGAACAAGCACTAGCTGGCTGAGAGCAGATGCTTCCTGGACATGGTGTGTGTGCACAGAAAACTCTACTCTCTTCCTTGGACTTGGGTACAGCAGGAAATGAACAAATGAAACAGACGAGGAGACCAAAGCTCAGAGGACAGGACCTGAGAGAGCCTCCTTACCCGTGTGCCCCAGGGCCCCTGCCAGTTTGGCTCCGGGCACCCGGCCTGCTGCAATACAACACGAGTGCTAGAAGGCAGGTCCCTCAAGGGCCCGGCAACTCACCCGGACTTTGGCTGTGGTGGTCAGTGGTGTGTACGCTGGTGAAGCCATTTTCTCTCGCTTTTCCTGCTCAGCCTCGGGACCAATCAGGGCATTGAATTTGGTGGTCAGGTGGCGTCTTAGGAGCGTTTTTTGTGGTGGAATATTGAGAAGCATAGCTAGGGTGTCCCCAGTGAAGCGTGGCTCCAGGATCTAAGAAACAAACACAGACAGAGCCGCCCAGCGAGGACTATAGATGGCTCTAGAAGGGAACATGGAGAAACAGGCCCTCATGGGCTGGGGGTGTCTCCAGGGAGGGGCTGAAGCTCATCCACTCATCCTGTATGCTCCTCCCTTGTTTGTCCGGCATAGGGCCCGGCTCGGAGTAGGCACTAACACACTGGGCGGCTGACAGCCTCAATTTCACAGAACAGCAGAGCGCAGCTGCTTCTTGGATAAGACTATCTTCCTGGGTCCGCTCTGCTCTGGAGGACGTCCAAACCACCCCTCCTTCACTGCCCCATTGGCTTTACCACTTGACAGATCTGAGGGACAATCACGACCATATTGTGGCAAGCAGGAAGTTACACTGCGGTGGCCAACCCCTCACTCCCCAGCCACCGCGTTCCTCCAGGCACAGACGGAGATGCTGTGTTAAGGCCTGACTGATACAACCCACTTGTCCTGGATCCCTCTGGATCTGTTGCTCCGGAAGTCCTTTCCAGAAACCATCTTGTTTCCATGAAGTATATTCATTCCCAACTGCAAATTATCAAATATTCTGAGATTTCAACTGATGCAAGGGCTGTCATTATTTTTACTAGGATTTATGTCTAGCCGTGAAAAAACCGGGTTCTGACTACCCCAGTTTACACTGAAGCAGGTGGGCTAGTCTAAAGAGCTACTCACGATGAGGCCTCCATGGACACCACTCCCACGAAGGTTGGGTGCGTACTCCGCCAGGTCCACGGATCGCAACCACTCCATCACCCTGTGGTTGGACCACTGCACAACTTCTGAAGGAGAAAGGTTACTCTGCAAGAGGGAGAGGAAGAAAGTTAGGTCTAACAGGCCCTACCTGCGGCCCCCTGTGGGACCAGCTCCTGTGAATAAGCCTGCCTCAGATGCCTGACCAGAAGACAGCCCTCATGGGGCGCCTGGGTGGCTCAGTGGGTTGAGCCTCTGCCTTCGGCTCAGGTCATGATCTCAGGGTCCTGGGATCGAGCCCCGCTTCGGGCTCTCTGCTCAGCAGGGAGCCTTCTTCCTCCAAACCGCGCCCCCCCCCGTGCCTGCCTCTCTGCCTACTTGTGACCTCTGTCAAATAAATGAATAAAATCTTAAAAAAAAAAAAAAAAGCTTTAAGTTAAAAAAAAAAAAGAAGACAGCCCTCATGCCCACGGAGCTAGGCAGCCGGCCCAGCCGCCCAAGAGCCTTCCTGGTTTCCAAGAGGGACAGTTCTCACAGAATCTTGCAAGAGCTTCCACACTGAAATCTCTGATTCCAGAACCCTAATTGTGACTCCCTAATTCTCTGGTTGGGACTAGTAAATGAAGGCACAGAGTCATTCATTCAGTGACTCAACAGAACTTGAAAGAGGACTATCATTTACGAGTCACGTGTCTTATAGACAAAAGATCTCCTGGGTGCAGCCAAATGTTTTAGGACACTTAAACCTAAGTGGCATCTTAGGCTTCAAAATGCTCAGCACTGTGCCTGACACACAGAAGGCATTCAAAACTTATTTGCTGAATAGGGAAAACATGAGACGGAAGGCGGAGGTAGGAGTTTTTGGTCCCTCAGGAAGAGGAGTTACTCTTACAGCACGGGTACACTCAGTTCCCAGGAGTACAGGAGATGGGCTGTGATGGACAAGCCTTTAGCTTTGGGGTGCAACAAGAGCTCTGTGGCCTGCGGAATATGACCAGGCACTTCTCCAGGACACGGGCTGCAGTGTTTACCTAGGCTCACTCTTCTCTAGCAAAACCTGCTCACCAGCCCCTGTGCACCTGGGACTAGAGGTCAGCTAACTGTGTAGCTACAAGTAGAGAGATTGGAAATGTCTGGTTCCTGAGGGGCTCTTCTCCCCTCTGTCCACTTCGACCCCATGTTGCTTTCCCCTCCTTCTCCTTTGCACCACTGGCTCATCATCTTTGGTCACTGCCATGGCTTTAAAGACTTGTCGTTACCGCCTCTGGCCCAGAACACAGGTCTCCCTGAGAGTAGTGGGAACTTAGAGGCCCAGTGTCTGTTGTGGGGCACAAAATGCAGGCGACAGGGGGTGTCTGGGGCACCATTAAGCAGTAGAAAGGCAAAGAATCCCAAGCAACGTGGTTCAGAAGGCAGCCATGTTGTTCTGAGGCCATTCTTGTTTTGTCACACCTAACCTTGCAGGTGTCCGGACACAGGGCTACCAGGCTAGGTCCCTGGATAAGTACGGTCCTGTCCTCACCTCGTCAGCTGGCCGCCGGTGCAGGCAGTGGGGGTTGAACTTGTTGACATGAAGCACATGAATGGCACATTTGATGCTGAGATGATGCAGTTGGCTGGTGACTTTTAAGAAGAGGAGATCATTCTGGAAGAGAAAAGTTTTGGTTGATAAGCCAGAGTTTCCAAGGTGACCGAGACCCTTCAGATTCCTTCCCAGATCACACACAGACAAGTCTACCGCATGTTAGAAAGTGCACAATGGACACCCCAGCAGCTTCTCTTAGCTCAATGGTTGTGCTACCCTGGACCTCTTGTGTGACCAACAATACTATTTAAAGACCTTAAGGAAAGAGGGACGAGGTGGAAGCAAGTTTAGAATAAGCACCAGGGGGATACCTGGGCTGAGTGCTCGCAGAGACCATGGAAACCCTGAAAGGGAAAATCCTTACCACAGTTAGGTACTGTAGCATTCGCCCATCGACTCTGGACTCATGGAACTGGTCTTTGTATTGTGGTAAGCCAATATCGTCAAGCCAACCTACAGAAACCAGAAGAAACAGGTGTGCTTGGGCTCATAAGAATGGGAGACTTCGAATGCAGGTAAAAAGCAACAAATAATCATCTTGCAGGTCCATCTGGATTCCCCGTAAGGAACTCACTCCCCCATCTGCCTTTCCCAAGGACAGCCAGTCCTGGAGGCATGCATTCCCAGCATATGCTGTTTACCCTCGGGAGCTGCCAGGGACATGCACGCATACTGCCTGTCCTTACGTGTCACCCAGATGTGGTCCAGCAGGGCCGACTTCTCCTCCTGCTTGGTGTTGATGGCTTTCACGGCCAAAATCAGCTTCTTCCTGTGCAGAGGCTGCTTAATCCCCAACTCCTGAAATTGAAAGATGCAGACAGACGTGAACTTCCGGCTGGCAGCTTGACCCTTGGAGGGCGCCATGTCTGGGAAGAGATAGTCCCCCAGGCAGATGGGGGTGTGTGTGGCAGCAGATGCTGGCACAGTGCCCTGCAATCGACATGCAGTCACAGAGAACATCTCGGCCTCCTCCCCTGCCACCCACCGTGTGTGTGTGTGTGTGTGTGTGTGTAAGGGCAGGAAGGAAGAGTGGGGGCCTCACCGCCCCAGATGCTGGTTTGAGGACAAAGGGGAACCTCCTTCCCGGGGCTCAGCTCTTACCTTTTCCATGTCCTGAGGGGTAGCTGACAGTAAAGTGTGGCCAGAAGTCACCCACTGCCGGGCGAAGATCACGTACTGGCCCAGGCCGAAGTCCTCCAGCCACGCGCACACGCGCTCCGTGCTCCATTGGGCGAAGGGGGCGCTGGCGTCACTGGGGGGGCAAGAGAATGCAGGGCCTTGTTAGCGGGAGAGCCTGAGGCTGCATCTGGGCGCAGCAGAGCCTCAGAGAAAAGGCAACTGTGTTTTAAATAATCCCAATCATGGGATCGAGCTGCACGAAATTCCATGACAACACTCATCTTTAGTGGACTCCAGAGTTCCCTGTGGTTAACACCTGGTGTGAGCTTTGAGTCTGCAGGGAATGTGAGCACAAGCCAGGCATACAGTCCTCAGGAGGCCATGTATGTGGGTCATCCGTCCACTAACGAGGCACACGAGCCACAAGCCCAGAAAAGTGCCCCATTATGAGGATAATCAGATTTTTATGGGCCAACACTGTCTTTAGGGAAATGCTTAGAAAACTAGGAAAAGGGGGTCAGTTCTCTAACATTAAAACAAAACAAAACAAAAAAAAACCCTTCTAAACAGCTAATGCCTTATTAGTGAGACACTAGAGACATTCACATTAAAGTCAATAAAGAGTATTTTTAATCAGGACTAAGAACACGGGTCTGAGAGTGCAGCCAGTATAAGAAGGGAGAAGAAGGATAGAAGATAAAGAGTAAAAGACAGCCACTGTTTTCGGATGATGGGCCTGCCCCACCTGGAGAACCCAAATGAGTCCAGTAAGGGGGCTCCTTATAAAACACGCAAGTCATATTTATATGACTTACAAAATCAGTAGCACATATACTAACATTTTTGTTGAAAAATTTTAAAAATCTGATTCATGGCAACCAGAATTATAAAACATCTAGGAGCTGCTTTCTCAAGCAATGCCCAAGTTAGATGTATGTGTGTGGGGGGATGGGTGCAGAGCAGGGGGAGGTGGTGACAATTACCCTCAACTGAGCAACATCAAGTCATGAATAAGTCAAGGGCTAGATCATGTTCCCAGACAGGATGACGGGGAATTACAAAGCCATCAGTTCTTAAAGACATCAATTTTTCATTTAAGTGTGAATATAATGGCACACTTGAAGCCTCCATGGAGTCTGGGGTGGGGGAGGCAGGCAAAGCAACTTTATGTTCATTTGAAGAAAAACCAACCAGGATTTATGGAATGTAGAAAACTAGATAATCTATAAGGTTCCTTCCAACAAAGTACCCCTAACATGCTAGTTAAAAAATTGTTTTTGTTGGGGCGGGGGGGTGCCTTGGTGGCTCAGTGGGTTAAGCATCTACCTTCAGCTCAGGTCATGATCCCAGCATCCTGGGATCAAGCCCTGCATCAGATTCCCTGCTCAGTGGGGATTTTGTTTCTCCCTCCCTCTCTGACCCTCACACACACTGCCCCCCCCCCCCCGCCCTGGCTTTTGCATACTCGCTCTGTCTCTCACTCTGAAATAAATAAATAAAATCTTTTTAAAAATTTGTTTGGGAATGCCTGGTTGAGTTATTCTTAAGGTAAAAGAGTTAAAAGACCAGAACAACAAGAAAGCATGGTTCTAACACTGACCTCTACCTCTGAAACCAATAATACATTATATATTAATTAATTGCATTTAAACTAAAAAATAAGTGAATAAAATGTTAAGTGACTAGAATAGTAAAAATTGATTAAAAATAAAAAAAATTCAATATTTAAAAAAAAGAAAAGAAAAAGAAAGCATGATTCTAGGTGTCCTGGGGTAAGTGCTGGCCACTTGCAATAATGAGTTCCAGGTTCTGGGAGACCTAGAACTTGCAAAATTTGGAGGGACCGCTTTAAGAAAAGTACAAAATCTGAATATGGAATTAGGGACAAATAATTCATTTAGAATGAGAAATCACAAAATATTACAAGTTTAATCAAACTGATAAACATCACAAAATCCAGAAATATCTTTGAGTTTGTTATCTTTGTCAACGTATTCTATCATGTTAAATCACAAAATTTTCAGCTTTTTCCAGTGTGTTTAATATGATTCACTTTATAAAAATAATAATCTAGGAACCTATTCACTATTTTTTTTTCCTATTCAGTATTTTTGTTTGGAATTTATCTTTTGCTTTTAATGAATTACTGCTTTTGGTCTGATCTGGAATTTTTTTATTTATTCTTTTTTTTTTTTGAGACATTGGGTTTTTTTTTAATCAAGCAATTAACATGTTATTATTAGTGTCAGAGGTAGAGTCCAGTGATTCATCTGTCGTCTATAACACCCAGTGCTCATTACATCCCATGCCCTCTTTAATGTCCATCACCCAGTTACCCCATTCCCCCCATTTCCCCTCCAGCAACCTGTTTATTTCCTATAGTTAAAAGTCTCTTATTGTTTGTCTACTCTTTTGTTTTTAAGATTCATTTATTTGAGGGAGGGAGGCAGGGAGGGAGAGAGGGAGAGAGAGAGAAAAAGAGAGAGAATGAGTTGGGGGGATGGAGGAAGAGGGAGAAGCAGACTCTCCACTAAGCACAGAGCCCGATGCGGGGCTTGATCCCAGCACCCTGAGGTCATGACCTGAGCCAGAGGCAGGCACTTAACTGACTGTGTTACTCAGACACTCCAGTTTGTCTTAATGTCAGAACACTTTCAGTTTCAAATGTTCTTTTTCTCGCTTTTATTTCACATTCTATTAGCTTTTGATTTCACTCCATTTCTTACCTCTGGAAATTGGTAAAAATACATATTTAATATATCAGAGGGGTATTTCAGTTCTGAATGGAAAATGTATTTCTGAGATCATAATTTGAAAACCTCACTCTTGTACACCTTTTCAAGAGAGCTCTGGTGCTCATCTTCGACAGAATTCCCATGTCCTTTGTAAACGGTCTCCACCCTCCTCCACCTGTGTTGTTCCCACAACAGCAGACCCTGCTTCTCCACCTGCCTGCCCCCGCTAGGTTCTCTCAGTTTTGGGGTCTCCCAAGGGCTATCGTTGAACAGGCAACGAAGCAATTCAGAGAGGATAGAGAAGGTACCTTTCAGGAACAGCCAAACCACTTGCTTTACTGACATGTTCCAAAACATCTTCCCAAATCGTGGTTAAAATGATGTAAGAGATTATCAGATGCTCCATCCCCATGAATGAGGGAGAGCACATGGTGCATTTATGATTGTATACACGTCATCAGTCAGTGCACTTCTGACTAGGGAGAACTTCCGTTTTGACGAAGCATCCACGGGAATCAAAGCCCCTGCCTGGGATTTCGCAGCCCTAATGACTGGGAAAAGTTTTCACAGAACAGCTTCTGGTTTTATACATTTGAAATGTTTCTTTTCTACTGCCCCAGACTTCTGATAGCGAGAGCCAAAGGACACGTTCACAATGGGACGTGACCGTCAGCTCTGCATCTCTGTGTCAGAGCGCCGGACAGATGGGCACACTGGGAGGTGGCACGAATCCTGGGAGTGATTTTTAGAGGACAGCTAGTCAACCAAACATGAAGTGACCACACACCACGGATGCACACCCCAACAAATCCAAGCTAAATGGAAACCCGGAACTCAACTCCCCTCCCCCCTTGGCAAGATCCCCCAAATGCCCACGGTGCTCCAGTATCATCTGACAGAAGGCAGTGTGTAGATGGAGGGAAGTCTGCAGTGAACAGTCAGCAGTCAAAAACTGCTTGGATTAAAATACCTGACTTGAAAAAGTTTTGCAAAACACATGGCTTTGTCGGCACATTGATGAGACTCTCTCCACATCCTAGAAGACACCTGGATGCAAGCAAAGGACCCTGAAGCTTAGACTTGCTCACGTTGAGGGTACACCTGATGCCATGAATACGGGAGAAAGGCAGGAAGAGAGTCTGACCAGAGCCCCTCATAAAGCTACAGTCCCGAAGGGCAGCAGACTCAGGAGGCCAGCTCAGGAATCATCGCTGCATGGAGATGAGATCCAGCCCTAGGATCGAGTCCGCCTGACTTCAACATTATACACTGCTGCTTTCTCTTGGAAAAACAGAAATACCTCTCACCACATACCAAAATAAATCCCCAAACAGAGGATTCAGACACAGCTTAAGAAAAAATCATTGAAAAAAATTAAATATGAAGAAAACCACAAAAGAAAAGTTCATGAACTTCATTATATATAAACATAAAAATTCCATATGTCGAAGTGTCACAAAATAAAGTTCTGCAACAAGCGTAAAACACAATTTATCACCATTACTAGACATAGCTTCATGTCTTAATACACGGAGAGCAGACAGAAGTCTGTAAGACAGACAGTAACAAAAATGGGCAAAAAATGCAGACAATTCACAAAAAGTAAAATGACAAACATCTGCAAACTAAATTAACAATAAAATGTAATTTTTTGTGAGTGTGACAGGCACTCTGCGCAGCAGTGCTGACTGGAATATAAATCAGGAAAACTTTATAGGAGAGAAGAAAAAGCATAATAAAATTTATTCTTCTATAACCTCAGAGAGGAGTCCTAGGAAATGTCATTATCAAATACTATTATTTTGGTGTAATTTTTTAAAAGATTATTTATTTATTTATTTGACAGAGAGAGACACAGCGAGAGAGGGAACACAAGCAGGGGGAGTGGGAGAGGGAGAAGCAGACTTCCTGCTGAGCAGGGAGTCTGATGTGGGGCTCGATCCTAGGACCCTGGAATCATGACCAGAGCCAAAGGCAGAAGCTTAACCACCCAGGTGCCCCACAAATATGATTATTTTAAAAATAAATATTACATTAGAATAAAAAAAAGAGACTGGGGCTGGAGACCTTCTCTAACCAAGTACTTTTCCTACAGGGATATTGGTGATGAGACTTTTTTTTTTTTTAAGATTTTATCTTATTTATTTATTATCTTATTTATTTGACACAGAGAGAGAAAGCATGGAAGGGAGGGGCAGAGGGAGAAGCTGACTCTCTGCTAAGCAGGGAGCCCGATTGGGGGCTCAATCCCAGGACCCTGAGATCATGACCTGAGCTGAAGCAGACGTTTAACCGACTGAGCCACGCAGGCGCCCCCAGTGACGAGACTTTTTAAGGCTATACCTAAACATCTATAAATACCAGAAGCCATTAGTTTATATCAAATTTCTGCTGACAAGTAAGAAAGGCCTTTCTTTTCCACCAGTGAATGCAAGGTCTTACCACAAGCACGGTTAGCATAAATGCAGCGATCTCCTCAGGGCATCCTTCTCTTCCCCTTTCTCATCCTTGTTATGGTTAACAAAGCACAAAAACATTCACACCAAGCAGCCCTGTGGCTGGAAATGCAGTTTTTCCTTCAGCAGAGAAGTTCCTGACTTTGGTTACCCCATCCTGAAATGGCTGACAGAAGGTAAACAGGCCTCCTAACTGTGCGGTCCTGCATTGAGGAAAAATGCTGAAGGGTCTTAGAGAAAGTTCTCCTGCCAGTGAATCAACGCTAAAGAAATCGCCAGAATTGGAGCTGAGGTTAATCATGCAAGCTGACTGTAGACTTTCTTCATCTCTGAAAAATCAGAAACATTTGCATCTAAATTTAAAAAACTGCTAGGAAATTAGAGCGCTCTTATGGAATATATAAGCTTTCTTTGGCTCACTTTTTTACTGGCTCTGAATGGGTCTCTGCCTTCTCTTGCATCCAAAAGCTACCACTCACGGAGCATTTAACACCTGTAACACTAATGCCTCGGTCCTGAGCGGGCAGGTACAGAAGTGCACACACCCTCACATCTTCCTGCACGGCACCTGGAGAACACGTCCGCTGACCAACACCCAACAAAGCGCAAGTGGATCTGGGGAGGCCCGTGTCTCACACCCAAGCCAACCCCAACCGGGAAAGTCTAGAAAGCTGGGGCTGGCCGGGTGGGGAAGAGAAGGGTGTGTCCGTGGGTTCCCTTTCTCAGGGCAGTGGGGGCCTGGGGGCCAGGTCCACCAACAATAGGCTGCTTTAGGGAAACGTGCTTCTCTCATCTCGATTGTACTGTTTCTGAGGATTGGTATTTGAGTTGTGCACTTCTTACTTACTACCCGCTCCTGGCACGGGTAGATGGCAATCCCAGAGGAATTAAATAGGAGAGTTAAACATTACTTTTCACTGTTGGGTTAGATTTAAAGTGTCACAATGCAATCCTGAGGAAGGTGCTCAGAAGCCTGACCTTGGCTGAGTAACTCAGATTTCAGGAGATAGTTACTGGAGATAATATTTTGTAGAAACTGTCTGATGGGAACAGGGGATCAGAGGATATGGAAAGGGATTTTCCTAAAGCCCCGGAGTACTGTTTTGCCTGGGCAGGCCTGAGGGAGGTCTAAGGAAAGGGGGCAGAGCTACTCACTGGAGAGTGTCTATCAGGGCCATCCAGGTCAAGCCAGGAACTGGAGGAACCCCAGCACAGCCAGGACAAACTAAGAAAGTTTAGTTTGTTTTCACGCTTTTTTGTTTGGGCATGATGGGACACTCCTGCAAAAGTTCCCAGGTAGTTCCCGTGGCACACACTGTCTGCCACCCCCTTTAGCTAACACCCTTCAGCAAAGCTTGGGGCCTTGTCTTAGGAGGCATAATGGCAATGCGGCCTGCTTGGGTGACGGGGGACAATGCCCTTTCTCACGTTTACCGGAGGAGGTCGACCCGTGAGACTGCTGATGCTTAGGTTAGATGGGCAGCAGTGATGTGATCCTCCTAAGAACTTTAATAAACTTCCTTTGATTCCTCACTTCACAAATGAGGAAACTGAGGCGCAGAGAAGTGACAGAACTTGCTTTAAGGCTCGCCGCTAGGAGTGGCTGAGCGGACATTCCAAGTCGGGTCTGTGGTTCCATAATCTGTGCCCCAAAGGTTGCCCCAGAGTTTCTCAATCCCGCACACCAAGGCCCTGAGGCGAATGAATCACACACATGCAGAGCTGCTGAGGGCCCAGCACTCATGGCGGCTTGGAGGGAGCCTCTTGTGTGTCTGTAAAGCATGAACAACGTCTGCTCGCGCCAAGTGGGAAACGGGGAGAAGCTCTGCCTTCTGTCTTGGCAGCATTCGGCCCCCTGGCCAAGACCTCACAGTTCTCTGTTGATGGACTGGAGGGAGCCTTACCATTTCTGACCCTTGGGGTCTCTGGTCCTAGAGAGCCTCGGCCCTGCAGTTGCCCGGAGCCCACCTCGTCGAAACTCCGCCATCCCTGGGGCATCGGTGTTGAAGTTCCCGGACTGAGTTCTTCGGATCCTGTGTGGAGAGGAGTCCGTGGAGAGTGTCAGGGGGCAGCTGGGGGCACGCAGGCACCAGTCCCTATGCAGGGCCATGTCAGCTGGACCCCGGACTCTCCATGGCACTGCTGCCCAGGGCCTCCCGGAGATCAAGGATCATGGCCTGTGACAGCTCCCCAGACCCAAGCCTCGATTCTCATTCTGCCTCTGGGATTTGGGGCACACCCTGTGGGGTCCAAGTGAGGAGTAATGCAGGGGAGGAAGCCCGTTTCTGCCCGGGGCCAGCAAGTCCTTCTTCAGACACAGACTGACCCCTTGGAAGGAAGAAGTTGGTCTCATGCATTGTCTCTCCCAAAGTACATGTGGTGTAATCTGCAGAGAATGTGCTTGGGGTTCGCGGGAGGGAGTGATGCTGGGAACAAAGGACAGGTAAGGCAACAGTTACATTTACTGTTCTCCTCCTCTGCGCCCTCAAACAAAACTCCAATTCTTCCCTCTAACGGCCTTTCTGTTTCTATTGCTGTTCCAACATTTAATTAAACAGGGGGCTATGCGGTTCTTTGCCCGTTCTAGAAGAATTTTGATTCTAAGCAATGTAATTATGATCACCACCAACTTACTTTCCCCAGAACTTCCTGATGCCTTTGGGGCTCCGTTTACCATCTGGGGTCAGGGGAGACTGGGGGCTTGAGTCAGTGCCCGAGGACGTGGATGAGAGATCGTTGGCCATGGCGGTGTCGTCCCAACCACTTTCTGTGTCTCCTGAGATGGAAAGAATGGAATGGTGTGTGAAGGACAGAAAGGAACATGACCTTCAAAACCTTGTCCCCAGGCCAGGGCCATCCTTCAGTGGGGCTGGGGAAGAGTCTGCTCTGCCTGCTGGGCAGAATGTCACACCTCCTTCTCAGAAACCAGTGGGGCCTCAGGCACACTCCAGGCTCTCTCTCTCTGAGAAGAACTGGCCAGGTTAGTGTTCCAAACCAGGGTGAGCTAATGTCTTCAAGTGCTAAAGGTTTGGGGGGTCCAAGTACTGGCGGGTAACTCCAACAAGGAGCTTCCTCCTTCCCCCAAGGGAGATGCAGGGCTGCAGGCAGGAGGGGACGTGGCTGAATGTTCCAGAAGGGAGGGTGTCAGGGGAGGGACACAAGGGCATCTCACTCTCCACCTCACCTGGAAGGGTACAGTACCTAATACTGGGGCACTGACACTCCGGCCACGATCTCCAGCCAATCAAGAAGCAGAGAAGCCACATGAAGAAGCAAGAGAGGCCAAAGTCCAGCCCAACAGAGTTACAGGGAAGCAAAGAAATAAACAGAAGAGTCATCGAGCAAGAGAGAAAAACTCAAACAGAAAGAAAAATAATCCCATGAGAAAAGAAGGGTGGGAACAGTGACTGAACCTGGCCCCCAGGGTCAGTGCATTGAGAGGACGCCTAACGTGAGGGGATCAAATACTCCCGGGGCCACTCCCTGGCAGGCCGAGGCAGCCACACATGGGTAGGGAGAGGGAGGGAGAGCGGCAGGGGCTGACACACTGGTGCACATGCAGCCCCCATGTGGGCGCCAGGGCTCCCTCAGATCAGTCTAAAATGCCCTGAAGCTGTTGCGAGTCCAGAGTCTCAGGGTTACCAGGACAGACTATTTCAAGAGCTTGTCTGGAGTTCCTGCAGCCAGAGGCGGAACTGGCCAAGGGCAGAAGCCAACCCACGGGCTAGCTCAGGGAACTTACAGGGATGAGGAGGAGAGGAGGGAGGGCTCTGCAGGGACCAGAATGTTCCCTCCTACACTCCATTGACCTGTTGTTGTTGAGGAAAGATGGCCTACTCTGCGTGAAAAGCAGTGAAGACCTCCACGATTCCAGGTCCTAAGCACCAAAAGGGCACCTGTGGATGGATATCCTTGCCCACTGGGCACTCCATTTCCCTAAGGAAACACTTTCCCTTGGAAGAGCCCATAATATCATCTTACTGGTAATAGGGAAGCTACAAGAGGAAGGCAGAGACGGGGAGAGATCAGGATGACAAAGGAGGAGGGAGGGTGGGACAGGAAGGATACACTCAGGGGTCTAAGAGGGAAGGAACAGAGGAATGATGGGAAAGACACGGAGGGCCAAGAGAGGAGGACTGGAAGAGGGCAAATGGGAGTGGAGTGACTGTGGAAAGAAAGAGTGGGCTCACAGCCTGGGTTTCTGGTGCTCTACAGGGCTTACCAGAGGAAATAACGTACCCAGACAGGGAGCCATGGTCTCTACCAGGGAGGCCACCGAGAAGGACACCTTTTCCTGTCCACCCACCTGACCATCCCCCAACTGTGGGCTGTGGCAGTGGGCGCGGGACTTTTGCAATAACCGACAGTGTGGCCGCCACCCCTGGGGCCTGGACACTCACTCAGCCGCAGCAGGCTGCTCCCTGCGGGGTCGGGCTGCGAGGCAGTGGGAGTCGACTTGGCAGCCTCTCCATTGGGCGTAGCTCCTGAAATCTTCCCAGGTAATGTGGGGTATTTGTGCTCCACCAGGAAAGGTCTGTCCTGTTGGAAGGACAGAGAGAGACGTGTTCAAGCAACTTTATGGCCTCAGACTCAAACCCAGTTAGGAAATGTTTGGATGCACAGACAACTCAGCTTTCCAAGAGCCACATGTCACTTAGCCCAACTCAAACACCTTGCTAAGATCACTTAGTCCAGGAGAAGGGACCTGAGTTCTGAGAAAGAAACTTGCCCAAGGGCCACACAATGAGACAGGGACAAAGTCAGGCCCAAATCCGGGGCTGTTTGCAACTGACCCTAAACAGGAAGTGGAAGTGTCTTCCAAAGGGGGGCTTTGCCCTTTGGCGGGATGATCGGACTCGCCATGAATTAACAGACACCAATGATCCCTTGGGCACTTCGAATTAACAAACCCAAATTCTAGTAAAGGGTACAACTACTACTTTGTTATATATATTTATGTAATACATCATATGTAAGTTACATTTATATGTTACAGTAACAGTTATCTTGAAAAACACCAGGTTAAGACAAAGTGAGAAGGGACGTACACACTGGGGAGGTGACAAGAGCAAACACGCCTGGGGGTGACACACCACCCATTCCCTTAGGAACTTAGGACCCTGGTCTGCACAAGACTCAGCCCCAGTGCAATGGCCTGTGCACACACCCTAGCCACACAAAGGGTACCCAAAACAAGATCACATAAAGGGCAAAGAACTGCACTTAGCTGGTCAGGATGGGCACAATGCAGCCAGAGAAAAACAAATTATCATAGGATTTCACTCCTATGTGGAATTTAAGAAATAAAACAAATGAACCAAGTGAAAAAGAGAACAAAAAACAGGATTTTCACTACAGAAAATAAACGGATGGTCACCAGAGGGGAGGTGGGTGGGGACGGGTGAAATAGGTGATGGGGTTAAGAGTGCAGTTATCACGAAAAGCACGAGTGACATACAGAATTACTGAATCACTATGTTGTACACCTGAAACTAGTATAACACTGTTAACTACACTGCAATTTTTTTTTTAAGGAAAAGGACATAATGGCCCCTAAAGCCACAAACCTAAGGGAAACCCAGTGGAATGCATCTGAATAAAGAGAGAAAATGCATTTGAATAAAGAGAAAATTCATTCCATTTTCCTTTACCAAGGAAATTGACTGTGGATAACTTGATGGGGCCCAGAAGAAAAGTAATATAAAAGTTCTGATTTCCAAATAGACAAGTTAGAGAAGTAATGGAGACTTTAATGACTGAGACATCTCTTGAAGTTTCATTTAGTTAAAAGCCAGGTATCCAACGAATTTCTGAATTCAGTGTGCTTATAAAATACGCATCCCTGAAATTGTCTGAAATCCAATTCCTTCACTGAACATGGACTACTAACCCCTGTGAACGCGGACTACTAATCCCTATGAACAGGCTCGGAAAGGAGAGATGTGGGGGAAAAAAAGAAGACTATACTTCCAAGGAAGTCTGAAAGAACCAGCTGGTGAAGCGGAAATAATCAGATGGGGAGACTGCATGACTTTTAAGCTCATGACAACCCACGAGGCAGACACTGGACCTGGTCAGATCAACAGTTTACAAATGTCAGTCCCTGCACCAGCTGCCTCAGAGTCACTGGGAACACCTGCAAAGACAGAGTTCCCAGGTCGCACCTGGTCCTGTGAATCTACCCCTCTGGGAGCACACACCAAGTGGTGGTATTTTTTTTTTAAGATTTTATTTATTTATTGTCAGAGAGAGAGAGAGAGCACAAGCAGGGGGAGCAGCAGGCAGAGAGAAAAGCAGGCTCCCTGCTGAGCAGGAAGCTCCATGCAGGACTCGACCCTAGGACCCTGGGATCAGGACCTAAGCTGAAGGCAGATGCTCAACCGACTGAGCCACCCAGGTCCCAAGTGTCTATATTTTTTTTTTTTAAGATTTATTTATTTATTATTTATTTGACAGACAGAGGTCACAAGTAGGCAGAGAGGCAGGCAGAGACAGAGAGAGAGGGAAGCAGGCTCCCCGCTGAGCAGAGAGCCAGATTCGGGGCTCGATCCCAGGACCCTGGGACCTTGACCCGAGCTGAAGGCAGAGGCTTCAACCCACTGAGCCACCCAGGCGCCCCAAGTGTCTGTATTTTTAACAAGCGTTTCAGATTACTCTGATGCACAGTTAAAGCCGGAAGCACTGAGTGTGGGGAAGGCAATATTTGAAAGGTTTAGGGATCTGTGACTCCAGGTTCCCCATGACACAGGAAACAGAGGAGTGGGGAAGGGCTCTCAAAACCAGATTTCCAGTTGCATCATCACCCATGCACGACCCCCCTCAAAGATAGGGAAGAGACCACTGAGGCCACCGATGTGGGCTGTCTGGGGTGCTCGCTGGATGGGAAAGGGGACAGAAGCTGGTTGGGATAGAGGACAGAACCTAACCCAAGCATGCGTGTCCCTGGCCTATAAGACAACAGAAAGAATCAAGGGTGACAGAAAGGGGTCTCAGCTCTGTTTAGCCAAGAACGACAGGTAGGAAGGAAGGACTCACTGCTGGAAAAGGTAAAGGTCAGGGCAGGACCCAGAAGGAACAGAAGTATGCGGCTGGTTGTGGGGGAATGGAAACCCCAGCTGCCTCACGTTAGAACAGAGAGGCAGCGCACTGGAGGCGGCGAGAACACAGGCTTTGTGTCAGACGGACTCAGACAAAGCGCTTTCCCTTCAGCCTCCCACAACCTGTTTTATTGTTTCTCAATGGGGAACAACTCCTGCCTCAGGCTGAGCATGCCAGGACAGCAGATAAGCACAGGCACACGAAATATCACGTGCCCGGGGCCTGGAGAGACAGTAGGCTGTAGGAGCACAGTCTCTAGATCAGACCCCATCAAGAACATCGCGCTCACGTCTGGTCCAGGGCACAAGCCGGAGAAACCGGTGCTGACCCTAAGGAGGATGAATGGGAACTTTAAAGGCTTGTGATCCACACACTGGAGAAGAGGATGTTCAGCTCAGAGAAGGGCATGAGGAGCAGTCAGGAGCAGAGGAGGCTGGTTCATTCCAGGGGCTCCAGAGGGAGAGCCAGGATCAGCAGGCACACGCTCTAGGGAAGTCCTGAAGGTGTATCTACTAGGGCTGGGAAAGATGTGATGAGCTCTCCAGCACAGAAAGCGAGGGCCAGACGTCAACATTAGGGGATGCCCCGGTGGCTGAGTGTGCCCGTGTTTAGCCCTGACATGTGAGCACAGAAAGGATGAGAGCTGTCCTGCTCCTCTGGCTGTATGTGGGAACCCTAAGCTTCCCCTTCCCAGCAATCAGATCCACAAGGTAAAAGATGAGCTTTCCTGAGCCTGTAAAATGGAGGAGACAATAAGAAATCCCATCCCACAGACAATGAGATGAAATCACACTACACGGTGCACGTGAGCCAGAAACGGGAAAGGAAGCGTTGTCTTTCCTCCTGTGCTCTTATCCCTTATGATTCACCTATTTCCCAGGCACAAAGCTGTAAGCTGCTCCGTGAAAACTCCAGCAGACAACCACGAGTGCACAATCGGGGCAGTTATCGTACCTTGGCTTCCACCCCAGGGGAGAGCTGGTTCCCATTGACACACTGAGCAGCAGCAAGAAGGGTTTCAACCATGTGCAGAGAGAGAGAGACCAGTGTTAGTCACAAATGACAGCTCAGGACCACCTGTTTGCTTCCAGCTGCAAGGCTCATTCCCTCCCTCCCCATCTTTCTGTTAGGTAATCACCATCCACGGAGGAAACACAGGTCACTGTCCAACCTGTGGACAGATGTTCCGGGTAGTTGCCAGCAATCTGACCAGGGAGAGGACCACAGGGCCAGAGCCACTGAATGGGCCCCGTGGCTCTTGCCAGCGTCAGTCTTCAGGGGTGTCCTTTGTAATTACCAGCGCTGGTACATTGCTCAGACTAAGGGATTGAACACAGCAGGGCTCCAGAAAGGTGCCTGGTCTCCAGTGACCATGCCTGAGTACCTGTGATCTACCCTCCAGCACCCGGGACACCCACATGGTCAAGGGCTAGACTCGAATAAGGGGCACAAAGCCCTCCTCACATCTCTCTAGACTCTTAAAAAAGCTTCCTCTCCAATCTCCTAAATTATCCCATAACTCACTCCTGGCTCATCAACTTTATCCACATTACTTCCTCATTCAAAATCCCTGCAACAGAGGCCCAGGACTCAAGACCTTGATGGCTTGATCTGACTCAGGCTCTTAACTTACATCCTCCTGCTCCCCACCATTTCCCAAAACCTGCCTGTGCTCACCTCTGCATCTTGTCCATCAACTCCCTGTAGCATGCCTTGGCCTCCCTCTGGGATGCCTTGGGCCAGACCTGACTGGTTTTCTCAGAATGTTCATGTAATTCCTGCCTCCCCATCAGCTTCAGAGAGGCCTCTACAAGGTGGGACCTGTGTGTCCCAGCACTGCTGGATAAGTAACTCAGGAGTTACAAAAGGCTGACCTTGTCCACAGGTTCACTTCTTAAGTCTTCTAGGCTACATGAGAGTTTTTTCTGAGCTCTGGAAAAACACAAAAGAAAGCGAACAAAGACACAGTTACTGGACAAGGTGGTGTGTCATTCATGCAGAGGACATACCAAGCGTTTTACTAGTAGTCTGTTAAGTGGGTTTAGGGTCAAGGTCAGGAGTCAGGAAAAAGTCACTCTCTCATCACAACCACTACACAGGAGACAGGCCCATCTCGGGATAGCCTGGTCAGACAATGTGTTGTTGAGGGCATGAGAGCATCATTTAAATCCAAATCAAAAGGCCTTGACATTCCTTGAAAATACAGAACACACTCAATTCTATTACATCAATGGGAACTAACTGGTCTATAGTCAGAAAGAAGACTCTGCAGAGTCAAAAGACAGGAGAGGTGCCGATACGGCCTCATCTGTGAGTCTAAGACATATCCCTGGGAGGAAGGAGCTGTGCCACATTACAGTGGAGGTGAGCACATCAGCCAGCCACAGCTCCAGAGCATCACCTGCTAGGATCTTCCAAGCCTTTGCTCCAGCTCTGTCCTGACCAGTCTGCTCAGCGGAATTTGCTTTTTCAGATGTTATTTTGCAGAGAAGGGCACAAATTGTATAGAGAAGAGACCACGCCACCAGGGGTCCTAAGAGTTACCTTATAAGTCTCCTTGGCAGTGATGCTTCTCAGTTTATATGAGTAAAGCAAAATCTCTTAGTACATTGGTCTCCTGTGAGTCTGGTCAGTGTGAGTTAATCACTGTTGACTTTTTCTTAAGTGAACTCATACATAAACTAAATTTCTTATTGTGCAAAGTGACTACCAATTGCAGTCTTTGACACTGGCATTTTTCTCTAGGGCTAAAAGCTGAGGGAGAAAATGGCCCTACAGAAAGTGGGGTTCAGAACGTAGGTGCTGGAGTCTCAGCACCATTCTGGGGAAACTTTCATCACACATACGGCCAATCTCCCCAGAAGCCCTCAGTGAATGACACCCTGCTTTTGGCACTGGAGCCTCTGTATCTCCATTACATGGGGCCTAACCTGGAAGCATGTTCTAAATTGTTGACCTAGGAAGCTAGAAATAGGTTCATTTTAGAGGGAACTAGACCAGTGGCAGCCAGGTGACCCCATAGGCCAGCCCATTATAAGCTCATTGCCATGTGAAGCTTCCCCAAAGCAACAGAACCAACCTCCCTGTAGGAGAAATGGCTCTCCCTGAGAAGCTGGACTGTCACAGGGCTCTGGGACTCCTAAGAGCAGGAAGGACTTTCAAGAGGGGACTGTTGAAAATGAGACCTACAACATGGGATGCTCTCAGCTCTGAGGAATCCCTGATGGGCACAGATGACCTACAGCCACCTCTCCTTTGAGGCTCCAACCCCTGGCCAGGTCTTTTCTCAGTGACAATGACCCAGACCCTTAGCCCATGGGAAGGGAAGCTCATCCGTGGCTAGGGGAGGTAGGCACGTTTGTGACCGTTCCACGGCCACAGTGTGGCCACTGGAGCAGGGCCTGGAGCACTGCTCAGTGGAAGGGCAGGTGTGCCTAGGACCTGTGGCTGTGCTCACCATGTACGGCCAATCCCTGCCACGCAGGAGCCCCAAGGGTGGGCTGAGTGCACAGCAGCTCTGGGAACATGGTCAGGACCCCTACCTGGTTTCCAGTGATTTCTGTGGTAGCGGAGGCGGCCCCACAGCGGGAGAGCTACATCTTGGAGGCATCTGCACAAGAAACAGAAGTCACTGTAGGGGACACTTAATGTGTGGTGACCACCTACCATCCCTTCTCCTCCTTTGGACAACTCCCCTTGAGGAGTCCCACTTCTTCCCCTAGGTACAGCCACATTGCCTGTGTTGATTCAGGTGCCTTGCTCTTTCAGGATGCCCAGGAGGACGGAGTACTGGAAACCCAGGCCAACCTGCTCCTCCTCCCCAGACCTGCCCCCATATCCCTGCAGGAGAGTCCTGACACCTGAACCCCTGGGGACCCTTGCCACTCCTGCCCTCTCTGAGCTGCGTTCTTTAGCTTTTTCTTTCTTGTAGAAAGCTACCATGCACGCTTTCAGAAACATGTCTTGTTGGTGTAGGTCAGCCAGAGTTGATGTGTGGTGCTTGCAACGAGAAGCAATAGAACAGACCTATGAACTTAACAAACGTGAGCCACCTCCACGGCCTGCCAGGCCCCGTGCTGGGTGTGGGGTAAGTGCTCCCCACAGCAAACAGGCAGATAGCTGAGATAAAAGATCAGTGCAGACGTTCTCATGATAATGACACCTCTAACACAACAGAGGGATGGATGGGAGGAAGGGAAACTTCAGAAGAGGGCTTCAGAGGGGAGAACACTTGAGAAATGAGAATGGGCTTAGTGAGAAGGCAAAAAGGGAAGAGAATTATAGGTAGACTGAACATGAGCTAAAGGTGGCATCTAAGGAAGACAGAGTTTGACGTTTTCACTGTTGTACTAAGTGCAAAGATGACTTTTTCTCAAGAGCCCCGTAAGTACCTTTTTGTTCTAATAAACATGTGTCCACTTCCAGGTTCTGCCATCTAGCTGCTGTGTGACCTAAAGCAGATTAATTACCCTCTCTGAGCCTCAGCTCCACAATAAAGTAAGAATCCCAGCTGGGCATCATTAGAAGAAATAAGGTGAGAGCCATGTACAGAGCTCATCGCAGTAACCACACATTAGTACTGGGTGTCAATCACTGCTTCTGTATGATTGCCAGCAATCTGGAATGTTTGCCTGACTTGATGACTGGGTCACTTAGTAACATTTTAGTTCCTCCCTTAATTAAAAGAGTTGAGCTAGACCCCTAAGATCCTCTTCAGTTTGGCCATTCTAGAGTTTCATGAGCTTTTTACAACCCTAAGCTGAAGCCCTTTCTCTCCTTGAGATCTGGATCTATGAGTTTATATGCTTATTTGTATCTAGTCTGAATGCAGAGAGATTTGTGTAGGACAAAGAAAATCTGTCTGCTGGTTACAGCGGCTGGAGGGGGTGTCTGAAATAGGAACGGATCCCTGCAGTAGCTGAAGTTATTCCCCTCCATGAGCAAGGCACACTCATTCATTCGACAACCATCTGCATTCTCCTGGGCGTCAGGCACTATTACAGACACAGGACAAATGGTGGAAGATAAAACCAAACCACCCTCGGTCTCTGCTTATACCCCAGAGAGGAAAGACAAAAGAAACAAGGAACTGGATTGAGAGTTCCTATCCTTGCAAGTCCAGCGTCCACGATGCCTGGCCACGATGACACAGGCCAGCGCCTGGGCCCCTTCCCGCCCTCAGTGCTCTCCCCAGGGCCTTTGGGGACACTCCATCCATTTAATTTCTCACCTGTCAAGATTTATACCTGACAGGTACCTGACTAGATCATCCCCCAAGCTCTGTGTAAGCTCCCAGGGCCTGCCAAAACCTCCATCACGGGTGAAACACAGCACCTCTGGTTTAAAGAATTCTTCCGGGCCTTTATTCACACTGTTCAACTTTCTGAAACTTCCCTCGGAATCTTCTTCATTGATTAAGAGAGTTCTTTCCGAAGGCCCTGGAAGCATTAATGTAGAAGCAGGGGATCACTACTGTGGGAGTCATTCAGAAACCCATAATTAACACAAAATTCTAACAGTCTTTCTCCTTCATTAAGAAAGCCTAAGGAGGGGCGCCTGGGTGGCTCAGTGGGTTAAAGCCTCTGCCTTCAGCTCAGGTCATGTTCTCAGGATCCTGGGATTGAGCCCCCCATCAGGCTCTCTGCTCAGCAGGGAGCCTGCTTCCCGCCACCCCTCCCCACCACCTGCCTCTCTGCCTACTTGCGATCTCTCTCTCTGTCAAATAAATAAATAAAATCTTTTAAAAAAATAATTAAAGAAAAAAAGAAAGCCTAAGGAATACGTAAAGGTACATTAAGAGTGTGACTCAGATTCTTCAGGGCATCTGAACACAGATTGTCATGAGGGTCATCTCAAGGGCAAAGCTCATGTATGGAACATAGAGAAACCCCTAGGACTCCTCCCCAACCTTCTCACTCCTTGGCCACAGGCAATCAGGCCCTGACTTGACCCCAAATACCAAAGAAGAGGGAAAACAGGGAGGCGATGTATGTGCAGGCCCAGCAGAAGCTCAGCCAGAATGAGAGGTCTCTGAATGCCCTCGGAGCAGCCCCCTCCTCCGAAGTAGCTGTTTTCCCAGGACTGTGATAGGAGCCCAGGTCAGCGGCACGAAGGCTAAGACAGGCAGCCTGGCCTACAGCCCGCTGTGCTCAGATGAACACTAATGCTGCCTGGGAGGTGTGTTCACCCTGGGCAGCAAATATGAAACATGGATAGCTCTCCCCGCCCTGTGCCTTCCTACAGGAACCCAGGTACCCAGGGACTTAAAGAAAGCTCCCCAAGTGTCCTGGAAATCTATTGGGGGAGCTTTTAGAGTCCTCCAGAGGTGGGCAAGCTCTAATCCCCCAAGAGGGTAACCGAACTAATTTTTGGTCCAGGTCTGACTGCACTCACTGCCCTTAAGGGGTATGCTGGAAAGACACACAGCCGATCTCCAAGAATGGGGATTCCCAAGGGCTCGCACTGGTGGTTTTATTTTCTTGATGATCTGCTTAGTCCCTGGGAGCTCTGGACTACTATCAGACATAGTTTCTAGAAAACAACAGCTGCCAATTTCCCATCATCCAGGACAGGTTAACCAGCTCCATTCTCTAGCAGAGGATCTTCCCCAAATGAAGACAAAGATTCCTCTGGCAAAATGCCCCTGGGTTTAACCCAGTTGATGAAATACCTCTGGGAGAAAAGGGCAGAGCCCTCCTTGCCCTCACCTTGTGTTGCCATCATCATCTCCTTCGCCCTTCGGTACTGGTTTAGCAGCCCCGTGAGCTCCTCTATCCGACGGTCCTGTCACAGTGGGAGAGTAGACTATATGTGAACACCACCACTGGCCCCTCCGAGGATTTCATGGGGTGGGGGCACATTATGTTCTGGGCACATAGAGAAGAGATGCCACAGGGAACCTAAGGAACGCTTGAACGGGAAGCTCGGCATCCAGCCTCCTTCCCACAGAGCCTAGGTTCTCAGTGCTCTGCTAGGCCGCTCCCAAAATTCTTGCCTCTAACCAAAGGCAAGAGTTCAATCTTTAGCCATAAAACAGTCCTTCTAGGGGTTAAACATTTCCCGATGAGAACAATCACTATCTCCCCTCCTGAGGTAGCCTTAGAAATCTGTCTCCTAGTTCAACTATTGTCCTCTGGAGCTACATGCAAAGAAAGATTAAAATAAAGCTAGTGTGTTTATCCCCAATTCCCTCACCTGTTCCTGGGAAGTCTGAGATTCCATGTACAACAGACGAAATCTCCCAGAGGAGATCATTTCTTTCAGCAAAGGTCTAGGGCCTTGGGAGGTCACAGAGATTCTGGCCCTAGACAGACTTGGAGGGTGAACCCTGGATACACTACCTACTGTGACCTGACCTTGGACAAGACTCAAGTGCTCTGAATCTCAGTGTCCTCATCTGTAAGGTGCAGGGCTGTGATCCTCAGAGCTGACGTCCATCCCAGGGAGGTGCTCTCTAGTTACAGAGGGGGCTCCCCTAGGATTATACAGGGATCAGACGTGAAGGACAGAAGGTGGGGGGTAAGCACATGGCATGCTGCTTAGTGTCTCCGTGATGAGTCTACACCAGACAGTGCAGAGAAGACTGGTGTCTAAGCGGGAGTCTAAGCAGTTGTGACACTGGTAATAACCGCGGTGATATTTTTTTCCCCGACACCTACATGAACAGGTACCACTTCAATCTGCCTCTGGGAGATTTCACTTAGGCCAAGTTCCTAGGCATCAAGAGCAAAAACAGGTGGCTAAGAGGCAGAAGCCATTCTCCCGACATATCCCTGGGTCAGCAGCCTAATGGGCATAACCCTGCCCAGAATATCAGAGACCAGTAGGGAACAAACAGCCAGAGACATCAGCAGAGGAAGGAGAGGGCTGCCTGCCTGATGATCATCTTACCTTATCTTCATTGGCAACAAGCAAAGTTTCCATCCCCATTTTCAGACGTTGAATTTCTTGGTCTAAAAGAATTCAGGTGTGGGAAGAATTATGTAAAGACAGACAGCCATCCCCACATGCTAAGCTGCTGATACTTTCCTTGTGAATCAACTGCACACAGGCTTTTCTATTTCTTTTATTAAAAGCCTGTGATGATGTTTGGCATAGTCAGTCTCATTAAACATTTGTTGGACTACTAAATGAATGAATGAGCCCAGTATTTTATCTTCTCTTTATAGACATTAGTGGGGAAAAATCAAAATGCCATTTACTCAAAGGTGACACAGAAGAACCCCCAAATTTTTCAAAATCAACATCTCGGAAGAATACAGACATTTATTGCTGATTACCTGAGTGGGCATGCACCTGGGCTGCTAACTAGTTTTAGAGAAAATCCTACAGTCCCATGGACTGTAGCAAAGGTGAATTTAAAATAAGGAAAAAAAAAAAAAAAAAGAGCCCACAGCTGAATGAAGATGAGAAAAAAATGATTATGTAAAAGAGCTGGTGGGTACTTGGCTTAATTTAAAATGGGATAGTCAGAATTGACTAACAAATGTTTAGACACATCCATAAATATATTCAAACAAACTCTATAGTTAAGGAAAACTATCTTATTTCATAAGCCTACAGAATTTCCCAGTGTGCCTCTGTGTGGACCACCCACGGCCTGCTCTCTCTCTGGGCCTAACAGGGACTCTTGATTTCTTCCCCAACTGGTCTGGAGAGCCAAAGGACAGTGCCTAAAGGAGCCGGAGGTCTCTCTGCTAAATATTTAGGCCTAGGGATTGTCACATAGTTGGGAGTTCCAAAACAAGGACCTGTCCCCACTCCTAAACTGATTACTGCAAAAGGAACAGGGACAACTATGTAAGCAAAGCAAGGAGACGAGGGAACTAAAGTACAGGCATCCTACTTGCAACAAGAACAGGAAGAGTAAATTTATGGGCTTTGTGTACATAGTCATAGGGATTCATTTTCAGAGGAAAGTAGACAGAGCCTGCTCACTATCTTAGGCTCTTGGCAGCTGAAGACCAACTCTGCAGCTCCACTTGTGGGAGGAGGGCAGTAAGCCCCATGTGAAGACTGGCAAACCTCAGTGCTTTGGGCAGAACCCAACCTGTGCAGCAAATGACAAAAGGACCAGCTCCAAGAGTTACCTGATGACAGACTAGAAGGCCTGGACTGCAGAGAAGCATAGGGTGGCGGGGGAAGGCTGCCTGGCCTCGAGTCAGGGCTCAGCATTCTATGTAGGTCAAGCATCGTGGAGAAGCTAGGCTATCTTAGGGGGCCCCAGCCTTCACCCCGAGTCTTGGCAGGTAGGGGGCATGCTCAAAGACTTGAGAAGAGACTGAGAAAGGCTGGGGGAGGGATGAACATATGGGTCACCAATTTTCTTCTCCAGCCCGAGTCTTGGCTTCAGGGCTTCAGGGCTTCAGGGCTTCCCCACCCCAGCCAGGGACCCAGGCTCAGCTGTGCTAAGGCTGACCAGGGACCCAGCAGTGGGGCCAATCCCCAAGGCTACCGGACCTCGTCCAGCATTGCTCTGCAGCCTGGTGGTGGGAGGAGAAGTCAGGAGGTTGTGTGCATTCTGTACTCCAGGTGAACAGCTGTAAACACTCAACAGGTGTGAATAAGAGGATCTGAGGATTCACCCTCTTGTTTTAATCAGCAGACTTGAACTTATCAAGGTCCACTCACCACGCTTCCACTCACTCAGGATTTCTTAGGAGCCTACCACGGCTGAATGCTGTGTGCGGCTCTGTGGATCCAGTCTTAAAGAGAACAGACCTGGCCCCACAGCGAGGACCACAGTCTACACCACGGGATTTCCCCCAGTGCAGCCCTGATACATTTAAGTGCTAGGATGGAAGTTAGAGAAAAACAGGACTGGGGAGGGGGTGGGGGGGGGCGGGCGCACTTCGTTAGGGTAGGGTGGCCAGAATAGGTCTGAGGGGTAACAGTGAGTTGAGATCTATAGGATGAGAATTAACTGCTTTGTTTCTGTGCCCTCAGGGCCTGGTGTGAGTACCAGGCAGGCATCTACAAGTGACTGAATCACTAAAGTCTCCTGTGGGGAGGACACAAAGCAAGTCCTTCCAGTCAAGTGAAGGAAGAGCTCCAGGGGGGCTGCACAGAGCTTCGTGATCAGACTACACATGAGAAGTTCACGGCCCTGAGTCCACAACAGAGCTGTGCTTTACAGACCCGTTCACCCGCATGCCCATCTGTTCACTCGGACATGTTTGCATGCACGCAGGCACACACAGCAAGCCTACTCACACAGGCACACACACACACCCCCACTCACAGAACACATGCCCAGGACCCAGGGGCAACCACGTCCTATCACCGTCTAGCGGTTACCTTTCTCTGCATGGTCACTGTGGAGGGCCGCAGTCCGGGAGAGCTGGCTGTGCAGACGCTCGATTTCGGCAGCCTTCAGGGCCACCTGCTCTTGCAGCTGGGCCACCTCAGCCTGAAAGAGCAACAGAGGGTCCCCGGGAGCTCAGAGGGATGACCAGAACGTGATGAAGTGCCTCAAGCCACTCACCGCCCAAGACCGATGGGTCCTAGAGCCTGCTGGGCAGTCAGGGACAGAAGTGGCAGAGGTGAGCAGTTAGGGGCGCTTACTGCCCTCCCCGTAAGGGGGCACTCTGCCCACTGAACTCATTCTTCCCAGCCCATTTGGCCATGCCCACAGCTAGGGCTGGTCCCCTGCATCCTTCCACCGGACCACGTGGCCCAGTCACCTCGGAGGCCTGATGAGCTTGGATGGTGTGCCGTGGGAGAGCTGCTGATGGACAGTCTCCTTCTGGCTGTGGTCTTCCTTCTCCCCAGAGAGTCACACAAAGCCATGGATATACACCACTGTGACAAGTGCACACAGGTTCCATTTTCCCAGCTCGTCCAGGAAGTACAGTGGCAATCAAACCACTACTGGTAGACAAAGAGTAAGCCAAGGGTTCCTCCTGCAAGTACTCTCCCACACTTCAGGCATAGCCACGGCCTCTGCCCAGGCTCCAGGCATCCGCACACACTCACGTACATGTCCACACATACAAGCATTCAGGTGCACTGAGCAGATACACTGTGGCAAATAAAGCAGGTAAGCACAGCCACAAGCCCGCATACACACATTCATACCCACACGTACATGGACCATTGTACTGGGCAGTTCCCACATCTCTACTAAGCAGAGCAGGTTAAATTTCACACATAATAGTAGGTGTGATTGTTCATGCCTTCCCATACTTATGAGAACATCAGAACAGTGTCGGTCCCATCCCACGGGGCACACTGGCTTTGGAGCCAAACCTGGATTCTCTCATTTCCTAGTTGGGTGACCTTAGGAAAGTTAACCTTTCTGAGTCTTGCCTCATGTATAAAATGGGGAAAACAGCATTTATCTCATAGGGCAGTGGTGAGGATTAAGTAAGATAATGGTCATGGACAACTTAGCCTCATGCTTGGTAGACAGTAAGTGCTCAATAAATGCTGCCACTGTGGCTCCTTTCATCAAAATCCTTCCCTTGTGGATAACCAGCTAGTTCTCTGAGCATCAAACCAGACAAAGAAAGGGGGTGAGGACTAACTGTAGAGCCAGTGAACACACAGCAGAGTCCAGTCGCGGGGGAGCCCAGTCACATCCCTGTCATGCCTCAAGGTCATGGAATGGTCCGTCCTTTCCCACAGGGGCCGGAGTTAACCTTCAAACAATTTCAAGGAACCAGATGAACCCTGAACCTGCTGGTGGCTCCTCTGCCCCACAGGCCTGTGTTCAGTCTCAGGACACACTGGCAGAGCGCCCACTCTGCCTGGGCCTCTGTGCTTGCTGACTACTCACGTCAGGCCTCACTCACTCCTCACAGGAAACCATGGGAGGAAGTAATATCCCTGCGTGTTGCTTCTTGGGAGACATCAGGACCAGTACCTGGGACACAAACCCCACCCACTCCCAAGCCAGCTGCTATCCAATGTGGCCTGCGTGCTTCGGAGTTAACAGCACAGGTGAAGGCCGCTATTATGGGGCAAGGGCTCCCTGAGCCCACCTCAGGGTCCCTGAATAAACCTTCCCTGATATCCCCCAAAAGGGAAAGAGATGACCATGAAGGAGGGGAGATCTCCTTACTCGAAACTGTCCTATGGAGCACTGCCCCTCTGCTCTGTGGTATTGACCCGCATAGGCCAGAGAGCCAAGCCTCACTATGTCAAACTGCTTGCTGAGACCCACAGCTTTCCCTGGCTCACTGAGGGCCTCACTGCCCGTGGCTGACCACTACCAGAGTCCGTGGCTTCCAAAAACCTTAGACTTGAGACCTGCAGTCCAAACTGCTCTCACTTCTACAAGGACCATACTATTCCTAGGAGATAGTCTCCTAACCTCTCTTGTACCTCCTACAACCATTTTCCCCTTTCTCTGCAGTCAAGAGTGAGAGCTGGTCTCTGTCAGCAATCTGGATGCCCAGTGCTTGTCTGCAGGAGCCACAATGGACGTCAGTGACGTGAGCCCATGGAGGCAGAGCCCAGCACCTGACACAGGGAGGTATCTTCTCTCTGAGGCCTGCCTCTGGGTGAAGTCACCTACTGAAAACCCTATAGACTAAGTGCCTGGGCCAAACCTCCCTTGTGTCAAATTCCACAGAATGGGCCAGAAATGACAAGTGTCCCCACAGCTGGGGACCCTAGTCTACCACAGCCTACAGGCTCTCTACCTGACCACAAGGGCAAAGGACATTCCTGCCACAGCCACTGAGGCTGCAGCTGTGTGGCAAGAGGTCCAAGGCAAAGGCACGCACACTGGCGCCGGGAGGGGGAGTGCCCCAGCTCCCTGCAGGTACACAGCCTCATTAAACCCAGGGAGCAGGCCCTGCTGCTGCCGTACTGGAAAATGAATGGCCTTCAGGGACTGACATGTTATATGCAGAAAACTAAAGAGAACTTTCAAGAAGAGTACAGGTTTTTACTGTAGGGAATTGGATTTTATAGGGAAGAGAGCATGGTTTTTGGAAAGACACAGATCCAGATCGGAATCTCGCCTTGGCCACTCTGGGCCTCAGCTTTCTTACCACTGAAATGAGGGTAGCAAATCCACAGACTTCATTACCTTATTTCATAGATCAAACGAGAAAAGGTGGGCAAAGGGCTTGATGCCTTCTGGCATGCAGGAGGTGCCCAAACCTGGGAGTTACCAAATAACCCATCGTATCTCAAAGGGTTATATGCCAAGGCAAAGAGCTTAGGTGACCGAAAAAGAGTTATTTGGTCTTATAACAGGTGGTGTGTACAACTCTGGAGGCTTCCCTGAGGCAGGACTCGCCTGAGTGGAGCCCTGTGACAATAGGTTCCGAGCTCTTTGAGAAAATGACTGGAGCACCGTACACACAAAGGTCCCCTTAGATAAAAACAGGGCTGTAGATAAGCAGGTTCGGATTGCCTACGGTTGCAGCTGACTTGGTAAGATGTTGGGAAAGTTCCTTAACTGCTTTGTGCCTCAGCCTCCTCATCCATACAATGGTGAAGAAAATAATTTCACACAACACGTTATACAGACATCAATATCACGTTCAGAGTTCTAATAGCAGGACATACATTGTATATAAGTGGTCAACACTAGAAACTGAGACAGACAGAGAGAGAAAGAGAGAGAGGGAGACCTCCCAAAAGAGAAATTCCTAGAACGAAATAATACAAATGGTAACTCCTAGGGGCGGGGGGTGGGGTGGGGAGGGATCTTTATTCATTTTTTATGGCTTAAAAAGCCCCTATAATAAGTACTTTTTTATAATCATTAAAAGTTAACTTATAGAAAAAAATAAAATTATAAACGGAAGTGAAGAAAATTCTTAAGGATTTTTTAAAACCCTAGTAAGAAGTAAACATGTCAATCTGGCTAACATCTCTGGGTGGCGCTGCAGAGACCTTAGTGAAATAGTGGGTGCGTTCAGAAGCTCCCTTACCCAGGAATGCCGCTCCAGGTCTGCTCCCTTCCCCCGCCCCCCAGGGTAGCATAGCTCCCTAGTTCAACAGAAACATGATTTAGTTAGAACAACAAAGTATATTTATATAGATAAAATATGTATTCGAGGCTAAAAATACAGCATGCCTATTTTAAAAACATTTTTTAAAAACATCATTAAAGGGACTGTTACATTTAAAACAATGCAGCCCCTATTAACATTGGCGTTCATCTGCCTTAAGACTTCTCACTTGCTCACAGCCCCTTCCCAGTCCCACGTCAGCCTAAGGGTGCTACAGGACACAGCAAGAGGAAGGAGACTCAGCTGCTCCAGCAGCACCTAATCCCAGGGGGCTTTCCCTTTGAAAACAGCCTTCTGGATCTTCTGGCTGCGTGGGCGCACAGTAGGGTCAATCTGCGTGTTTCCAGCTCAGGCCATTGCAAACCCTGAGCCTGAACACAGACCCTCCCCAGTGGCCCTCAGCAACTCCCCAAAAGCACCAGTAACTGCTTCGTACCTTAGTGGCCTTCAGCTTCCACTCATACTGATTCCGTTCATTCTCCAATTCTTCCACCTTGATTTTGAGGTGTCTGAGCTCTTGCAGTAACTCCTGGAGGGATGAGGGGGAAAGACAGAGTTCTGATGGTGACAGAGCATGATGGCCCCTAGATCGACAACCCTGGGTAGGCTCATGCACAGGATGCCGGGGGCAGGAGCTCCTGCATCATGCTCTGTGTGGCAGCTCGAGTCTTGAACCATGGTCCTGTTTCAGGAAAAGCTGCTTGGGCCATTAGAAAACAGAAGCCAGGGAGTTTTAGGCACAGGAAGAGAAAACGTTCTTATTTTTAGAACCTGTTCTGATCCGTGTCCTCTGCAGGGTGCACCCAGATCATGCCCAAGTGTGTGGGGGCGAGGACAGGTAGGATATGGGAGCAAGAGCAACACAGATACAAAAATGAGGCAGCTTCTTGCAGACAAAGTAGCGGAAAGCAGGCCAGGTGGGAGCATCCCTCTGTGCTGCGGGGTCGAGGAACCTGGAGAGGGCAGTGTGATCATGGAAGGCTCCAGAGAGGAAGGGACAACCAGCAGGACAGAAGACACTAAGAGGCCAAATGCCAAATATAGTGCCAGTCTGAGTGCTGAGTGTTCCTGGGCAGGGAGTTGGGTCCACTTGAGAGGAGGGAGGGAGAAGGCAACCCAGCAGAGGGAGGACACAGGAGGCAGAAAGGGGGACGCGCTGTTGGACTGGGGCAAGGATGGGTGGCATGCAGTGGGAGGTGAGGCCAGAGAGATAAGGTGGGGCCCTACTGGAAAGGCTTTGGATGAAGATATAAGGCGCTCAGATGCCATTCTTTGTCCAGTAAGGGGTCACTGAAGGTTGCTGAATGAGGAAGGGATCATTGAACAACTTGCCCGTGGTGAGTCAGGTTTGTTTCTTCTGACTACAGGGCCCTTGCTCTCTAAACTACCCCTTTGGCAAAGATGACGCCGCTAAGCTCCCTTGTCCCAAACCGAGGCTTCTTTAACAGTGGATTGGTCCTGCTGACTGGTTCCTATATCACTTCCAGACTTTCTGACCTCCAGATTCTCAGAGACTCCCTACTCAACACCTCCACGCAGGAATCTCACGATGGTCGTAGCCCGGGTGGAACACTTCATTCCCCCTTGTAGACATTCCCATCCCACGAAACTCCATCTCAGTGCACCTACTCCCTGTGCCACAAACCCGGGGCCCATTCCTGGCACCTCACTCTCCCCCAAGATGGGGAGACACAGACATCCCCAAGCCTTGCGAATGTCACCTCCAGGAAAAGGAGTCTCTCCTTTCTCCCCAGCTTGGCCACCACTACTCTCACCTAGCAACTCGCGTCCACAGCCCGGGCAGTGTCGCCAGGGCCTGCTCCTCCGTCACCCTGCCCTTCCTGAAGGCCCTGACCCCCATGGCATCCAGGGGAACAATATCATCAAAGCATGCCTCTGGTCCTGGCATTCCCTCGAAACTCCGAAGCTCCTCAAAACTCCTAGGCTGCCCAGCCTGACCCGGCGCCTGGCCTGCCCTTGATATTACCCTCGCCTCTCTCTCTGGGCAGGCAATAGCCACATTGGCCACTTTGTAGTTCCCCTTTCGACGTGGCCCTTCACACACACGGCTCCCTCTTGTCTGCAGCCGTTAATTCCTGCCGATCCTCACGGATCCGAGGCCAAGCTATGGCGACGTCCTCCCTTCTTCAGGCCCCCTTACTACACTCCCACGGGGCACCCTGGAGTTCTCCTCCGTCATCTGCCAACAGACATTTACTGGTATGATTGCAAACAGCTAGTGTTCCTCCTACGCTGTGACCTTCGGGAGGGGCTTGGCTAACTCCAAGTCTGCATAGCTGCCTTGCGGCACACAGGTGTGCCTTACCTCCTGATGAACGAACATGTGAAATTCAATTCGGCATTTAACCAGCCTCTGGAGCTGAGACAGTCCGCCAAAACGTTACACCGCTTACCCTTGAATTTTGTAGGGTAATTCATCAAGATTTTCTCGCAGCTAAGGAAAACATTTGTTGATGCCCTTTCAAAAAAGATGCCTTCCAGGCAAAGATCACTGCACCCATGACCTGTGGCATTGAACTTAAACGCCTGGTGGGATGGGTGGCTTATCAGGGATGGTTCTGGGAGCACATTTCTGGCCCTGCCTGAGAGCCCACCACCAGGGCACAGACAGCATAATGTGGCCAGACTCTGAGGACCGCTTTGGCACAACCTCCTCTTTCTAGGCTGTCTGCTGCCCATCAGCGGCTATAAGCACTGGTGTGAATTTTAGCCTCTTTTAGCTGTCTTCCTGGGTGACCCACTCAACACAGGGCATACCCAGTACCTTCTCAGCACTTCCCTATACAAATCCACACTTATATCTGGACTCTCTTTTTTTCCCCCTTTTATCATTTATTTAATGTAGGAAGAACTCTCCCCCCAACCTCACCCGCCACCCCCTAGCCTGTCCCCAAGCTTCTCCCTTCATGCCTGAGTCTGGGTAAAGTTTCCACATGTTCTATGGCTGAGTATGGACTACGGTAACTACAGAGCTGAGGCAGACCCTCTGCCGTGCTCATGGTTACTGTGACCCTGACCTTCCCTCAGACTTTCCAGACCTCTTTGACAGCAGGCTTTTGAGGCACAGGTCATCTCCATGCAGCTTCCATCACCAGGCCCAGCTAGGACACACAGGACACCGTCCCACTAGTACAAGGGCCCAAGTCTAGGACACCAGTCAGATACATCCCACAGGGCCCAGTTTGTGAAATCCCTTTCCTAGACATTCAGATGATGACCTCACTGTCATAGCAAATGGAAACTTGTGTTCTATTTTCTCACTAGGGATCAACTTGTTTAAAAATAAACTTGAAAGAATTATTTCATGATGCTGTTATTTTCTTAAAAAAAAAAAAAAAAAAAGTCCTGGGGCGCCTGGGTGGCTCAGTTGGTTAAACATTTGCCTTCAGCTCAAGTCATGATCCTGTGGTCCTGGCATTGAGTCCTGCATTGGGCTTCCTGCTCAGTGGGGGCCTGCTTCTCCCTCTACTCCCCTTCAACACCCAGCTTGTGTGCGTGCGTGTGCACTCTCTCTCTCTCTCTCATATAAATAAATAAATAAATAAATAAATAAATAAATAAATAAAATCTTAAAGAAAAGAAATCCATGAAATGGAACTTCAACCTCCCAGCCCAGCAGTGTCTGAATCACACCTGGGAAGGGGACTCCGGAGGCTTCCTGTTGTGTGAATGCCCCATCCCTCAGAGCACCTGACACACCTCACTCCCAGCCCTGAGGAAGACGAGGGCCACCACCCACTGGAGAGAGGACCTCACCTGCTCAGACCCTGCTCAGTGAGGGTCCCAGAGCTCAGCCCAGAGGTAACAACAGAGCCATGTTAAGCCACTGCACGCACCTGTGGTTAGGAGAAACCCCAGCCCCTCCCCCTGTGAAATGCCCGCACACGCATGCTGATATACTTAGGTGTGGTTCCTACAGGTGACCCCTCCCAATAGGCGCAGTCCTGGCTGCAGGCCGGGGGCTCGGCGGTGCCATCCTCGGGCGCCACCTCGTCAGGGACACCCCTCCTGAGTGAGAGGCGCTCCTGGATCTGCCTGTGGATGTCCAGCTGCAGACTACACATCTGCTCCTGCAGCTCACTGATCACATTCAGAACTGACTGCAGGAAGGAAGAGAAAGGAGAAGACACACTCAGGGCCAGTCGGCTCTCAGACGCAAAGCTCCTCCTCGTGAGAGCTACCCAGAAAGAAGGCAGCAGGCAGATGGGGAGCAGCAGGTGGCCTCCAGGGATGACCACCCACTTCCTTCACAGGAACCAAAAGACATGGCATTTTCCTGGAGACCCACGCCACAGCCAGGGCTGTCTTACAACTTGAACAAACCCCCAGCAGCTCCACAGTGCCACACGGCAGCAGTGCGGGGAGAGGGGCATCCTAGCACATCAACACAGAGGCACCAGGCCTGGCGACAGCAGAGACAGGCACGTGCACGGACCCATCCCCTCTTACACACGCTGTAGGTCCCCCACCCCCATGAGCACACACCACACTTACACACGCTAACACGTCCGACTCTATAAACTCTCCCTCACACCTCTACCAAACCTTCCTCCTTCGCCTCCCACTCCAGACCAGACTCCTTTGTAGCCTCAAGAACATGTTGGCCTTTTATGGCAAATTTGAAAAAAATAATCTCAATTCCTGGACTTCATACCTATTCAATGATGAATAGCACCTGCTAGCGCTCTATGGGGCTTTCCTTTTCCTGCCCCATAGACATCTAGCCACCGTGCAGACAAAGACCCATGGCCACAGTAACGAGGGGGGCTCACAGGTGAGGGGGGAGAGATACACAAATAATCACGACAGGCTGTGAGTGCCAACACCCAGAAAACACAGGGCTTCCAGGGAGTAGAGAGGCTGGTTCCGCCAGCCCCCTCGCCCACGGGTGGCAGTAAAGGAGTGAGCGAGCGAACCATGAGCCTGGGTAACACGGTAGATGACGGTGCCACTGGTGGCAGCAAGAAACCCAAGAGGTTGGGGGAAGCTATGAGCTGCCTCTGGCATGGGGATATGGACTTAAGGAAACACGTGGCAACAGAGCAGAGCAGAGACCAGGGTGGATGGGGTGGCAGCCAATGAAGCAGCTTAGGTCTCCCCACCCCCCTTTATTGATACTCTAAGCACTGGCATGTGGTACTGGAGTCTGCCACTGGTGCTGTGGGAACGGCCCAAGTGTGCTAGAAGGAAACTGTTCATCCTCACCAATGACAATGGTGTCTAAGAAGGAAAACTCCCACCCATATCTTGTTTTGTAAATCCCCTTCCCCAGCGTAGATGGGAAATGGAGTCTGAGTGGCAGTTTGGGCTAAGGAGGCACCAGGCTAAGGCACCTGTCTCCTCTCTGCTGATGCCATTCGGACTGTGCTGAAGTCCTCGGCGGCAGAAGCAGCCCCCTGGCCTCCCAGCCAGTCTCCCTGTGAGCCAGCCCCCCTGAGATGACCCCTATACAGCCCCGGTTATCTTCCCCTAGGACCATCTCTCTAACAAAGCATTTTCATACCAAGGCCAGAGGATTGGGCTGAGAAATCAAGGTGACCATTATGGGCCTCAGTGCCCTGGACCTCAGACCTCCACCCAGCACCACTGTTACTGGTCCCTGCACCCTGATGGGCCACACACCAATGGGCTTGGGCCATACCTGCCCTCTGTTTTCTTATCCGCAATCCCAGTACAGACACTGGGCTCTGACATGGCCTGTGCTGTGTGTGCCACTAGCTTCCAAACCCCTTGCTGAGGCTTTGTATCTGAGAGCTGACTGACCCTGAGTGCTTCCAAACTCCTCCTGTCTGACTAGCCTGAGCCACTAGGCATCATAGGCCAGCTCTGTCTCTACTGCACATGGACTTGGCCACCATTGGGAGGTGCTTAATGGGGAAAAGACAGTCTACATTCAGTTTTTTCCTGCTTCTTCTCTGAGAAGTCTCTAAATCTTTTGGTACTTTAACCACTTAGCAGGTAGGTTCCAAGGACTACTTTAAGGACCAAGAAGCTGGACAGGAGGAATTAAGAGGAAGGAAAAGCGCTGGAGTAGGCAGCCCAGGTCGGGGGATTCACTAAGCACAAAGGGAACGTTGAGGGTCCAGGCAGTCTTTACATGACCAACAGCAAGGTGAGGGAGATCATCCCAAGGGCCTCGATCTCTGTAAAGCAGGCAAGGTTGCCTTCTCAAGGGACATAGCAGTGAAACAGAAGGGGCACAGATTTAGAATGGTTACTGTGAGGCATGAGAGGAGGAAAGGTAGGCATGGATAAAAGCAAGACGAAGGAGAGGGGGAGATGCAGCTGGCAAGTCATTAGCATGGAGGCAATTTTTTAATTTTACATCTAGGGGCGCCTGGGTGGCTCAGTGGGTTAAACCTCTGCCTTCAGCTCTGGTCATGATCCCAGGGTCCTGGGATTGAGCCCTGCATCAGGCTCTCTGCTCAGCAGGGAGCCTGCTTCCCCCTCTCTCTGCCTGCCTCTCTGCCTACTTGTGATCTCTGTCAAATAAATAAAAATCTTAAAAAAAAATTTTTTTTTAAAAATTCTATGGTGAGTGCTATGAAGTGTGTAAACCTGGTGATTCACAGACCTGTACCCCTGGGGGTAATACTACATTATATGTTAATAAAAAATAAAAAAAAAATTTTTAAATTTGAAAAGGGGCTTTTACCTAGAAAAAAAATTTTTTTAATAAAATAATTTTACATTTAACCCTCTAACCAAGAGTCCTGGGGCAGAAGGAAGGATGGTGGGTTAATCAAGGACAGAGTCAAAAGCAACCCCTCCTGGTAACAAGTCTTTACCTCCCCAAGAAGGGAGGTCAAACTGCTATGGGCAGCTACACCACGATGAGCTCCGGCACGATGCAGGCCAAGTGTGCAGACTGCAGACTTGTTTCACTTCTGTGGAAATGAGGGCTGATCTCAGAGGGTTCCCGTGAGGGGTTAATCAAGTGAGCCCTGGGTGAAGCACCTGGCACAGGGCCTGGCACACACGGGTCATCTGACAGATGTGAGTTCACTTCCTATACTGTTTCTCCTTTGCCAAGTGTTCAATCCCTAAGAAAGGAACAGGAAGAGCAATGGAAAACACTTAACCGTCATAGGACACAGGTAAGGCCCATGACATTGATAGTGGACAACAGATGCCCAGCAGCTCTGCACTCCCCAGCATGATCACTCTTTTCCAGAATCTTTATTTAGTCCCTTGTTCACTGGCCTTGCTCTTATCTTTAGACCTGCTTGTCTCTCTTATAGAAGCTTCTAGAATTTCAATGTCCTCTTCCTTCTTTTGTTCTCCCTATTATTAAACCTCTCAGATGAAGAGTCAAGACCTGCTGCCTGATTTCATCACCCCATTCATTCCTGCCCCCCGCCTCCTGGCAGACAAGCTCTGTCTCCACCACGAGGAGCACCTCGCTTCCTCAGGGCCCTCTTCCTGTTCAATTCAGAGCCATGTTCCTGTCCTCAAGCTGCTTGGCTCCATCTTGAAGTGTTTCCTTCCCTACCTTTAGTGATTTTCCACAACTCAGGTTCTTCTGACCTCTTTATCCTTTTCTGCCCACCTAGCTATCGCTCTAGTCTATGCAGGTTTTTATGAATCCCAGTGTCGGCTGATCCAGTTGGTTTTTCTTTGGCTTTACATCATCAGAGCTTCAAGACCTTCTACATCAGCTTCCACATTATACATTTAAGATGCTAAATACAGGAAGGCTGAGGGCAGAAGACTACCACCCTGTACAGTAAATCCTCCCAGAGACTGTCTCTAGGTACTATTATCACCTGCCTACCTATCATCTTAGCATCCGTGCTATTTTCCTCCAGCTCACCCACAGGACTCCCTGAGTAGTGTGTGTGCAATGCCTCGCAAAGTGTGCATTTACCCGGTCTATCCTATGCGATGCATTCCTGGCCCAACACATGAGGTCAAGTGGATGGAACTTCCTCTCAACGAACACCATGCAGCTCACCCGATTTCCCTGATACCTCAAAATTCACTTACAGCAGGCAGTTTGGGGACTGTTGCCCTGAGTTCTTTGCGGCTGAGAATGGAGCCCATTCTCTCTCTGATCTCCCGGAGAACGGAGAACATAACTTTAACAAAAGCCTCTCCCCTATCCTCAGCACTGTCCTTCATTTGGGGCTTGCCTTTGCTGGCGCTGCTCACGCAGGCGCACTCTGTTTGGTCCTTTCCAGCTTTTATACTAGCCCATTTGAATACTAGGGTCTCTTGGGGTGCCTCTAAGCTTCTCCTTTCATTGGTATTATTTGGGAGATTACAGTCAGAAATCACGTTATTTTTAAGTTCAATATTCTTGAGTCATCTGCTGTGGTATTTCTGAACTTTCAAAGGTCTGATTTTCCAAAGCCTGCAGGGCACGTGTGGCTATACCCAGCTTTCCCTCCCTGTCATGGACCCACAGCACGATGGCCACTCTCCCTCTCAAGGCACCCACTTTGCCCTCATACACTAGTGTCTCCTTTGCTGTGACATTACAGCCAGGGTGGCAGTTTCCCAGTGTCTTTCTCTGCACACACCCCCTGGGTGGAAACAAGTAAGGGGTTGTGGCACCAAACACCAACCTCCCCAGTACTCAAGTGTTCAGCTGGAGGAGATCTCTGGGAGTTGTGCACACTGCTGCCTGCCTCTATGTGTCTGGGGATCTGTGTCAGGGTGCACCCATCTTCCTCCTTGGCTCAGGGAGACTGTGAGGTGCACCCCAACACTTCTGGGACACTGCCATCTCACTCTCCCGACCCATGCCTTACTTTCCAGGGCGTCCATCCTCAGGCTCAGCATTTCAACTGACATTTAGAATCCTCTCTCTTCAGCGCTGGGCCACCTCCCCTCTTAACAAGTCTATTTCTCCCCCATAGGGCACACCCATTCTTGGGTCCTGCATCACCAAGTCCAGGTGACATTTCTGAGGTTCTAATTGCCACTGTGTGTCATACCCTCAGCTGGCTTTACTACTCCTGCTTCGCTAACCATCGAAGTTCTTTACGGTTCTTTTCTATGTGAAGCCACTGGACACCTCCCATAATCATGGTCCTCCCTAGCCCCTTCCCACCTGTTAAGCTCGCTCCCAATTTTACGTAGTTCTTCTTCTTTCTCTTGCTTCATGCTCAATTTAATACTGGCCTGGCATTTACACATCACTGATGGGAACATAACCTCTATGCTCCATGGGACAACGTGGAAATATCTGCCATGTAGATACTATCTGCACATGTAGCCTTCGGCCCAGCGACTGCACCTCAGTATCCTCACACACATGCAAGCTTGTTCACAGAGGCGTTCTCTGTAGTAACGAACGCCGGGCAACCGCTTCTGTGTCCATCAAAAGAGGACAGGCCAAATAAATTCGGGTACAGTCAGGTATTGAAATAATATGCAGATATAAATATAAATACATTTTTAGAAAAACATACTTGGTATGAAATAAACTCCCAGAGTGCTAAATTAGAAGGTCTAGGGGCAGCTGGGTGGCTCTGTCAGTTAAGCCTCTGCCTTCATTCAGCTCAGGTCATGATCTCAGGGTCCTGGGATGGAGTCCCACATCCCACATGCTGAGCAGGGAGCCTGCTTCTCCCTCTGCCTCTGCCTGCTGCTCCCCCCCTGCTTCTGGTCTCTGTCAAATAAATAAATAAAATCTTAAAAAAATAATAAATAAGTTAGAAGGTCTAGAGTAGTGGGCATGTGTACAAGAACAAGAGAGAGAACGTGCATGTACGTATCTCCACATAAAATTTGCATATTTGCTCATCAGTGCAGCACTCTGGGAGAGGACAAACAATACAAACAAACTGATCACAGTGGTTCCCAACAGTGGGCTTGGGGAGCATGGAAGGGGACTTTCTGCTACATATATCTTTTTGAACACTTAATTTTTGAATTGCTGGAGTGTATATTTCCCATGCTAATAAAAATCACTAAATCAAAATAAATAAAAACCCTACAATTCTCCTGCTCATGCCAGCTCTTCCCAGAGCAAATACCACCTTCTTAGCCCCCACTCTGTGCTCTAAGTCCATCCCTCTGGTTGCCCCAGCTCAGAAATCAGAATCCCTCCCTTCCGAGATGCTAACCACAGGAAGGAAGAACGACACCACCACCCATGCTGTAAGACATTCTGTTTTCTGCCAGAAATCCTAAAGACTCTTTCTGGTTCTCTTCATATTTGTGTATAGCTCTGATCAACTGGGCTGACTCGGCTTTCCAGGACCTGCTGGATCCCTGCTCCGTTCTTTACAGGGTGCTCTGGTACTGCACGCAGCCCGCTTGGATCCCACAGAGGGATCTAGCTTCAGGCCCCCCAGCATCTCCAGGGCTTGGGGGAAACCAGACGCCCTGCTCCAAGGAAGATGCCTCCTGAAGGACTTGCCTGTGATACAGTGTGCCACCCAGAGGGTTCCTTTTGCCTCTGGCTCTTTTATGATCCATTCTTCCAATTCTGTTATTTACTTTCCGTGGTAGCCATTCCTCCTTGGCAGTCCTGCTTCTTAGGGGTAAACCTAACTGATTCAAGCCTAGGTCTCCTGAAATGACCCAGAATCACTACAGAAGGCTCACGAGGAAAGGTAAACAGAAAACCCAGTTTTCACCCACATCTCACTGACAGACTCCTAAGCAAGGCCGGCTGCCAGGATGCTCTCGATCTGACAAGAAACCTGCGCCTCCAAAGTCCTCAGGTTTCTAGAACCACTTCCATCTAGAATCACTTTCTAGAGTCAGGGGGATACAGGCTTCAGGAGGAACCAGAGCCAGACAGAAAGAAGCAGCCTGCAATGCTCTGGTTCACAGCATCCTTTTTCAATTTTCACTGAAACATAAAATGGAATCTGAGGATAAGCCTGAACTATATGGAGGAAATTTCAGATCCTGCTGCCCCAGAAAACAAACAAAACAAAGAGAAAGGTCCTGCCTTTCCAAACCACAAGCCATGAGGCCTTGGGCTAAGTATATTCACTGGGAAAAAACCAGCAGCAGTGTAGGCTCGGAAGCAGCATTCCCCTATTCATGTAAGTACAGCCTCTGGCGGCCTAAGCTAAATGCCCCCTTCCAACACATCCACGCACATGACAACGGCGACTATACCCCCCCACCTGCTGCCCCAGGGTTTTAAGCCTCTGGGGCTCCAGAGAGTGCAAATCGTGGCAGAGCCTCTGAGCATACCATCAAGGATTACGTTCAATTCTAAGAAGGAGAAGTGCCTTTCAGGTCATGTGGTTGTTCACGGAATATCACAGGTTGGAACAGTCTAAAAAAATTCCTCCACGTAGAAACCTAATGTTTGTACTAGCAACTGGGAAGGGCTGTTATCTGGCAGGACTGAGGCCAGCGGCTCAGGGTCTATGTTGTCTCAGGCATGAATAGCCCAGTGGAACACAAAAACAAAGAATTCGGATTGAAACATAATCCCTCGGAAAAGAAAAAAATAAAGCAAACAGCAAAATGACTGCTTGCTTTAGCTGTACTTGGCCCAGAAGTAGGCGCTCTCCTTCCACCCTGTCTTCCCCAGAAAGGAACTCAGCTGTCCCAGGTTGGTACTAACTCTGTCTCCTCTCCAAGGTGGACTCACACCCAGCCACGTGCTCCCTACAGTTCAGAAGCAGGCATGTGACCCAAACTGGCCTGGTGAGATGCAATCTGGGGGCTTTTGCTGTATCTCTAAGAAAGAGACTCTCTCTCTGCACAGGTTGCTTGGCTGGCAGGACCTAGAGCTGCTGAGGGCCATCCTGAGACCTCCTGAGAATAAGGCTAAAGCAGAACGAAGCCATACGCTAAGGCTGATTTTTAATGGCACCCAGAGGTCACTTGGATCCAGTGGTATGGGACTTTAAACCCTAGACATGTCAAGTTGTGTGACCTAATAACCCCCACCTTTACTTATTTTTTTAAATTTAAGTGGTTTTGAGTTATCTCTAACACTTTAAGACTTCTCAGAGTTTACTGAATTCTGCTGCCAGAGCCTCAATGTATGTTCACATGTAATAACACAACTTGAAACACTGGTTAAAAAGCAAAAACAACAACAACAATAACAATAACAAAACAACAACAAAAACAAAACCCCTCTAAACCTGGAGAAAATTCAGTTTCCCTCTTTTCTTTTCTTGCATTTAAGAAGCAAAGTCTATTCAACTAACACTTCACCCAGATAAGCTTTCAATCTGTGTGACTTTGCAGTTTTTCAATATACCTCAATCTATACCGCCATCCACAGCATGCTTAATGACAATTGGTAAGTAATAGACAAAAGCTCTATGTTACTGTGTCCAGCACTATGCTAAGGACTACACACCCAAGGTCTTGTTCCCTCCTCAGAATCAGCCAGGAAATCCCAAGCGTTACTCTCTCCATTTCACAGAGGAAAAACAGAGGTTACATGACTTGCCTAAGATCTCAAAGCTACAGTTGGAAGATGTGATTGGAGGGCCTGTACTCTTAAGCACTAGAACACACTGTCTTCAGTGTAATGGAGAGTTCTTCCTTTGGCAACACTATGTACCAACGAGCAACTTCTCAAAAGCAATGCACAGAACTGCCCACATATTACAAGTGTCTCTATCACCAGTGTTTACCCAGTAAACATAGCAATAGAGCAGGTTTCAGTGCACACAATGGTGGTACTTAATAGAAAGGAACAAGATCAATTTTTAGATTTTGGAGATTCCTAAATGTGCATGTGCATGAAGATAAACCAAATACCTATATCATGCCAGATACTATGACAGGGACTTAACTTTTGTGATTTGATTTGGACTTCCCATAGTTACCCATTGTACAGATAAAGAAACTGAAGTTCAGAGAAATTAAGCAGCTAGCTTGCTGAATGAAATTCAAAGACCTACTAAGCAGGTAGGTCAGTAATTGAACCAAGGTGCTTCTAAACCTAAAGCCTATCTTCTTTCTACATCTTACATTGCCAGGTACAAATAGAGGAACTTAGAGGTAGAGGTACATGGGAGGTGGTTATTTAAGGTTAGAACAGGATATTCTCTCTCAACAGAAGCAGCTCTGAGCCTAGAATTTATTCAAGACATTCATCCCAAAAAGGAGTCTGGCATGCTCTGGCCAATGGCATTATGGAGCCTGAAACAAAAACGGGAACAATGCAGGAAAACATTCCATGGGCTCGTTCCTATGACCTATCAGGAGAAAAGAAGCACATAATCTAAGGGTTCCACCTGGGTCTGTGAAATGTGCTCCTCTGATATGGGGATAGTGGCCTACTGAGCAGCAGACTTCATCCCAGTAAATGGTCATTACCCTGGCTCTCACAGAGGACATCTTGGGTCCCTTCACATCTCGTCTGATCCTTCCCCACCTACTGCTTTCCCTTCCATCTTTGTCAGCAGCTTGAGGGAGGATAAAGCCTTAGAGCCAAATCTGGGTGGTTTGGGCACTGCTGAAATTTGCAGCCACAGCAAAACCTGATAACTTGGTATTAACAGATCATTGCGTCTCTTGTGCATAGACACTTCTGGCTGCCAGGCTTGGGGTTGACCAGATGGCCTGAGTCCACATTAGACTAGATTCCCCTGCTCTGAGTTTAGAACAGTATGTATCCCCCCCCGCCCACCACCAGAATTTGGTATATCACACTCACCTCTGCTTTTCTCTGCTTCTCCTCCTGCTCTCTCTGCTCCTTCTCCATGCCAACCAGCTTGAGCTTCAGTTCAGAAACTTCAGTCATCAGATCGAGCTTCTGGGTCTCCAGAGATGTGCGGCTTAGCAGCTCCTGCAAGCAAAACCAGATCTCAAAATCACAGCCTCCCTGGCAACAAGGCAACTGTAGCTCCATCCAGAGCGCAGAAGGCAATCTCTAAGCTATATGTTCGACAACAGAGTTGAGACTGCTACATGGGAGCCACAGGTCTAGTAGGGACGGACCTGGGCTGCTCCTGGGTCATTCAGGGAGAGCACAGCCCCTGCCACTACCCATTGTGCTCTGAGAAACGATGTGGACTATAGCACTCAAAAAAATGTTTGCCTCTAGAAACCATTATTTCCAAGTACAGAAAAATGGACAGGTTTGCTAAAAAAAACCCTCATTTTCTCTATCTCTATTTTTACAGCAAACCAACAGGTCCTCTCAATCTAAACAAAAAAAAACAAACAAAATCAAGCTTACATCAACAATATATTTTTCAAAACCAAGGATTCCAAAACATCTCCTGGGCTCAATGTTTAGCCCACATCCTGAACAAATTTCACTGTAAGAGTTCACTACAATGAGCCTAGGAGGGAGCTAGAGCATACAGCAGATACTCGATGAGTATTTAGTGAATGATTAGAATCTTATGTATGTGATATGGATTTTTCCTAGCCTATGTGGTAGGGAGCTTTCTGAGCCACTAAGGGATTAAGTAGGATCTTTCCTTTTAGTAAGGCCGGGCTAGAGGAGGTTTTAAGATCTGCCATCACCAGAACAGTAGTAGACAACAGCCTGCCATCAATACATACACGTAATAAGCATAAATAAGACAAAAAACAAAGGTGATAGACAAAATGCCTGCTGGGAACTACTAGTGATTATGAAGGCCCTCAAAAACCATGAGCATTCCTAAAGTCCAGGGCAACACTTCTCCACTGGCAAAAGGCAACGGTCCATAAGCCCCCAAATCTGGGCACGTGGTAGATACTGGATACGCAGTTCCCAGCAAAGAGATTACAATAGGGTGATTCGGAGACTAACCTGCCAAATGAGCAGCCAGAAAAGATAGACTATCCTGTCATAGGGTGAATATTTTATGTTCTCTTAGGCAACCCAACCTTAGTACCAGAAGGGGATCTACAGCTATGATTTCACATATTCTGAATTGTCCTCAGACCACAAACCAAATCACACAGGACAGAGATTTAACTGGGAATATAGGATTCTCTAGGCTAAGGCCCTCAGGGTCTCAGAAAGCCAAGCTACAAACTATCTATCTGCTAATCTGAGGGGATGAGTATCAAGAAATTCAGTAAAATGAGCTCACTGAGCACAGGGCGGAAGAGGCCAGCTCTTTCTGTTTCAGCTCGACTTGAAGCCAGTGTACAGGGCAGAGGCAGCAACACTCAGTGCCTGAACTACAGGCTACTGGGGCACGAGGAGTCTGCCAGACAAATGTGGGTAACGCTGGAGGGGGGAGGAGAGAAGACACACAGATTCAGTGAGTGCCTCCTCTGTGCCCGACCTCGCCGGGTACTTTGCATACATGCTCTCAATAAACCTTCCTAGTGATGGGACAGCAAATATTATCCCAATTTAACAGATGAGCAACCAGGCTCAGACACTGGCCTGTCTTGGCCGAAGATACATGCCACTCAAAAACAGCAGAGTCCGTTTTCAAACCAAAGTCTGCTGGACTCCAAAACTCATTTCTGTCTAACGTATCACACTGTCTCCCAAACAAAGGAAGAAGTCCAAGAATTTTAAGGGAAGTAACAATATACATGCTGAAAAAAGCCTATCAACAAATATCCACTCAGTCAAGGAAACTGCCACTCAAATTGTCAAGATTTTTTAAGATTTTTTGTTTACTTGAGAGAGCAAGCAAGCACAAGTGTGGTGAGCAGTAGAAAATAGACTCCTGATGAGCAAGGAGCCCAATGTGGGGCTTGAACCCAGGACCTTGGGATCTTGACCTAAGCTGAAGGCAGACACTTAACCGAATGAGCCACTCAGGCGCACATCAAATTGCCAAGATTTGGTTGAGCGCACACTTTCTACCAAGGCCTGGCACTAAGACTATCTTAAGATGCAATCTCCCCGACACCACCTACTCACTCCTACCTCCCCCTTACTCCTCCCCCTTCCCCTCAGCCTCCACCATCTCATTCTGTGTTTCTCTCCCCATCCTTTCATATGCCTGCTTTGTTCCAAAAATGATTTGAGACTGTTTGAAAAATGGACAATTTGAGTTAAAATGTAAAATCATAGAATTAAAGCAGGTAGGAAAAGAAGTTAAAGCCGGAGCCATCATTGGTAAAAAAAAAAAAAACACCTACCCTAAAGTTCTGTGGACTCCTAGAGGTGGACCATACTGCCTATATGAGCTTTTCAGCCACCGAGGCGAAGAGACAGACGAGCAACTCTACAAATCAGGGTCCATGAGATAACTGCTTTGGAGCACCAACAACTGAGAAAATATTCTTCCATGAGACTTTAATCATTTACTCAACAAATATGTTTTTAAATATCTACCAGATGTCAAGGCCTAGTGATACAACCGTTAAAAACAAAGCCCACTGAGTGCTTGAGTATCATAAGCTGCAGTCTGTCTACTAACTAGCATTCATGACACTGTGTTGGGATTCAAAAAAAGCCTCAGAATGTATCTCTCTTGAAAACTAAGAATCTACTCTATTTCTACTCTTGCCAGAATCCCTCTAGCTGTTTTAATTGGTCACACCAATGTTCCAGCTGATGAGGATAATATCCTAACTGGTCGTCCTAAAGTTCCAATAGCCCTTCCAACTGGTCATGCCGGGGTGCCAATTCATCACACTAACATTCCACGTGCACGTTCCAGTTATTAGCGATTATGCTCAAGTCTATCTGTTAGCATACGCCTCTACCTTTCATTACCTTCACCCCTCATCCTGCTCATCAGTAGTACTGTCCTACATCCTGAATTCAAAACTGGCCTTGGACAAGCTCATCCCAGTCCAGATCCACTGCCCATCTCCAGGCTCACATGGCCTCCAGCCACTAGTACATGCTAAATACTCTATCATATGTGTCCTAAGAGGGTTTAACTACCCTACAATCTCAACTGTTCTTTCTCCCTCCAGCATAAACTGAATCCTGACTTTGACATCCTATGCCCTAACCTTCCCAGTCATCTCAAGCTCAGTCCACTCTGCTCTGACAAACCAACTTACTGGACAATTTCTCCCTGTTTCTAGACCACTACTGTCCTTACTGACCATCTACACCTGCCCTCCTCTTCTAAGGCAGCTCCATTCGGTTACAGCAACTTCTCCCAGACATCCAGAACCCAAGACAGTCTCCCATTTTCCTCAGGGCTTTTGTGTTTTTTGATCAACAGTTTCTCTACCTAGTTTGGGCACATTCCATTTCCTCTGTAACTTCAACATCCTTGTTCCTTTCTTGTGAGTCTCTTCCCATATCCACTCTGGCTTCAGCTTTCTTGACTGCAATGCCAATGGGCTTTGCTTCTGCTTTGCCTCAGTTTCTCACCGGGATTATCACAACTTGGCCCTCGCCTTTGTCTAGAACGCATTTGTTCTGCTTCTAAAATCTTCAGCTCTGAAATGGTCTCCTTTGGCCACAGTCTACTGACCTTTAAATTTTTCCAATTAGTAACTAGAATAATCTTTAATTTCTTCTGTGGGCACTATTTTATCAACTTCCCTTAAATAATATTTGCCTCCTTATCCATTCCACAGCTTGAGGTCATTTCAACTGTATCACATCTGCACCAGAAAATTCCTCATCCAGCTCATCCCTGCCCCCAGACCTGAAGTGCATTTGCTTTACCAGAGCCCAGTCCATGCCAAACCTCAAAGTCTTTTGTCTATCTTTCTAGTCTCCATGGTCTGAAAACTGCTGCTAAATGACACTTACTGATGCCAGCTGTTTTCCATACAAAGTTATGCTATCTAATGATAGCTGATCTTCCAAGACCACCTGGCACCCTTGCATTTGTCTCTGGTTGGCTCATCCAAATCTTTCCCATTCTTCTCCAGCCACAAATCCCACTGTTTCTCCCTCTTCTCAAATAACCTCTCCTGTTTAGTGAAAAGATATTTAAAAATATTCCGATCATTCGTTGAATTTATATCCTTTCTATTTCAAAGGTTCCCAGAAACATCTCTTATTCAAATCTCTTAAATTCACGCTTAGAGCAAGCAAGCCCATGTTTCATGTTGAGTTCTGTCACTTTTAAGAACCACTCTGAAGCCCAGTAAGTTTCCAGGTTGCACATAAAAAGCGTATGTTCAAGGACACAATGATTCCGGAGTTTGCCCTGGAATTGCCCCATCTCACCCACCTTCCTGTTGCTGACTATCTCTTGTTCTCCAGACTTCATGCCATCTCCACACAGCTTGATGTCCAAGGCTTTCAAGTTACCTCCCTGGTCAGTCGTTAGTGTTTGGCTGTGATCTCAGAGTCTTGGTCCGGTTTCTCCCTCTGAAGGACGCCTACTCACCTGGTCCTACGCTCTCCCTCACCTCTGTCCTGCCTGTGAGGAAGTTCCCACCCAGTCTGTGCTACACTAGGGTAGGACTATTAATCATCCACTCTGACAGGCATTTAATCTCTTTCACCATCAGCTACCATTCCTCAGGCTATAAACATGATCAAATTTCTGACATTCGAAAGAACTTTCCCTCTTGACCTTGCCTTCCCCTGAAGCAACCACCATCAACTCCCTTCTGCTCTCGCTAGCCAAATGCATGCTCTCTGTGCACTGTTGGTATGAATGTGCTCTCTCTCCAATCCCTCCCTCACCCCTTCATAGCCAAGCTCTAAAATAATAATCTGCCCTTGCTGCCTCTTCTTCCTCACTTTCCCGTCATTTCTCCACAAGATGTCTGCATTCCTGCAACCCAGCTTTTGCCTTCACCAGGTAGCGCACAGAAACAGATCTGGTTCTGGGGACCAATGTCCAAACTTTCAGATACAACCCGTACTTCTCAGCTTTCAACCGTTGATTCTTCACCCACTTAACAGTCTAAGATACTACTTTCCATCTCATCCTTCTGGTTTTCCTGATCTTTCTTTTTCTCTTCCGTCTCCTTTGCTAGCTGCTTTTGCTCAGTTTGTGCCTTAAGAGAAAGGTTGTTGGATCCCTATCTCTCATCCTGAAGACTGGGGTTATCTCTGGATCCAGCCTTTTTGTCTGGAGCACCAAGGCAAGGCTTGGTCCCTGCTCGGATCTACAGGGTGGATCTGGCTGGGAATCTCTTGGAATCATGCAGCTACCATAATGTTGGGGAGAGGTGAAATGTGGGGAAGCAGGGAGCTGGAGATAAGGGGGATAGGTTTCATAAGCTGCATTAGCTTCTGCTCTCCCAATTGTTTTAAGGTTGCCTATGGAGAGAGTGCAAACAAAGAGGAGGGGGTGGTATGTGAGGCAGGTGGTGTTTGTTACTATGAAGCATCACAGAACTAGGTCATGAAACTTTCAGAAAAAAAAACCCAATGAACAAAAGTATCACTCACCCCTCTTGCTTCACCACTACCAGTAACCTCCTCCAGAAGGGCAAATACATCTTTCCCAGAGATGGGAATAAAAGCTTACATTTCAGAGAGAAACGTCATTTCCTTTTTCCAAAGCTCAGTTTGAGACTGGAGCTGATAAAAAGAAGTGGCCTTTCAATTTATTCTCTCCGTAAAGGGCCACATCTTGAAGCAATTACTTCCATCTTTAAGTGTGGAACTTGACCCAGGGAGTTACTGACCAATGACAGAGGACTGGAGCCAGACCGGCAATCTGAAACCAGAATGAAAGATCGGGCCATGGAAAGACATGAAAGGGAACATGTGTCCCTTTGCCCTTTGAAGTAAGAGGCCTAGGCAATGCCAAAAAGCTGCTTTTGTGAATAACACTGCTGAGAAGTGCCTGTAGTCAACCTGGGTTCGAGTCCAGACTCGGTCCCCACTAATGAAACCATCCCTCTGAACCTCAGTCCCCTTTCCCCGTGAAAGGAGGGTAAAGCACTTACTTCATGCTGTGGTACGAAGACGCGACATCAAAGGTAAACTGGAGGAAAGCAGTTATTTCTGCCTCAGAAATCTCCCAGGGAGGCAGGTTTAGGGAATAACTGGTGAATCCCTATTTTCTTCACTTGTGCCTCAAGTGTCCTACCTCCTGAGACAGATCTGTGCTCTCACAGGATCATGTACAGAGCTCTGTTTAATATTCTTTGTGAAACAGAAATACCTCCTTAGTGCTCTTGGGAAATTAGCCAGGTGCTAATGACACTTGGAGTTTACATGCCTGGACCCATTATCCCACACTCAACTCAAGGGTAGGAACTGGGTATTCTGGGCCCCAAATCCCCACACTCAATGTCTTAAAACTGGTGATTTGTGATAGCTCTTTTTTTTTAAAATTTTATTTATTTATTTGACAGAGCAAGAGATCACAAGCAGGCAGAGAGGCAGGCAGAGAAAGAGGGGGAAGCAGGCTCCCTGCTGAGCAGAGAGCCCAACACGGGGCTCGATCCCAGGACCCCGGGATCATGACCTGAGCTGAAGGCAGAAGCTTTAACCCACTGAGCCACCCAGGCGCCCAAGTTCTGTTTTTAACGAAACTGAAATAACCATACTCCACTTCTAAGAGGTGAGCATTGTAGAGCCCATATTGTCATCCCTGTTCTCCATACATAAGAACATAGGTTTGACGACTTTCCCAGATCAACGGCAAAAGGTGAGTCTATAGAAAGTCATGTCTGGAAGAAAAAAAAAAGAAAGAAAGAAAGAAAGAAAGAAAGAAAGTCATGTCTGCTGACTCCAAATGCCAAAATCTGTCTCTCCCCATCTCACCTAAATGGCAGCCAAGACAATGAGGTTGTCTAAAACCTGGGACTCCAGGTCAGGTGAGAGGACTGAAATTGAGGCTGGTGTTCTTTAACATAACCCCAAAGCGGGAGTGTGTCCTCACAAGGAGGTTTGCATCCTTTCTTCCTCCCCATGTGGCTCCCCTAACCTGTTTCCTTTTTGACACTGATCCTCTTTTCTGCTCGACACTGACTACATCTGTAAATGGCTAGTCCCTAGAAAGCACTCCATTTCACTGCCAGCTCTGTGTAAAAAAGTCTTTTAACAGCTACATTGCATCAGCTTCTTCCTTAAGGTCATCATCCTCTGGAGAAAGGTCAGAGGCTGAGGAGTGTGCTGGGCAGGACTCTAGAGGCCACCTTAGAAAAAGCCACCAGGGACCTCAGCGCATCAGCAGGCCATTGAGAACACAGATTTTGTTGCTGGTCTGAGCTAGTTATGACAAGGAGGCTGCTGCTTCATGTCTGTGTTCCTGGGGTGCTAATTCTGGAAAGCCCAGAGTGCAGCCCTCAGAGACGCTGCTAGGCAGTGCCTTGATGTGCTTAGGAAAGAGAAGGCAAAGGTCAGCCCCTAGCCCCAGACTACCCAGACCTGGAAAAACAAATCCAGTCTGTGATCTCTCTAAGACCCATTTATAGATTTCTTGGAAAATGACTCTTTCTAATGGAGAAGGTTCCCTGGGAAATCCATACCTGTTCAGTGAGTCTGAGACCATACCTGAGTAAGTGCTTCCAAGAGACAGTCCCCAAAGATGCTCACAGCTGCACCCTAAATCTTGCAGAGGGCTTCAGACAAGGATTTGCCCTCAGATGGGTCCATCATCTATGTGCTGCTCACATGGACCGGCTCTGATTTGGTCTAACCCCAAGGTCTTCACGCTCCCTCCCTCTGGAGACCAGATGGATTAATGCGTAGAAAAAGACAGATGGGAACTAAGAGATCAGCACCCAGCAGGGGTGGGTGGAGGAGTGTGCGGCTTACAAGTTGGATGAGGTGCTAACTCTCTCCCATCATGGGCTCCTGGAGGGAGGAGAACAAACAGCTGTGGGAGATGCAGCTTGGTGGGGTTGCTGGAGCCTATGTGAGTAAGCACAGGGTTGGGGCTATGGTGGTTGGGTTTGGCTTCTGAAAGTCCCACAAGCGCTCTAGCCAGTGGAGAGGGTGGAGTCTAGAGCAGGGGTTGCCTGATTAGAAGTCTGTGGGCCCGGCTTGGCCTGTAGGTATGCGGGATGTGGTTCACATGTAGGGTTTTTTTTTTTTCCCCATTTAAATTAGTTGCCAGTGTTTTTAAAATAGAAAGACTTATCTTTAAATCTGGATTTCCAGGGAAGCTTGGGTGGCTCAGTCGGTTAAGCCGCTGCCTTCGGTTCAGGTCATGATCCCAGAATCCTGGGATCAACTGAGTCCTGCATCAGGCTCCTTGCTCATCGCGAAGTCTATCTACTTCTCTCTCTGCCTCTGTCTGCCCCTCTGTCTGCTTGTGCGCTCGCTCGCTCTCTCTCTCTCTCTGACAAATAAATAAATTAATTAATTAAAAAAATCTTTTTTTTTTAAAGATTTTATTTATTTATTTGACAGAGAGAGATCACAAGTAGGCAGAGAGGCAGGCAGAGAGAGTGAGAGGGAAGCAGGCTCCCTGCTGAGCAGAGAGCCCGATGCGGGACTCGATCCCAGCACCCTGAGATCATGACCTGAGCCGAAGGCAGCGGCTTAAACCACTGAGCCACCCAGGCACCCCAAATACATAAAATCTTAAAAAAAAAAATCTGGGGCGCCTGGGTGGCTCAGTGGGTTAAAGCCTCTGCCTTCAGCTCAGGTCATGATCCCAGGGTCCTGGGATCGAGTCCCACATCGGCCTCTCTGCTCAGCAGCGAGCCTGCTTCCCTTCCTCTCTCTCTGCCTACCTGTGATCTCTGTCTGTCAAATTAAATAAAATCTTTAAAAAAAAAATCTGGATTCCCAGCCTTTTGTGAAAAATGAGAATATCTAACAGCACTGGGCCTACGTGGGCAGTCAGATCCAAGCAAGTAGAGGCTGCCTCCTGCAGACAAGGCCACTCCGTGCACTGGAGAAGTATGACCAAGAAGAGAGTCCCCAAGGGTGTCAGTGTCAATAGGCAGTTCAGAAGGCCCCACACTGACTGAGAAAGGACCTTGTTGAGAGCCCTTTGGGCCGTGGAGCAAGAGGCTGGGCTTGGCTCAGGGCAGGAATGGTCTCTGAGGGCTGGCAAAAAGAGGCAACTGTTTGTCTCCCTTCTCTGCCTCAGGGCTGGGAGTCCTTCCTGTTCCTATCACCAGAAGCCAAGAGTCCTGCAGTCCAGGATCTGCCCGCCCCCAGTTCCCAGGACACATGTGTAATGGGGTCCCAGCCATCCACAGCTCCACCTCAGCACTGTGGAGAGTTAGGTGCCTTTTCAAAGAGCACCAAGCATATCTCAGGAAAGGGTCAGCATGTGCAGCAGAAAGTTCAACAGGGGATTTGGAGTGGAGAACTCAAACCTCTCCAGCCCAGGTGCCACCAAGCCCAGCAGACACATGAGTGGGAGCTGAGGCTCAAATGGGTCCTATGACCAGAACCCAGAATGTGCCAAAAGTGAGTGTTCCACACTCCCTTCATTTTATCCTTGAAAGATGGAAAGAACACAGGGAAAGTGATGAGCATAAAAATAACTTGGTTTAGGGGCGCCTGGGTGGCTCAGTTGGTTAAGCGTCTGCCTTCAGCTCAAGTCATGATCCCAGGGTCCTGGGATCGAGCCCCATATAGGGGCTCTCTGCTCAGTGGGGAGTCTGCTTCTCCTTCTCCCTCTGCCCCTCCCCCCTGCTTGTGTGTGCACACGCGTGCTCTCTCTCTCTCTCTCAAGCAAATAAATAAAATTTAAAAAATAATAATAACTTTGGTTAGTTTGGGAAGATCTTTAAACCTGAGATGTGACAAATAAGACCTACCGCACTTCAAAATCTACCGGGCCACAACATCCAGCTCTGGCACACACAAACCCCATGCCTGGAACCTCACTCATAACACAAAAAAGATTTAGAATAAACAAGAAATCAAAGGTATCTGAGCTTAAGATTTTTTCAAAAGTCTAAATCCAGTCTGTGGGCTGATGCTTAGAAGGACAAGACAGCCTGCCCAGGTGGTGCTGGGACTAACGTCAGGACCCCTGGCACAGAGAGGCTGACAAGGGGGCAGAATCTCGAAGAGCAGCCAGGACAGGTGGTCAGGTAGCAGACACCACACGCAGCCGTTCTCTGACCCCTGACTACGTGGCTACCCACCAAGCACTGCCTTCCTGAAACATCAACCTTCTGACATCTTCCTGGCACATTTGCCTTCCACATTCAAATCTTCTTGGTCTCTGCCTGGGGTTCTGTAACACTCTATCACCCATCTCCCTCATCGCCATCTCAAATCCACAGCTTGCACGGCCTTGACAATCTAGAGGGCTCTCCCATCACTCTTTGTGAAAATGCTTTCCTGCCATTAGAGATCTTTCCATCAGGCTATTTTCTTTCCTGGCCTTCAAAAGAAAGATACTGCTTGAAAAAATAAACTCAATTCAACTTCTACAGAGATTTAGATTTTCAGGGAATAGGATGAGCAAGAGAAATGCATGCAATTTAAATAGAAAAATCAGGGGGCGCCTGGGTGGCTCAGAGGGTTAAGCCTCTGCCTTTGGCTCAGGTCATGATCTCAGGGTCCTGGGGTTGACCCTGAATCGGGCTCTCTGCTCAGTGGGGAGCCTGCTTCCCCCTCTCTCTCTGCCTGCCTCTCTGCCTAACTTATGATCTCTCTCTCTATGCCAAATAAATAAATAAAATCTTAAAAAAAAAAAAAGAAAAATCAAACAGAGCCAAGAATGTGGTAACTTATTAATCAGAGTTGAAAAGAAAGCAAACTAGAGTGCAAACAGCTTCTGAGTTGTTGGAACTAGTTTTTTTTTTTTTTTTTTAAGACATCTGCATATAAATACTAACTTTTCTTAAAAAGTTCTTCAAAGGCACTCAAAACTAAGAAATACTTGGGAACCAAAACATTTATCCTAAGACCAAATGTCAGACTCAAAGCCTGTGTTCATTATCATTCAACCAAGAAAAGACTTGAACGCTGATCATGACAATAAAAAATGTTAAGAGCTTTGGGGGAAAGATTGAAAGCAGTTATCTGACTGAACCCGTTCATGTTAAGGGACTGTCATTCTTTAAATAATTAGTGAGCACCTTCTATGTGCCAAGTGCTACAGCAGGAGTTACAAAGCATAAACCATGACTGAAGTTTATGTGTCTATTTCCCAAAATAACTGAAAATGCAAGAATGATTCAAGGACATCAGACTGATCACCTTGAGAACTCACAAAATTTCTAATTACCTTCTCAACAGTTTCTGAAAAGACTGAATAAAAACTCAACACCCCTTCCTAAAAACAGCAACTCATCATTTACAATAGGGTAAAACTACTTGAGAGTAGAAAAAAGATTATCATACTCTGAGCTAAAAAAAAGCTTCTAAGTGATAGTAAAGAAAATTATACAGCAAGATTCAAAAATGGAAAAAACTTCACACTGATGGGAAGCCTAACAAAATCAGAGGACTAAACTCTATCTGTGGTGTGAATAGGGCTTTGTAAATTATACGCACATCTGATGACAACAAGGACCAAAAGGAAACCAGGCACTGAAAAGATTTATTTGAATGGTATGAGAACAGGTAAATTTTTCATTTTGATAACCATTAGATTACATTAACATATTCTTTACGAATTAAGTCCTATCAGAGAAGATTACAAAGTGGGAGGGCAAGAGTGAGATGGGAAGAGGCAGGAGAAAACCTAACTGGGGGGCCTGGGTGGCTTAGTTGGCTGGGCATCCGCCTTAGGCTCGGGTCATCAGGGTTCCAGGGGCCTGGGATCCAGCCCCACATCCTTCTGCTCAGCAGGAAGCCCACTTCTCCCTCTCCCTGCCTTCTGCTTGTGCTCTTGCTATCTCCCTCTCTCTCCAATAAATAAAGTAAAACCTTAAAAGAAAAAAAAAAAGAAAGAAAGAAAGAAAGAAGCCAACTGCCTTTCTAAAATCCCAGATGCCACCCACTGTGAAGCTGTGCCTTGAGAAGAGAAGGGTGACTTTGCCCCTGAACCCGAACCCTGGGAGAAAGTGCCACCTGGGAATCTGTCTAACCTGCCCAACAGGTTATTCCTCTCAGGCCAGTCCTTCCCGCCCTCTCCTCCCCTGCAACTCAGAGTTCCTGGCTGGTTTCACCTGCTGTATAAACACCGCACATGGAGCAGCCCAGCCCACCTCCAGGCAGGATGGGGAAGTAAGCAGTGAGCACGGTGACCTGGACACAGAAAGGAACTTTACCACAGGAGCTGCTTTAGAACCTGAGGCTTGCTCACGCGCATGCGCCCCCGCCCTCCCCACCCCCGCCCGCTTACCTGCTGAAGCATCTCTTCAGCGGCATTGAGTTTCACCTGGTGTCCTTCCAGACACACTTCCAGGTCCCGGATCTTCTCTCCTTGGGCTTCCACTTGGTCTGTGAGGACACTCACCTGTCCCAAGAAATAAAGCAATGCTGGAGGAGCAGAGACGGCTCACCTGGGGCTGTGAGACCAGGCTGCCGATCCTTACGTAAAGATGGCTTTCCTTTTTGGCAGGCGGCGCGTCACGGGTGGAGGAGTGAGGATTCTGGATGAAGAAAACTCCAGCTGCCTTCCTACCTCGCCACTGCCTCACTGACGCTGCCGCGTTTCCCGGCTCTTGAGGCACTCGAGAGAGAAACACCCGGCGGTCACGGTCACGCGCGCTGCCTCCGGGCTGGCCTCCTGCTCCTCAGCCCGCTCACCGAGCTCACTCAGTCTGGACCTCCAGGCATATCTCGGCTGGCTTGCCAGGGCTCCTGCCACCTCGCGTGGAAGGGCAAGCCAAGCTCCTGGGGAGACTAGCCAATGACCTTCCCTCTCTCTTCAGGGTGTGATGACTGCTCACCTATCAGGCGGGGCTTCTGAAGCAATTAAGGAATGTGGGATGTAAAGGGCATGTATTAGCACTGACAGAACTTGGCTCCAGGGAGGTGTTTGTGCCTGACAGGCCAAAACCTGACTCTAAGTCATAACACACACCAGCCCCACGGCACATACAGCGGCAGGAAAGTCCTCCACCTTAAAAAACACGGAGAAAATCTGTTGGAATTAATAAAAATCCACTTATAGAAATCACTGAAGTTATGTCCTCAATACATACCTAGAGGATTTCCATTGCCTGCTCTCATAGCAAACTGCTCCAGGATCCTCCTTTTTATTAAAAAGGTGCCTCAGAGCAGGAAGATGAAGAAAGAGAATGAGTGGCCTCCCCAAACAGAGAAATCAATGACTGGTAAACTAAGATCTTTTAGACACTTCGGGTTTTTAACCAATGGTGGAGTCGTGGCCACTTACATATAGATTATCCTAAGCGATTTCTCAGTCTGTAAAGTAATGACAGCCGGAGTGTGAAGGAGTTAGTGTGAACTCACTTCTGTTTCAACAGACTATCAATCATAAAGCTCACTTTACAGGGAAAAAATCTACTACTGCCACTTGAAGCCTTTCATTTTCATATTCCCACATGATTAAAGAATGACTGGAACATATTCCTGAAGTTGGTAAGTAGTGTGCTAATATTCCACGTACAGTCCCCAAAACAGGCACCTTCTGTCAGTTTGGGCCCATGTGAAACACAAACCTTTGTGGTGGTGTGTTCAATCCTCGTGACCCAACACTATCAGCAGTCCTGGCCTTTTTTAGCTACCAACCCTACCTTCAAAAGAGTACGGATTCTTTGGGGTGGCCTTTCAAATCTCCCTGGTTTCCAGAGTTTCTATTTGGGAGGGATGTGTGATGGTTAATCTGATTATGAGGATTAACACATACTGTCCGCACCACACCTCGGAGTCATGCGCTGGGGTTACCCGGAAGAATGATCTGAGGTCTCTTGCGCTCCATAGCCTGTAGAGCTTGGCTGTGCCTGACTCAGGATATACAGGGCTACAGTGTCCTCACAAAACTGAATACTCAGAAGGATGATGGAGAGGCCCAGAAAATTGGGACAAATGTATAAAGATCCTAGAATGTGACCTTTACTCAAAAGGAAACACGTTTTGAGTCCCTACTACATGCTAGCCATAATTTTAGGCACTGGAGGGAATATAGATGTGGTAAAAAAGGGAGGGGGTGAAAAGCCTTACCTAAAAAAATTACATTCTCATGAAGATAGAAAAGATTCTGGTTTTAGTCCACATGCTGCTGAAGCGAGCACAGAAGATTTGGGGTTTCTTTTTAATTTACTCCGAAAACAAAGTATTTTGTTATGTGTGATTTGCCTTGCTCCTCTACGAGTAGACCCAGGAAAACATTCTGGACCAAGTGCTTCAATTAATTCATTCTGGCTAAGCTGCCTTATAAGTGAAGCAAGAGGTTCTAGTTGAGGGGCCTAGCAGCTCCATGGGGGCCCACTACAAAACAGAGTGATCACCTAGGAGCAGCTCTGAAAGTCTGGTCACAAGCTCCTGGAACAGAAACCACAAGGATCCACCTCTGACTTCCATGATTAGCAGGTTCCCAACTGTGTTAGGACTGTTGCAATAAGGATTATCCAAGGAGTCAGGATGTTTTAAAACAAACAAACAAACAAACAAAACCTGTGAATGTCAAAGAGAACATTATCACACAGGACTCCTTTATTAAATTAAATTCCTTTAAAAAGGAACGTGTTAGTTCCGCCACAAAGGTTCCCATTTCGAAAGTCTGCGAGATCACCCTGTTTGCTGTAAAAATTTAAACCGGACACTCTGATTAATCATGTCATTGGGATGGACTTTCAAGTTATACACATCCCTCAAGATACATGCGATATAAGGTGCCATATAACCCAGCCCCTCCTACCTCTCTGAAGGTAGCTCCCCACCAGACTTCTTCAGGGTCATAAACTCCAGCCACAAAGACCCTCGCTTGCTCCTTCCTACACACCAAGCACTGTCCTTGCTTAGGGTGTGCACTGGACAGACTACCTCCTCTGACTGGAATGTGCTTCTCCAGGCATCTGCAGGGCTCCCTCCCTAGCCTCCTTCAGGACTCCCCCTCTCAGGGAGGTCTTCTCTGACTACATAGTCCTCACCTTGCTTTCTTTTTCTCCATAGTATTTATCACTGCCAGAAACATTTTATGTATTGGTTTGTTGTATATATTTGAACCCATACACATGTACATAGACACACACAGACACAGACACACAAGCTGTAAGAACAGGGAGCTGGTTTAGTTTTGTCTCCACTGCAACCCTAGCACCTAAAACCAGTGTCCGCCAAGGGGTGAGCACTCATTTGTTTAATGAACAAATTATGGAGAAAAAAATCCCCGAAAATGCAAAATTATGTAATTGTATATTTGGTGTGAGCTTAATTTTTTAAAAATGGGGCAGGACAGGAAAAAAATGTCAAGGAAGAAAGGTCAAAATGTTAAAACTCTTTTTGATTTTCCAAAGTTCCTAAAATAATCATTTATTACTCTTAGATTCATAAAACGAAGTAGAGGGACGCCTGGGTGGCTCAGTGGGTTGGAGCCTCTGCCTTCGGCTTGGGTCATGATCCCAGGGTCCTGGGATCGAGCTCCGCATCGGGCTCTCCGCTCCGTGGAGAGCCGGCTTTCTCCTCTCTCTCTGCCTGCCTCTCTGCCTGCCTCTCTGCCTACTTGTGATCTCTGTCAAATAAATAAATAAATAAAATCTTTAAAAAAGAAAAAAAAAAGAAGTAGAAAGGTGAAATAGAAGGAAAAAAGCCAAACATATGGCAGCCTCTTCATTCCAGTGCTCTAAGCTAAAGCCCACAGTCTGCGGAGGGTTCCAGAACCCTACCTGCCTCCTGCCCTGTTTCACTACTACCCTTCAAAAGCTTTTTAATGAGCCAAGATTGGAACAGTCATCTTCTTATTCTCCAAATCAATAATCACAGTGTCTGACAGTGAACAAATGCTAGATTTACAAAACTGAGAGTTAAGACAGTGGAGAACCCCTACCACAGAGACAAACCTCACATAAGAGGGCTCAATGTTCTGTCCTGCCAGGGAACCTGAGTCTTCAGAAAATAAAATGTTCCTTGACTATCTTTCTCCATAAAAAGTTTTGGAGTTCCTCTCTTTGAAGCAAGAAAGTCTTCAAAGACTCATGAGCCCATGTTACCAGCCCCAGGGGACTTGGCCTCAAAGGAATCAGTCTGGATCCAGCTCCAGATGATCTGGGTCTGATCCAGTCAGCATCCACCCTATGTCCGTATCACTCATGGCTGGTTTATTAGAGCCAGGAAGACACATCTTATCTCCCTTACAAGGCTTCTGGGCTCCTAGAGGACAGGGCCCCATTCATCAGCCTGGCCACAGAGCTTCCAGTATATAGAAGAAGTGGGTGCTCAAACAGTACAAGATGAATAAATGAATGCATTCACAGCCCGAAGGCCAACTCCAGCTGAACTGTGGCTTCAGTTACTTTCTGCTTTGTTTCAGGAAGAGTCTTTTTAAAACACACACTTTCAAAGAGAATAGATCCAACAGAAAAAACCTCTCGTGCCTCCCTCCCAGTCAGGGTACGTACAGAGCTGGAGGTAACAAGATAAGCTGTTTCCCACGAAAGCGGACCCACCTGTAAAATGAGGGACTCCTTATCTCCTTCTAGACGTGCCAAGCGTTCCTGGTACGTTTCATTATTAGCAGCACCTTGGTGATTTACCTGGGACTAAAAGGGGGGAAAAAAAACTATGTACTTAAAAGGCTGGAAAAACATCTTCCCAGTTTCCAAATGAAGTATGCAATTTGTGAGGACAGTTTCGCTGGTTGCATGTGCAAAACCACCCACCTAAACAGGAAACCACAGGATTTCAAAACTACTATGAGGAGGACCACTGATAGGTGTGCCTTGAACGCTGGTCATACCAGCCCCTGGATGACCTCACCCTTGGCCGGGAAGGCCTCGATGGAACTCCAGACCCAGTGGTGCTGCACTTGACTGGGCATGTCGGGTCGCGTCGGGTGGAGGTGGAGGCCCAGCCCGCCAGAGGCCCCAACGGCGAGGAGACTACTCTTCGAGGAGGCCCGGGAGCTGGTACATTCGCCAAGGAACTATGTGGGAACCAGTCCCGCACAGATCTTGGTCTCTCCTGACTCCCATACCAGCGTTCTCCAGAGCCGAGGCTCTGCTCACAGCACGGAGGCCTGTCTGGAGCGCCATGGGGAACGTGGAGGATGGGGGACCCAGCGGCAAGGCATGCAGTGTGTTTGCTTGTCTCAGCTCTAACACTGCAGGAAAAGGTGAAATATCCAAGAAGACTCCGAGTGACAGTCAGAGGGACCTCAAAGAGCTAACAGGAAACAAAATATCCAGAAGCTGGAAAACAGATGAGAGGGAGAAGCTGTGAACTGGCAGATGGTGGGGTGGGGTGGGGGGCAGGATTGATAAAATGCTCTGAGCAAGAGATAGGAGGCTGCAGGCACTTTTTGGGTGTGTCTGACCTGGTTGCAGGCAGGGAGGAGAGAGAGAGGTGGCTGCCAATGGTCCTGAATTGGTCCAATGCCATTCACACTCCCTCCATGCTTAATGGAAGGCCGAAACCCAGAGGCCCAGAGTAGGCCATTCAGGGGTTTGGCAACCTGAAAAAGCAGGTCTTATTGCTAAATGGGTAAGTGACAATCATCATAATCTGGGCTGGTCCAGAGGAGTAAATGTTCTGAGGTTTATGAGGCAGTATCCTCCATTCCAAAGGCAAATCATAGTTGTGCAAAGGAGTGGGTCAGAGAGGAACCCAGGCACAGAGGGCTGGAGGTGGCCCCCTTCTCAGCCCATTTCCCTACCTTCCGACCTTCAGAATGGGCTTGCCAAGGGCACTCCTTCCTTCACTTGTCCCCCTTCCCCAGTGCACACCAGGTAAGGGCAGGGGCAGAGCCAGTCCTAGTCCTGGGACAGAAACAGGGACTGAGAAACAGGCACCACATTCAAGGCCTGGCACGTCACTTGTTAGAGAATCACGTGCTGCTGGAGATGCAGGGGGAGGGCCCGCCCGGGGGCCGGTTCCCAGGGCGGCTGTGCCAGGCCACAGTGCTCACTGCCCTGGGCTCTAGCCGCTCTCTAGTCTGAGTCTTGTTCATTGTTGTGGAAGCTCTTTCATACCATAGACAAAGGGCCTTCACAATCACAAATGAATTCTTTGTGAGGATGGCAGTTTATTGTTGTGACATTAATTCTGCTCCTCACACGGTCAAACTCCAATGAGTAAGCGAGGATGTAATTATCACCCATATTTTCTCAGACCCTCAAAGGAGAGAAAAATAATTGCTAACAGCAGGTCAAGAGCTTCTCTGTGGAACAACTCACACCATAGTGAGAAAAGAACCCAGGCCCCCAGGGGAAGCCGTGCGTGTCCTGCCCCAGGACCACAGTCAGCACGTGTAAGGGGCTGCCCAGCACTGCCACTTCTCCGCGGGTGGTCACAGAGAGAAGCCCAAAGGCACAAGACTCCAGCAAGCCACCACATTGCTGTGCCTCAGGCAAATGGCACTCAGTACGTCCCTCACATTACAGGTCTACCCGTACAGTCACCCAGAGACACAGCTATTTTTACTAACTGACCCCAAATTGAGTTGATGTCGTAAACTCAGTTAATACACAAATGCATGCCATTAGAGTCTCTAACAGATGCTAGACCGTAGTTTAAAAAAAAAAAGAAAATCTGGGTCTACTCTAGCAGCCAGCAGAAAAAGCAAAGCACAGTGAGTTACAAGATGCCCAGATCAGTACGGTGAATAAAGTCAAAATGACGGCCTAGGAGAAATGTAACTATTCCTACAGAAAGGACAGACTTCAAAGTTTTCAGAGAGAGACTCTATGCAGTGGGGTAGACATCCAATATCCATGATGCTAACCTCACAGCAAACGGGGCCCAGCAGAACTCACTGCTTTCTTGGGATGCCCTCTAAATAGGTCAAAGGTTAACGGATCCTCTGGGCCAAAGGCACAAGAAATTCATCGGAGACCAATCTAATGTGGAGATACATAGCAAGCTCTTACATAGTGCTTGACATCGCCAGGTACCGTTTCGAGCACTTTACATGCCTTAACTCTTTTAATATTTCCCATAAGCCTGTGAGAGAAGTACTATTTTGAGTCCATTTTGCAGATAAAGGAACCGAGGCACAAAGTGTAAGAACAAGGCATAAACAGTATTTTGCCTAAGTGACTACGTACTAAATTAGTAAGTTTTCTGTTACGGCTTAATTGAAGATATATATAATTAATTGAGGATAATATATAAAAATTTATATATTGGGATTGTATGAAAATTCACTTAAAATAAGGTTTGAAAACACTGTCTGAACCTAAGTGTCCATTAATAAAGGAGTGGCTAGGGGCACCTGGGTAGCACAGTGGGTTAAGCCTCTGTCTTCAGCTCAGGTCATGATCTCAGGGTCCTGGGATCAAGCCCCGCATCAGGCTCTCTGCTTGGTGGTGGGCCTGCTTCACCCCCCTTTCTCTGCCTGCCTCTCTGTCTACTTGTGATCTCTGTCAAATAAATAAATAAAATCTTAAAAAAAAATAAAGCAGTGGCAAAATAAACTATGGTTCATCCACATTATGGATAGTTTGTGACATTCCAAAACATGAATATAAGACATATTGGATAGTGAAAATAGCAAGATCCAGAGTCATACAAAGTGACATTAGAAAACAATACTGTGGGGCTCCACGCGTGTATGACATATGAATGAAAATAAACTGACCCAGTGACTGGAAGGCTACACAGCAACCATGATAGTGCTCTCTCCTGGGGAAGTGTCTGGGCTATGGAAAGCTGGGGATGGGAGGTTTGGTCAAGGTGGGCTTTTATTTCAACCATAACAATTTTTGTAAGAAGCTCAAGTATTTTCTTGATAAATAAAATACACTTTAAAATCTAGAAGCACTGTTTGAGTACCAACGATGTTGGTTCCTGGTACTTCCTTCCTCCTACAACAGCCTGAGGGACACACCCTCTCCCAGCAGGCACGCTGCCCCGTAGGACAGTGTGCCTGGCACAAAGGCACCTCCCTTGCCCCAAATCACTATTTGAGAGTAACAGAGCACCTTCCCCTCTTGTTCAGCCTACCAAAATCACCACTGTTCTCTAGCAAGCTTTCGAGAGGTATTAAACAGCAGTGAAATGGAGACAATGTCCCGAACACAAGTCTGCAGGATCACCATCCTATGCTTTTCCTGACACAATGAGCCAGATCTTTGCAATCTAGGTAAGACTGATACCTTGAAAACTGCAGTCCTGTAGAAAGGCACAGACCAGGATAAAACACCATCTCCACTGAGCACAGAGCCACGAAGAGGATTATTTTAGAATTATCTTGCTGAATGCCAACACTCCTCAGCCAAAGGTGAGGATTTCATTAGGGGAGAAAAGGCACGTGGTTATGAAAATATCATTCCAATAACTCTGAAACATGTTTAAAAAAGAGTTGAGACCCCGCTCTGTTTTGTCCTACTTTAAAAAGAGCTTTTGTTTGTCTAAGGATATACTGTATATCCCCTAACTGTAACAGTGAAATCACAATAGAAGGCTCAGATCAATTTGGAGATTGTACGTCTGGACCCCAAGTGATCCTCAGGTTTGGGAGTCTATGAAATTCTTGTCCATGTTCTCTAGGAATCAGTGATAGAGTGGCTGCCTAGCTCTCCACGCGTGAGGTCAGACTGGGAGACCCCTGCTGGCATTCCACCGACGGAAGCCAGTCAAGTCAAATTCTGAAGGGTGCTACGTGCTGAATTTCTATTCTTCCACACTCTACATGGCAGGGAAATTTAAATGAGAATGCTACCCTGTTCTGCTCTTTCGAGGATGCTCATCCCTGATGAATAAAAATGACCTCTTATTTATATTCAACTAATGAGGTTAGCCTCTAGGCTAGACCTAATAGATTATTGATGTACCAGGTAGGATACACATCTATCTGATGTTCTCTCCTGTTTTGATGGTTATTTCTACAGATGTGACAGAAGAAAAATGGGTCTTCTCGTTCAAATTTTCTATGGTCAGAGCTGTTCCTCCATCTATAACCAATGTCAGTATACCTGATATATTGCATGGGGCCAAGAGATACTGTGTGGAACCCTGGGAACTGTGTGCTCCGTGGAGGTGGAATGGCCACTACAGATGAACATTTCCATGTCCTCTTGCATCTTGACCAAAGAATGCCACAGTGGAACAAGCTCCCTCTCTCGTATCACAGAACTGAATGGATGGGGAGGCCTTCCTGTACATACGTTGTCAGTAATAGGGAAACTTCAGCCTAGATTACTTATCAAAGCTGTATTCTCAAGAGTGTGGGCAATCCATTCTCTAAAACCCAGAACTCTTGAAGGCAAATAGAAGACTCAGGCCATAACGGTCAGATCAAGGTCTTCCCGAGGCCTTGGCAGTAATGTTTCTGTGAGTCCTCGGGAAGAGAGAAAACACAGCATCTTGACTCTTGCAAGGCAAGCCTGGCAGCTCCAGCAATGGACAGTCTAGTGCAGGGCTATTTTCTAAGCCTTTCTTAAGTGGAAAAGAAAGGCTTAGGATGGTGGAGCAGCCATGCAGGGTGTTCTGTGGTTGGGGTCATGGAGTTGGTCATGAGAGTTAATCAGCCTTAGTGTATCGGAGAGCCGGGAGAGGATGGAGGACTGTGTGTCCAGGAAGGAGAGTACTGGCTAGCCAGATTCCAGCATGAACAGTCTCTACAGAAAGGGCAGTCTGGGCCAAATAAGGACACTAGCCTAATCTGGACTGAGTCCTGCCTCCACCTCTCCCACAGGTTGGTGAAGAAGAAGTTTACTCTTGGTAAGTTCCTCATGCACTGAGAGCTGACTGCCAGCAGACTCAAGAAATAAAGCAGGCTTTCTCTCTCTTGGGGGACACTGAATTTTAATTAGGGATGAGATTATCCAGGGACATTTAAAGCCCAAAAAAGGACTATCATTAGTTGTAAAAACCAAACCAAACAAAAAACCTCCAGACAATTTTTCCCTTGCTTTCTTGCTCAGGATGGGGGTGGGGGAGGTGGAGATGAAGACCAATACGAAGAACTCTTCTGAACCCCGGAATCTCCTGTCTGTCCAGAACAGGCCGGATCATCACGTTTACTGCAACTACATGGCACAAGTGAGGGCTGCCACCTTCTTAGAGATACTCTCACCCCTCCCAGCCACCTGATCCCAGCATGGATGTGTGGATCCTTCCTCTGAAATTTTAAACTTGGGAATGGAAAATGGAAGTGGTTGTGTAGAAGGTTCTCAGGTTTGATCAGGTTTGTCATTAGCAATGTCCTCGTTCATGGGAAGACGTGGGTGCAAGAAGACTCCGCTAAGAAGCCAACATGCATGGAAACACAAATAAGAGCCAAGAAGGAGATGAGCGGCATTCTCACCTCTGGCTCATGTGGTCTCAAGGCAGCAAATGCATTTCTGCCCTTCCTGTTGGTTGCCTCCAATCTGCAGTGGTTCAAGCTGAGTTTCTGCTGCCGAAATCCAAAACCCCAAATCCCTGGCCCATGCATTTATCTCAAAGGGTGATAAAGCAACCGAGCGAAACTTACTTCTTGGGCAACAAGAAAGAATTCCTGCTATCTGGAGAGAATATAGTTACAAAGTTACAAAGAAATTCTGCCTACTGTTGATTTTCTGAACTGGCAGCTGAAGAAAGAATGGTCAGTTCTGAGCCAACTGTAGTTAAAACCAGGATCCTTGTTGAAGGCCAACAGGGATCTACTCTGTGGCACAGAGCGTGTCTGTATGGGATATACTGGGATAAAAATGGCACCCAGTCTCCTTCATGTGGGAAATGGAGGACTTCCTCTCCCTGACCTGTTGGCCTCCATGATTCTCCATGGAGAGCAAGAAGGTTAAGGCAGGGAATGTTACAAGATGCATGAGGCCCATGGGTATCCACTGGGCACACATGGTGGGGGATGGCTGGGGGGGGGGAGGGAGATACAAAAATAAGTGAAAACACAACAATAAACAGGAAGGTTAAGGAGGGCTAAGAGGATGAATGGGAAATGAATAAATGAAGGGTGATAAGAACATGAAACTACCTAACCACCATTTAAGAAGCTATGTTGAAAGATGGACCTGTTTTACACCGCTGGACAAATGTGGAGTCTAGGGGGGGAGGCCAAGAGCTGCGGGTCCTCCACACCCACCCTTTGCCCAGCTGGAAATCAAGGCAGGGGATCCTCGGAGACTCTGCTGTGGGGCTTCCATATGCAAATACAGAATTCCTACAGCTTCCTGCCACACAGGTAGGACATCTGCAGAAGGATAGCCAGGAATGGCTAGGAGGTAGGGTTACACTAACCATGTGTGATCTCAGCTAGAATCCCTCATTTTGGGCCTTCCCAGCTTTTAAATGGAGAAAGTTCTACCTCACAGAGCAATCAATGCAGAGGGTCAGTTAGGTCATTAATCACAAAAATGTGTGGGAATACAAGTACAGAATGTTCTTTGTAGAGGGATGCGCTAGTATTTCCAGTTTCTGAATGATCGTGGAAATATGGAAATCATTTAAATGGCATTGTTTAAGCCAAAAGACCAAAGTACAGTTGGAAGCAGTTCCTCCCTTATACTGACAGTTTTAATTAACTCACTCTTTTTGTGCAAGAAAACAAAAAGGCAATGTTTTTGATCAGGACACCTATGAAGTATCTGTAAAGATCTGTACAAACAGCCCAAGGAACAATAAACAAAATATTTTTAGGCTGGGAGGGAAAAAAAAAATGCCTGAGTGACAACATAGAACCCACTGCTACCTAAGAGCTCTGGAATCATGCTTGTGGAGTAAACAGTAGAGGACATGTTCATTTTTCCATTGTCCCAGAAAAGATGCCCATGTTTTGAGTCAGATCTACAGGACCACATTTTTTCCTTCTTGGTGAGCATTTTACTAATACTCTAGTATGAGCTAATGCTCTAAGTAGTATGTGCTACATACATTATAAACGAGCACAATGAGAATTTCAAGAGCTAATTAATGACCAATCATAAAACTCAAATTTTTTATTTCTGTTCCAATCTGGAAGTCAAGTTCAACTGAAGTTAAACATGAGCGTGTCAGCCACATCACCCCTGGCGGCTTCCTCAGAGCCATCACCCTCTGACTCTGGTGGCTGCTTAGATTCCATGTTGCTTGCTCACTCTTGGCCTGGCCCCTCCATTGTAGCTTGGCCAAGGGATAGCCATGTTAGGTCTCCTCAGAGTTCTGGATGGAGTGCTTAATGCCAAGGCCAGGAGCCATGCAGAAACCCCAGGAGGGTTCATCCACAGTCTGGCTAGCCTCTGGCCTCCAAGCATGCTCTTGTCCACTCTCAGGGACGTGGGGACGTGGGGAGGGCCACTTCTGCAGCATTCCCCTGTCCGGTACATGCTAGGGGACCCTCCTGTCAGCACCTCACTTCTCTGAACACAGGGAAAGGCCTGGTTCCAGAAGAGTCAAGTGGGGCAGACAAGAGGTCACATGGGGGTGTCATTTGGTATGCAAGCAGGGGGTGTGGGAAAGGCCCAAGGCAATCGGATTCCAAGTGCGACAGCTCTAGCCATCTTGGTGTTATTCAGAGCCAACAGCCACTTCTCAGAGCTGCTGCCTTGGGGTCCAAGACACATCTGCCCTCCCTTTTTTGATATCAAGATCTACAGTCTTCACTAGGTTAAGTCCTATTTCCTTCAGTGCTTCTAAGAAGCTGTGAATTCCAGTTCCTCAGGACCCTGGCCACAGTTCATATACTGTCCCAACTGGTCAGATCATTCTATAGGAGGGTCCCTTGCTTGTAAATATGTGGAGATTTTAAACAATGAGCCAGGGTAAGCCCTGGTCTTAGATAAGTCTTGGGATGGCTTCCCCTTCTTCAGTCATTAAAAACGTAGATGATGTGTGTTTTTAGGGGAAGAAGAAAACAAGAGAAAATGTGTAGTATTTCCAGGCTGCCTGGTCAAGGGGATTTTTATCAAATCCAGAAGACCAATTTCAAGTGAGCCATGGCTGCCAGGCGTAGGGGAGATGTCACAGTTGCTAAGGCTAGACTTCAAGCTCAGAAGTACCACTCACATACCAAATTTCTTAGAAACGTGAAAAATGCAGACCTTAAAAATAAGGGGACCAGGGGCATCTGGGTAGCTCAGTGGGTTAAAGCCTCTGCCTTCGGCTCACATCATGATCCCAGGGTCCTGGGATCCAGCCCCACATTGGGGCTCTCTGCTCGGCTGGGAGCCTGCTTCCCCTAATCTCTCTTTCTGCCTGCCTCTCTGCCTACTTGTGATCTCTGTCAAATAAATAAATAAATAAAAATCTTAAAAAAAAAAAATATATATATATATATATTTGGTCCCCTTAATTTTATTTATATATATCAGTGACTCACAGAAGCTGTACTCAATCCCTGTTACAGAGTTCAGGTTCTGTATCAGGGAACCTAGCAGTATGAGCAACGGTAGTGCTTGTAAATAGGAAAATCTCCCCAGATTTTTTGGTTTAGGGAGTTACAGGGTTTTCTGGCAGCGCTTATAAAAACAACTGTTCCCAGGACCCATTCCACCTTTTCTAGGCAAAGAATAGTCAAGCCAGTTTACTATCCTTGGCACAGAGTTGAAAGAAGTTTCTTCCAAATGCAGTATGAGTGGAGTGCAATCAGATCCTTAACCACCAGGAGTCCAACGAGAGAGATCTATCCTGACCCTGACTTCTTTATACCTTCCACCTCTTAGTTTCAATTATATATCAGAGTTGCTATATATTATACATAAGTGTTGCTGGTAGAACTGTCAAATGATCTAAATGACCACCTTTAGGGGAAAGCAAAGCCAAGTTCGTAAGTAGTGAACAGTTTGGTTGACTAAAGTAGGTGTAATCACTTGTTCTTCCTTTATCTATTCAATGACTCAAATCTTCCTAAATACCTACTAGGTGCTGCTCTGTGCTGAATAAATGATTCAGTCCTTACCCTCAAAAAGCTCTGCAGTCTGACCCTGAGATATGATAAATCCAGTCAGAGAAAAGCCAGCAGCAGTGGTACAGGAGAGAAGGAATCAATTATACCCTCAGGGGAGAAGAGGCTTTATGGTGAACCAGCTTTGAAAGTTACAAAGGAATCTCCCCAGGAGAATGGAAGAACAGCGTCTCTGGAAAGTCTTCCCAATACAGAAAGCTCATCCATAAAACCATGACAATCATTACCCTTCAGACACTCTGGCTTCCCAGACTAACACAGAAAACAAAAGATACCATGAAGACCATCACTGAGAAGCTCCCCAGTCAAGGAGCTGGTGTGATGTACATGAAGGTTCCTAATATCCTAAGGAAGATCTGGAATGAAAGGAATGCATTTGGTTTACCAAGGTCTTGTTCCTAAATTATAGCCTTGGATAAGCTTTGTCCCTGCTAAATTCTCCTGACAAGGTGGCTGGATCCGTAAGGAACCTACAGCGCTGGGCTGCAGGAGAACCGGTATCTGTAAGCGTGCTGGTATCTTGTGAAGGGAGGATATGAAGACCAGGAAGAGAGTACAAACAGGAGGTTCTCTGAGTGGCTCACTTTCCTCATCTTGCCAATACCAACAGACACACTGGCTCCTTGGTATTAAAAGCATTTTCGGGGACAGAGGGGCAGCATCGGGTGCTGGGGTTGGGGTGGAGAGGGTGCTGTGACTGGAGACATTAGAAGTAAATGCCCAGTGCCTCCTCCTGCTGAGGGGCCAGTAGGCAAATCGGTGTGAGAGAAAGATCCATAGGTGGAAAACATGGGATTAGGTAGAGGGCGAAAGTGAGGAACGGGTCCTTGGGACACAAGAGTCCCAACTTGTAATGAATTCCGAGTAAATGGATAGGAAAGGTGGTGTGGGAACAGGAGGCAGGAAGAACATTCTAGAAGGAAAGTGAGAGAGGTCAAGAGGGACAAAGCCAGTGCACAGTGGGGTTGGGAGCAGTCAGGAAAGAGCAGAGATGGTGAGTTTTCAGTCTACTCTTCCAAGATTGCTGATGGTGAAAGGCAGGCAAGTTATTACGCAATGTGGAGGCAAGTAGAGGGTCAAAGACAGTCTTGATTTGTTTTTCCCTAAGAATGAAGGAAAAGCATGTTCTGCCAAGCATAGGGATGAGCAGGCGGGCAGCGATTTAGAGGGACAAGAGGCAGCGGAACTAGACTGGGTCAGGAGGACAGGATCCTGAGACAGCCTTGGCCCATGAAACAGAAGTTGAAAATGTTGGCTGTGAACATAGTTACATTTTGTGGTGAAGGGGAGGGAAGACGAGAGCTTCATCTATGGGTGGCATCACCTCCCACTGCCCCTTCAGTGAAGTAGGTGGTGACATCAGTTGAGAAGGGAGCCTAAGGCTGGGGACAAATGGAAAGGTGTGAAAGGGCTGACACAGAGGACTGGAGAGGGAAGAATGCAGGGAGGAGTCCGGGATCCCCAAGCCGGGCTGACAGCCTGCTACCAACGGTTGCATTGTTCTGCGGGTCCGCAAGCTATTTAGCAAATGGCTCTGCTATGATGTCACCTTGTTAAACCCTGCTGGGAAAGAGGCCTGGGGGCCTCTCCAAGAGGTTGACAGACAGGAGTCACAGGTGCCAGAGGTCAGAGATGGTGGAATTCTAGCTTCTCAATTACACTGAGGGACAGGATGCTTGCGCATGTTGGGTACATTGGCTAAAGACAGGAGGTACCTAGAGGAAACTGGAAACTGCTAGAACCCTTGAGTAGGCATACCTGCCGCTATCCTCCTCGTGGTCTTGAAAACCTCTCCACCCAGAAGCACGGTGGGGCAAAGGATGCCAGTGATGAACCTGATCATCACGGCCGTAACAAATGCTTACAATGCGTTTTCTAAGCACTTTACATATATCGAATTATCTATCCATATTTTACTGTCAAGGAGATTTACTCCCGGGGGTTAAATCAATCATCCATGGTCACACAGAGCAGAGACATGAGCCTAAGGAGCTTGATCCAGGATCTGTGCTGTCACCCAGTAGGAATGGCTTTCAGAGGCCGCTGCCTGTGTCTCCCCCTTGCACTGCAGCCCAACCTGAGTGCGAGGCAAGTCAAGGTCTGGAGCTAGGATGCCTGTGCGCCTCTTTGTCCTCACAGCTCTGCTGGCCCAGGCTACCGGATCAACCATTTGAGTACCAGAGGACACAAAATAAAAGTCTCACATTCGCAGCTTGAGTTTATTCCACATTCTACTACAGAACCCAAGATCACTGTATAGGGGATCCACAGTAATTCCTTTTTCTTTGTGACTTTGGCCTGGAAGTTGGTGTAAACACTGAACGTGCTAGTAGCCAGCAAGAGTGTGAAGATGCTGATGGTGGTGGGATTTCTGTCCCTGGGAAAATAAGCTCAGCTCAGAGGGCAGTGGGTGGGCCCCATGGACCCTGCCTGGGGCTATTTTTAGAGACTCTTTCCTGACCATCCTGGGTTGGATCCAGTGATCTCAAAGCAGGGCAGGTGTGAGTTGTTTGTGAGTCAGTAAGGAACCAGGCAACTGAGCGGCAAAGGCCTTCTGGATGCTTGCAGCAGATTACCTTGTCCCTGGGTTCTGTTCTGTTGGAGAGGGAGCTGGAGGAGCAGCTCTGGTCAGCCTTCACTCAGTAGCCACAGCCAAGCTGGCCAGAGCCAGAGACTGCTGGGGCCTCTGGCTACTCCCCTTGGGCCAGGTCACAGCTGCCTCTTTCATGTCTTCAGTTTGAGACCTCGACAGGGCATGCAGCAAGGGCGGGAGAGCCAGAGGAAAGAATGGCATAGCACGTGCTGCTGGAGAGAACCCAACTGGTCCTGCCGTTCTCCCTTTGGTTCCCACCTCCCTCACAACGGTCAGTAGCAGTTCATAGGTACAGTGATTCTAACAGGCATGGTCCTATGCAAAGCATTCTATAGATGTTGGCTAACTTGACTCACACAACACCTGTATGCAGCAGGTATTATACCCTCCTCATTTCAGAGATGAAGAAATCCAGGGCTGATCACATAGCTAGTAAGTGTGGCAAAGCCAAGATTCCAGTGCAGGCCTTATTTCAAACCACATGTTCTTAATTACAATAGTACACAGTATCCCATCCCCCAAAGGCCACAGAACAATGTTCCCTTTTTCTGAGCCAATGTTTCCCTGCTACTTGGTGCCTCCTTGCCCACAGGCATCTCCCCTGTAGTCCCCAAATTCAAAGACTTGGCCTTGCTCTGAGACCCTGCCCTCCCAGGCTGGTCTTAAGTGCAAGGGCTTCTAGCTTGTACACCAGATCACCCCTCTTCCATCTCTTCTAGAGTCTCCCCTTCTGCATGGGAAAATGAAGGAGATAGTCTTTGCACCTTCAAAACCCCGGGCCAAGAGAAACCCACTCTCCAAGCCACTTCGGTTGGAGGACGAGAGGGAGAAGGGAGGTATGAACCCGGCAGACGGGAGGTACTAAAGACCCACAGCCAAGGAGCCCATGGCAGGGATGGGGTCAGCAGAGGACTGCTGGCAAAGGAGAGCCTTGATGGAGTCAGATGAAGTGGGTGGCAACGAGGAGGACATTGGGCATGAGCTCAGAAAACAGAGGGAGCTCATGCCAGAGCTCAGAGTAGATAGAAAGGATGAGATTCAAAAGGTAAGTTGAGGGTACCTGGGTGGCTCAGTTGGTTAAGCAACTGCCTTCAGTTCAGGTCATGATCCCTGAGTCCCAGGATCGAGTCCTGCATTGGGCTCCCAGCTCCACAGGGAGTCTGCTTCTCCCTCTGACCTTCTACCAGCTCATGCTCTTACTTGCTCTCTCTCAAATAAAAAAATAAAATATTTTTTTTAAAAGGTAAGTTGAGGCTGGGTTGCAAAAACTCTCAAAGGTCAAGCAGGCAGCTGATCTTGGGCTTTCATTCCCAGACTACACGCAAGTCCTGGGGGCTCAGGACCAGGGTCACAGGATAAAGGGATTTTTAAAGAGGATTTAAAAGAGAAGAATCTGGCAGTAGTGCTTCAGGTACAGATACTCTGATTATTCTTCCTAGGTCACACCCAATACTTTGTGCTTTGTTTCTAATGATCTTTAACATTCTAAAAGTAGAAGAAAACTATCTTTTTTGCTAGGAGTCATCCCAGCAGTTTCTGAGGTCTCCTTCCTTCGAGCGTCCCTCATCCGACTTGCCTTGTGCAGAGGAGCCAGCGTGGCCAGCCTGGGTCTCAGCACAAGCTGCCTACCTACATCGCAGCATGTGTGGAATTAGTTCCTCTAGGACAGAACTTGGGTGCGAGGTGTGGAGTTCGAGCCAGTGGGACATGGCACCGATGGTCCCACGTGCATCACAGCTGGAAGACCTCCTGATTTAAAAGCTTCATTTGGAGCTAGGAAAACAGACTTAGTGATGGGAAGTGCACTTCTCACCTGTTTTCCCCCAGACTCTCCTGTGAAGGTTTTCGGATGCTTGAGACAATGGATACAAACTTTGCCAAAATGTCTGGTCCCCTCAGCGTGTTCTCTGCTGGCCACAGTGCCCCCATCCCAAAGCTGGGCAGGGGCTGAGCACAGACAGGATTTCTGCTGAGTTCTAAACCAACAGTTTTCTACATATTTGGCAAAAGAGGGGAGGTAGGAGAACTGGACTGGGAGACAGAAGGCAGGGTCCAAGGCCAGGCTGCACCACGAGGAGCACGAGGTCCTCAGCCTCTCCCGGGCTTTGTTAAATGGAGGGTTAAATGGACTCGCCAGTGGCTCCCGGCGAGTCCCCAAAGCTCTAGTTTTGTTCAGCTGCCTTACTTTCACCACACGCTTGCCATATACCACATCACAGCAAGAGTAATTTTCTTAAAATACAAACTGGATCCCCCCATGTGTGCCAGGTCACTCCCAGGCCACAAATCCCCCCTCACACAAAGCACGTCCCCCACAAGCCTTATCCTCTGCTGCCCTGTGTGACTGGGCATCGGCCAGCTCCCCCGTCATGGAGCTTATCCGCTCCGGCTTTCTCTCAATCTTGAAGCCTGCCCAACTCCCTCCTGCTTTAGGACCTTTATACCCTCTGGCCTCTTTGCCTGGAATGTTCTTCCCCCCAGTTTCCACCTGACTCGCTCCTACTCTTCAGGTCTCGATGAAGCATTCTCTGCTCGGAGGGCTCCCTGATCGCTCCTCCTTACTCGTTCCTCCTCCTCGATGGTGCCTAGTAACAGCTCCCTCTCCTCTCTGCACTTAATTTGTAACTTCAGCTTTATCTGCTGGGATGGTAACCTCAGCCTGCCACATCGGACGGCAGCTCCCCAAGAGCAGAGATGGATTCCACTTTGCTCTCCCAGTACCCCGTCTCTATAAATATTTGCTCAACGCGCACCGCAGACCGTGCACACAAAAGCCAGCATCCCCTCGTCTGGGGGTGGCGATCGGGGGCCTTAGGAGCTAGACACGTCCTGCCCCTCCCCGGTTACAATGTCCAATCTCTTATCTGTCAGCTGTTTTGCCCTTCCTGCTGCTGAGAAACACTCAGCCTCCGTGTGAAAATAAAATGGACAACCATCTTGACCGATTTAAAGATGACTGCAAAGAGGAAAGAGCCCGAGTTCGGCGAGTACGGATGCTACTCCAGCCCCAACATTCATTTCATTCATTCGTTCGTGTCTCACACCACACACTTGAACTCATCCCCTAAAGAAAGGGCATAAACAACTTGCAACCCAAACCCCTGGCTTCAGAGCAGTCAGAAGAAAACTCCCCAAGAGCCTTCCTCCGGAAACACAGAAGCTGTCCTGGCTGACAGCAGCTAACACTCGGCCTTGGATAACATCAGAGCAGAGATGTTCCGAGGTCTGAATCTGAAAGGCAGCAGCTTCCTCTCTGCATCCTCAGACCCAAAGGCAGTGGGACACTCTTCTCTGGTCACAGCGTTTGGAGCCTCCAACTGTTTAAGCGCCCGAGTTAAACTAACGAACTTTCTTCACCCCTTCGTGCCTTTCTCATTCACCAGAATGTCAGTGGAGAAACAAAGACAGCTGACTGTTTTCTCCCCTAGTGCCTATAATTAGATTCTCATGGAGAACTTGGCCACCAGAGGGTTTTGCCGGACAAATACTCCCCCCTGCCCCCCCACCCCCCAGCATCTCTCTAGCCCTTATCTCCAGGGAGACCCACTTACTCCAAAGGAGCCAGTCACTTACCCTCTTCAGCCACGCAAAATGCTTGTAAACATCAATGTCCCCATCCATGCTGGGCACCCATGTCAGCAGTTAGATTCCTTGGTGGAAAAAGCCCTTTTTTCTGGCTACAGACCAAATTCTCTCCTCTTCCTTGCTTCTGCCCCCTCCCCCTCGGGACGTCAAGCTGTGTTCAAGTTTCCCCACTTCCCTGGCCCATGTCCTTCAGCCTTTCCCTAAACAGTTTCAGATACACAACGGCTCAGACCAGACCGTGCTGCTCCAGTGTCCTCCCCCTCCGCCCCCAGACACACGCAGGCACCAGCTCTGGGATTCAGAGCCTGAGCAGCAATCAAACCTTGAAAAAAGGTAGGGGAAAAAGACAGACTTGGACAGGAGTTGTAAACACACACACACACGAACATTTTTTTTGGTGATAATACCAGAGCCTGCTAGAGGGAAACAGTCCTGAAGAAAATTCCTCGTCTGGCTTCCCCTTTCTGCAGTGGCTGGAACTCATTACCGAGAGACCCCGATTTCCTGTCTCTGCTCCACTCTGCATTTACCCACAGGCTCCCAGCTGCTCTCGGTTTATTTGGGACTGGGGAGAAGACTAAAAATAAGTGCTGCTCTTGGAGGAGCTGCTGGTTCCCACACACAGCCTGACCCCCACCCCGAAGCCCACGCCTACCCCTTTTCCAGGCGGGTGTCGGCCTGGGCCCTGAGGAAAGCCATTTTTTTTCCAAAAAAGAACACATTCAGAACCAGTTCCGGTCTGGGTGGCTGGCCCGCTGGGTGTCTGCTGTCTTTGGCGCTGGTGGCACTGTCTGCCAGGGGCGAACTGCTACTCCCCAGGAGACATTTGCCACTGAGGGAGTTTGGCCTGGGGGTTCTGCAGCCCCCCTCAAAGCCAGGCCTTCCTGGGGCATATTCAGTGCCAGAATGGGTACAGCTCCCGTTGAGCCCGAGGTGGGCCTTGCTGGCTATCCCCCACTCCAGCTTAGCTGCCTCAGAAGCCAGGGAAGGGGGAAGGAGAGGCCCCCTCAAGTGGGTGCCCATGAGATGTAGGGAGGGCTCTGGGGAGGAGCCCTGGGAAGGCAGGGGCTGGTGGAGAGGGGAATTGTGTCTGTTTTCCTGGGCTGGCCTTCCAGGGTGGTCTCCCCATCCCTGCCTGCCCCTCCTCCCCCACAAGGCTGCCCTTCACCTCCACTCACCCCCCACTCCTCTGAAAGCTTCCCTAAACACAGCTTTTCTCCCTCGCCTGGCCCTTAACGTGCAGCCTTTGGCTACAGTGATTATGAAAGCGATCCTTGATGTGGGTACAGCGGGAACTGTGGTTACACACAAGGCCTCTGAGCTCTGCTGCCGTCAATGACTTGCAGATGTACATCTTGTGATGGTGGGGGCCTTCCTGGTGCCCTGAGGGGGTCCCTGGGGGAGGGTGTTCCTGAAATGCTAGCCTGAAGAGAAGGCTCTACTGGGTGTCGCTATGCTCCTTAGCATGGCCTCGAAATCCAGCATGGCCCAGAAGCAGGCCTGGCAGCCTAGTCACCAGCAGGCTGGCCCAGTCCACAGAGATCAGAGGCAGCAGCCGGGGAGCTCTGGCCAGCAGCTGGCATGAGGGGAGGAGTAAATTCCTGGAGGCACACCCAGATCAGAGGCTGGAAAGGAAAAGCAGGCTCTGCTGTCCGTGCGCTGAGCTCTAGGCCCTTCTCGCCTCTGGCCCAGTTCAGTCAAGGCCTGGGCCCCACCTAGTTGAAGTTCCCTGACCAGAACTAGGGTAGGATGTGTTGGGGAAACAGGTCTCTAAGGTTGCAGGGGTAGGTAAAGCTTCGTTTTTGTTTTTTTTCCTGTCTGAACGTCTGGGAAAGCCTAAGGAAGAATTCATCAACATGCATTTGCCCAGCGTCCAAGGCAAATGAAACTGACTTCCTGCCCTGAGCAAATAAAGAATCATCACATGGTATGTGGTAAAGGTGTTTCTGGGACCCTAGGGAAGAAGAGGCCTCTCGAGTGGGTTTGGGGGCTGGGTGGGGAGACACAGGGCACAATCCCAGGCCCTGCTCCCGGTGGTCATGGCTCGGTGCTCTTTAGTAGGTTCTGGTGTAAGGAGGAGGGAAAGGACAAGGCAGCAGTGCAGTGGCCTCTCTCAACCTTGCCAGCTCCCACCTGCCTGCGCGGTTGGCTCCGGTGGCAGCCCCTCCCCAGCAGCCACACCCCCCTGCACTTCACTACCTGTCCTGCTGTACCGAACCACCATGGGCTGTGGACAGGTCTGTGCACTGCACCAGACTGGAGAACATGGGTCTGTGCCCTGACCTCCATGCCTGCCAGTTCCTGGCACAGAATAACAACTGAAACATTCTTTGAGTGAAAGAGTGAGGCTCACATGGTAAGACTTGCAAGACAAGCCTAAAATTCAACTTGGAGAACATGGGTCCTAAAGGTGTGTTTCCCTAGGGTAATGATGCTCCACTGAGAGGAAAAAAATGGAGCTGATGTTCATCTCTCTCTTTTTTTTTTTTTTTTTAAGGATTTTATTTATTTTTTTGACAGAGAGAGATCACAAGTAGGCAGAGAGGCAGGCAGAGAAAGAGGGGGAAGCAGGCTCCCCGCCGAGCAGAAAGCCCGATGTGGGGCTCGATCCCAGGACTCTGGGATCATGACCTGAGCTGAAGGCAGAGGCTTAACCCAACTGAGCCACCCAGGTGCCCCTGATGTTCATCTCTTAACTCACCTCACATGTGACAAATGTGAGGCGGGAGGGTGGAGAACGGGAAAGAGGAGGAGGGAGGAATCCAGACAAGCAGCAGCTAAATTCTTGACATATTTTTATGGTATCCTCAAGTAGCAATTTCTACCTCAGCCTTTAAAAAAAGGGGGTGGTATTTTGTAATTCAACTAAAAAATTCACAGAATAACACTCCAAAAGACCTAGGAGCAGAGTACTATTTGGATGTATAAATCACTATTTCTCTGAAAACAAAGTTTCCAGATTATCAAAATGATCCGTGACTCCCAAAGAATTACAAGCCTGGGTTTTATCTGGCCTATGCTGTGTTAATCTGCAAGGTTTAACCTTCCCTTAAAGGAGAGTGGGGGATGGGCCTCCTATCTAGTACACCACCTTGGACCCACTGCTGAGGTGCGTTCTCAGGAACCACAGGGGGTACACAAATAGAGGTTATTACGGTGACCCCAAAAGCCCTTGGGGCCTTCCCAAAAGCAAATCACTCCCCAGCAACCACACTCAGCTCATCACCATCTGGAACATGAGGTAGCCAGTTGAGGGCGAAGGGCACGACACTGAGTGCCTGAGCATCTGGGGCCGAGAAACACAGCGAAGAGAGCAGAGTAGTCAGGTTTGGACAGGGAAGCACAGGTAGCTTGCCCCCCTCCTCATCTCAGGGCTTAGCAGGGAACCCCAGAAGAGTCACCTCCATGGCTGGAGTTTCACATATGTGTGAGGACTGAGGATGGCTTCCTAAGGTTCTAAACCCCCACCAGGAGTCAGCAGCATCTAACTGGGTAGAACTGTGGACTGAGAGGGGGTCTCATGGGTCACATGCCATTCTGACCGGACACCTGCACCCTGAGCTCTAGCTCAGCCCCAAGCCTTGGGCTCTGGGCCATGGTGACAGGTGTCAGGATAGCCCTGGAATACCAGATACAAGTTTGTATCCTTCAACAGGTGTGGTGCACGGTGGGCCTGCCACTGGGGAGTGGGGAGAGCAGGGGGACAGGGAGGGGCCCAGCCCAACGACACTGCTCCTTTGGTCTCACGGTAAGCAGCATCCTGGCCAAAGCAGCCCAAGTCCCCATGGGGCACAAGCATGGGAACCCACCACCACCAGGAGCTGGGACAAGGATCAGCAGACTTTTCCCGTAAAGGGCCAGATGGCAAATGTTTTAGGCTTCGTAGCCCATATGGTCTCGTTTATACTCAACTCTGCCATTTGGAAATGCAAAAGCAGCCACAGCTAACACATAAACCAAAGAGTGTGGCTATGTTAACACCTTATTTGTGGACACTGAAATTAGAATTTTAGACCACTTTCACATAAAATATGCTCATAATTTCTCAATCACTGAAAAACATAAAAATCATCCTAACCTCATCAGGCATAAGAAATAAACAGTGAGCCAAACACATGCCATAGGCTGCTGACCCCCGGCTAGGGCAATACTTCCCCATTTAAAACAAATCACCTGGGTTGGAGGGTGTTCTTGTAAAAATGCAGATTCTGACCCCGAAGGCTGAGAATGGGACCCGAAACTGCATTACTAACAAGCTCCCGGGTGATGCTTATATCTGAAGATCTCATATTTGTATAGTCAAAGGTTAGGAAACCATGTTTAGAAGTTTCTTAAAGCACAGGGTATTGAAGTTTGCCTGGAAGTTCGAATCCTCCAGAGCTCTCCACCCTCCCTCCCTTCTCCCTCCCTCCCAGGGGTGCCTGAAAGGACGGAAGGTTCCTGGTGGATGCAGGGTGGGTGTCTACATGTTCAGACCCCATGTTATGCTAACCTGGCAACATCAGCCACCATGTCCCCTGGACCTGAAGCAGGAAATTTAGTGGGAAAGGGTTTATTTGCTCTTTTACCAGTGTTTGCACATTCTTGGTCATTTATAAACATTGGTTCTTAGGGACTGAAATCATATCCTCAAGTCAGGTCTGAAAGGAGCCAGACCTCTAGAATTTAGGAGGTTACAGTTTACTGGTGGGGGTGGGGGGGTGGTGGTGGGAGAGGCGGCATGCGCAAACATCCAGGAAAGTGAAAACTGCAGAGTTTATAGTAGATGCAGGGTCCCCACTCCAGGCTGCTATGCCAGGAAAAATGTATTTAAAAAAAACTAAGGTACAGGTTTCCTCTAGGGCAGGGCCTGGCAGCTGAGGGCCAGGAAATGCCTCCTGGAATGGAAGGAGCCATCCTAATAGCGCCCCAGCAAAAGGCACTGGAATGAAGGGGTTTGGAGAGGTCTTCTCTGCCTTGACAATGAAGACCAGGTCTCTGCTCCCAGCAGCAGCTCTCAGCCCTCCCATTTCCTCTCCCCCAGCACAAACAGTAGTGACCTCTCAGGCTTGCCTTTTCTCCAGTGGGTTCTGAGGAAAATGCGAAAGAACTCTCCCAACTGGGCCAGGTATGCTGTCCAGCAGCTTCATTAATGAGGGGAGCTTAGGTCATCTGTCTAACTGAAACAAACAAAGCTATTTTTCTTACATAATGCCTGCACCTTCTTCCTTGGGATTTAGACTTTCCAGCATTTATCCCTGACTGCCACCTAGTGGATTCATCCAGTACTGCACAGGAACAAAGAACCCGACTAGCGCCCCAGCCCTGCTCAGGGAAGGAGTCCCTGGGGAGCAAAGCACAAGTGGGGAAAAAAAAGAAGAAGAAGAGGAAGAAAAGTGGCAGATGGTGCCCATACCTAGCACTTTCAGCTCTCACTCAAGGGCAAGGCAAGAAATTCACACTGCGAACTGGCTCACATAAGCTCTATTTTTTTCCCCCTTAAAAAGTAAGCACCAAATTTCCCCTCCTCTCAAGATCCATAGGAAGCGATATGTGTGTGGCTTAGTCCATGAATCGTCTGCCTCTGGTTCAAGTCATGATCCCAGGGTCTGGGATCGAGTCCCGCACTGGCTCCCTGCTCAGCAGGAGTCTTAGTCTCCCTCTGGCTGCCACTAACTTTTCAAAATGAGTACGTCTAACGTGCATATACCCTGATCCACCTTTTGTTCAAGGCCCGAAGTGGGGAACAAAGATACAGAGAGAAATCACACATGGCAGAAGAGAAACAAGCTCACAGTTCGTAACTCATAGAACAGCTTTTTCTCCCTACCTTTTCTTGTAGCTCCTCTGGCTTTTCAATGTGGTAAACAGATTTGCTTCTTTGGCCAGAATGAAAGATTGCAAGCTGAATCTGGGAGGACTGGCAGGGGCCTCTGTTTGAGGAGCTGGGAGCTGAGGAACCAGCCATCTGTGACAAGGTACTGGAGCAATGAGGGGGTGGCCCTCCTGGGCCTGGGCCACTTTGTTTCGTGAAAGACTAGTGAAGAAGGGAACCGCAGGCTCCTGAAGCTACAGCAGGCGGTCAGAGGGGAGTACACAGGCTAGAGAGGATGTCGCTCCTCACCCCATTTCAGCGGTCCTGAGAGGTCAGCCTCCGCCAAGCCCAGACCATGGGGCAGCTGCGCCCAGAGAGGCTCCCTAACCTGTTTTTACTCTGGAAACCCAAAGGCCTTGGCTGGGGGAAGGCCATGGCTGGTGACCAGAATGCCTGGCCAGATCTTGTCAAAGCAGTGGTCACTTCCAGTAGGGAGACGGGGTCCCAGAGGAGGGAAGAGGCCCATCCAAAGTCACATGCAAGCAGTAGGCCACTGGTCTCTTAACTCATCCCTACCTCCCATTCTGCCTCACCGTGCTTCGGTGCTGCCCAAGCACCCTGTCCAGGATACCTGCACTCTTGTGGAGGAAAGCCAGCACTCCTGCTCGGAGGCCAAGCCACTCTGGGAACCCAGCTTGCAGAGAGGGACCTGGCATTTGGTCCTGCTGCAGGTTCCCTGCCCACCTCTCCCCCTCATCCCAGAGCCTGGGTTGCCCTGACTTGCCCTCACTCTGTTACTACTGGATTTGCCAGACTTTCCTTGGACTTCATCTTGAGCCCCTGAAGCCTTAGGTCTTTATGCAGGATTCCCCTGACCCACACCAAAGCCACTGAACAGCCGTCTAGACCTAGCACTTTGTAGGAGGAGAGGCGTCTACTGAAAGGTTACAAAAGCCCCTGAGTTGCTCCATCTGGAGATGCTGCTGGCTCTGATCGATCTTGCACATCATCCAGTGACCCAGGTGTCACCAGCCTGCTGCTACTTGGCTGTCCCCAGCCCTGATGAGCCCACTGGAAGCTGGAACACTAGTCTGTCTCTGAGCTCTACGCCCAGGCCAGACCCGGTTCTCCAACCAGCCTCCATCCAGCCAAGCAAGCAGGTGTGGAGGAACAGTGACACCCCTTCCGGGCTCTGGAAAAGCCCCACTCAAGGTCCAGCCGGATTCTGGGATGTGGCCAGAATGGACCAGCATCTCCCTGCTTGTGTTATAGTCAGGGCCACAGATGAGCGTCCCTAGCTTCTCTGGCCTTCAGGACCATCTGGTAGGACTGAGGGGCTCTTGACCAGAAATGGCCACGCTCTCCTTGAGGGCATCGTCTGCACCCCACCATAGGCCATGGAGGTGGCTGCAGGGACGTGAGCTCAGCTCAGTGCCCACCACAGCAGAGAGGCCTCAGCCCCACAGCCAGGGCCTCAGCCTCACCCTGGGCCTCAGCCTCACCCTCTCTAGTACTGACCCTGAGGGGGGTCCGGTCTACTTAAGGTGCAGGATGACTCTTTCCTCTCCTGAGCTCACACAGGAGAGCCCCAGAGAAGCTTCTCTGCCGGTCAGGCCGCATGGCTCACCCTGGACCCCGGGACGCTCTCCCTACAGAAGAACCTTATCAGAAGCTCCCAGCCACTCTATCAGTTCCCTGTGACAGGCCAGACAGATACCACTTCCATGACAAGGAGATCTGGGCACTTGGTTCCTTTCCTCACTGAAGCCCAGAGGGGGTCCCCAGCCTAGAGAACCCCACACATACCCTTCCGGGCCTGGAGCTCACTTTTCCTCATCCTACTGCCTGCCAAGGAAAGGAAGACCCTATTTTAGGCCCCAAATTTCTGGAAACTCACCCACAACCCAGCACCACTGAATCCTGGGCAGTCTGCTGCACTGGGTCTTTAGGAGTCTGGTCTGTTGCTAACTATCCGCAGGCAGAGTCTTCGCTGGTACCTCCTGTCCTCTGTCCAGCCTGCCAGCCCCTGGCAGAGGGAAAGCCAGCCCCACTTTAGGGAGACAAGCTGTCTGGGATGCACTAGGACCGGGAGCTCCTCCTCCACCTGAGACAAAGGCAGGGCCCAGACTCATCTGTTGTTTGTTCCTATGAAAACACCAACCATTCCCCCCAGCCACCTCTGCCTCCACAGCACCCTTTTCCTCGTGTACCCCAGATGCTGACATCAGTGTCTGAGGGCTCATAGCACGAAGACAGCATCTTCTACCACACGCACCCAAGGGCAGCTAATCCACAGCTGTGTGTAAATGCAAGGTCTTTAATTTCTACTTCTTTTGCACCTAACAGCTGTTTGTAGGCCTGGAGGACTTGACTCAAAAATTAGGAGGCAGCCAATTAGATCCTCTCCTTCAGGAATATAAGTCTCACACACACACACACACACACACACACACACAGGGAATAAACACTGGAGAGAAAACACGAAAAGAATTTGTCAACAAGAAGGCTAAAATCAAGTCAAAAGGCCATGTGGCAGTTGCTCTGGGCTGTGTTCCCAGGAGCTGTTCATGCCCCCTCCCTCCTGTCATGGCTCCTTCTGGACAAAGTGCCAATACTTGTTTCCCAGCCTCCCTTGCAGCTAGGGTTTGCACAAGTGAACAAATCTGGACCTGGGGCGTATACTGGAAGTCGGCTGCAGGGCTTCAGAGAAAAAGAGTTCCCTTCCTAATTGGAAGAAAAACACGGGACAAGACATGCCCTACTTCTGGACATGCTGCCTAGGACTGCGGTCACCATCTTGCAGTTGTTAAGCAATACCCCTGAGGAAACACCAACCTCCAAGGATGATGTGGCAGAACAATGGAAAGAGCCATCCCATGATGACCTTGAGGTCATCCCATAGCCACTGATCTGACCCTGGGACCGCGCACCTTCTGGGTATCTTGTTAGTGACAAATAAACCTTTTTATAGGCTATGCCTCTTCCCTGGAGAAAAAACACCAACTGACAGAAAGATCACGAGGCAGAGCTGGACCACACCAGGCCAACAGAGGACAAGCAGTAATGGGGGCGGGGGGTGGATATGGCAAAGCCAACTGACCAAAGAGGAGTAGAGCACAAACATTCAAGGGACGCACAGGTATGAACTCTGCCTGCCTGATCCTTCCAGCTGCCTTATTAGTTTCTATTCTAAGCCACATGCATTTTTTTAAAAAATAATTTAAGTGAGTCTCTGAGGTATAAAACAGTGTGTCTCAAACTTTAATGAGAATATGAATCACTGCGAGATGGTTCAGTGGGTAAAGGGACAGGGGGGTGGCAGGTCCCATATTCTGCCCTTTTTTAAAGACACCAAGCAGCAAGCAAACTACCAGGGGCTGGCAAAGTTGCTGGTCCACAGACCACAATTTCAAGTCTTCTAGAAGGACCAATCTAAAACCAATTAAAAAGTACCGGTGGATCTGTTCACTACTTTGGATTCCATTTCCATATAGGTCTGACCTACTATGGAATGTGTATGCCCCCAGATTATAAAAGGACTCTAGGGCTGCAAGATCCAATATACAGACAGGCTGTCTCTGTCCAGAATCAAAACTTCACATCCTGTCCTGGTATCCTGGAATGTTTATATGAACTTTTGACCCACCCTAAAAGTACACGGTTCATAGGTTGCTGATGGCCATAATTACTCTAAAAGACACTGAATGCAATAACATTCAGGAAACTTTCTCCAAAGGCAGGCATTCCCCCCAACCACCATACAGAACCTCAAAAGAGATCTACAAATCTTAATATAAGTGGTTTTCTGTAACACGTTTTGAAAAACTAACAACCATGATGACTGCCTTTGGATCAAAAATATTTAAGAGTCTTTTTAGTAAGTTATAGAAATTAGGTTTATATTTCACACCACACACTAAGAAATGTTGCAGGCGAATTCAAGTTAACCCTAAGATATAAATCAAACCATAAACTTACTGGAGAAGATAAAGGTGAATATCATTTGATCTGAGGTTTAAAAAAAAAGGCGCTTCTAGGGATAAAAGGAAAATAAGAAACCCAAACAGGAAAGACAGTAAATTACAATCCTTTTAAAGTTTTTGTCTCAAAAAGCACCAGAAACAGCATTTAAAAAACAAAGTGAAGAAAATGCCACAAACAATGCAAAGGGCTTTAAAAAGTTCAGTATATATGAAAAGCACTAAAATTCTAACAGGAAGGGGAGAGAAGAACATAGAATATCAACAGGGTGTGGCAGGGACACCCAAGGTGATCTCTTGAGTGTGTCGGGAAAAAGTATTAGTGTTATTTTTTTAACCTGACTCTTAAAAAAAATCTCTATTTGGGGCTATGTTTTATAATTTACATATATTAGGACAATATTGTATTTATAAATATGAATAAATGGAAATGAAATTTTTTTCCAGATGGGGTAGAGATCAAAACTTTGGAGACCATACAGAATAATACTAATTAAAAAAAAATGTTTAGCCTCCCACAAATGCAAAAGTGGTAAAAAGACATTTTCTCCTAAGAAATTGGTAAAGCTGTTTTTTTTTTTTAAATCTTAGTGATTGTTGTTGATCAGGATGGACCTCAAACCCTGCCAGTGAAAATATAAATGAGTAAAATCTTCCTGAAAAGTGGTTTGGAAAAAATGTGTCAAAGCCTTAAAGATATTAATACCCTTGGATTACAGTTGCCAGACTTAGCAAACTGCATGGGACAAACTTACCAAGATTTATCCATCACTTATCTAAAATTCTAGTTTAACGGGGTATCCTGTATTTTGTCTGTTAATTCTACTTTAATCCCACCTTTAGGACTCTACCTTATGGAAATATCTAGAGAGAAAGACAGATATTTCTGGACATTCCCTGCAGCAAAGCTATATATTGGTTAAAGATGAAGAAGAACCTAAATGTCAGTATTAGAGAAATGGTCGCATAAATTCAGGCACCATACAAGGTGGAAGTACGTCATCATCGTAAACTACACAGTGAAGGATAAAACCACGAGCTGTTTCCAAACTCTGGGCAGACTGGGCTTTTGCTGGGGAATCCGCTTCAATGAATCTCTTGGTTACGTGATGGTAAATGTCCCCAGAAAGCTGATAGGGGACATTTAAAACCAGATGCCAAACTGTTCTGCAGCCTGAGGCAAGGATGCAGGGAACAGTGGAGGAGGCTCTGGAAGTTTCCAGTGGCCCCCAGTACATGGTGACAGGCCAGCCCAAGGACAGAGAAAGTCAACAAGTGACGTTAGGAGAATTCTGGCTGATGGATATGGGGAGCAGTGAAATCCAATATCCAACATATTGGTCTGAAATTTTTGTTTTCTACATGGAAACATTCCACATATAAGCTCACGGTCCCTTCCCTGCCATTCTGAAACCACCAAAGATCTGAAGACCAAAAGGTTTTGTTTTGTTTTTAAAGATAACGTTGGTGCCAAACTTATTTGGCAGTCTAACTGGACCTGAACTAGCAGGAGAGTATTTGTAGTCTTTGTCCCACGTCGTGTGGATATTCACACATCTCACTGTAGAAAGGTCAATGCATTCCTGCTCAAGACATAATATATCCTAGGTATAGATGTATGCTCTCACCTTTCTGAAGTTTAATATGTTCTGGTTCTAAAATGCACCTGGACCCAGGGTTACAGACAGAGGAGCTAAGGACCAGCAATTCTCTTTATGTGTCATCAAGTCCCCTTTAAACACTATAGCCAGAGTCAGTCAGGCTAGCAGAAATGGAGGGAGGGATGGGTGTCCACACCCAGGGGACAGTGGACCTTAGAAAGCTCAGTTGTCCACACAAGTGGGCAAAAGATGATCAGAGCAGACTGGAGAGAGGCCAGGCACAGCCTCGGGGAACTGGAAGTATGGGAACAGCCAGAATTCCTGACGAACTCCAGGGAGGCAGAGACCCCTCTGGCCTGGGACGGGAGAGAGAAAGAAAGCCAACCGCAGGTTGGGAAAAGTGGGTGGAGGAGCAGATGCAGACTTCTGTCTGGTCGTGGCACAAGTCTGAGAGACCACTGACGACGGTCTTCATCTGGGGGTGACACGAGGAGTTTTTCAAACCTAGATGGCAACAGGCCCACCAGAGACCCATCCTTCGGGCTTCCCCATCCTTCCCCAGGCAATATCCGGCTGTATTCCCTACCGATGCCTTCACAAAAGACTACAAACCTTGTGGCTTCCAACAAGACAAGCATACAGTCTCACAGTTCTGGAGGTCAGAAGTCCCCAAGGGGTCTTGCTGGGCTCCAGTCGAGGTGCTGGTAGGACTGCTTCCCCGCCTGGGGACTTGGGGGGGGGCCACCTTGCTAGCCCCCAGCCCCTGGGCTCCTGACTTGCTTCCATCCAGAAAGCCTGACTCCCATGGGTCCCATACCGAAGCTTTGCCACTTCCTTCCTAAAGATGCCAGTGACTACACTGGGCCCACCTGGGCAATCCATGCCCCTTGTTCTCCCTATTTAAACTCTGCTGATGAGCAACCCTAATTCACTGGCTACCCTCCCCTTGACCGTGTACAGTAACATTCACAGGATCCGGCGATTAGCACACAGGCATCTTTGGGAGGCCACCACTCTCCCTTCACAGGGGTGTAGGTATGTTACAGAACATGAGGCAGGCAGCCTGCATACTGAAAATACTGAGTAACACACGAATGCAATGAAGAATTCCTCAGTGTTCAGAGGGAGGCTCGGGGAGAAGATTGTATTGACCGAGGACTCCTGAACAGAAAGCCAGCTAGGACATCTGGCATGTAACCTGTCTCATTGCAAATGACTTGGCCTCTGGACAAGGACATCCCAACCTCCTTGGTTTCTAACACCACCCTCTACCTCCCAGTTCAGTGCCCATTCCTGCCTTCCCCTCTCTGTGTGTACCTTCCCGTTTGGAATCAGTCTGCAGGGCTCTGACTTTGGAAGACTGCATTGTGGCTTCCATCCTCAAACACAGCTCAGGCAATCAAAAGCTCCCTCAAGCTTCCCAGGTTCCTCCTTCCTGCCCTGGAATGGTTGATCTTAGATACCTCCTCAATGGGCAAGCTCCTCACTTGCCCCCACTCCCGAATATCGGGAGGCTACCAGAGAGGACCAGCTGGTTTCCCTGGGGAAGGAGACAGGTCACCAAACCCATATATTTACAGCTCTGGTTACTCATCTGCCTCCATCAGAGACTAGCAGATGTGCAGCCTTGATCTAGAGAGCAGGAGGGGACTCAGGAACCCTGCATCCCGCTCCAGGGGCAAAGCGTCCCAGGGCAAGGCAGTCTGAAGGGCAGGGTGAGGAGAGGAGCTGTTGTAAGAGACAAGGAGCAGGGTGAGGAGCTGAGGATAGGGACCCCATCTGGGGATCGTAATTTGGCAAGTTGTACTTGTAATCCCACAGGAAAGAACTGTCCTGCTTGCTCTCCTCCAGCCCTGGATGTCCCCCGTCTCAGAGAGCGTGACTGGTGCCCACAGGCAGGCCGACTGAGTGGCTTAAGCTGCTGGCCTTCGGGGGGAGGCCAAAGACTGGCTGGCCAAAGCCAGATGGGAAGCAAGAAGAGCCTGGAAGGTGCAGAGATGAGGTAATAGTCCCCAGGCAGTGTGGCCATTCTGAACGCCCTGGCATTATGTGGTTAGTATGATCCCCAGTGGTTTTCCGAACAGGCCACAGTCCCACTCACCAAGCTCTCCTTTATGTAGGCAGCCGTGGGGCCCGGGATCTGGCTCAGGAGGGCTGCTCTCTCCTGGGGCTGCTCCAGCATCTCCAGGGCCAGTTTCAAGTCCTCAACGAGATGGAGCACTGGAAAGGGGTTTGTGTGGGAGGCCGGAGAGGCTCGCGCAGGCTCACAGCCACCGTCATTGATATCTGCACCTGTCTGAGTGCCTGGAACAAGAAAGAGGTGGGAACCTGGTAAGAAGGGTGGACACCATGGGCAAGGAACTGGCAAAGGGCAAAGAGAGAGGAGATAGGGGACAGAGATGGACAGGAAGCCCAGAAAACCACTTCCGCCTCAGCAGAACCATTCACACAGCAGACTCGGCAGAAATCATCTTTAATCCTGGACTGGGCCTGACAGGAAGAGACGGGACCAAGGTGGACAACTTGCCCAGCGAGAGTGACGCATAGAAGCTAAGAGCCTCAGACAATTGGGCGAACACAGCCAGCCCTGATCAGGAGCCAAAACATGCCTGCTAAAACAATGAGCAGCCTTTCTGCTGCCTTTAGACTCCTTACTTTAAGTTAATGCTGTAGGGCCGTCTGCACGGTCCCCTCCCTGGATGTGCATTTCTCTCCTCTCGTCCCACAGCAGGTCCTCACTCTGGGCTGGCCCCGTATGGTGTCCCAGAGTGATGCAGTGCCACCTCTGGTGAGCTTCCAGCAGACTGGGATTATTCTAGATCTTCCCACTTGGGGGATCTCTACATCCCCTTATGGACTCCCACTTCACAGCTGTGTGAGTGACCACGTAATCCACATCTCATCCCTGCATCATGGGCTGTGAAGCTCTGAGGCCAGGGTCCCTGGCCTAGTGGGCAGACTTCCTGGGGTCCCGGCTCCTGCCCCCACCCCCCCCAAGATGCTGAAGGGGCATCTGGCTCTGCACGCTTGCTTGGAGGAACAGCTAAGAGAGGGAGACAGCTTGGACTGGGTCAGCTCTAATTTCAAGTGTCCCAAACAAGACTTGTTTTTGCCTTTCTGAACCTCACCATTTAAGCAAACAAACAAAAAGTCTTCTTTACATAAACACAGTGGTTTATTTTTCAGACCAAAAACTGGGGTGACACAGTCTGACAAATGATTTCTGTGCTTCTTTCCGCAATAAAACACGCTTCAGAAAATACAGGGTCGGTGGTGGAATTTCTAGGGTACTTGGATTGTTTATAGGGCCAGCGGGAATCAGGGCCCTGCTGGAAAATGTGGGCAATAGGGCCACCGCAGCCCCAGTTATACGGCAGGCCTGACGTCTACATCTAGGTCCCTCCACCCTTCTAAGAGCCAGCTTCCTAGTTGCCACGGCAGTCCTCGCAAGGAAAAATCCACACAGAAGGAAACAATTACTATCTGATTGCTGGTTTGCTTTCTGAAAGCACAGGATAGAGGGAACTGTGGGTCACAATCCACAAACAAGTCCGTGGCTCTGGGGAGCTGGGAAACTGCCTGTTACCCACACTCTGGTGTGTGCTCAGCAATTTCTGGGCCCTGCAAATCCAATGGAGAGTTGACTGGGAAGGGCCACAGCTGGCTTCAGGGAAGGAAACGGACCGAAATAGAGCAAGACCCCCCATCCCTGCCGCCAACCCAGTCTCCAAGCAAATGCTGAGTGATCCCTGACCATCCCAGACATGCTCCAACATGTACACCTTCATTCATGGAGGATCAGTCAGGCCAGTCAGACCAGGGGTAGGTAGGAAGACTGAGATCTTCATTAACCTTATGCTACGCTGTGGTGTTGGACAAGTCTCTTCCTTTCTCTGGGGCCCTCCCTGCCCTAAAGCCTTGGGATGCTTCCCTACTGTTCAAGGGGTATGTGTGAGTGTGTACACATGTGTATCTCTGCCTATTTTTTTTCTGTGCCTATTTCTGTATGTGATGTATGTATACATAAAATACATAATCCCCCCCTTTTTTAGTTTTGCAATTTACATCAACACACAGGCTCACAAAAGGGTCCAGAATGGTGAAACTCCTAGGGCCCAGCATTAGCAAAGGCAAAAATCACCCAGAAGATTCAATTCCATACTCCACACATTCCCTTTGGATGATTAGTTCCTATGGCAAAATTGCATCCACGGAGGGAACCAAATCAAAATGGAACTACCAGATACAACAAAGAGGAAGATATATGCCCTCATACCTGTGAGGATAATGGAGCAAGATAAAAGAGATGATAATATAACATATAAGACAAAATATAAAAGAGACAAGGTGTTATGCCCCAAATTACTTCTAGGAAAAGAGCAATTTACCTTATATTCAAACCCTAATAAAGTTTCTCTCTGGAGGCACTCTGTCACTTTATTGAACAACAAGGCACTCTTCGGGGAAGACGGATTAGCACAAAAGGTTTCAATTTTATATGCACATTTGAGTTTTACAAACTACAGATGCCTGGGCCCCACATCCGAGATTCTAATTGGTCTGAGGTGTGACCTGGAAGAATAAAAAGCTCCCAGATGACTTGTGTGCAGCCCAAGCTGAAACCACTGCACCAGCAAATCACCACAATCGATACTGAATTTTGATGTTTAGGGAGGTCACCTGGGAATTTTTATTTTAAGGATAAAAACACTGAAGCTTAATACAGATTTAGTAATTATTAGAGGAAATAAGACCCCATAAATTGGAAGCATAGGATTTTACTGGAAGCCTTTTAATGATCACTTTCAAAGGCAAGTAAGTAGGTATGTGGTAATAACTAGGGTTATTTATAGATGCTTTGCTTCTCCTCTATTTGAGCTCATAGTGAGATTAAGTGTTTGCCCCTTAAAGTTTTTTAAGGCCACATGACTTCCTTTGGCCAATAAATATCAAAGTCTTTAAGAACCAATACATGATTCCCCATATCTCTTCTACCTGCTCTGGCCTCTGATAATGGTGAGGACTGAATCAGTCCACGTCCAAGAGAGAGGATGACAGGGACCAGAGCTCCCAGCAGATCTAGGGGGAACTTAGAAGATGAACAAGAAATAAACTATGCTGTTTCAAGCTAGTGATCTTTCAGGCTGTTATGCTGCAGTAACACACAGTCCTATCTCCCCTTATACAAAGTATGTATGTCATAGGGTCACATATGTGAAAGATAAACTTTTCAAAAATGACCTTTTAGTGGGTTCAAACTTAAGTGACCATCAACTTAATACAGATGCTGTATGTGTAAGATGTTGACCACAAATCAAAGACATGCAAAATATAAAGAGAAGGAATCGAAGTATATTAGTAAACAAAGGGAGCAAATTGTGAGAAAAGAGCAAGAAAATAGAGGAACAGAGAAGAACTATAAAAACAACAAAACAAGTAACAAAATGGCAATAAGTTCATACCTAACAATAATTATTTTGTAAATGGACTAAATGCTCCAAACAAAAGACATAGGGTGGCAGGATGGATAAAAAACAAGACCCATCTATATGCTGCCTACAGGAGATGCATTTCAGACCTACAGACAAATGCAGATTGAAAGTGAAGGGATACAAAGCATTTCTCATGCAAATGGAAGTAAAAAGAAAGCCTTGGTAGCAATACTCACATTGGAGAAAACAGACCTTAAACAAAGACTATAACAAGAAAAAAAGGACATCATATACTCAAAAGGGAACAATCCAACAAGAAGATGTAACAGTTGTAAATATTTATGCACTCAACAGAGGAGCACCCAATTACATAAAGCATCTAATAACAAACATAAAGGGAGTAACTGAGAGTAATATAATAATAGTAGGGAATTTTAACACCCTACTTACATCAATGGATAAATCTTCCAAGCAGAAAACCAACAAGGAACAGTGGCTTGAATGACATCTTGGACCAGATGGAGCTAAAACTGATATATTCAGAACATTTCATCTGAAAACATTCTTTTCAAGTGCATATGGAACATCTTCCAGAATAGATCACATAACAAGTCTCAACAAATTTAAAAGCACTGAAGTAATACCATGCATCTTTTCCAACCACAATACTAGGAAACTAGAAATCAGCCACAAGAAAAAGTCTGAGAAGAACACAAATACATGAAGTTAAATAACATGCTACTGAACAATGAATGGGTCAAAGAGGAAATTTAAGAAGATGTGGAGACAAATGAAAATGGAAATACAATAGTCCAAAATCTTTGGGATACAGCAAAAGCTGTTCAAACAGGAAAGTTTGTAGCAATACAGGCCTACCTCAAGAAGCAAGAAAAATCTCAAATAAACAACCTACTCTTATACCTAAAGGAGTCAGAAAAAGAACAAACAAAAGCCAAATACAGTTGAAGATAGGAAATAGTAAGATTAGAGCAGAAATAAACAACATAGAAACTAAAAAAAAACCCCAATAGAACAGATCAATGAAACCAGGAACTGGTTCTTTGAAAACATCAATAATATTAATAAACCTTTAGCTTTAGCCAGACTCATCAAAGAGGGAAACAGAGAGAGAAAGGACTCAAATGAACAAAATCAGAAATGAAAAAGGAGAGTTAAACAACCAACACAATAGAAATACAAAAGACATAAGAGCATATTATGAAAAATTATATGCCAACAAACTGGAAAACCTAGAAGAAATGGATAAATTCCTAGGAGCATATAACCTCCAAAAACTGAAACAGGAATAAACAGAAAATTTGAACAGACTGATTACCAGCAATGAAATTGAATCAGTATTCAAAAAAAATCCCAAGAACAACAACAACAAAACTCCCAACAAACAAAAGTCCAGGACCAGATGATTTCACAGGTAAATTCTATCAAACACTTATAAAGATGAGTTAATACCTAGTCTTCTCAAACTATTCAAAAAAAAAAAAAAAAAAAGAAGAGGAAGGAAAGCTTCTAAATTCATTCTATGAGGTCAGCATGAATCCTGATATCAAAACCAGATTAAGACACTACAAAAAAAGAGAACTACAGGCCAGTATCTCTGAAGAACATAGATGCAAAAATCCTCAAAAAATATTAGGAAACAAAATCCAATAACATTTAAAAAAAATCATTGACCACAATCAAGTGGAATTTATTCCTAGGATCCAAGGGTGGTTCAATGTTCACAAATTAATCAACATGATATAGCACATCAGTAAGAGAAAGGATGAAAACCATATGATCATCTCAATAATGCAGAAAAAGCATTTCACTAAGTACAACACCCATTCTTGATTAAAAAAAAAACCAACAACCCTCAACAAAGTAGGTTTAGAGGGAATGTACTTCAACATAATAAAGGCCATACATGAAAAACCCACAGCTAACATCATTCCCAATGGTGAAAAACTGAGACCTTTTCCCCTAAGGTCAGGAACCAGACCAAGATGTCTACTATCACCACTTTTATTCAACATAGTATTGGAAGTCCTAGCCACAGCAATCAGACAGCAAAAAGAAATCAAAGGAAGTAAAAGGAATCCAAATTGTTAAGGAGGAAGTAAAATGGTCTTATTTGCAGATGACATGATACTATATATAGAAAGCCCTAAAAACTCCATCAATAACTACTAGAACTGATAAGTGAATTCAGTAAGACTGCAGGATACAAAATCAATTTACAGAAATCTGTTGCATTTTTATACACTCATAATGAAGCAGCAGAAGAGAAATTAAGAAAACAATCCTATTTACAATTGCACCATAAATAATAAAATTCCTAGGAACAAACTTATCCAAGGAGGTGAAAGACCTGTACTCTGAAAACTATAGCACACTGATGAAAAAAACTGAAGACAACACAAAGAAATGGAAAGACATTCTATGCTCATGGATTGGAAGAATAAATATTGTTAAAATGTCCATATTACCCAAAGCAATCTACAGATTTAGTGTAATCCCTATAGAAATACCAAGAGCATTTTTCACAAAACTGGAATAATCTTAAAATTTGTATGGTACCACAGAAGACCTCAAATAGCCAAAATGATCTTGAAAAAGAACAAAACTGGAAGTATCACAATCCCAGATTTTGAGCTATACTACAAAGCTGTAGTAATCAAAACAGGATGGTACTGACACTAAAATAGACACATAGACCAATAGGACAGAATAGAGAGCCCCAAAATAAACCTGTGGTTATATGGCCAATTAGTCTTTGACAAAGAGACAAGAATATACAATGGGAAAAAGACCGTCTCTTCAACAAATGGTGCTAGGAAAACTGGACAACTACATGTAGAAGAATGAAACTGGGCCATTTTCTTACATCATACAGAAAAATAAACTTAAAATGGGTTAAGGACCTAAATATGAGACCTGAAATCATAAAAATCCTAGAGAACACAGGCAGTAACCTCTTTGACATTGGCCATAGCATGTCTTCTGAGGCACGGAAAACAAAAGCAAAAATAAACTATTGGGACTACATCAAAATAAAAAGCTTCAACAGAACTAAAAGCCTACTGAATTGAAGAAGATATTTGCAAATGGCATACCTGATAAAGCGTTAGTATCCACATATATAAAGAACTTACATAACACCAAAAATCCCAAATAATCCAATTAAAAAGTGGGCAGAAGACATGAACAGACATTTCTCCAAAGACATCCAGATGGCCAATAGACACATGAAAAGATGTTCAACAGCACTCATCATCAGAGAAATGTAAATCAAAACCACAATAAGATGACACATCACACTGGTCAGAATGGCTAAAACGAAAAACACAAAAACCAACAGTGTTGGCAAGGATGTAGAGAGAAAAGAACCTTCATGCACTATTGGTGGAAATGCAAACTGGTGCAGCTATTGGGGAAACAGTATGGAGGGTCTTTAAAAAAATTAAAAATAGAAATACCATATGACCCAGTAATTCCACTACTGGATATTTACCCAAAGACTGAAAATACTAATTCAAAAAGACATACACACCCTTATGTTTTTTGCAGAATTATTTGCAATAGCCAAATTATGGAAGCAGCCCAAGTATCCAACAACAGATGAATGGATAAAGAAAACCTGATATAAAACGGAATATTACTCAGCCATAAAAAAGAATGAAATCCTGCCATTTGCAACAACATAGATATTTCTAAAGAGTATAATGCTAAGTGAAATAAGTCATTCAGAGAATGATTTCACTCATATGTGGAATTTAAGAAAGAAGAGACAAACCAGAAAGATACTTTTGTTGTTGTTGTTGAAGATTTTATTTATTTATTTGATAGACAGAGAGAGAGAGTAGAAGCAAGGGGAGCAGCAGGCGGAGGGAGAAGCAGGCTCCCAGCTGAGCAGGGAGCCAGATGTGGGACTTGATCCCAGGACCCTGGAATCATGACCTGAGCTGAAGGCAGATGCTTAACTGACTGGGCCACACAGGCACCCCCCCAAAATTGACTCTTA